>NC_140595.1:37329102-38529102 GCF_964204655.1 Triturus cristatus | reverse complement strand
ATTTGGAAACCTAAGCATGCACATGGTTGCCTACTATTTCACCCGTTGCACACTCAACCACTCCAGCCTCTTTGTGGTGGTTAGTCTGTCTCCTACACACATTGAGGTCTCTGAATTAGTGCCTCCTACCGCGCACCCTGTTGATAACGTTTAGCCAGCTCCACACTCCTTTCACCTTCTCACTAAAGCCGCAGCAGTATTATTGGATACTGAATCCCAAGTGGCCTTCTTTCCATTTCCTCCTCCATGGGTTGCACGCCTGCTCTGATTGTCTCTACCAACCCTTATCTTCAGCCAACACTGCCACCGTGCCTTGCATAGATGGATTTTGCTATGACACGATTAAGATCTAGGTACACCTTTACTTATGTGCCTCACCACTGACCTGTAACACCCTTGCTTTTCCAGACCAGAGTCCCGCATATACAAATTTGTCAATGCGACTTGACCCCAGTATAAGGTGATCCTTGCAGTCCCACTACTGGCATGACAGAGCTCTAACAATGTTCTGCACCTTAAATGTGGTTTGCGGTACCCCCTATTTGTTCCAGTAATGAGATCAACACCTCATTCAGCTAGCATAAATGCAGGTATACCAAGGTACCTCAAGCGTTCGCTGCAGCACTCCTGTTAATCTACTATTGGCACCAACATATAGAGCTTCCGAAGCAACTCAACCCTAACCAGTGGCAGTCCATTCTATTCTAAACATAGAACCTAAACATGAAATCTCTGTCAATGCCTGTCAGTGGTGCCTTGGAGCGCCGCAAGCTATTCCTCAACTTTCATCCACAAAGAGATGTTCCTGCAATGACATCTCTTTGCTGGGACCCACATGCAACCAGTACACATGAACCCTGACCTCAGGCGCCCATGACATGGCTACAAAACACAACTCTGCTCCCTGATCTGCAGAGACCCCTGCTGTACCAGCACAGGCAACAACACACAGCTCTTCCAAACCATATCAGTCATGCCCCACTGTATCACATTGTTTTCAGCAGCGAGCCTAGACACACCGCTCGACCTGTGCTCCTCAATCCTGCCTCGCCAACCTCCTACTATCGCAGCTCTTTAACTCATTGCCATCTCTTTGGGTGTACCTCCATCTCAATAGCAGTACCCGGGCTGTTGCAGCAAATCTATCAATGCATCTCGATCCTGATGCACAGCGGTCACCTCTGCTGCCCATTCTGAGACCAGCAAAGCGGTAAGACAAGGCAACTCAATTCTGATCTGCAGCAATTGGCTATCTCTTGAAATACTGTGTCCAGAAATAGCTGTGACAAAGCGCCTCCACAATGGACTACCCAATAAATTGCTATTTCAGTTTTGAAGCCCACTTACAAAACTGACCATGCACCCTAGTACTACCCTGCCGCGCGCCACATCGTCTTGCCAACTCTTTTTACTGCTCACCTGCATCACCCAAGCCTTTTCTTTTATTCAATGTCTTTTTATTACATTTTGAATTGTATGTGCTTTTCAGAAATCTTCACAATAAGATACATTATGAAAAGGCAACAATTGTCTGTCTGTCTCCCTAGAATCACATTTCCATACTTTTGATTCAATCAATCAAATATTTGTAAAGTGCACTACTCACCCGTGAGGCTCTCAAGGCGCTAAGGGGGGGAGCTGCTACTGTTCGAACAGCCAGGTCTTGAGGAGTCTTCTGAAGGTCAGCAGGTCCCAGGTGGATGAGGAGGGTGTCCCAGGTCTTGGCGGCGAGGTGGGAGAAAGATCTGCCACCAGAGGTCGTTCGGTGGATGTGTGGAACGGTGGCGAGGTCGGCGGAGTGAAGCTGGTGGTTCGGAGTGTAGAAGGTGAGTCGTTTGTTGAGGTATGTTGGTCTGGCGTCGTGGAGTGGTTTGTGGGCGTGGGTGAGGAGCTTGAAGGTGATCCTCTTGTTGACGGGGAGCCAGTGCAGGTGTCTCAGGTGGGCGGTGATGTGGCTGTGGCAGGGGATGTCGAGGGTGAGGCGTGAGGAGGCATTGTGTATGCATTGGAGTCTTTTCTGGAGTTTGGCCGTGGTTCCTGCGTAGAGGGCGTTTCCGTAGTCCAGCCTGCTGGTGATGAGGGCCTGGGTGACCGTCGTCCTGGTTTTCGTGGGGATCCATCTGTAGATCTTGCAAAGCATGCGGAGGTGTTGAAGCAGGAGGAGGAGACGGCATTGACTTGCTGGGTTATTGACAGTGATGAGTCCAGGATGAACCCCAGGTTGCGTGCGTGGTCGGTGGGTGTCGGCGCCGCTCCCAGCGAGGTTGGCCACCAGGATTCGCCCCAGGTTGTGGGGGTGGAGCCGAGGAGGAGGACCTCCGTCTTGTCCGAGTTCAGTTTCAGGTGACTGTTCTTCATCCATTCGGCAACGGCCTTCATTCCTTTGTGGAAGTTGATTTTGTCGGTGGTGGGGTCCTTGGTGAGGGAGAGGATCAGGTGGGTGTCATCAGCGTATGAGATGATGTTGAGGTTGTGGGATTGGACGATGTTGGCAAGCGGTGTCATGTAGACATTGAAAATGTCGGGCTGAGGGATGATCCTTGGGGTATGCCGCAGGTGATCTTGGTGGCTTTAGATTGGAATGGAGTTAGGCGGACTCTCTGAGTTCTGTCGGTTAGGAAGGAGGTGATCCAGTCCAGGGCTTTGTTGCGGATCTCTGCGTTGTGGAGGCGTGTGCATAGGGTGTGGTGACAGACGGTGTCGAAGGCGGCTGAGAGGTCTAGGAGGATGAGGGCCGCAGTTTCGCCGTTGTCCAGCAGGGTCATGATGTCGTCGGTGGCAGCGATGAGGTGCTGTGGTTGCTGCGGAATGTGGATTGGAATGAGTCCAGGGTGTTGTTCTCTTCGAGGAAGGGGTTCAGTTGTCTGTTGACGATCTTCTCTGACTTTCACCGGGGCCGGAAGTTCTTGAGGTCCGTTGGGTCCGCCTTGGGTTTCCTGAGTAGGGCGTTGATCTCTACGTGTTTCCAGCTTTCCGGGAAGGTGGCGGTCTCGAAGGAGCTGTTGAAGATCTTCTGGAGTTGGGGTGCGATGATGGAGCTTGCTTTGTTGAAGATGTGGTGGGGCAGGGGTCTGACGGTGAGCTGGAGTGGATGGTGTCCATTGTTTTGATGGTGTCTTCGTCGTTGACGTGGGTCCAGGAAAGCAGGAGGCCGGTGTGACTGGGGGGCGGTGAGTCTTGGGTGTCGGCGTCTGTCAGGGGGAGCGGAGTGTTGAAGCTGTCGTGGATGTCTTTGATCTTGCGGTGGAAGAAGGTGCCTAGAGAGTCATAAAGGTCTTGTGACGGTGGGATGTCGTTGGAGCTGAAACTGGGGTTGGCGAGTTCCTTCACGATGTTGAAGAGCTCTTTGCTGTTATGTGCGTTGTTGTTGATGCGTTCCTTGAAAGAGGTCCTTTTGGCAGTTCGAATGAGTTGGTGGTGTCTGCGGCTGGCGTTCTTGAGGGCTGCGTGGTTGTCCGGTGTCTGTTCGTGGCACCACTTCATATCGTGTCTTTGGCAGATCTGCCTGGATGTCTGGAGGTCGGTGGTGAACCAGATGGCCCTTCTGTCGGTGCTTCTGTTTGAGGTTTTCTTGATCGGGCAAGAGCGTTGGCGCAGTCGTCGATCCATTGCCTGAGGTTGCAGGCGGCTGTGTTAATGTCGGTGTGGTCTGTTGGTGGGTCTTGGGCGAGGGTGGCGGTTAGCTGGTCTTTGGTGACCTTGTTCCAGCTGCGGTGAGGGATTTGTCACGTGTTGTTGTGTGCGAAGGAAAGTGGATGCAGCGGTGGTCGGTCCAGTGGAGTTCGGTGGTGTGGCTGAAAGTTATGTGGCTGCTGGCGGGAAAGATGGGGCCGAGCGTGTGTCCGGCGGAGTGGGTGTCATGACGAGCTGTTTGAGTCCGACGTTGGCGAAGTTGTCTAGCAGGTGGTGGAGTTGCTGTCATTGGCGTTCTCGAGGTGGAAGTTCAGGTCTCCGAGGAGGATGTAGTCTGTGGAGGCCAGGGCGTGCGAGCTGACGTCTGTGATGGAGTCGCTGAACTGTGGCTGGGGTCCGGGGGGTCTGTAGATGAGGGTTCCTCTGAGGGTGGTGTTGGGATCAGTGTGGATCTGGAAGTGCAGGTGCTCGGCGGTGCTGAGGGTGTCTTCGGTGTTGGTCGAGATTCTGAGGGTATTTCTGTGGATGATGGCGATTCCTCCTCCCGGTCCGTTGATGCGGTCCCTGCGGTTGATCTTGTAGCCATCCGGGATGGCTATGGCAATGTCGGGTGCCGATGAGGGGTTAATCCAGGTTTCCGGTAGGAAAGCGACATCCGGGGAGGATGAGTCGAGCAGGTCCCAAAGTTCGACGGCGTGTTTGTGGACGGAGCGGGTGTTGAGTAGTATGCATCTGAGGTGGTTGTGGCCTGCCCTGGTGGGAGGGGCAGGTCGTGCTGGAGTTTGCTGGCTGGTGAAGCTGCAGTTACGGCAGGTGAAGGGTCCGTGTGTGCGCCTCAGGCGGCCCGGAAACAGGTAGATGAACGGCCGGCATTGAGTGCGTGGAGGAGTGTGGCGTTGTAGTGGCGTCGGGTGGTGTGGCGCTCATGGGGACCAGGGGTTCTGGCACTAGGCGTGGTCCAGGCGCAGACGGACGCAGACAGGCTTGCCGTAGGCGCACTCACTGCGTGCGGCCGCCATAAGAGTGGGAGGGAGGAGTGGCTGGGAGGCGGCAGCGGGGGGCGAATGGGCGAGCGAGGGGGGCGGGCCACAGGGTGCGCAGCGGCGGGACGGGGAAGAACCAGAAAATAAGGAGGCAAGCAATCAGAAGATCACAGTAGTTTACAGCAAAAGTGGGGCAGATAACAGCAAAAGGAGGAGGCAATAGCAATAATTAAAAACAAAGCAGAATACAGCAGATTAACAGGTGAAGTCCGGAGAAAAAATGGCAGAGAGGTGGGAGGGGGAACAGAGCAGAGTACTGGCGCGAACTCACGGTAGCAGCGAGGGCGGGAGCACGGTACGAACTGGCGGAGCTGTGCGGCGTGGGGAGCGACCTACCTGTGACCAGGGTCAAGGGTCGCTCTCTTCACCACGCAGTGGCCGCCATAAAAGGGGAGGTGGGAGGAAGGAGTGGCTGGGAGGCGAGAGTAGGGGGCGAATGGGCGAGCAAGGGGGGCGGGCCGCAGGGTACGCAGCGGCATGACGGGGAAGAACGAGAAAATAAGGAGGCAAGCAATCAGCAGATTACAGTAGTTTACAGCAAACATGAGGCAGATAACAGCAAAAGGAGGAGGCAATAGCAATAATTAAAAACAAAGCAGAATACAGCACATTAACAGGTGAAGTCCGGAGAAAAAACGGCAGAGAGGCGGGAGGGGGAACAGAGCAGAGTACTGGCGCGAACTCACGGTAGTAGCGAGGGTGGGAGCACGGCACGAACTGGTGGAGCTGTGTGGCGTGGGGAGTGACCTGCCTGTGACCAGGGTCAAGGATTCGATGTAGAGAGCTTCTCAAAATGTAAACACTTGGATCTAAAGATTCAGCTCAACCCTGACCTGCAACAATCCCTGCTGTTTCATTATTGATGCCCTTAACAAGGAGGGCCAGTGCATTTCATCCTGACCTGTGACAGTCCCTGATAGTCTAGAACTTTGATCAACACAGAGAAGGGAAAGGTGTGGCGCAGCAGCCAGAGTGGCTGACTCCGGAGCACAGGACTGATGGTTCGATCCCCAGGGCTGGTGGCAGCTCAGCTCAGCATCATGTGACTCTGGGCAATAGCTCACTTAATCTCCCTGGCGGCCCCCAGCGCTTTGAGACCCTTAGGGGTGATTAGTTCGAGCTATACAATACCGCATTTTTTATAGTTCTGCCAATGCACCTCAAAGTTACCCACACTTAGTAATAATGATAGTCATTTTTTTTTTGTAATAATAATTTTATTGACATTAAATTTGTCACTTACAGGATAGCAACAATATACATTCTTTTAGAAAAGAAACTAAGAAATAAATAAATCCTGTGCACAGCTTTTACATATGTCATTCCAACATTACAGTTCTGCGGTCCCCTTTCTTGACATTTCCAGTTCTACCGTTGGTGAAACACACAATTCTCCTCGATATGCATTCCAGGCACCCCATTTTTTGTCCCACTTTTTAGGACAGCCCCTAGATTTGTAGACCTCTTTTTCAGCCACCGTACATTTGTCCATTTCTGCTACCCAGCCTATTATCTTTGGACGGTCTGCTGCCCCCCATTTTATTGCAATTGCCCTTTTCACCAATGTGTAACCCAGGGTGGCTGGTTGTTGCTCTGTGTCTGTTAGGTCGGTTGCATCCCACACATTCAGAATCCCCGTTAAAGGTGTTAGAGTGATTTGGTTCCCCAATGCATCGTGTAGTTTCTCTGTGGCCCTCTCCCATAGGTGTCGGATCTGGGGGCACTCCCACAGCATATGATAAAATGGGGCCATTTGGTTACATCCTGGCTAAGGTCACACCGGTGAGGTACGTCCTGTGTAAAACTTTTAGTTGGATCATTCATAAACGATGAGTTATGGCTGCCTCTCTTGGGGACATCAAAGCGGTTTGCCAGTCATCATCTTCGATCTGACCCAAATCTTCCTGCCATTTGTCCCTGAGAGTGTGGAAGGGGTCTGGCATAATGTTACATAGCTTACGGTACATAAGGGAAATGGTTTTGGTAGGGATAGATTCTGATAAAAGTCGATCCTCCAAGGGGGAGGAGTCTGGTATGATTGTGAAGTCTGGGAGTGCGGCTTTAAGCGCATGGCGAATCTGTAGATACCGAAATATCTCCCCTTGCGCCAGTTCGTATTTAGTATTTAAGTCCTTGAATGGAAGAATCTTGCCTTTTTGTAGGAGATCGCCTACAGTGAAGATTCCGATGGTGTCCCAGTTGTCAAATCCTACGTGGTGACAGAGCAACCCCAATTGTTGAGAGGACCATAGGGGTGTGTCTTTCATCAGCTTTCCCATCCTGCCCAGGCATTTGGTTGCCTTATGCCAGATGGATACCGTTTAAGCCATCGGACCCAGATATATCCCCCTTGCCAGGCTTGCTGTATAGGGCCCCGAGATACCCCTCTCATCCTGTCTGATATCGTTCTAGTGGATACGCTGGGTTTGTCGGGATATTGAACTGCCAATGATTGACCGCTACCAATTGTGAAGCCCAGTAATAGAGCCGTATGTCTGGGAGTGCGATGCCCCTGTCGTACCACCCTTTCGTCAATTTCCCCACCGCGATTCGCGGTGTTCTGCCGTCCCACAATAGTGTTCGGACCTCCGCCTCAACGCTACTAAAATAGGAGTCTGGGATATGATATGGGCAATTCTAGAGTAGGTAAAGGAATCCGGGTAGTGCCAGCATTTTAAATAGTGCCACGCGACCTAATAGTGACAGTGGCAGCGACCTCCAGTGTTTGACATCACGTAATCTATTTAAGGGGCCTACTAAATTCATGTCATAAAAAGTTTTAGGGTCTGGAGTAATGAATATCCCCAAATGCCGGAATCCTTCAAAGGTCACCTCAACATCACATCCCCTAAGTAGTCTGGGTGTGGGCCCATGGAGGACGAATAGCACTGATTTTGCCCAGTTAATGGCATTTCCCGAGTATTTGCCAAAGTTTGTAAATATGTTCAGTAACCTATGTATCGAAGTATAGGGGTATGCTAAGTAGATCAGGATATCATCGGCGTATAGCGAGATTCTGTCCTCAATGTCCGCTTCCCATTTTAGGCCTCTGAGAGCCACATCTCGACTCACCCACGACGCCAAGGGTTCTAACACGAGGGCAAAAGGTAAGGGGGACAAGGGGGCAGCCCTGTCTGGTCCCTCTGTGCAGCTTGAACGTCCGTGATGTGCGATTATTCACCCTCACCTGACCTCGCAACTCAGTATAGTAGTAGCCTAAATCAATTTATGAACCGGGGGCCAAATCTCAAGCGAGCGAACACCTCGAAGAGATAAGGCCACTCTATGGAATCGAATGCCATGGAGGCATCCAGAGACATAATTACCACGTCCTCTTCTACACATTGCTGACGTGCCAAGACGTTGTGTACCCAGCGAATGTTCAGTGCTGTGTTCCGACCCAGCACAAAGCCAGATTGATCTGCGTAAATCAGTGAGGGGAGGACAGCATTGAGACGGGACGCCAGCAATTTCGCCAGGACCTTGTCCTCCGCATTTATCAAGGAGATTGACCTGTATGAACTGCAACTATCGGCCGGTTTCCCGGGTTTACGGACTACCACTATGGAAGCCAATCTTTGATCTTCGGGCAATATTCCTTTCTCTAGGCTCTCTATATGCATGTGTTTAAGGTGGGGTGCTATCTATAAACCCATCGATTTTAGGAACTCAATTGGAATCCCGTTGGTCCCCATTGCTTTCCCTGATTGGACGCTAAATATGGCTTTGCAAATTTCATCATCTGTTGGCTTCTAAGCTAGCTCTTTCAGTCTCAGACAGTGAGGGTAAAGTGAATCCTCCGACATATAGGAAGTGGAAGATGTATACACCGTCTCCTAATAATCGGCAAACGCCTCTGCCACTCCCTGGTGGTCAGAGACTCGTGTATTCCGGCCCGTACATAGTTCAGGTACCCACCGCTCTCCCTGTTCCCTCTTCTCTAGCTAGGCAAGCATTTTTCCTGCTCTATCTTCCATTTCGTACACGTCTCTAACTGTTGGAGTTCCCTTTCTGCCTGTAGTATTAGCTCGTTTGGGCGACGGATATAACCTATTTTTAACACCAATGCATGCCCTTTTAGTACCACTTTGTAAGCTTCCCAAATGGTCTGCGCTGAGTCCACTGAACCCAGATTATTGGTAAAATAACAGTCCGTCTGCTTGGTGAGCTCCTCCTTGATATCTGGGATCGTTAGAAGCCACGGATTAATAACTATAGAGTTGCATTGCGTTTGTCGGGAAAAGGTAAACTCGATCCATACTGGGGAGTGATCCGAGATCCCCCTCGGGAGCCCGCAAGGATTAGGAACATGGCCAATGTCCGCTGAGTGTGTGAGGAAGTAATCTATGCGGGACATACTGTTATGTGCGTGAGAGTAGTAGGTGTAGTACGACATGTGTGGTTGTAGTGAGCGCCATATGTCTGTCAGCCCCATGGCCTCAACAAACTCCATCAGTTGAGTGCTGTGACGGGCGGGGGGCCGCCGGGGAAACCTATCTAGTGCATCGTCCATGGTCAGGTTAAAATAACCTCCCAGTATTAGGGTACCATCGGGGAGATCAATGAGGATCTTGCCTAAGTTGCTGGGTGCTTCCTTCCCCAGCACCGGTGGGAGATATACAGACACCACATTAATCGGTTGCCCTTCCCAGGTGGCCCCCATCACTGCAAATCTTCCCTGCAGATCTGCCCAAACATGAGTGGGCGTGAGAGCCAGGCCCTTTCGTACTAGGATACCAGTCCCCCTGGAACCAGAAGTGAACCCCGCGTGCCCCATTAGTTTGTACCCCCACCTATTGAGAGCCTTGCAATTATTACCTATAAGGTGGGTCTCCTGTAGCAATACTAAATCCGGCGCTTGTCTCTTGAGGTATTGCGACACCACTCCCCACTTTATTTTGTCTCCCAATCCGTTGACATTCCACGCCAATATGGACAATTTTGTAATTATAGTACTACCCTTGCCGAATCGTTAGTAGGACTAGCGAGGTACATGTCAAGGCCACCAGAAGGGAGAAATGATTTCTTCAATGCATAAGCAACTACCTGCCTTGACTTGGACTGGCCAGATATTGCGGAGAACTGCGTGACCCTCAGCCGTCTATGCCGTGTCAATGTAGGAAGGACCCAGTTTCTCATATCTAATGTACAACACTATGCATCGTAACATTTAACACAAAAACAACAAATGAACCCCCCAACTTCCCCTCTCCACCCCCTCCCTGTCCCCCTGCCGGCGGATTTCAAACTACCCACCCCCCAACAAGGCAGAGTGCCTGTCGCCCACTCCCCATATACGAGGTGCTTGGTGTACAACCCTCGCCGTTAATGGAGGATGAAAACATATTACACATTATGTCATGTGGATCTATACTAGTACCATCGCAAGCTTCAACCATCTACGCAACATATTATCGGCAGTCTCGCTTGGGTTAGCATTGGTGGATCCCATCTCGTCAGTGACTGGCCTATAAAGAATACCCTAGTACCTCATCAGGTGTGTCACTCTATGGCTGGAGGCCACAGGGGGTCCCCCCGGCTGCAGTGTTCAGAGGTCGCATCATCCCACCTTGTCAGCCATTCGAGGCCGAGATCAGCTCCTCCTGAGTTGGTTTGTCCCGAGGTGCGTCTCCATTGTTCAGTCTGCTGTCTCGGGGTCTTTCATTTCTACTGCCAATTGATCTCCTGACTCATCACCAACCCTCCAGCCATTCCCAAGTCTCTTCCGGAGATGAGAAGAACCAGGTTTTGCCCTCGGATTCGACCCAGAGCTTTGCCGGAAGGAGCATAGATTATTTTATTTCTTTATCTCGTAGAACTTTCTTGACTGTAACAAAGCTGCATCTTTGAGCTTGCACTTTGGTAGTGAAGTCCGGGAAAAAGGTGATTGCGCTATTCTCCAGTGTCAATGGTGGGCGGGCCCATGCCATTTGAAGTATAACATCACGGTCGCGAAAATTGAACACTGGTGCTATAATGGGTCTCGGAGGGGCTCCCGGTTTTGGCCTTCCCCCAGGAACCCGATGGGCACATTCAATGGAAAAGTAAGTGGACAGGCGCTTCGGCTGGAGCTTGGTCAGCACCAGGTCCTCGACGAAGAGGTCTACAGTCAGCCCCTCCACCCGCTCCGGGATTCCCAGGATGCGTATGTTATTTCTGTGCGCCTCCCTTCATAGTCATTGAGGAGTCCTTCCATTCTCACCTGTTGATCACGGAGTTGGGCCACTAGTAGCTTAAGAAGAGCCGTGTCCGACGTCAATGTCCCAGTAGCTTCCTCCACGTCTCTCACTCTATCGTCCATTTTCCGCAAGTCGGCCCTGATGAGGGAGACCTCGATGTTGACGGAGTCAATGCGGGTCTCCAGCGAGGTCCACACCCCAGCTATAGCTTCCAAAACGTAGTGGAGAGTGAGATCCGACCGAGGGGCCTGTGATGGAGGATCTTTAGCTCCCCCCATGGCGGTAGCCTCGTCCTCCTCACCCGTTTTGCCCCAGGCACATATACCTAACATAACACGTTACATGTAATGTGTGTGTTTTTTGTCATTTTATACATACACTGTTGTATATATGTGTACAATTGTTATTGATCAAAATTGTATTTATATATGTGTATTTTGTTATGTATTCTTGTTGGTTGTCGGATTATATTTGTGCTTTTTTATGTGTTTATATGTTTTTATGTTACTCCTGCAGCCCTGAAGAAGTCCCCTGGCAAAAGGGACGAAACGCGTTGGCTGTTTGCCGATTAAATTTGGAATAAACTTGAAATCACAACGGATAATATTTGTGAATCTGAATGACTTTTATATTGAGTGCACCTTCCTTATGTTTGTGAAAATTTAGCTAATGTATTTTGGGCCTGCGTTTTAGATCCCTTGCCAGTGGCCATTGTTGTGCAGGGATAAGAAGCGTCCCCCTAGGCGTGGAGGGCCCTATACCAGTACTCACCGCCGCCTGCGCAGGGGAGGGGTGGAATTCCTTCCCCTGCCGGCCTGTCGGGTTTTCTGGCAGGGCGGGTAGGGCTATCCTCAGGTAGGCTAGTAGCAGGGAGGCGCCGCACTGGGTCGTCGAGTTGTAATGATCAGGCAATGGGGGGGGGGGGGGGGGAGCCTACAGCCCACCACTAGGCCCTCCCAGTCCACTCTGGGCAAATGCAGGTCTGTTGGGGGCAAGAGTAATTATAGGGCCCTGAAGGTTTGCCGGGTCCCGAGTCTCCCTGAGTATCAATCACCGTGGCCCCCACAGATCGGGGGGTATGATACCCTATGCTCCCCGCTGCCCCGTAGAAGCGCAGTCTGTCCTGGGCCTCTAATAACTGAGGTGGGGCCTTTACCAAGCACTTGTTTGTTTTTGTCAGTGAAGCACAATCAATGCCCCAGCCTCCACTCCATCAGCAGCGCCGATCTCCTGCACCGCTCTGTAACGCGCCGTCACAGGCGTGCAATCTGACGAGGCGGCGCCCCCCCCCCCCCCCCCCGCCAGATGAAAACTATCTCCAGAGGGGTCTCCTATCTTCTGCGTCACGATCTAGAAGGCCGCCGAGCCGGGGCCCCGAGTTTCTTCGGCGACCTGCCTGGATGTCAGCACCGCCGCTAACCTTCAGGCCTCCCCACTGCAGATGTAGACTGCCCACGAGTGCCACTATATCCACTGGCCAGTCATGGGATCAGCCTCTCCACTAGCACACAGAATGTTGAAACCAATAACATTCGGATTGGACCACTCCTCCACTGCAGTCCATTTTTGTGAGACAGTCCATAGTATGCCTGTATTTTAGTGTATCACTAGTTCCTTAGCTCGCTCCAAACTGGTGGCAAACTGGATTTCAGAGTGACAATACGGTCTTGTACTCTTCTGTGTGTCTGTCTTCCTTTCTTAGTGCAGTGTCATTTGTGTTATCCCCATCAAGTGAGCCATCAAATTTTTTTTTTTGTTTTTTGTGGATGATTGGACCATATACCCTCGAGTTTCGTCTGCACACTTCTTACTCTAAAAGTGTGCACGCTCCTGCAACTCAGAAATGAGAACAGCACCGGGAACTTGGAGTTCGGGGAGAGTGTGACTGTTCTCCCAAATGAGATGACAACCTGCATATAAAACTCCCACCGATCCACTTTATAATGTGTAAAGATATTATATCCCTTTATTTAATATTCATTTACAGAGTGGTCTAATCAAACTCACATTGCCTTTTGTCTGCCTTTCTCCACACCCCATACCTATTCACCTGCACCTCCTTACCTCTTGCTTGTACCTTACCCACTAGCTATTGGGGCCACTCAGAAAAAGGGGGACTGACTTTCCACATTGCTGCTTTAGCTAAATGAGCATTAGAGCTGAGAATGCTGCTACATCACGAGTAATGGGTCACACTGCAAAGTAACACACAGGGTAGTGCTACAATAAGGTTCATGGTGGCCACTGCCATACTGTGCCATTACAAGAAGTTGTTATATTTAAACATACACACTCCTAAATGTCTCCGTTGCAAAAGACAATAAAGCGCCTGGGGATCCCAAACACGTCGCACCAGAGCTTCGTGTGTGCATCTGTCAGAAATGCTCTCTGTGGGGAATGGGTTTGGTTGGTGTCCACCAGAAGTATATCTGTCATCCTTCTCTTATTCACAGTATTGTATTGTAATTGCATTTATATAGCGCTTACTACCGCTGACGAGGCATCAACGTGCTTTTTCGGCAAGTAGCACACTACTCCGGAACCCAAGAAAGATTAGTGTTGAATTAGTATAGTGAAATATGAATGTAATTAGAGTGGTGGATAGGTTTGTCAGTTATTTTGATTGAGAAGGATAGCAGAGGGAAAAGGTTTGCATTTATCTAGCACTTGTTACCCCTGATAGGGTGTTGAAGCGCTTGTTTGGCAAATAGCACGCTACTCCGGGACCCATAAGTGTTATTGGTGAATTACTATAGTGAAATATGAAATTTGAGAAGTGGACATGTTAGTCTGTCATTTTGATTGAAAAGGATAGTGGAGGGATAGAAGAGGGAAGGATTTAGACTTTTTTTTTTGAGGTCATAGCAGTAGGAGCAGGCTTGGGGTGAGTAAAAAGGGATGTGGAGGGGAAGAGTCAGCGGTAAGAATTTAGAAAGGCTTGTTTTGGGAGATCGGTATTGTAAAAGAGGTGTCAGATGGTGCAGTGAGGGGGGAGTCTATAAGGGGCTATTTTGGGGATCATAGTAGTGTGGGGTTTGGGATGAATGAGAGAGTGGATGTAGAGGATATATTGATAGAGGTACAGTCCTTCATATCTAAAGTTTACCAGATCACTTGTGTCTTTTTTTGTCTGTCCAAGGTAGCTTCTGTCTGGGCCCAAGAAAGCTGGTGATAATGGCATTAGAGGGGAAGCTGTAGAGAGAGACGCCTCTTCGATGCCATATTTAATGGCGGGAGATCAGCAAAACTTCTTCTCAACAGCAGATGCTGGTGTTGTCTCCACCACCAGGATAACCATCGTCTCCACCACACTAACTGAACCGGAGGTGGGGAGAGCAGCGTGATCTCCTCCAATATTTTTGGTGGCTATAGTGTTAACTGCCCATCTCTAAATGTGTGTCTTAGTTTGATGGCTATCTGATGGATGGGGTCTGGATGTAGAGCAAAGAGGAAGCCTTTTCACAAAAGTCCCCAAAGAGCCTTGAAATAATATTGATTTTGTATCCGTCCATGGGCCTGTTCTGAGTCTGTGCTCGCCTAGAGAATCTGTGAATCATACTCTGTGAGAACTCGTGCCTTTATTGCCTAATAACACAGTTCAAATTCTTTTTTTTTTTCAAAACCACACGGCAACTGTTTTAGCACAATTTTATCAGAGGCATTTTGTGTGGGAAGAATAAGGAACAAGCACTATTGCTGACTGGAGAAATGTTTCATCGACGCGTCTTCAGTAGTGTTGGCCACGGGACATTTAATCTCTACAAAAGAAACAACAAAGTGACGTCTAGCTAACTAGACTGTAACACTTGAAAACTCTTTTGAATTGGTCAACATTCATTATTTTTATTTTTAAGATAAATCATCCTCTTATGACCTTATAAAAGCGCTTACTAGAGGAGGGGAGAGAACTGTAACAGACCAACCTTGTATGGTGCTGTATTTTCATGGTAGAAGAGCTGCAACATAACGTGTATTTGTAAAGCGCACGTTAACCCCAGCACTGAATAACAGATGTTCATTGTTGCCCAACTCAATGGTACTCATTTTATCGACCTCAGATGGATGAAAGGCTGAGTGGACCCGCCGGGATTTGAACCTGTGACCATGAGGTCGAACACAGGCCCCTGCAGTGGATGCTTTAGTCCACTGAGCCACCAGACCCGGCAGTCTGTGGTATGGTATTTTATTTGTATTTCGTCTCATACCCCTGAGTTTGTGGGTAAGCCTCACTTTTCTTTATTTGCTTTATTGCCTGGTTCTTTGACTGCGCCTTGTGTGGGACGCGCCTTGTGGTCGTGTGTAATGACCAGCGGGGCGCTTATGTCATTTTGCTGGGCTTAACAATGGTGTGTTATTACTTGTGCTCAAATCGGCTCACTTGAGCAGATTCTGGGTACTCCAGGGTGGGGGTGTTTTACTAAGTAGAGAATACTCACAAGATTCCACGTTTATAGGCATTACAAACCCTTACCCTGGATACGGTAAGCGATTTACTCCGATCAAGGGCAGAAGTGAGTCCCTAATCTCTCCCACCAAATTTAGTGTGCTCTATAGGGCTTCTCAAGAGCGGGGAAAAGAATGAAAGTTTGCAGGTGCAAATGCACTTGTGCAGGAGTAAACGAGTCCCTGATACATTTCAGTATCTGTAAGTGCACACATGAGTACTCCTGGAATGTTGTGACTGTATTTCCTTGATAATTCAAATTATTCCACAATTACTCAGCAATTTACTCCACATGTGGGTAGAGGCTCACATAGGTAACTTTCTGATTTTTTTATTTAGTCATCTGGTGCTTCTCTAAGCTCACAAACAGAGCCAACCTTAAACTTCCCGCTCTCCATGGTGAAATACAGATGCATGCGACAATCAATCAATCACGCATTTGTTAAGCGCTACTACTCACCCGTGAGGGGCTCAAGGTGCTGGGGGAGGGGGATTTTGCAGGTTCCTGTCCATCAAGGAGGGGGTCTGTCGAAGAGCCAGGTTTTGAGGTTTCTTGTGAAGATGGGGAGAGATGTCTGTCTGAGGTGGAGAGGGAGGGCGTTCCAGGCTCTGGCCGCGAGGAAGGAGGAGGAGTGGCCGCCTGATCTGGTCTTTCTGGTGCGGGGGACCACGGCGTAGGAAAGCGGGGCTGATCGTAGGGTCCTTTGGGGTGCGTGCAATTTGAATCGGCTGTTCAGGTAGTCTGGTCTGGTGTCGTGGAGGGCCTTGTGAGCGTGGGTGAGCATCTTGAAGGTGACTCTAGCTTCGATGGGGAGCCAGTGGAGTGTGCGCAGGTGCTAGGAGATGTGGCAGTGTCTTGGCAGGTTGAGGATCAGTCTTGCGGCGGCGTTCTGGATGTTCTGTAGCTTGCGTGTGAGGTTTTTGTTAATTCTGGCGTAGAGTGCGTTACGGTAGTCGAGTCTGCTGGTGACCAGGGCGTGAGTGACGGTCTTTCTGTGTTCAAGGGGGATCCATTTGAAGGTCTTGCGTAGGGTGTGGAAGCAGTCTTGCGTAGGAGGCGGAGGGTGTGGAAGCAAACCAAACACACTTCTGGAACAGCTGTCGGGATATGCACCGGCTCCTAATATGTGAGTGAAATACATCTGAAAGATGCCTCGAGGCCTGCTGTGTCCATTGTACCTGAATGCTATTCCTTACTCAGACTTATTCCATAGTCATGTTAAGTGGACATAAGGTTGCTGCTTTCCGACATTTTTCGAATCAGCTGTAATAATAAATACATAGCTACTGCCTTACGTTACTTCATGACTGCAATTAGCATGCAAAGCCGCTCATCTATTTCTGGCAACAGGTAGGTTTATTCATTCTTCACAATGACTCATTGCACTGCTGGCCTGTTCTAAAAAGCATTCCTGTTCCGGTCCATGTGTATGTGGCTGGATCATAAAGCTCTTTATTTGAACACTTCCTGTTTCTGCCAACTAAAGGGCCTATTAGGAGTCAGGGGAAACAGAATTAAAGCATGCTTTCATGCATTAATTTCGTTCCTCCTGATTACTAATAGTTAGGTTTTTCCACACCTGTTTTTTTTCCAGGTGTGGAAAACCTGACTAGTTTTTTTGGGGCCTTTAAACTCACATGAACTTTTGACAACAGGAGCATCAAAGTTTTATCCCTCTTTTTAGGTCCCGCTTACCAAACAGTGGATGCTGTCTAGCTATGAAAAGACCATTAACATCGTACAGTAGGGTCCGAGCCCACACATTGCTTGCTATTGGGTTAATTCTCAGTCCCATTTGCTTGCTTTTTATTCATCAGATTGTATAGGCTTTCCTTCATCTTCTTGTGTTAGTCCCTCCACTGGGGCATGCACTCATTACTTGTGTCCTTCCACAACTAACTTTTCAGGCACTACTTTTTTTATTTTCGGTTAAGCACTCCACACACTCAACGCACTGCTCGCTGCAGGCAGTAAATATATGGGGGGAAACCCATGGAATGGTGTAGAGCCGATCTACATGACAATACCCCATTCCATGCGGTTTGCCTCATATTGCCCAGTGCTGGGGAGATTTACTGCATGGTAAAGGTAAATTCTCATGGAGATTTACAGAGCGGTATATCCTCCCCAGTACTACGCTGCTGATAAACAGGGCCTAAGTGTTGCCGTAGTCAACCTTGATAGCTGCTAAGATCTTACTTCCACTCTGATCTTTCGTATTACCCATGGCAAATATGCAGCTGTGTTCGGGGGTTTAATTGGGGGGGGGGGGGGGATCTTGCCAGTGCTCAGCATCAACAGTGTCAATCAAATTCAGCTTTATTCGGTTTTCATTTGATGCATTAAAAACCATAAATGCACAATTTATAGCAGCCTTTAAAACTCATAAAACGTATTCGATTATCATAAAACAATTGATTTAAACACCAGGATAATTGAATATTCTATTTCATCACAATTTTACAATAAAATTGGTAAAATTACTTATTAAAGCAAGGTTGTTACATCCAAACAATTGTTAATAGGAATCAGCCTAGGAATGCACTCTTATGTAAGACATTGTTCAAAGATGCTTTCTATGTCTAATAGAACTTTTCAAAAACTGTGCATTGTTTCTCGTAATACAATCTGAGTCCATAAACTGCAAAGCAAGGTAAGCTGGGCGACATTGTCTTAACCCCCATAATTTCAAAATTGGTAAAATCCACTTTTTCATATGTTTTTTATAAACTTTACAGAACAATAAGACATGCATTGATGTTTGGGGTGAGACTGCATCGCAAAGGCAATTAGATAGATTTTTTGGCCCAGTCATTCATTGTCGGAAAGCTTACCAAGCGATGAAATATGTCTAATCTAAGGCGGGTTAGTACGAATCTATCATACCCAGTTAATGTGTAGGTTAAGTATGACTGGATACTAAATGTTGTGCGCATCATTTGGTTTCTTTGCACCGTGGGCTTTTGTGTCTCAACGGCTAGTCTAATCTCCTCCATGTGGGTCATACATTGCTTTTTAAACGTTTTTCTTGGGATTGACCCAATCAATGAGTCGGCCTATGTCCGTCAGAAAATCTTTTATATATTTGAACCACCCAATCTTCAGTACATTTTCCAACTTGAGGCTAGCACTTGATATATTTCGATAAAAAATTGTTTTTGGGGATGTCCAAATCCGGTGCCATAATAGTACCGGTTGGATTTTTATTATATCTGCAATGTAAGGTATCCCTAACTCATTGTGGCATACATACGTTGAAGTGCCTTGTGGGGCTGACAATAAATATCTTCAAAAGGCATTTTCCACTCTCTGAATTTCATCTACATTGCAGTATCCCCAAACCCCCGCCCCGTAGGTCGCTGTACTAACACACTTAGCTTGGTAGATTTGAAGCATCTCTAGTGGAGGTCTCTTACCTAGTTTATGTGCAAAATTCACTAAGGCCACTGTTGTTCTCATAAAGAGCAATTTCCTAGCTTTGATCGCTTGATGCCGTGTGCTCTTACTGTCAATTGAAATGCCTAGATGGGGATAGGTTATCGTGGACTCCACTTTTTTATTCTCTATTAAGAGGTCTTTCTGCTTCTTTATACCAGTCCCACAGCTCATTATAAAAGGTTTAGAAATATTTATTCTTATGCCTAGGTCTTTCATAAACTCACTGTAGCTATCTATTGCACGCTGTAAGCCCAATGGTGTCTGCGCCATAATTACAGCATTGTCCGCGTAGAGCAGAGCGGGTATGGGGAATTTCTGGAGTTGTGGTAAGTCCCGGCACCCTTTCAGCATGGCTTGTTCCAACCCATTTGTGTATAGTGTAAATAGAAAGGGTGCCAGGACACACAGGAATTAGGTTTTTTAGATCATTCCCCCGAGGGTCATTCTTTTTAGTTTGATCTTCTTTGGGTTTCGAGATGCCTTTCCTCATACCATTAGTTTTATTACCCTGCTTAGCCAACTTCGGGGTACTTGGCGCAATTTCCTTACAAGTTTTTATGCCATCCCCTACTCCCTCACTCCCTTTATTCGATTTATCTGTTGGGGTCGGGTTTTTTTGCCGCTTCTGTGGGGGTTGTGAAAATGAATCAGGGTTGCTAAGTATTGCTTCATCGATCATGTTCTGCACGCACGCATTCTGGGATGTTGTATCTTTTGGGCAACCCCCTAACATGCCAGACAGTCCTACAGTAGTGGTATCTGACTGAATAACAGTACATGATGTGCCAGATACTAGTGACTCCTCTACCGAGGATATTTGTTTCTCTAACGCCGCCATCGCTTTGGTGAGGTATCTCAATAGAGTTTGTTGTGTATCGGCCGGGATTTTTTTCTGCGAGGGCTGCACGCTTATCGTCTTTCTTCTACCCATTCTTATGCTTAGTATATATACTGCAATTAGTCTCCGATCTCAGTCCCTCCTGGCAGCACAGAGTGATGGTCCAACCTAATTTAGTTCCGGATTGTTCGGTTTGGCCCTCATGCGAGCGTATATTCGTAGGCAGAATCAAGCTTGTAGATCATCACCCCCCTCCCTCAATACAGCAGGGCTTTATAAATTGCGGCGCTATGTTACTGACAGAAAGTCTTATGTTTGATAGTCTATAGTGGGCATGGGCCAGGCTACTTACGGCTTCTCCCACAGTCTCTTGTGTCCAAGTCACAGGGCCAAGAGATGGGGCCCAGCTCGGCCTCGCACGAACTCGGACGCTCTCAGACGGGCCCGCCCTTGGTCCGGGCTTCGTCTGGCGCAGCCCAGGCGCGTCCCGTGCCGCAGGGGTCGAGGCTGCGCTTTGTAGCGCGATGGTCACGCCTCCTCCCTCGCAGCTGCAGGAGAATACCGGCGGTGCACCCTGGGACACCGAGTCCCACCAGGGCGAGTTGACCAGCAAGAGTGTTCCACCGGTAGCAGACCGTAGGAGAGTTCCACCAACCGCAGGTAACAGGAATGCCTCACAAGGGCTCTGTAACTAAGAGCAGGGCCCCCGGACAGAGAACACAGGCTATTGTGCAAGCATCTACAGTAATTAAAATGTAACCTTGAACTGGAGGCCTCCTAAGCCCTGTTCATGGCCTTTTAGCAAAAAAAAACTCTGTAGCTGGTAGAGCTACAAGCCCTTAGTGGCAGTCAGAAAGGGGTTCGGAGACTCCCCACATACAATGAGATAGCTGTGATACTTGGAGTTTTTGAAATGAGCTAAATTCTAATTAACAGAATGCGGATTCTTGTAGGACACATGTCGCATACTACCCTCTTACTCAATGAGTGTAAGAACTCTTAAGGTATTCCAAGTCAGCGATGCAGTCCCAGTTTACATTTCACAAGTTTTACTCCATGTTGAATACTGTGTGTCTCTCTTTCCAAAGAGTATATCCTTTTTTAGTGCTAGTGTTAGCTTGAATCTTTTTATTTTTCTTCAAAAAACTCTTTACAAAATATCCATCGGGGCATACTTACATACAGGGGCATTCAGTGCGGCCTCGTCACCCATCAGTCTGTTGTAGAGTCATTGCTATTTCACTCAGCGCTGAAACCACATGGGGAACTGGGTCAGGCCACTTCAGCCATGGTTCCCTTCCGTGTAAGTGATAGCACGATGCCAGAGCACAGTCACCACCCACATAGGAAATTGTCCCCTTCAGGGCCAGGCATTAGGGTGACAATGGGTACTCTTTTAAAAAAATCTTTTGTTATACCAACTCCTATATTTTGCAAGGGTAAATAGCTTCAAAAACACCAATGCCGGCTCCATGCAGCGCTTCGAGGTGTGATGCATCCAGTACAGGCACTGTAAGTGGCACACATCTTTGCACACACAGGTGGTGGCCTTCTTTGGCTGGTTTTTGTGACCATTTTCCTCATTCAACGACTGCCGACATCGTGTACATGCTCCAGCAGCCATCTTTGAATGGTTTTGGTTATACTGTAAAACCCATTCACGTTCAAAGACGGACGTACTAACTTGCTATTTTCTCTGTGGGTGATGACATTGTGCTTGTGTACGCATGGGTGGCCATCTGTGATTTTGTTTGTTTTTTGTTTTACAAAAGTAACACAAAAATATCATTGTCCCACCAGTATATACACCTTTATCACAAAAACCATTTAAAGATGGCTATGCATGCATGTGCACGCACGTGCACACATGAACCTCCATCATTGAGTGGTCTTTTCAAAAACGTTTTACAAAAACCATTTCCAAAGAAAACAAACTTCGGCAAATACAAACGGTCGGCAGCCAACTCAAAACCTACTGGCTTTGCCAATGCTTGTTCTTGATGTTTTGTTAGTGTTGTTTTGTTTTTCACCCAACACATGACTCTTGTATAGCCCCCACTATGAACGATGTTCCCTCTTGGCAGGAATTTTTATTTGGGTGGGCCAAGGGTCCTTTGGCTGGGCCACTGCAGCAGTCACGGCTGGCATGACTGGGGGGGGAAGGATGGGGGGCTGGGGGGGGTTGTCGCGATGTGGTTTAATTTAATAATAATAATTTTAATTAATCAGCATTGTGAAGGACAGAGTGTGCATGACTGGTTTGGACAACCCCGGAGGGCCGACCAAACAGTCTTTACGCATTCAGGAGTGGGCACACCACTCCTCCCCTGCCCTGCTCGCAGAGCAGCCCCGCCCACCTGCAACCAAACATAAAATGGTAATAACTGAAAGTTATCACCATTTTATGTTATTGCTTCTTGCACTGCGAGAAACAGTGGGGCGACGCTCCTCCGTCCTAGTGTAGGAGCCGCCCCTGCACTGCGGGCTCAATTTATTGCTTCTGGAGGTAGCCTACAAGCCCTAGATTAGATCATATCTATTTGCAAACAGTCACCATGATACCAAGGATTAATTCTGTGTGTATACAGAGCATGTGGAGAGTTATTTGAAAGTAAGAGCGATGTCTGGACCTAACGGCAAACCCTCGAATTCCAGCAGGCCAGGCTTCAATACGGGTACTTGAATACCAAGCATATTATAATAGTTCAAGATTTAGGAAGTCCCTATTACCACACGGAAGCCTTGACATCATTGTATTAGAAAGGCTGGCTATTTACTTGTTGCAATTTGTCCAACACTTATTTCTCTGCTCAAATTTAACTTGATACATTTTACTTTCTTGTCATTCTTTAGCGATGTACTTTTCAAGATACAAATCCTTGAAAAACAGTAACGCATTTGAAAAAAGAGAAAGGAGTATTTTTGAGAACTGCCAGCAGTTTTCACACCGACCATTTCAAAACTAGCAGTCCAGTCATAGAGGTAACCTTCTATTATTCTTTGGAAACTCCCTTATAAACTCATCCATACATAGGTTTCCGTGAGCTCCTTTCCCGTGTGCTAAAAGAGTCAAATTATGAAAGATAAAGCATTAATATGTAATGCAATGCAGGAGAGACACCCATGTAGTTGCTGAATTGCACAATGTGAAACTGGAAATCCTGGGATCAATCCTGGCTTCCATGCTTGATCAAATCGTGAGATCCTAGCCAAACCTTTATTGCCCTGAGCGTCCTTTATTCATCATCACATAAGAGGGCACCTTCAAATACATATTCTAGATGTGCACTGTACAAAACAAATTTTCTGTGAGAACAAGCCCAAGCACTCATACATCATTTTATGTATGAGTGCTCAGACTTGTTCTCACTTGTAAGGTAGATCCCTAGGGGTCACATATCGGGGGTGTGGGTGATGTCCCCCTCCCTTGAGCACCATAGCAACTATTTACAATTAGGATAATACCGCTAAGAGAGAGCACCAACACCACACGGGGCCGTATCACCCAACACAGAGTTTATTTAAAAACATATTTTCTGTTTGATTTAGTCTACTATAAAAGTGCGTCATCTGCACTAAGAATCTAAGCCACAAGTAAGGCGCACATAACAACAGACCTGCCTTTTAGCTTACTAAGGGCCAGATGTACAACCATTTTTTGCAGTCGCAAACGGGCAATTGGCCCGTTTGCGATTGCAAAAAAGGGTGTTGGCATGTAGAAACGCTATTGTGCAAGACTGTATTAGGAAGGGGGGTTCCAAGGGCGTCCCTCCCTAGTAGTGAGACGCATTTGTATGCATCATGGTTTTGCAACCACAATTGCAGTTGCAAAACACTCGCAGTTTGCCACCTACTTCAAGTAGGCGGTAACCCACTCGGAAAGAGGAAGGAGTCGCCAGGGCATTCCTTCCTCTTTGCGAATGGATACAAAAACATTTTGTAAGAGCAGGCAGTGATCCCACAGACCTAGCCTGCTCTTAAATGATGAAACAAACGTTTCATTTTTCTTTTTGAAATGTATCCCATGTAAGGTCCCTTTGATGGGAAGAGGTGGTTTCTGAGGTGGGAGTATAATGCAAGTAACACAACTCAGCCTCCCTCATTGCCAGTATTCAGAGAGAGTCTCTCTTCATTACTACCTGCAGAGACCCCGTACTCTGCAGCACACTCCCTTCCCGGCCTGATTATCCATGTTCTACCATCTATCTCCCGTGCACCCTAGCTCACAGCTGACCTTGGGCCCCAGCCCCATATCAGCCACCATCCGACTCCATTTTCATTAATTCCGATAAAAAACATTAGGAAAATTACCCTCAAACTTAAATCATTGAATATAACAGTAAAACAAATTAGCACATACTTTAAAATATATTCCACAGTGGTCCTAATGACCCAACTGCTAATTTAATAAACAAAAACAGAAAGGTCATGACAGGACCGGCTTTAGCGCTGGTGCACAAGTCTTTATTGATGCCCAACCACTAACCTCTTTCTCCGTAGATACCTTTACTACCACCCTCTAACAGTGCCTTTCATCTCTCCATAGCCCCTCCCCCTCATGCCCTCCTCCTCGGATGTCCTCACTGCCACCCTCCAATTGTGCCCCATATCTCTATGTAGCCTTCCCCCTCATGACCTCCTCCTCAGACTTCCTCATTACTACCCTCCACCAGTGCCCCATATTTCTCTGTAGCCCCCCTACACCCCATGACCACCTCCTTGGATTCCGTAATTGCCACCCTCCATCAGTGCTCCTTATCGCTCCATAGCCCCTCCCCCCATTACCCACTCCTCGGATGCCCTCACTGCCACACTCCACCAGTGCCCCTCATCTCTCCATAGCCCCTCCAACTCATGACCTACTCCTCAGACTTCCTCACTACCACCCTCCACCAGTGCCCCTCATCTCTCTGTAACCTCTACCCGTCATGACCTCCTCCTCAGACTCCCTCACTACCATCCCTCCACCAGTGCCCCTCATATCTCCGTAGCCCCTCTCTCATATGCACTTCATTGGTTGTATAGCGTTACTCATAGTGTAGTGTATTACAGTACTTTACATTGTACCCACATTATGCAGAGACAATGAATCATACAAGTATGTAAATCAGCCTATAGGGAATGTCGCATAAGCCAATGAAGATTACCAGGAGTAGGAATCACATGTCATCCATACTGGTGGGCTTGTTTTAAGAGAGTTTGGTCTGGAGAAGCACAAACACAGGATTTAAAGCATACCCCAGTAATGGTGGGGGGGCTTTACTGATTAAATGTATATCTGCCCTAACAAACTCTTTATAGCAACATTAGAATAATGAAAGACTGGGGAAATATTAAATACACAAAAAAAGAAGTTCTAATTATACCTTTCAGGTTTGTATGCAGCTCTTTGATGACAGTTCATAGGTCACTGTCCTGTTAGGATTGTAACTTCTGAACTGCAAGTAAAAAAAGGATCTCTGTAAGCAAGGCAGTAACCCACTGAGCTGATCACATAAACTACAGTTTATCTGCATTTCAAAACTACCAACAGACAAAGGATTGCTCTCCAGCAGGATAATTAATCACCAGAGTTATCTGGACATTTTTAGTGTTGTCTTGCATTCGTGTCAAAGAAAGGATTTGTCCCCTTCGCCATGCCCCTATTCTACCTGCACGAGGGGGTGGGGGCACAGCCCACCTTTCTAAAACGAGATGCGTGATTGGGGGGGGGGGGGGGGGGCGGCTGTGAGAAAGAGGCCAGGCCCAATCACGCAACTCCTAGAAGAAGAAAAATAACGTTCAGAGGAACGTTTTAAATTTCAGTGGCCAGTTTCTGTTGTTCTCCTTAATGTCGCTGCCAGTGGCGGCTAGTGACATTTGAAAGTGGTAAGGCGTAAAGTTAAGGATGACTTAAGTAGCAAGAGAGCACTGCATTTTCTTCAACTCTACTTTAGCCTTATTATTTTGAAGACTGTGTAGCCCCATCAAAAGAGTCCCATCACACCCATTTCAACAGAATCACAATTACAACAGGAGTATGTGACCACTATGTGCTCCCTGCCGAGAGGCCAAGAATGGATGGCCATGTATTCTGAACACATTTTTGACTGACTGCAGGCACTGTGAGAAAAGTGCAGTGGCCTCAGTCTCCGCTCCAGAGCTCTCAATTGTGGCATAAACACGTAGCGCTGCTGGTGCAACTCGATCCAAAGGACCGGTGCCTGGAATCCTGATTGATCTGATTTATAAGGCGCTGTCTGCCACATTTCACGTTTAATGTTGCCATCTTATTGGAGTGCTTTGCCTCAGCACCAGTTACTTTACACAAGGAGAACACAATCAGTTTTGGTTTCCACACGCAGATCACAGACTATACCACTTTCCACCGAGTGATTGGCTGTAATTAAATAAAGCAAGTCTGTTTCAACGTCATTAAGAGCTGAGCATATGCTACAGCAGAGCGGGCACAAACCAAGGTTCTTAATTTAAAGAAAATCCTCGTGAAGATCTTAAGCATCTTCTGAAAATACGTCACTTCCCACCTTGAGGAAGGTCTCCTCACCAAATGCGGGTAAATGACCGCCTCCCGCATTTTAAACAGCAGAGGAATCTCTGCTGCATCCAGTTTGCTTGGATGAGCCTGAATGTGCCCGATAACAACATCCATATGGCATTACATCTAAGATGGTAGAATGCCCCGCTTCAGCAAAGCCTGACAGGAATCGCTGGGAGACCGGGCATTGCACAGGCACGACCTCCTCTCGCCGGAGACCTTCGGAGGTATAAGTGGAAGATAGGAATGGATCCTGGCTGACGAAGGACAACACATGGCAAATAATACCCCCCCCCCCCCCCCCCCCCAAAAAAAAGAGATACATTGGGGGGGGGCGGCTACCAAAAATGTCGGAGTGGGGCTGATTCTTCCAGCAATATGCAGGGGCTCTAAGATGGGGTAAAAAAAAAAAAAAGCCACGTTAGCACGTAAATGGTCTTTTGAAGACCTGTGAAGTACTCGGTGCGGCTGTGTGTGCCCGGGAAGGTGTCTCAGCTGGGCTGACACACACGAGGGGAGGGGGGGTGAGGGCCAAGGTTCAAGTTTGGGTGGGCCTGGCCCACCCGCTAGAACCAGGCCTTGGTGAATTTGTGGTGTGAATGGGTGTTCATGACAGGGCGCTTGAAAGCTCTGGTGGAGAGGCAGAAAGGCAGTGTGAGTGTCCCTGAGTCACAAAGGAATTCAGTCCACATGCTCATTCAGTCTTTGGCCTTTCTGCAGAGTGCACAGAGCAGGTGATACATATTTCCCAATAGTTGTTATGAGTGCATTGGTAATTGTATGAAGCAGTGCTTTAAAAGGGAAAAAAAATAGTGCAGGTACTCATTTAAATGAGGTGAGTGGGCGGGGCTAGGGGCGGGACTAAGAGCAAGACATCCTGTTACTTATTGACTTCAGTACTAGTTGTAGCACGTACCAAAACACACGAGAAATGCGTTTCTATAAACAAAATAGGTTAACTCCTAACAAAAGCCAAACGCGGTGGTGTTTTAACATTTCCTTGTTTTATAATATTTGAAGTTTCCATACTGTTATTTGGTGTTGCTTGGCACAATACTATATATTCTCGAGTGTGCACGCACATGCGCGCACACACACACACAAACAAGCAGAAGTGCACACACAAAGCATTCTCCACATTTCCTTTAATATACCTCTTAAGAGTGTCTCGAATCTTTCTCCCCTTTATCTCACTATTTTCCTCACACAAAACCGCCCACAGGCAAACAGACAAACATAAGCAGACACTCAAGTAAAAGATACAGGAAAGAATAAAGCCCTTTTAACCTCGTTACCAGGGCTCGAGTCGGGGTACCACGCGGGTGGACGGCGTCCCCCCACTTATTTTACTGGGAGCTCGATAACTGGAGCAAATGGAGCCACACATTCACTCTTTGGCCTCTCTGGGGCGAGATCGGAGCTCATTCAGACCGCTGCTCACGTGCTGGCTTCTCTGATGCAATCGCATCTAAGGGGTGATCGAGGGGAGGCAATGAGTCTGATGGTGCAAGCCACCTGTTGTGACGTCAGCGTCCCCCCACTTCCTTTTTTAGGACTTGTGCCCTGCTCGTTATCCTCTTTGGATTTCCTACTTGCGCCTTCACCTGGCTGCCTCAATCCTGTGTTTGCAACACAGCAGGATGTGAACACCGGACGTTGTGCAAATGAGCCCACACTGAATAGTTCAGCGGGGACTCAGCTCACCAGTCACTGCTACAGAAGTTTAATCACAAAAGGGACTGAATGAATGAATGAATGAAAGAAAACTTATAACGCGCAACTAAGCCCGAAGGCATCAAGGCGCCTAACAAAAGAAAATCAAAATGGACCCATAAACCAAAATCACGGATAGGCCCCTGCAAAAAGCCATGTCTTGAATGCCTTCCTAAACAACGAGACAGAGTGTTGAGATTTAATTTCAATGGGAAGGGTATTCCACAATTTGGGAGCCAAAGACGAGAAGGCTCTACCTCCCCATTTGGCTCGCCAAAAACGGGGCACTGATAACAGGCTCTTTCTAGAAGAGCGAAGGTTTCTACAGGGGGCGTAAGGCCTCAACAAATCCCTGACCCCCCCAGCCCCAGAGCCAGAAAGCGCTCCATAGGTCAGGCAGAGGGTCTTAAAAGTAATCCTAGCTTGAATCGGAAGCCAATGCAGACTCTTCCTGGCAGCTGTAGCAGAGGAGAGCCTGGGGGCATCAAGCACGAACTTAGCTGCCGCATTCTGGGCGGTTTGCAAACATTGCAAAGAACCTTTATCAATACCAGCGTAAAGGGCATTACAGTAATCAAGCCGTGAGGCGACCAGTGCAACCACAATTTGTTTGCGAGCCTGTGGAGCTAAATAGTGTTTTATTTTTCTAAGGATCTTAATAATGCCCCAACAGGTAGCAACTGTCCTATTTACCTTCTGCGCCATGGAAAGAGAGGGATCAATCAGAACTCCCAGGTTACGAGCTGAGTTCGTGGGAGTGGGACATACACCCAGAGCAGGGGGCCACCACTCAGAGGACCAGATGTCCCTCTTCCCACCAAAAACGAGAACCTCAGTTTTTTCCCCATTCAGCTTCAGTGAATTGTAAATCATCCACTGAGAGACTGCCTCCATGCAGTTCCTGAAGCTGAGAGCAGAGGTATTTCCCGCGTGGAAGAGGGACACCATAATCTGGGTGTCATCGGCGTAGGAGACCACCTCCATCCCGTAAGATCTTATTAACCTGGCAAGTGGGGCCACATAGATATTAAAGAGGGTCGGACAAAGAGCCGACCCCTGTGGGACCCCACATTGCACAGGCAGGGATGGAGATAGAAACTCGCCCATTTTGACCCTCTGTTCCCTCTGATCAAGAAAAGAGGCCAAAAGGCTCAGAGCCACCCCTTCCACCCCTATGTCCTTAAGACGAGAGGTTAAGATCGAGGGGGAAAGGGTGTCGAAGGCGGCTGTAAGATCTAACAGGACCAGAAGAGTGGTATGGCCCTGATCAACCTCAGTGCGGATATTATTTAGCACAACCGTGAGAGCCGACTCTGTACTGTGGAACCTCCGAAAGCCATGCTGCGATGGATCTAAAAGACCTGAAATATCCAGGAAGGCCGCCAGATGCTCATTCAAGTGAGTCTCCAACATCTTTGCTGGTGCAGGGAGCAAAGAGATGGGGCGAAAATTCTTGAGAACCTCAGGATCCAAAGTTGGCTTCTTTAAAAGAGGCTTAATAACAGCACTCTTCCACGAGGTAGGAAAAATCCCCTCCTGCATCGCCCGGTTCATAATATCCAGAAGCGGGGGCAGTAGGGTTTCCCTACAATCCTTGAAGACTTTAAGAGGGCAGGGGTCTAAAGGAGACCCCGACCTGATTTTGTTCAAAAGCAGGTCCAGTTGGTATAAAGACAGCGGAGGGAAACAAGACAAACTCGCCGGAGAGGCCACATCTCCATTTCCAAAGAGAGGAGTGACAGAGGTGGGAGAGGGAGGCATAGATGCCTTTGCAGTTCAAGAGCCAGATAAATGTCGGCAATTTTAGAATGAAAAAACTGGGCAATTTTTTCACAAAAATCTTGAGAACTAGCAATAGGGTCGGGCAATTGTAAGGTACACAGGGAGTCAACAATTTTAAAGAGATCTTTAGGGGAAGAAAGGGTGGTAGTTAACTTAGAGAAGTATTCCTGTTTCTCTTTAATTACCTCTGCTTTATACCCTTTAAGGAGAATTTTATGTTTTTCCCTCTCTTGAGTGTCCCAGCTCATCCTCCACAACCTCTCCTGCTTTCTACAGCCCTGTCTTAAAAGTCTCAAAGGATCTGAGAACCAAGGGGCCGAGGGTCTCTTCCTAGCAGAATAACGCAGGGAGACTGGTGCCAACCGCTCCACAGCACTGTATGTGTGGAGGAGGGAACAAGAGGCATGGGGTTCTAGGAGCTAGCAGCCTCCAATATTATATGTTACCACAAAAGAGCTGCTCCTAGTGTGATAACCCAAACGAGTTACAAGAACGTCGTGAGTGTGGACATCTCACAAAAAGTTATGGACTGGTCTCACACACCACCTGGTGTCATGCTTCATCATTGACCAGTCCTCGCCCTCTAAAACCTTTGTTTGATAGAGGGCGGGCATACACTTGGCGACAAGGATGCACTTCTAAATAACTAAGTGGGGGCCTGTGAAATTGTGAATGAGGAGTGTTTTTAATGTGACTGAAAACTATATGATATTAAAAAATATATGTGACGGTGATTGGGGTATTTAGTGTCCCCTAACCGTCTTGTGAATGGTCGACATGTTTCTGCCTAAGCGGCCCAGTTGGATCCATGGCATTCATCAGGACCTAGTAATATCAGGGGGGGGCTCCGTTCTTACCAATCGTTGGTAAGATGTTACCACTGTGTGGGTGTGGCGTAGGCCACACTTCACTTCCTAGATTGCTTCCAATGGTGAAGCCTAAAACAAAAGGAAAACATTTGAGAAAAGATAGTTAATTCGAACTCGTTGGGTCAACCATACCTGTAAAAGGAAAAGAAGAAAGAAGAACAATGCATGCATTGATTTCTTAGAGTGAAAAAATTGTGCGTGACTTCGTGACACTCTATTTGTGTACACATGTGTGAGATTCCGAAGGTGGTGGCAGACGATGCTGCCACCAGTCTTACCCTAATTATATGGACTACTTGTCCCATGGGGGAAGGGGCGGAGGGAATCAGAATATTTTGTCACCTCTGCAAAAGAGAACATAAAACCATAGTCTTCATCAAGTGTACTGGTGGAGCAAAATCTCCCAAACATTCTGAGCAACAGTCACTCCAAAACCCTTTTGGGTAAAGGAGAAGAAACTTCTACGCCACACCCACACAGTGGTAACATCTTACCAACGATTGGTAAGAACGGAGCCCCCCCTGATATTACTAGGTCCTGATGAATGCCATGGACCCAACTGGGCCGCTTAGGCAGAAACATGTCGACCATTCACAAGACGGTTAGGGGACACTAAATACCCCAATCACCGTCACATATATTTTTTAATATCATATAGTTTTCAGTCACATTAAAAACACTTGCAGCACAACCCAGGAGGGTGAGTTCTTTTGGATGATTTATCTATCATAATTTGATGGGTTCTGATATCAGTTATTGGATATTGTGCCTCCTCTGTATGTTTGCGTTTGGTTCTTTTACAAGTCCTCCATACATTGCTCAATAGCTTTGCATGCCACGGTTGGCTTGACACCACCATTTGTCCTAAGTAACTGCTGTCGCAATGCTTACGTTGTTTTAATTTTATTTGTTGTTTATGCTTTTTATTTGTTGTTATTTTCCTTCTCTGCAGGTGTGCTTTTTAACTACGGTACCACACTTTTTTAGGGTGCTGTATGCGTGCTCACTACTTAGTCTCTTATAGACATTGGGCACCACCAAAGAGGTGTAGGTAGCCGTAATAATTCCCTGGTCCTGATGAATTGCCATTTATTATATACAAAGGCAAGAACCATGTTGACCTATTGATCACGTCAGCACATACACTCACTTAACTATTGGTGTCACATGTGCAGACTGTATATTTTTTAACCAGGATGGTGACCACACTGTATTAAAATTATTTAGTGGATCACCTACCCCTGTTTTAATTGGTTCACTTCAACCCCATTTGCACCTACACTCACCTATGTCTTAATATTGTCTTTTCAACCCCACACACACATCACTCACCGGCGTTGGAATAAAAGATCTCCGCTAGGAAGGCCCTATTAGGTGCCTGATCGGGCATTGCACCCGCCGGCCCGATAAGGAGCAAAGACCCGGTGATGAAGCAAGACACCCACTTGTTGGGTGTGTGAGGGTCTTCTTTTCCAAATAAGGAGTAACCTTTACTCCTGCTTCTCACCACAGTTCCCTGTCATCACTGTGTTACCCTCTTGTATTCTGTCACACCTTGCCTTAACGTTAGGAACTGCATACCTTTTGTTTTCACATATAGTTTTCAGTCACATTAAAAACACTCCTGATTACTATAATGATTTTTAACCTCATTCACAATTTCACGGGCCCCCACTTAGTTATTTAGAAGTGCATCCTTGTCGCCAAGTGTATGCCCGCCCTCTATCAAACGAAGGTTTTAGAGGGCGAGGACTATGATGAAGCATGACACCAGGTGGTGTGTGAGACCAGTCCGTAACTTTTTGTGAGATGCCCACACTCACGGCGTTCTTGTAACTCGTTTGGGTTATCACACTAGGAGCAGCTCTTTTGTGGTAAACTGCTACAGAAGTACCTTGGCTGTCAGACAGGTCACCAGCACTAACAGCCAAGGCGCCTACTGTTTATGAGTACCGGTACTCTCCTTGGCAGCAGAGAAGTGTCTGTACTCAGAGTGGTAAAAATCAGAAGTGCCGGTACTCAGTGCCGGTGAGTACCGGCCCATTTAAAGCACTGGTATGAAGGCAATACAAAGTTATAGAAATATAGCCAGCACCAACAAAAAAGAAAATGCTTTGAGCCATTCTTCAAAAAAATGTTTAAGTGTGGGGTTTAGAGGGACTGCCCAAATGAGCCAGGACAAAAATGCGAGAAAATAAATTAGCGAGAAGGAATCCCCGCAGTATCATGCTCTTGCCTGTTGCAAACATCTGGGTAGCATATCAGACAGAGAGGGTCGCATGAGTTAAACGCAGGCCACCCCAGCCCCTGCAGGGCGCCCCCCAACCCTTTAGGGGACCCCCATCCCATTGGAAGGCCCCCATTCAGCCCAAGCACAGTGAATATCTGTGTTACGCCACTGCAGGGTTAGACTGGCACAAAAAATAGGCCCGAGCACTAAAGTGGCTCCATTAGTGAATCAGACAGCTAAAAAAGTGGCCCAAATTTGCAAATGAAGTTGATTTTAAACTTGTGAAGTATGGGTGGCTGCATGGATCTGGGCTTGCTGCAGGTAATGTTTGTGGTAATATCAGAGAAATCAACAGCAAAAACCGACAAAGCAGACCCAGGGACAGCCGCAAAACACAGCCCATCCAGTGATCTGTCAGACCAGCCCTTCCGGCACCGCCTTGACCAGTCCAGCCTGCAGACAGCAGGTGTGTAAGACCTCTCACAACTGGACCGGCCTCTGCAGCACCTGCCAGGACTCACAGGAGGAGGGATGCCCCCACTGCTGACTCCACGCAGCCCCTGCTTCCTAATCACTGTCTCTCCTGCTAGAAAAGGAGAAGTTGGGCTTGCTTCACTGGCTGTTTTGACTTCTCTGTTTTTTTTAGGCTGGGGGGGGGGGGGAGGGAGGGCTCAGATGGGAAGTGATGGCCTCTCTCTCTCTCTCTCTCCCTCCCTCCGTCCTAGGGTATTTTGTTTGTTAATTTACATCCACAGCCACAAAGCGTGCAGCCAGGGCAGAGCTCAGGGCAGGCGGCTGGCCACGGGTGCGAGAGGTGAGTCTACACTTTTATCGACCCCCACTGTCCTTTCTGCGGCCTCTGGGTCCTCGCAGGGCCCCAGCGTCACAGCTTTTCACCCACATGCAGGGTTTAGGGGTGCTGCCGTGAGACCTTTCTTTCAGGGGGAGAGCCTGCCCTCAGGGAGTGAAAGGGGCAGAAGGTGTGGATAACAAGAGTAATAACGCTGAAGGAAAGAGATAAAGGGAGCGAAAACAAGTAAGACGGGTATAAAATCTATTTTTATAGTTTTCGTGTTAGTGTTTTTTTCACAGTTCACAACACCTTAAGGGGAAGGAAAGAGAAGAACATGTAATGGGGCACCGCGTGTGATGAGACTTACAGAGGGACAGGCGGAAACACACAACAGTGGCAGGAAAGTGAGGAGGGGAGATCGGGAGCAAAGAGGGAAGGGATGTGGAAATTTAGAGCAAATTCAACTAGAAAAGTGTTATGGCCGATGTGGCAGGGTGGTGCGTGTTCTTGCTTGTGGTGTCAAACCTTGCAGGACACCTGAAATCCCAGCTCTCACACCCGAGCGCAGTGTGTGATCCTGGGCTAGCATTCCCGCGTATGGCAACCCAGATTTGGGGGGCTTAACAAGTTTACCATCTAGTGTGAAGGAGAGTATTTGCAACTATGTGTAAATAGGTTTGGCATTATGTTATCAGGGAATAATTCTGCATCTGAAAAACAGGTCTAGCTTAGGTACAACTGACAGATATATTAATTGTTCTGCTTTTGACTACACGCCGTTCTCGGGAAGTCTTGCGGATAGCTTTTTTTGCTTTCTTTTCTTGTGCAAATAATTCTACCGTTTTCATTCTTTAAGCTAAGTGTCCTACAATCATCATTTGACTATCTCAGCTGCAGGACCACGCGCGCGGCTGTCCCCCTCTGATTTACTTGGGTCTTGAGCATCATTTTGTAGTTTTATAAAGCGCTCAAAGTGCACGGCCACTGCCTCACGGCGCTGAGTTACTGCTGTTGTATTGCGGCTAGCTTGCAGTGGTTAAGTGCTTGGTTCCACGGTGTCAAGTCCCTCGGCCCGGTATGTGAGACAGCGCTGCGGCTTGTTTGACTCTTAAAGCGAAACATGATACAGCGCCAGAGCGCACGGAACTGTTTCTAGGCGCTAAAGCGGTGTTATCGTGACCCATCACACTGGTACTTCTTTGTACCAACCATAGGAAGGTGAGAGGCTGAGTGCAGCGGGTTGGTTCGGACCCGCGGTTTTCTGAACACACCCAGCATTATGCTATTTTGCGTAGTGTCAAACTCAGCTCTCCACACTGGGCGCTGTGTGCAGGGGTGAATGTTCACGAGGGGGGCTGGAGAGACACGGTTGCCCCTAGATTGTGCATTCCTAAGTTAGTGTCTGTTCTGGGGGGGGGGTTCAGTGGGTGTCTGTGTTTACCATGGGAAACATTGTTTACATCGAATGCACTACAACGCGTTCCATTAAGACGCGGTGGTTACAATGACCAAGTTGTTACAACGCCAACCATTACATCGCAAGTTGTTTCAACGACTTGCTGTTGGGGGTGCACTGGTGTTGGATTTACAATCCAACACCTTCCCTGCTGTCGCACAAACTGGAGTAGGAATAGTAAATTATACTATTCCGAAGTCCAGCATGCCCCATATAGTAAGTCGTTGAAACGACTTGTGATGTATTGGTTCACTTTGTAACAACACAGTCGTTCTAACGACCGCGTTGTAATGGAATGTGTTGTAGCGCATTCGATGTAAAGAGGGATATTCGTTTACCATTACTGGCTGCGCTGGTGCATGTAGCCATGAATATTGTATGTGTTCTTTCTGACCAACCTACCCATCCCCTCCCCCACACAAAAGGGAAACAGAGCCAGTGACACGTATTCTGTGCGGGGCTCCAGTGTCGGCTGATAAAGTAGTTCCACACCTAGAATTCAATGGAGCCGAATCATTGATGAACACGTGATGCAACGGTTTGTGCCCACTAGGTCCTGGAGCTAGATAATTCCAGGGATAGTTATGCCGGCCTACTGGAAGTTAGGGCCATTGCAGTTCATAGAGGTGAGCCATTGTTGGGCTGAAGTCAGTGGAGGTCAGCCATTGTTGGACTGAAGACAATGGAGGTCAGCCATTGTTGGACTCAAGTCAGTGGAGGTCAGCCATTGTTGGACTGAAGTCAGTGGAGGTCAGCCATTGTTGGATTGGTAATGCCACTGAAGTCAGAGGAGGTCAGCCATTGTTGGACCGGGGATGCCACTGAAGTCAGAGGAGGTCAGCCATTGTTGGACCGGGGATGCCACTGAAGTCAGTGGAGGTGAGCCATTGTTGGACTGAAGTTAGTGGAGGTCAGCCATTGCTGGACCGATGATGCCACTGAAGTCAGTGGAGGTGAGCCATTGGTGGACTGGTGATGTCACTGAAGTCAGTGGAGGTCAGCCATTGTTGGACCGGGTATGCCACTGAAGTCAGTGTAGGTCAGCCATTGTTGGACCGGGGATGCCACTGAAGTTGGTGGAGGTCAGCCATTGTTAGACTGGGTAATGCCACTGAAGTCTGTGGAGGTTAGCCATTGTTGGGCCGGGGATGCCACTGAAGTCAGTGGAAGTCAGCCATTGTTGGACTGAAGTCAGTGGAGGACAGCCATTGTTGGACTGAAGTCAGTGGAGGACAGCCATTGTTGGACTGAAGTCAGTGGAGGTCAGCCATTGTTGGACTCAAGTCAGTGGAGGTCAGCCATTGTTGGACTGAAGTCAGTGTAGGTCAGCCATTGCTGGACCGGTGATGCCACTGAAGTCAGTGGAGGTCAGCCATTGTTGGACTGAAGTCAGTGGAGGTCAGCCATTGTTGAACTCAAGTCAGTGGAGGACAGCAATTGTTGGACTGAAGTCAGTGGAGGTCAGCCATTGTTGGACTGAAGTCAGTGGAAGTCAGCCATTGTTGGACTGAAGTCAGTGGAGGACAGCCATTGTTGGACTGAAGTCAGTGGAGGACAGCCATTGTTGGACTGAAGTCAGTGGAGGTCAGCCATTGTTGGACTCAAGTCAGTGGAGGACAGCCATTGTTGGACTGAAGTCAGTGTAGGTCAGCCATTGTTGGACTGAAGTTAGTGGAGGCCAGTCATTGCTGGACCGGTGATGCCACTGAAGACAGTGGAGGTCAGCCATTGTTGTACTGAAGTTATCGGAGGTGAACCATTGTTGGGCCGAAGTCATCGGAGGTGAGCCATTGTTGGGCCGTGTATGCCACTGAAGTCAGTGGAGGTGAGCCATTGTTGGACTGAAGTTAGTGGAGGTCAGCCATTGCTGGACCGATGATGCCACTGAAGTCAGTGGAGGTGAGCCATTGGTGGACTGGTGATGTCACTGAAGTCAGTGGAGGTCAGCCATTGTTGGACCGGGTATGCCACTGAAGTCAGTGTAGGTCAGCCATTGTTGGACCGGGGATGCCACTGAAGTTGGTGGAGGTCAGCCATTGTTAGACTGGGTAATGCCACTGAAGTCTGTGGAGGTTAGCCATTGTTGGGCCGGGGATGCCACTGAAGACAGTGGAGGTGAGCCATTGTTGGACTGAAGTTATCGGAGGTGAACCATTGTTGGGCCGAAGTCATCGGAGGTTAGCCATTGTTGGACCGGGGATGCCACTGAAGTCAGTGGAGGTGAGCCATTGTTGGACGGGGGATGCCACTGAAGTCAGTGGTGGTCAGCCATTGTTGGATTGGTAATGCCACTGAAGTCAGAGGAGGTCAGCCATTGTTGGACCGGGGATGCCACTGAAGTCAGAGGAGGTGAGCCATTGTTGGACCGGGGATGCCACTGAAGTTAGAGGAGGTCAGCCATTGTTGGACCGGGGATGCCACTGAAGTCAGTGGAGGTCAGCCATTGTTGGATTGGTGATGCCACTGAAGTCAGTGGAGGTCAGCCATTGTTGGATTGGTAATGCCACTGAAGTCAGAGGAGGTCAGCCATTGTTGGACCGGGGATGCCACTGAAGTCTGTGGAGGTTAGCCATTGTTGGGCCGGGGATGCCACTGAAGTCAGTGGAGGTCAGCTATTGTTGGACTGGGGATGCCACTGAAGTCAGTGGAGATCAGCCATTGTTGGATTGGTGATGCCACTGAAGTCAGTGGAGGTGAGCCATTGTTGGACTGGGGATGCCACTGAAGTCATCGGAGGTGAGCCATTGTTTGGATGGGGAAGCATGCTTGTGAAGTGTGAAGTGGTGGGGTGATTAGGTAGTTCTGTGCCATAGAAGTCAACGGAGCTGATCCATTGTTGAAAGGGGGGGAGGAGAGGTTGAGCTCATTGAGGTCATGGGGTGCAGCATTGCCGGGAGAGCCATGCTGACCCATTCAGGGCTAGGGCCATTGAAGTCTTTGGGGGTGAATGATTGTTGGGAGCATGATAGAGCTGAAGTGAATAGGGCGAACCACTGCTGGAGGCTGGTGCAGCGTTGACACACTGAAATCTATGTAGGCATATGGCTCGTTTGGGCAGGGTTTGGTGTTTGAAGAGTGACTTGAGAGGAAGGGGGCGTATCACTTGCCGTATACATTGTATTGAGATCAGAATGCATCGCTTTTTCAATCCATGACCGCAAACAAATTTAACAATAATTCCTATGATCCAGGTGCCAAGAGTCAATTCTGTTTGTTGTGTGGGATCTATAAATATTATTGTTATTTTTTTTAAAACTAAATATCCTCTAATTTTTGGCTATTTTTTGTGTGATTTTAGATCAGGACTGGTACATCACTAACTAGATGTTGTGCAGCTCTAACCCTTTGTTTAACAAGCTCACAGGTATGCCTACGAATTACAGGGAAATTTGTTGATTGACGTGCCATTAGATAGAATTGTCAACCCCCTCTTGTCGGAGACAGTCTAGTTGGAGAACCTTGGTTTCCTCCAATCACTTTTCAATCTGGCGGTTGTTCTTTTTCCTGCTGATAAAACACGGGACCACGGCTACCGGAATCCTAAGCAATTTGAGGTTAGAAAGCGGTGTCGCCTGAGTATGTCCACGGTGAGCAGAGGTGGTCCCCTGGTCAGGTGCACTAGCTCACACAATCCATCTACATCTTTGCATCCTCTGGCTTGCAGTTTTGTTTTTCTTTCTAAAAACAGGTGCAAAAGCTCATAACACTAGGACCAGATTGATAGTGGCCTGAGCTGGAAAGAAAACGCTAGTCAAAAATCCGATCATACCGCACTTTACAGGTCTGACCTCAGCCAGGTCCCCCAGCTCTCACTCCAAGATTAGGGAGTTCCATCCATCCTCTCTTCTACAACAGTAAGTCTCCTCTGACTGGCTGATCAAATCTTACCTCACACCCCAGGAGTACTGAGCTGCACACGGTCTTCACCTCCTGCCCTGGCCCTCTTCTGGTGCCCGCTCCTTGGCCGCAGTCTGTGGTGATGGAGGCTTCGGGGGTCATACACAAATGGCGTGTGTGTGTTCATGCATGGAGAGTTGGCAGCATTCTTGGCAGCAGCTAGTTGGAATGGAAAGGCAAGTGGAGTGATGACGTAGTAATGCCGACTGAGGATGTTTTCAGGATTCCCTGAAAATGTCTCTTTACAGGGCCAGGAGTGTTTTCAAGGAAAACACGTGCATAATGTTTGCCGTCAGACAATTGAAATAAAGAGATCCAATGCGATTTTCCAGTTGTATAATTTTTCATGGCTGCACTTTAAGGATATGGTGGCATCACAAGAGAAAGGGATCAGTGCGGTTTACTGTTGCACCATCTTAGGCTCGTCTTATGTCTCTTGTTGGGACACCATTTCCTGAGTGAGGTTCATGATAAATTATTGCTTATGGAGTCACGTTCTTCCTCGTTACTCACTGCCGCACGTTCCTCTGTCAGGGAAGTCATTGAGTCACTTAAGGTTTACCTTTGCTATCATAAGATCTTGTTGAATCTCCTTTACTAGTTAAGACACCGACAGAGAGTTCCGATGTCCATAAAAGGGCAATAATGTGCTACAGTTTCTTCAAAGTCTTCTGCAGTCCCATTTCATGGTCAATGCATTGAGCAAGACAGGAGTCTGAATCCAAGATAGAAGGCTCAGAACTTGGGTTTATATTTTCCCAACTGGAGAAAGAAATGCCAAGCCCAGATGAGGCTGCAGAACTTTGGAGGGAAAAAGCTGATGAGAGGCAACACAAAAGATCGACAATAGTACAGTTCACAAAAAGAAGAGTTAATTTAGCAGGCGTTGTCGGTTTCTGTTACAAGTCTTTTTATTTTCAAAGTCAAATGTGGAAGCAGCCAACACGTTTCACCCTTCACAAGGGCTTCTTCAGGGCTGTAATGTCATACAACATGAAACGTATTTAGAAACTACTAATTACAGAAATTTTTATTTAGAATGGTAAGAGAAAAACGTTAGAGAGAAAGATGAAGTGAATGAAAGGATTAGATGATTTTTACACTATTTCTTAGCCAAAACACAAGAGGTGATATTAAATTTGTTAACATCTCTATAATAAGAAATGGAGCTGAGGACAATGACAAAACACAAAGCAAAATAACAAGACAACAAAAGCATAATAGGGTAAAACATAACAGGGCAAGGCAGCTAACAGTCAAAACGGAATGCAACACACAACCACAGTACAGCACAATGCAATAGTACAGAACAAAACACAACTACACAAAAAACAACTCAGCACAACACCACCATATTCAAATGTAAAATATGAACAAACATTCTGGTCACATATCACCACCTACACTAATCTGCCGTCATACTACAGTGGCAAAAGATGTTTGCATCAAGGACTGCCTTACGTTCCATAAAGGATATGTATTAGGACCAGTCAAAAATGTTTTGTAATCTGGCACAGGAAATGCAGTGGTGAAACAAAGAGGCAAGAGGTGGAATCAAGATTAGGCAGCCTCCGTATTCATGAGATAACGAGACAGGAAGTGTAGGGGGTGGAATAAAGGTGCAAGAGGTGGAATCAAGACCAGGCAGCCTCGGTATTCATGAGATAAAGAGACAGGAAGTGTAGGGTGGTTAAAGAAAGAGGCACAAGGTGGAATCAAGACTAGGCAGCCTCGGTTTTAATGAGATAAAAAGACCGGGAGTGTAGAATGGTAGACGAAAGAGACATGAGGTGGAATCAAGACCAGGCAGCCTCGGGCTTCATGAGATATAGAGACAGGAAGTGTAGGGTGGTGGAAGAAAGATGCATGAGGTGGAATCAAGACTAGGAAGTCTCAGTATTCATGAGATAAAGAGACAGGAAGTTTAGGGTGGTGGAAGAAAGAGGCAAAAGGTGGAATCAAGACCAGGCAGCTTTGGTAATGTAATCATAAACCTCACATCCTACAACAACTCCTAAGAAAACTTTGTGCCCCTGTACTTATTTTTATGCAATTTAAGTACAGCTGGACTGGAAAGTAAGATGTGATAGAATTGCTTCTGTCATCATAAACTGCCTGTCGGGAATAATAGTTCCTGTTACGAAGTCCTGCTCAGTGTGGGAAGTTTGGAGATGCCAAGACTTCCCCACGCTGAATTACCAGCTATGTACTTCTGCTTTTGAACTAGTTAATATATATTTAAACTTACATTGTCAGCATTTCTGTGTATGCACCTCTGGTATTTTTTGCTTAATAAACCGTTTTACGAAGAAAAGAAACAATGAAAAGGGAGCAAGTTATACATGCAACACATGTGAATGCTTTAGACATGCTGTGTACATGAATAAACCTGGTACAGAGTGATTCAGGCAACCTTTCACCTTTGTAAAATTTTTACGTAAATTCGTAGTTTGTGGCGGTTTGTGGCGGTTTGCTTTGAAAAGTTAGTGTGAAAGTAAGTGCCTGAAAACAGTCAGATCTAATATTAAAAGGCTACTGCTGTTTGGGGCCTTAACAGGAAACAGTGTGGCAATATCAGAGCATGCAAAGCCAGACAGATGCCTGAATATCCGAACAGTCGGCCTTTTCCAACAGGTCCTAGAGCCCTTCAAGTTCAGAAGGTGCAATTTAAGTCTTTACAGTAGAGAAGCGGTGCTTGAGCCCACATTTCTCAACACTCCCTCCTCACTACATATAACCACATACCACCTGACCCAGCAATGAGCAACCCGCCCGCTACACCTCACCCCGACCTGTCCCCAAACCCCCCATAAAGTGCACCATATGCCATCAGAGCGAAAGCAGCACACCACACAATACATACGCCTTTACATAATTCCAGCCCACATCGACGTCAATCGCACCGCCACCTACCAAGTTTAACCACATATCCCATTCCAGTCCACCGCACTTCACACCAGCACCATCCAGCACACCACACTCCACCACACCAGAACATCTACCACCACTCACCAAACGTGGCCACACATTATTCTCTTGACTGCAAAAATACTATTCAAGTTTTCCAACTCTTTCCATTGCTAGGTTTGTTTCTATTGATGATTCTATTTTGGTATTTTTTTCAGTAGGCATTTTTGTTACTCATTTTGACAGTGCCTGTTTTACTGTCCTCTGAATGATAAAAAGTTGGGTCGGCCTTACACACAGATCTCTGGAGCAGGCAGTATGCGATTGTAAAGAGTCAGCAACTTACACACCACCACCTTTCCCAAGCAGTGTAAGAGGAGCTGCATTTAAGCTGAAGAGACAGGTATGTTATAATATTAAATTGCACATATTGGCTCTTTTCTTTTAAAAAACATTAGGTTTTTAAAAGAAAACTACTCTTGAAGGTGAGATAGTATGTGTCCCAATTGCAATTATCCTTGCAAGTGGCACAAATACCTCCATGGAAGGTGAAATTACCTGGTACAAAGACAATCTCCCTAAACCTGTTGACTTGTTCCAGTTGGATACTATTGTCACTTTCTTGGGAAAGAGAGTACAGTGACAAAGCATGTGGATTCTTCGGGATTTACACCACCTAGCTCTTAAAATTCTTGTGCATCATAGACCCTAGCTTAGCAGATTCCCCAAGCTGCCTTTGTGCTCAAGATTGGAAAAGGTTTCTCCATAGAAGTACAGAGCTGCGGATATGTTGCAATAAGAGGGTGAGTTCACCTCCCTCTCTGGGTTTTAATCAGGTGCCCGAATCTCCATCCTCATTGGTAACTCCCAAATATTGTGCTTGAAAGCTAAGCCCCGCTCTTCTGGGGGTCACTCTTTGTTAGTCTCCAGTCTGACAGAGTAGTGATATCACCGACTCGCCCTCTAGCGGAGTCTGAATCCTACACTGTGTAGGCAGGTGTTGTGGAAGGGAGTGCCACCCAGAAAACGTGGAAGAAACCCCAACTCCAGTCCCATCATGACACCAATGCACAGCCAGGGAATGAGGGTATCTCTGCCTGTGTGGTTGCATGAACTACCTACCGTCACCACCCATAGAGCTCAAAGACTGCTGTGTCTTGTTCTAAGGAATCGTTCCCTGCTTATTCCGTGATGGTGAAGACAGCGACGCTAAATGGCATAGTTACGCCACCAAAACTGACACTGAGAGAACTGAGTTTTTGGAGTTTCGTCCTAAATCTGAATTCCAGGCCCCTATTTCTCACAAAAGTTTGGATTCATTCGAACATTTGGTTCGCAAAGACTTTCTCCACATGCATTTCAGAAAATCTAAGAAGAAGAATCTTTCTAAACATGAAATGAATATGCTACATTCAATTCAGAACAACACTGAGATTTGTGTTCAGAAAGCTGATAAAGGCGGAGCCATTGTAATTATGGACAGAACTTTCTACACATGTTCCGTTCAAGAGCATGTCGCAGATTTACAGACATACCTATCTTTAGATACAGACCCCACTAATGAACTAAAAACCACTCTTAAGAGTATTCTAGACCATGCTCAAGAGATGGGTTGGATTTCAGCCTCCACCAAACAATTTTTGACAGTAGATTATCCTAGGAGACCTCTACTTTACATGCTTCCGAAAATTCACGAAGATCTTCACAATCCTCCCATGCGGACAATTGTAACCGGATGTGGTACTATTTTTGAGCCGTTAGGGCATTACATTGACTATTTCTTGCAACCTTTTGTCCAGGAATGGATCTCTTATGTAAAAGACACCAAGGATTTTCTGTTAAAATTGGATTCTGCCCCTGAGCCACAAGGTATATGCTGTAGAGGGGGGGTTCCCTGATCCCTGTGGATGCGTGAGTCCATCTATAGGTTGCCGCGCTAATGGGTTTGACAGATGGGTTTGACAGGAGGTGGACTGCCCCGCATGCGAGGTCTGTAGTCCCCAGTGCCCGTTTGTATACTCTGCCGGGATGGGGTTACTTAATGTGACATTATTATTGCTCTGCTGTGAGTTTTGTTTTTCTTTCTTTAAAAAAAAAAATTGGATTCTGTTGTCTACAACAGAGGGGCTTTACTTTGTACCATCGACGTCAAGTCTTTATACACTTCCATTCCGCACGTCGCTGGTATGGAAGCGGTGGAATGGGCTTTGCTGCGCCAATCATCGATCAGAGCCGATAAAGTCTTCCTTCTTGAAATTTTACATTTTTGATTGTACCACAGCTATTTTTACTGGAATGACCGTTTTTTTCTACAACAAGGTACTTCTATGGGCTTTGCAGGGGCTCCTGCATATGCCAATACTTTCATGGCAAAATTCGAAGCTGTCTACATTTACAATGACAGTGGATGGGCTGAAAATCTCCTGCTTTATTGCAGGTACATTGATGATATTTTCATACTTTGGACTAATACCCAGAAGTTCTTGGAACACAAAATAGAACAACTCAATAAATATGATGATCATATTCAATTCACTCACATGATGAGTGATAAAACCATCTCATTTCTAGATGTGTCTCTTGTTATTAGTGATGGTACAATTCAAACTGAAGTGCATAGAAAGACAACAGATGATAACAGTGCCCTTCACTTTCGGAGTTTTCACTCCAGAAACCTTAAACATAATTTACCTTTTCCCCAGTTCCTGCGGATTAAAAGGATATGTTCGGAACAAAAAAGCTTGGAAAAGCATTTTGATCACCAACAACAAATGTATTTAAATAGAGGACGCCCCAACGAAGTGATTGAGCAGGCAATAGTACGTACTTCCAAATATGCTCGGAGCAGTTTGCTACAATTCCAACGTAATAAAAAAACATTGAGACAAGTATTCGTTTAGAAATTCTCCACTAGTTCATCGAAGATGAAGAAAATTATCACCAACAGGTGGGAAATGCTTCAGAATGAATCCGATATCAACGGCATTTTTAAAGAGCCACCTTTGTTCGCTTTCACCAGATCTAAAAATTTGAAAGAGATCATCAGCACCCCGAATAAAAAATCTTCTACGACTAATTTCAAAGGCACGAACAAGTGTTCCAACTGCGTACACTGCAATAATGTTATTATGGGCAATTTCTTCATCCAAGCACAGGAGAAATTATCAAGCTATTTCATAACTCAGATTGTAATTCCAATAAACTGATTTATCACATCAAATGCCCATGTGGGAAGCTATATGTTGGTAAAACCGAGCGCAAAATCAAAACCCGCATATCAGAGCACAAAAGTACAATAAGAACACAAAACAAGAATAGCAGTTTAGCTACTCACTGGTTAGATGAGAGGCACAGCATTTCCCAATTAAAATTTGCCGTTTTAGAAAGAGTCATACATCACCCAGACATGGATCTCACCAGATCCCTTTTACAAAGAGAAACGTTTTGGATCAGGCGCCTAGATACTTTAGTAGACAAAGGAATGAATGACAAAATAGATTATTCATGTTATTTATAACATCTTTTGGTACTGCATCTAGTGGTCATGCATGATTCCTTTACATGTGCATATTGTCATGTTTGCATTAAGATCAATGTGTATCATGGTATTCTGTATTTTGCACTGTCTTTTATTTATTTATTTTCATCATCGTTCTTTATTTCTCATCACATGTGAGCATCTTTGGGTATTTGGTTTATCAGGCCAGCATTTTCGTATTTATCACAGTGATTAGAGACCAGTGGTGCATTGTTGTAGTGTTTATTCTTCAGTGAGTTTGTGTTGATGAGGACAGCATTGTGTGGTCTGCATTTTCCTTTTTATTTATGTAATGTAATGTAATGTAATGAGGTGCTTATATAGCGCTCTATCACCGGATGGGTATCCTGGCGCTTAAAAAGGAGAGTCCCCACCAGAAGTTAATAGGGGCAGCCGAAGTGTGACACAGGAAGGGAGGAAAAGAGAGATAATATCAGAAGGAAAAATTACTCCAGCCTAGGGAATAAAAACGTTTTCAACTTTTTCCTGAAATCCATAAGACTTTGGACCTGACGTAGATCCAGAGGGAGAGTGTTCCATAGCCGAGAAGAAACGACAGAGAAGGATCTGCCACCTGTTCTGGACCGCCTGAACCTGACTACATTCATCAGAAATGCAGAAGCAGAACGAAGGTTTCTAGTTGGAGAATACCAGCTGAATTTTCTTTGCAGGTTCTTAGGGCCCATTCCATGAGCTGCCCTAAAGACAGTGCATAGAGCTTTGAATTGAATTCGCTGGTGGATCGGCAGCCAGTGCAAATCTCGCAAGGCTAATGTGGTTGAGGTCCCTCGCTGCCTATTTAAAGCAACTTTCGCTGCAATGGCCTGAATTCTGTACAGCTTCCCGTTAAGGGTGTTAGGCGCACCCAGATATAGAGAATTGCAATAATCAAGTCTGCTGAGAATTACGCATCTCACAACCTGCGTTCTAGCAGAGTTAGGCAAGAAAGGGAGGATCTTTCTCAGCACTCGGATTAGCGAGAAGCAAGTGCCAACCGTTTTGTTAACCTGAGAATTCAGTTGGAGATCCTGATCCACCATCACCCCCAGATTGCGTACTGTGCTAGAAGGGTTAATAGGTGCGCCAGTAGGGGACAGCTGAAAGATGGGTAAAACAGGCTGATCAGATCTTCTGGAAGAACACAGGACCACTTCCGTTTTAGAGCTGTTAAATTGTAACCAGTTCTTCTTAAGCCACTTCGTGGTGCTAGTCATACACTCGTGAAATCTTTCCAAAGAAATGGAATCATTCCCTTCCAAGGAAAACACGAGCTGGGTATCATCCGCGTAATTCACCACCTCCACTCCAAAAGATCTAATAAGCGGAATGAGAGGCTGCAAATAGATGTTAAAGAGCACAGGACTAATCCCTGAGCCCTGCGGGACCCCCTGTCGTAAGGAAGACTTGTTAGCGGAGAACGGCTGAAGGCACACTGTCTGTGTCCTATCTGTTAGATAAGAACAAAGCCAGTCAAGGGCGCGACCGGTCACACCCTGGTCTTTAAGTCTCTCCAATAGTATACCGTGGTTTACAGTGTCAAAAGCCGCTGACATGTCCAACAGCACCAAGATCACTGACTGACCACTGTCCGCCCGCATCCTCATATCATCAAGCACGGTAACAAGTGCTGTTTCAGTACCGTGCTTGGGCTGAAAGCCAAATTGCATCTCGTCAAGGAGCGAATACTCCTCAAGATACTGGGATAGAGACTTACTGACAATGTGTTCCAGAATTTTAACAGGATATGGCAATAAAGAAATTGGCCGATAGTTGGCCACACACCCGATGCATGATTTATGCAGCGGTAGTTTGTTCATTCAGCATTCATAGGATCGTTTTAATATGGCGGCCACATTTGCTGGCTTTGTTTGAGTCCGTCGTCGATAGTCTCCCCGCCGACAGCGTATTCCCGCTTCCGGCGTGTATTTAAATCTAGCGGTTGATCACTGTGTTGTGTACATCCGACTCGATCCGTGATTCCAGCGTCCTTGTAGTGCACATTGTGGACAGCCGGTTGTTCGAGCAGGTAACAGTTCTGTTCTGCACACGTCACTTTTTTTACGATTACGCATCAGTTTGGGGCCATTGTTGATGTTTGTTTCACTTCTACAGGTTCCTTTTGATTAGCCGTTGGGCGATTCGAACTTGTCTATCGGGATTAAAAAGGTACGATTTTCCGTACATTTATGTGGATTAATTTTCAGTGAGGTAGTTTTTGGTGAGCGCTTTGGCTGAGTGTTTTCATTTCTTGTCTTTTTTAGACCAGAGGGTTTTAAAGCATTTCATAGTGAGTATTTCACCCGTATTGATTCACAAAGGTGGAGGGTCTTTTTTCTTTCTTTTCCTTGAAGTTTACCATGCAGTACAGATATCTACTGACTTCTGGACTAATTTCTTATGTTTGTTACCTTGTTTATGACGATGCTTTTGCTACCTGTATGTATTATACTACATTTGTTTGCATTCATGTATACTTTGTTCATATTCCCAGAGTTCAATCCCCTGAAGAAGGGCCAATTGTGGCCCGAAATGCATTGGGCACGACAAAAGCTTTTGGACTGATGATAATAATCTTTATCAAATCTGTTACACCTCTTTGGAATGATTTGAATTCCCTGAACTGTGTTATTTATTTAATATATTACACTTCAACATGTGAATATGTTGTATAATCTTTCAGTTTGATGTTGGATAAATGTATTTTACATTTATTGAAAAATTAACGTTGTTCAGATTTTTTCATTTAGATTTTGGTAACCATACCCTAGCAACAGTGCACAGAGGATGAGTCCCATAGGCTCTTGATATTGTTAGTTCATGAACAGGCACATGTCAGGCAGTACGTGCCATCCACTGTAGCACGCTTTGTCCTTTAAAAATTGAATAAGCAGATTTAGTGTTAAGCTTATAGTTGAATATTCGGTGTGTGCCTCTCCAATTCTTTGATTTAATAGTTACGCCCTTCCACATGGACAAAGAGGTGATATTCTTGCAGAAGTTGACAGATAAAATACACCAGTCTGGGGGTCTCTTTCTGTGGCATACCAATTTCAATTTTGTTATACCCAGTTAAAGTCTCCAGTACTCTTGCAAGCTTGCCTGCTATGCCTCCTCGCGCTGTTGAGTATTGAGTCATGCTTTACCTAGGAAAGGATGCTGCAAAGCAAGGCAGAAACTTGCCCAACTTGAAGCCCAGCCTCGCCCACTGTAAGTTTCATTTCATGCTGCACTTCCTCACTCATTTGATACAAGTCCAACACCTTGCTACACAATGTTTTACATTTGGTGTGGCCTTGAAGAACAGTTTCAGTCACTTTTACTTCTTGCAGCACAGTCTCCCTCATTGTAGGTGTCGGCTCGGTCCACCGCCGTGTTCTCCCTGCACAAGGCTAATGCCTTTCTGCAGTCTTTTTCAGTGACAAGAGTCACCCACCCCGTAAGAATAATAACGAGCGACTGCTGGCGCAGCATGGCTAGAACGGTCTCTGTAGCAGCTGTACGGTGACACAGGTGGATGGGAAGATACAGAGTCATCTTGGCAACAGAATAAAAACAACCAGTGACTGCTGGCACACCATGCTGCACCTAGCATGCAGGAACAGGCGGAGAAGGCTTATGTGTGGTAGGGGCCCAGCTACCAATAATGAAGCATATGCAGTGCACCTGGCCCCCAAGGACCCATTCCAACCCAAATATGGCTGTACTTTATTATCCAAACTGCAGGCTGTCTGTTTTCCTTGCTTGCACCAGGGCCCATGGCACTACTGCTGCACAACTGCTATTGGGAAGGACGAGGGGTTGCTGAGGAGTGAGAGGGTTGGTGATATATGGAGAATATGAAAAAACAGTGACCCCCTCTTCAAATGGTGAGCCTGGTCTACGGGAAAAGACAGTGAGAGCCTGTGGAGAGGGAGACATGTAACAGGATTGATATGGAGAGATGTAGTGTTGCAGAGTGGTTCGGAGTAAAGTGGAGAGGGGTGGAGTAGAATGCTGTAGAGAGAGTGTCATAGAGTGGAGTGGTGTAGAGTGTTGTAGAGTGGAGTGTCGTAGATTGGAGTGGTGTAGAGTGGCATAGAGTGGAGTAGCGTAGAGTGGAATGGCACAGAGCGCAGTAAGCTGGAGTAGCAAAGAGTGGAGTGGAGTGATGTAGAGTGGAGTGGCGTAGAGTGGCGTAGAGTGGAGTGGCGTAGAGTGGAGTGTCATAGAGCTGAGTGGCATAGAGTGGCTTAGAGTGCCGTAGAAGTCAATAGTACCCTTTCTTTGCACCAATAAGAACCATATTTTCCTGTGATGTGCACTGGAACTAAACATCAACTGTGAAGACAAACATTAGGGAGGAATCAATTCTCGTCCATTAGTGGCACAGCCTGCCTTCTATGGCTGGGTGAATTCGCAACTGTTGTCCCTCACAAACTTCCTGTAATTTTCACAGGTTTGACGATAAGTGTTCATAACTTGCAGTTTCTTGGAAGTGGGTTTTCACACTTAGAATTGTGACTTTTACACCTCTTTTAATTTGTTGTGAGAAAAAGATTGCCAACCTCGGTCCAGTTTCAAAGTCACTGCGAAACCGCTTTTAAAGATAACTCACTTGAAAACGGCACATCCATTTTCAGCAACAACTAGAACGCAAAGGAAAATATTGCTAGTTTCTACAGGAAAACGACACCAAGGCGTAAAACGTAGAAAACTCATCAAACTATGGCCATTCCAGTAATTGTCATCTTAAGACTTGGCTCATAATCTAAACCTCATATGCATCTACTTATAATTATCGTTAGAACAAAGGGTATACCCAAGGATCACTGGGACCTGGGTGTCTAGCAGTATAGAAAGGTGGTCCCAGAACGTAAATATTACTAGAACAAAATAAAAGAACGAACAAAATGCAATCAAGAATAATCAAGTGATGCTGAAGTGTTATTTAATCACACTTTAGCAAGGTTTCCATTTCTTGGTAATAATCAGTTTTCGACAGTCTGGAAACAATACATCGCAACACGGTGCCCAGGGTCAAGGGGGTGGTAGGGGGTGAGGAGGGGGGGGGGGGAAAGAGGTGTAGGTAGTGACTTCAAAAATTTCTTTACAGTATCACAAATCAATTGTTAGGCCTAAAATTCATTGCCAACTAATTGAGCAGAGAAAAAATCTTCAGTTATACATTCGTTTGAAAAGACCATATACATTTCAAAATAAACACAGTGTAGAATACACTATTGCTGGTATTGGTACATGTAGTGTGTCGACGTTTCGACCCCTAAACCCATGTAGGTTAGTTGGGTCCTTACAGACGGGGTCTTCATCAGGACTCAGGTGCGCCTTTGTAATAATGAGCTCCATGAAGATCTAAACGAGGTCTATACCTACGGTGATTCAATTCACTCCCCAACCGATGGTTAATTCCACGGCCAGTGACGCTGTTTTCAATTGATTTATCCTGAAACACCTCAACGTGTCTTCTCACTCTCACCACCCGTGGAGCGAAACTGCCCTTTGTCTGTGACGTCCATCTAGTACCTTTTCAGGTTCTTCTCCTTCCAATTGGTGCCTCCTTTCCCTTTCTTCACCTGAGTCCTGATGAAGACCCCGTCTGTAAGGACCCAACTAACCTACATGGGTTTAGGGGTCGAAACGTCGACACACTACATGTACCAATACCAGCAATAGTGTATTCTACACTGTGTTTATTTTGAAATGTATATGGTCTTTTCAAACGAATGTATAACTGAAGATTTTTTCTCTGCTCAATTAGTTGGCAATGAATTTTAGGCCTAACAATTGATTTGTGATACTGTAAAGAAATTTTTGAAGTCACTACCTACACCTCTTCCCCCCCCCCCTCCTCACCCCCTACCACCCCCTTGACCCTGGGCACCGTGTTGCGATGTATTGTTTCCAGACTGTCGAAAACTGATTATTACCAAGAAATGGAAACCTTGCTAAAGTGTGATTAAATAACACTTCAGCATCTACTTATAATTAAGCTGGTGTCTCAAAACACCTGTGTCATCCATTTTTGTGGCAGAAATGTGTTATTTTTGCTTAAAGTATTTTTCCGCTTCTCTTCACTGCCCATACACCAAACTATCATCAAAGATGGCTACCACATGTTTCTGATGCCGCAAAAAAGGTGTTAGATGCTAAAAAAGAGCCGAGGCATGCTCTAGCCCAAATTACATTCATGTAATGCCATGATCTAAAATTATGGAGTGTCATATGTGTGTCTAAACGCTCTACAGTACAACTAAGGCACATTTAGGCACCGAAAAACAGAACGAAAAGACAGACTAATAGAATAACAAACTGCAGGATAGCTAATTAAGCGAATGAAGTTGAAGACTGTACCTCACCAGGAAAGCGCTATGATCACCAGTATTTGGAGTGTGGTTAAGCACTTTGTTCCAGAGCTTGCTAGACAGGTATGAAAGGCCCTGCCACCCATTCCAGTTCATCAAATTAGTGGAATGATGAAATAGTACTTCTCAGCTAAAACCAGCCTTCGAGTTGAGACATGCTTGCATAATGTACCTTGTGTAGCGGGCAGCCCAATGCCATGGTGGGCTCAAGGCGCTAGGCGAATAATGTACCACAAGGACCAATAGGCACCAAAGGGCATACTGTTAGGGACTGCGACTGCTGCTACAGGTCCATATGTTGGTATCTGCCTTTGTAAACGGATGGGAGAACTAACACGGGTCATCAAGTACGGACACCACGTCCTGCATGAAGGAGAAGGGATGACAATCAACCCAGTTTTTTTCACCTTTAACCTTGCATGTCCTAGCTAACCCGTGTCATTTTGTGGAACAAAGATGCAACGTTACATGAAGACGTTAACAGCATCCTCACCGTCGCTCATGCACACAAGTAGTCCATGCCTATTCAGAATGTGTGCACCTCTGGTCCCCTCAACATGTCACTATTACTACACACAAAGCGAGCAGACTCTGTATGTCACACTCGGTAAGGAATGCTGCAGAGTGCAATATTCCCAAATATGCTATCACCATGAACAGGCTTCACGCAGTTTTCTTTAGAAGAACATTGGTCTCCGAACCTCAAAACTCATTCGACAGCTGCATTTCCATAAGCGACAGCAAGCAAGACTTCAACTACTTAATGGAGACAGCCTCAGAGCTATCCAAAGAATCTTCCTGACCCTTCATATTTGAGCCGGTAAGTTTGGTGTACAGCTTGGCTGCCACTGCTCCTTTCTCCACTTCTCAGTCTCTTTTGATCCCTTCTTTAGATAACTTAGATGATAATTCACAACTGATAACACATTAACCGTAGAAATCACTGACTTCATCACCGACACATCCATCAAACACTGCAGTTGTGTGTTTTTCAGGGGCAGCAGCCTGACTGGGTCTCATTTTAGGAAGAAGCCAAAGGGACTGCTCTCCAAAGCCCTGGCCACACTGAACCCCAGGCATTAGATCATCTAAGGAATGAACTAGGAGAGGAAGCACCCTAGACCCAGTCTACATTGCAATATCAGCGTAACTCTTTTGAGGCTCTAGCCTTTGCCGTCCTTGACCCAGAGTCCACCCACCATGAATAACACAGACCCTCTACGCAAACAAAGGCACGTTTTCTAATACCTCCAATTGGACACACTAAAGAAGCCATTGGTACCCCGACAGCCTGAGCGTAATGTTGAGTAAACATGAACACTGTCTACATATAGACTGTTAACATCACTTCGAAAGTAAACATCATCTCCCATGCCTCCTGAAGCTGTGGTGCACCAAACTCTATCCTTCCAGGTCATGTAAGAATTCAGCAAAAAGACCAGAAGTCAAGTCTTCTCCAGATAAGCTTTCATGACCTGGAACAAACATCAACCGCGTCTCACTAACTCTTCCCTCGTGTACTTCATAGAGGTGACACCATCCATCTTCATCAGGCACTTGTGTGCCGCTAATAAACAGCCCACTTGCTCCGTTAGCTTTGAGGCCCAACGTCAAGAGAAATTTCTCCTCTACTCCATAGTTTTGTGCACAACTTTGAATTGTTCCAGATGTGATATACAGTGCTTCGTAAATCCCTATCTAAGTTTCTGCTACAACAGCATCAATATATATAGGCATTTCAATGCCTCGTTATAAATCCCACAATTTACTATTTTTACACACTATCAGGGTTCACATTTAGAATTATAATTAAACTTTCTCAACAAAATCAAATTAGTGAATCCCACCTCTGCCGCTAGAAAAAGAATATGCATGTTATAAACTGCTTATTATAATCCCTTTATAGATCCATTTTGACTATCAGCGCTTTTGTGAAAAGACATTTCTAAGCACTATTATTTTTGTGAGACAATGCTTCAGCCTTGTTTTCTCCTGTCCTTATATATTTTAAAGCAAAACCAAAGGGGGTGATGGACAGAGTGTTGAACATTGCAAGCACTCACCCCCAGTCAACTGATCTGGGTTTAATCCATCATCATTCTTTAGCACACTCCGCCACCCCAGTTCAGACATGGCCATATGCAAATCAGTCTGACTCTGTGCCTCATGGGATCAGTCCAGCCCGAACTGCCAAGCCATGTTTTCTCTGGACCGGAAACAAGCATCCTGGTACCGGTTTCGGGTTCATAACCCTCATCAGCCAGGCTATCTTGAATCCAGTGGCAAAGTGAGCAAGGGACCCACGTCTGGGCATACCCTGCAAACTTAGGGCGAACAAAGCAAAACCAAAGGGGATGATGGACGGAGTGTTGAACATTGCAAGCACTCACCCCCAGTCAACTGATCTGGGTTTAATCTATCATCATTCTTTAGCTCACTCCGCCACCCCAGTTCAGACATGGCCATATGCAAATCAGTCTGACCCTGTGCCTCATGGGAACAGTCCAGCCCGAACTGCCAAGCCATGACTTCTCTGGACAGGAAACAAGCATCCTGGGACTGGTTTCGGGTTCATAACCCTCATCAGCCAGGCTATCTTGAATCCAGTGGCAAAGTGAGCAAGGGACCCATGTCTGGGCATACCTTGCCAACTTAGGGTGAACAAAGCAAAACCAAAGTGGATGATGGACGGAGTGTTGAACATTGCAAGCACTCACCCCCAGTCAACTGATCTGGGTTTAATCCATCATCATTCTTTAGCTCACTCCGCCACCCCAGTTCAGACATTGTCATATGCAAATCAGTCTGACCCTGTGCCTCATGGGAACAGTCCAGCCCGAACTGCCAAGCCATGTCTTCTCTGGACCGGAAACAAGCATCCTGGGACCGGTTTTGGGTTCATAACCCTCATCAGCCAGGTTGTTTTTGCATTTGTCACTCCGAGTGGGAAGGGTAGGCCCAAACATGGGTCCCGTGCTCTCCATGCCCCTGGAATCAAGCTATCCTGGCTGAAGAGGGGTGAAACCCCGAAACCGGTCCTAGGATGCTTGTTTCCAGTCCAGGGAGGACCTGGCTTGGCAGTTCGGGCTGGACTGTTCCCATGAGGCACAGGGTCAAGACTGATTTGCATATGGCTGGGTTCAAACTGGAACGGCATGGTGAGCAAAAAAACGATGGATTTAGGTCCAGATCTCTGTACTAGGGTGAATGTATGACATTGTTCTGCATTCTGTCCATCAACTGTTGTTTTTGCATTTACTTATTTTAAGGCACACCCAGTAGCGGCTGCCACCGAACAGGGGTGGCAGGCAGGAGAAGGGGGAATAAAAAATTATAAAAGCACTTACCTTAGTACAGCCGGCCGTTACCTCTCCTCCGACCTCTTCTCTTCTCCAGCAGCAGGAGGCACACAGGCTCCCAGTATCCCCTAGCCAATCACATCGCTGTGTTACAGCAGCGTTGTGATTGGTCTGAGTGCCGTGGTTCGGTGCTCAGACACGGGCTGGGAGGCTGTGCATTTTCTCCTCCCAGGCTGTGCGATACAGCCTTGTGGAGAACAAGCTAAGTGCGCATGACTGTTTGGCCAACCCAAGTGCCTAACACTCCTCCCCCAGATCTGAACAGCACATCCAACTGAGCCAGAATGTAAAATATAATGCTAATAACTTTACGTTATCATTTTATTTTTCCTTTTTGAACTGCTCAGTGAGCAGTGGGGAGACGCTCCTCCACCTTAGCGGAGGAGCAGCTGCTGGGCACACCCAGTGCTTTGAACGAACAGTTGTGTCAGGTATGGAGTCCCTGCACTTATTGAATGTGAAAGGAGGTATAGTAGAACTTCTCCGCAGTGATGGAGTACTTTTAATGGAAGTGTTCTGACACTTCTAAGAGGCAAAAAAATACTCTGAAATACTGAGTACCTGAACTTCTGTACTTCCACTTTAAGCATGGGTCACCACCTTTGAACACTGATAACTCAACAAGCATCCTGGGCTCACAGACAGGCCGACTATACCATGATGTAAGACTCAAAATGTTCTAATGTTGAAACTAGTTGAAACACAGGAAATATGAATGACAAACTCAGGATGTGAAACCGAGATTCCGTTTTTGCATAATGCTATAATTACGCCATTAGGGGAAAATTGAGAGTTTCGGCAGCTAACAGGGCGGTCATAGAGAAGTTGCTCTTAGTTGAGTTTCCTGCCAGGGTGTAAGGTTTTCCCACCAATGTGGCGGTGTCTCTCATTAGAGGAGTCACCTCGGGAAGTAAAGCTCTGGCGAACATTTGACCAAATGAGGTCAATGATGGTGGAATGTTCATCACCAAATACGCAGGTATATGTACCACCAAAGCCAGGGTACGTTGTCAATGGCCATATATCTGGTCACGCTAAAATCCTGTTTTCGTCCCAGAATGCTAAGGAGACCATACTTTGTTTTCTATGAAAGTCCAGAGTGCTTCCGATTTTTTCAGAGTTTACTCAAGTGGATCAGGAGTTGGATAATTCTAAACCATGGGTACTCACAAACATTCCCTCAAGGGTCAAAACGCAGTCTTGGGTATGACCGGGGGCTGCACAGATGGGTGGGGGTGTGGCATGTGATTGGGGCGGGGCTAAGATGGGCAGGACATGGCCTGGTGGGGAGTCTGGTGGACAAATTTTAACCACGCGGAGTAAAACTATGCATGGCATTCACAAAGTACATCTTTAAATAAACTGTTCAAAAGATTGAAGGAATGCTGCATTTTGAAACAAACATGTGAATGGATAACAGAAATAAAAAAAGGCATTTTCTCTCACAAAACCTTTCGTACATTAAATTTAAAAAACAGCCATTTCCCAGATCGGAAATTGGTCTGCCTAATAAGATGCAGATAAATGTGCCGCTTTTTACAAGTAAACTACATTCCATGATCATGAGGTCAAATTTCTAAACATCAGTACCTCAATGCTGCATGCTACAGCAGAACCACAGCACAGGAGCAGACATGTCCCTAGAACAAGTTGAACCTCCTTTGGAAAAAAGTCCATCCAAAAAACAAAATGTTGGGTGGCTACAAAAAAACACAGTTGAAAACTGGGCAAGTAAACACATTTATTTCCTTATTCATTTTACAAATATTTGAATTTTAGATTAATAATGCTAGAAATCATACACCTGGCTCCTTAAAATCACCTTCTCTACCCACTTGGAGCCCCCACCCTTCCATCAGCAAATACACCCTGGCCCCCACCTCACAGTTCTCCGGAGCTTCCCATTTCCTGGCAGGCTGAGTTACTTTTAAAAACAAAACTCCAGCTGCAGATTCTTGGTTAGATACGCGAGTTATACTTTCTCAGTACAGTGCCCTTCTGCAGGCAGCTTAGCTGCAGTGGACCTCAGGGTGGATCAGGTGAGCGGCAGCGCTGGTGGCGAGGGCTAGAAAAAGCACACAGCCATTAAGCAAAAAGTAGATGGAAAGGAAAGGCAGGGGGCAGGTAAGACACGATGTCTGGGCTGGGCTGGCAAGGACAACCTGCATGCCAAAGTTATGTCTCTTCCGCTGCCGGCTGCAAGCGCGTGATCGGGTAGACTCAGATTTTTTTCTGAGCATGCTCTGTCAACTTTTTTTTATTTTGAATGCGGCCCCCGAGGAAGGAACACAGGCAAGATAACTGCTCCTGCGCCTGCTTGTTTTCCACATTGGGGCCGCATGGAAAGGTCTGGCGGGCGCAAGTGGCCCGCGGGCCATACTTTGAGTACCACTGTTCTAAACCAATACAGAATCTGAGGAGTCGACTGGCGACATATTGGCTACACTAAATGGGTTAGGTATACCATTGGATGTACAGCTATGGAATCCATTGTTTTTGACAATTTTTCAGATAATGCCATCTTCTGTATCATACCATTACTATGAAAATTATCATGCAGTGGCGTAGCTAGCTCTTGTGCGGCCCGTGGCGGTCACTGTTTCGCCACCTGCAGCGGCAGCGTGAAAAAGCGAGGGGGGGGGGGGGGGTGCTGGCGGTTTCTACGTAGGCGGCTGGGGAGGAGGCCGCAGCCCCCAAAACTCATGCCGCCCGGGGCAGACCTCCTCCCCTTGCTACGCCACTGTTGCCATGTGTTTTCAACTTGTGTCTAAATTGCGCAACAACCGACCTAGGAGTGCACTCCAGGATTAGGCTGTGTTTTATGATCCTTGTAATAATAATCCCAAGCTTGGTGAAGTAAAAAGTGTTGCTTGTAGTACACATGCTTATTTCTCCTACTTCCGGGGCCCTGCCAGCTCATTAGCGTGTTACTCATAAAATAGAGGTTCTGGCTGCTGTTGCTGGGCACATGCACTCCTCATGGTATGGGTAGGGAATACCAAAGACAGAATATCAAAGGAACACAATATCGTGGACAAAATATGGAGGGACTATATATTTATATATGTATATATATATATATATATATATATATATATATATATATATATATATATATATATATATTATCTACTGGCGGTCGCCAGTAGATAGATATAGTTAGGACCGTGTTTCCATAGGAAATCCGCAACATTCTATTTGGAATAACTTTGGCGCCGGTTGACGAATCCTCGCGAAATTCTCAAAATAGGTGGGGCGCTCCGCTCCGCTCCTACCCTGAAAGTCTCGGGGGGATTCATCAAGCGGGGGCTGAGAAAAAAGGGGGGTCCCAAAACGCGTTTTCCCCATGCATTTTCCCATAGGACCTTTAGTCCGAGCTACAGCCCGAACGGCTGAACAGAATTACTTGAAATTTGGCAGAGAGGTAGTCCTCAGGTCAGAGATGTGCCTTTTGCAGGTCTGGTGTAAATCTGTTCAGTAGGTCCTGAGAAAATAGCATTTAAATCAATATATATATCTGTAAGCGCGCTCCGTGCGCTTACGGTAAGCTTACCGTACGCGTACGGTGCCGTGCGCGAGCTCAATTCTGATTGGTGGTTACATGACTGTAAACATTCCAATCGGTCGAAATCAGAAAGTGTCGGCCGCCATTTTCTGTCTCTCGCACTGAAAAACAAAGGTGGATAACGTGAAAAGGGGGCAACGGAGAGAGTTGCAGACCCCCTAGCGTTTGTCAGGGCATCCACGAAGGACCAAAAAGTACGAAAAATACATTTAATAATTTTAAAAAAAAATCGCGGAGTGCGCGTACGGTAAGCTTACCGTACGCGCACGGCAAAAAAAAACGAAATAACAATCACATTTATTAAATAAATTGAAGGACCCGCAAGAGAAAAAAAAAATGGTTACTGTGTAAAAAAAGGCGAGGCGCGCACGGTATGAACTGCGCAACGTGGGCGCTCGGTGCGCGAAGCGCACCGTGCGCGCAGGGTGTGCGCATGGTGAAAAACCAGAAAAAAAATAAAAAAAAAAATACATAACTTAGCATTTAAAAAACCGTACAAATTCACTGAAAAAACCATAGGTTTCACACACATTATAGTTAGGAATTAGCATTTAAAAAACCTTGCAAATTCACTTAAAAAACCATAGGTTTCACACATGTTATAGTTAGCTGTACATTTCACTCGTAAAAAACCAATGAAATTCCACGTTATAGTTAGATCAGGTAACTATAACTTGCGCGACCGCAATCCACAATGTGTCATTTCAGATGTCATCATTGATGTGATGAGTGATGTCACTGACCATGTCATGAGTGATGTAATATGTGACGTCATCAGCAGTTTATTGTGGGCGCGCAAGTTATAGTTACCTGATCTAACTATAACGTGGAATTTCATTTGTTTTTTTACGAGTGAAATGTACAGCTAACTATAACATGTGTGAAACCTATGGTTTTTTAAGTGAATATATATATATATATATATATATATATATATATATATATATACACACGCATGCATGCAGACACACACAAACACCTTCAAGGTATGTAGTGGTAGAGTTGAGAATAATGAATCCATACTCCCCTTCTGTACACTTACCTCTTCAATATTTTCCCTCCTGACATTCTGAGAACAGTGTTGTGACCCTTCAATATTCTGCCTTTTTGCCCTTATTCCCTACCACAATGACCTCTCACATATTCACACCAAGTCCATGATGGCGAACGCTATTTCTTTCAAGACACTTTCCTTTCCACTGACCAATTTACCTCTTCTTCACTTGGTGAGGCAGCTTCACCCAGGACTGCAAATGGGCGCTTCTGTTGCCTACCAACTTTGCTGCCAAGCGTCATATCCTTAGTAGTCAGTCCGAAGGATTTTCAGCCAATGGACATGGCCTTCGGATGCTAAACACACAGGGGTATCCCTCTCTAAATTGTGTTATCATCTGATTAGGCAGTGTGACTGTAGAAGGGTTTGTCCTTACTTCAGAACTACTTGGAAAGATGGGAAGAACTGGTCCCCAATGCCTAGGTCTTATCTGCAAAACACACCCACTTGAGTTTCACCTGCACCAAGCATCACAGCTTCATTTTTTGGGGGTTCTCGGTTTGTTATCATTTCTGGCTATGGACTTGTTTATCTTGCTACATATGTCCTAGTTCCGGGAACAAGAAGATATGGTATCCACCAGTTCTGAAACCAAAAGAATCATAACCAAAGCAGGGAACACTATTTTCACGCTTGGAATTAACACAGTTTCTCAATAATTGGATAATTGGATTGATAGAAGTCTACAGTTTTTTTTTTGGGGGGGGGGGGGGGGGGGAGTTTTATATAGCTTGAACTTGACCCGAAGGTATCAGAGTGCTTTACATGAGCACCAGTTTACAGAAGGACACATTCATTTTTAGGCACGGGGAAATTAAGTGATTTGTCCAGAATCACAGGATGTTGAGTGTCTCTGCCGACACTCAAACCCAGTTCAAGGTTGACCGCCTTAGCCTTTAGGCCACATCCTCTCCCCAACAGTTGTTGACCACAAATGTATCTTCCATGACTACGTATCTCAAGACAGAGGTTACAGATGTGATCATTTGGAAACACAGTGACCTGTGACCACTCTCCCTTTTTATAAAAAGTGGCTCATTTGATCATCAGCAGATTTAAAACAAGAAACAGTCTATCACAGTCGGCTAATGCCAACCATGTGAAGTTTGAATCAAGAAAAGCAATTTCTGAACTCAAAAGACTTCACACACTGTTACTTTCTGTTATTGTTAGGTTTTAGCTTCCTACACTCAAACTACATCCCTAAATGGCACCTTGCCGCATTTTGTTTCGTTTCCTCGAGACTGAGTACAATTGCGGAACCAGATTTTTATTGACTTTAAGAAATAAGACTTCCCTTTATGCCCAATATCGAAATGTAAGATGATTATTCTTTTAAAGTTCAGGTGTTCTGAAAAATGAGGCCCAGGCAGACTTGTTACAGTCTGTATAGCAGATTCTTTTTAGCTAATCAGTGTTCATATGCTTATCCTGTATAGTGACTCATTAATGTCATGTTTTCGAAATGCGTGCCAAATTTGACCACCCATGCGCATAAGAATGCATTTATCCCCACTATCATATCTTCCCTCAGGCTACAATTCGTGAAAGGGTTGTTTCCCAGTTGCCAGAATACTGAAATAATTCTGTTTTAAATCAGAAATGCGCAATACCATCTGAGACTCTTGGGAGGCACTTCTATACTCCGGGATAGGATTTCAAAATTGTGCCACAGCCACTGCAGACTTGTGCATGGAATTGCTCTGTTGACAGGATCACGTAAGATACATTGAGCTTAGTGTTTAATATGAAAAAATATAAGTGCCAGGGCCCTCGTCGGGAGGCTGCTGCAGCTTGCGCCACCCATTGCATCTGCCAGTGCTCCCAATTGATGGTACCAACACAACGTCTAACGATCACACTCCTACAAGTGTGATAATTCAAACTTTTCCAGGCCCCAATGCTATAAGAAAAGCTTGGGTGGTAGGTATTAGTCAATTCTAATGTATGTTTTAATGTATGTTTTATTAATAAACAACTCTTGTGGTGCATATCTCTAAATTAGACAAACAGCGCCATCATGTGGCAGTCTGTCATAAGTGCCTTTGTTGACAATTAAGTGCCCGTGCCGACAATTGTGTCCCAGTGCAGAGCACCAGAAACCACCAGCTCAAATTAAGCCCTGACATAGCTCATATGAGATCGGCCACATCACTCTTATCCACAACACTCTCCAGTGACTTCTGATTGAAGCCAGGAAGTATTTACTAAGGGGCTGCTCTAGTGTACAAGCCTCCTCATTCTGGAGTCTCCAATTTTCTGACTTGATGTCTATGCAGAGCTCCAAGACTCTTCTCTTGGATCCTGTGTTTATGAATCAAGGCACTAAGGGCCATATGTAGGGAACATACTATTTACCGATTCATAAATACCGAATTTTACCGATTCGGTATTTATTGAATCGGTAAATAGTATGTAGGTAAACAATCGGTAATTATTACCGATTCGGTAAATATCGGTATTTATGAATAGGTATTTACCGAATCGGTAATAATGCATCCCTTCCCATTCATTCCTATGGGCCTGGAGGCCCATAGGAATGAATGGGAAGCCATTTACTATTACCGATTCGGTAAATACCAAATCGGTAATAAGGGAAGCATAATCATGGGTGGCAGGGTGTCACATTGACACCCTGTTGCACCCCTGATTCGTGCATGTGTGCACATGTGGCGCACATACATGCCCTAAGGGCATGTATGTCTGCCACATGGCACTTTTAAAGCAGCCAAATTTAGCTTTTTGAAAGGTATTCGTTATTTAACATCAACCTGTAGTTGGTGTTAAATACCGAATCCTTACTACTGAATTTCACTCACTTGAGTGCTCCCTACATATGATTTAAGGATTCGGTAATTTACCGAATCTGTATTTTACCGATTCGGTATTTTACCGATCCCTTACCGATTTGGTAAATTACCGAATCCTTAAATCATGCCTCCTACATCTCAAATGCCTAAATACCGGTCGGTAACGGGATATTTACCGAATTTCGTCCGTTACCGACCGGTATTTAGCTACCTACATGAGGCCCTAAGTCCTTTTCTGGAACTGTGCTCAAGACATGGATTACTTCTCTCCCTTTCTACTCTGCAGAACAGTACATCTTCCCAAGTTTTCGAAACTCAACTAATATGTCTTCTGTGGAACCAACATCGACAAGTCTAAGTACCCAACAGTCTATCGCCTTCTCCTGGTGCTGAGAGTCACTTAACGGCTCTTACTCATTTAGGGTGGAGACTTATATTAGCTATCGTCTTTATTATATTTCCTGAAGTATTATATTTCATTCAAAGTGTTTAACATTTTTAGGTGGTTATATAAATCTTTTTGTTACATTGTTGCCTTATATATTTACCCAGCTACCTCCTTGATTTATATTTTATGTGTTACTGTGATGTCTCTTGTTTATGGTTTGCTCACAATATTGCTCTTGAAAAATGGTCCTATTAGTCACATTTAACTGCCTTTTTAATTTGGATTCTATTTAGAGGTTGGCATTAAAAGTGCATCCAGCAGAAATGGATGGATGCGGTGTCCCTCATTCTCTCAGTTATCCTGCCTCGTTTAAAAGTGGGGAAGCTCTGTGTTATTGAGGGCAGAGTCATATCCGGACTCCCCTCTGAACCATCTTTACTGATGGTAGACTGCCAAATGTCATGCTGTCAGAAGGTGTGCCGTATTTCGACAGTCTTTCCATTCCATGTTAGCTCTTTTTGCAGGTCTTCAGTAGCCTACCCTTTTGATTTTACTAAGTATGTATAATAAACATATTTGCAGGAGTTTTCAGATAGCCCTCTTCATCCATTGGTCTGGTGTTGGCATACAATATGGGTAAACTGGTCGGCCCACTTCAGCCATTGGCTAACTTCACTGTAAGTGACTGCATTCTGCCCCTTCACAAGGAGCGCATCAACACACAGAGTTGTTCCTTTCCGTGCCAAGGACTACTATGGTAGCATTTGCTTTTTGAGATAAAAAAAATATTGTTACTTTTAGTTGATGTTTGCTTGGATTGACAAGGGCTCAGCAGCTTTCCCAACAACAACATTTTAGAAATACCATTACAAAACAATCGTTGAGAAGGCAAAAAGGCTGGCTGAAAATGTGAGAACTATTGGTTATGCCAATGCTTGTTTTAATCTATACTAGGCAGGAAAATAGAAAAAATCTCCCTGTGTGTCAGGGATGCTGAGTTTCTGTTTCCCAAAAGCTAAAATATACTTTGGGGGCTTGTCTATGGAAAGGGAAAAAATGCGGACTGGCCCACCATGGCATGGCAGACAGGCAGGCATTGCCTATTTTCAGTAAAAGCCCTCCTACTCTGTTGTCGGGAGCCCTTTGGTGAATAAACTCTCCAGAACTCTTACAAATTAAAGATTTGAATAGTTTATCATTAGTTGTTATACTACTAATGCTCTGTATAGCGCTTTGGGGTAGTTCCTTATCCAAACTGTCTAAAACTACAAAACTAAGTAAAAAAATTCAGTAGGTTGAGGTTTGATCTGCTAACTAATCAATATAGGCCCCTTTCAAAACATGCATTTGAACTCTTAGCTAAGTCTCTCAATCTACCAAGCTCTGAGTAGGCAATTAATTAGAAATTGACTTAATTGCTCTCACTAGTGCCCTATCGCTTTTTGGTTCGCAGAGCATATACTATCAAACAGTGGAACACATTTAAAACATTTCCACAATCTTGCGTTGTGAAGATAACAGTAAGAGTGTTTGAGAATCATTGCTAAGACTAGAATCAAAATGTAAACTTCAATGTTGATGATGAAATAGGTTTTGCTATTTAAGACCGATAATGAGATTTAAAAGAGTTCAGAATTGACACTGGATTTTAGATTCATGTAATCTGATTCTTCCTAAATCTGTTTAGGAACAAAATGTAAGGTATGTTCCTTCTGGAAATAATCTCTGAATGTGTTGTTTGTACGAATATGGTATTCAGAAATATTGTCGGAAATAAATATTGTGTACTAAACATTGTTTGCAAAAGTATCGTCCCATCAGTTGTAGATTTAGATTTTCTGCTATTTAGCTCCAATGGGGAGATATTTTTGTAAACAAAGTTTAGGACATGTTATTTTAGTTAAATGATATTTAGACCACGAGATGCTGGTTCCATACTGATCTGACCATCAACATAACATGTCATCAACATCATTGATGAAAGTTGGCAACACTGGCAGCGTGGGCCATTTCTCAAAGTAAAATGTTGGCCCCATGCACTTGTCGATTTTTAAAATCATGCACTAATGGTAAGTATTAATTTTAAAATAGTGATTGTGCTATGCGAAGAGTTTAGTATTTTAATGGATTTTATTTCTTTTTTAGCATTTCACTTATAATATTTCTATTTCTATTACTGAACCTACATTTCAGAAAAGTGACAAGCAAATTTATAAAATTCAGCTATGTGGTTGAAATTTACCACACATATTCTTAAAAGCAGTGTAATTTGAGTTGTCTATAGTGTCACTCAGATTCAAAGGTGAAAAACAAACCTGTTATTCACTTTTTAATCATCTATAGTTTTATGTTATGTATGATCCTTGAAAAGGTCTCCCACTGCGTCAACAGCTATACAAGGGGCGAGAGGCTAATGGGGGAGCCAAACATAACAAGGTTTCTCCTCCCTGTCCCAAATGTAAAATAAATACCTGTCCCCCACTGAACCCCTCCCTTGCCTTGCCTCTCTCTTCTCAAGACTGTACTCTCTGCATCATAATGCTGCACTGATAGGCTTACAAAGAGTCTAGTCAGAGCTGCCTGGAATTCCAATATTAAGTACTTTTATTATTAACAATGTTTGTTTCCCACTTGTTGGTACATCATTGCTGTGAATGACCAGATTTAGAATCTAATATCCTCGTTAGTAGCACACGGTGTCAGCCACAGATAACAAAGACTTGACTTTCAATATATAATTTGCTAATTAATGTGTTTCTTATTGGTATCTTACAGATAAGATGATGGTGGTATTGGCACTGGTGGTTTTAATTCAGGTGATAACATATACCAATGGAAACTGTTTCACAAACCTTGTTTGTCAAGAGAAGTTGAACTTAAATAACATGGGCATAAACTGCACAATTTTGGATTGGTCAGAATTTGACAGATGTGTAAATACTTCAGAATTAATCCTTAGCAATAATAACATCACACATATTAAAGATTACCCCAAAATGAACATGGAAAAACTCTCACATCTCGATTTGTCCTTTAATAAACTGAAACATCTACCAAAAGGGATTTTGTTCCGGGCCAAAGAGTTGACAAAACTCAACCTTATGAACAACTATCTTTTAGATCTGCCAGAAGATTTTTTTAATGCTTCAACTAAACTTAAGATCTTACATCTGGAAGGAAATCCAATATCGTCCGTCCCCAATACCCTCATCAAAACCAACTTGGTCAACTTGACAGTGGATTGCAGATGTGACGTAACAAAGAGCGTTGTGGAATTATTTTCACCGTCTTGTCAAAATGCCACGTTTAATGAGTGCAAGACAGGTACATTCTACTGCAAGTCAACAAACGACTGGCTCGATATCAATATTTTCTACACAGAGAACTGTCGCTCCCCAAGGTTTCTTGCAGCTTACATCTCTATACCCCTTGTGATAGTGGGGATCATTGCTGTGGTTGTTATCATTGTTGTTGTGAGGAAGAAGAGAAAGTTAACGACGTTTGAAGACAAATCAGACATCAATGCGTCTCAGGCTCAAGCTCAGCCCAGGTATACAAGCAGAATTGTGGAAAGTCTCCCAAAAGGAGGTTCAAGCCACTTTAAAGCCCCGAGTAAGCCATATGAAAATGTTTTTATTGGCCAGGTTCACCCCGCTCCTGCAATGCAGTATGAATGCCTCGACAGATCCCAACCAGACAAGAGGTAAGAAACATGGATGTAGGTTTTCATACCCGGCTTTTTTGAAATGTAATAGGTCCTGCCAGCTCTAATGTCATGTTCTTAAATTGTACCTTCACTAGCATAAAGATATTTTAATATTCTATGCTACTCACATTCAAGTTTGTCTTTTTTACAATATATTTTAGTACAATATGGTCATTGCAGATATGTCCAATGTTTTTCTCCTGAGTGCCTCTAGCAAAGGGTTAGAAGTCAAAATATTGAGGTTAAAAATATTGACCTAGAAGAATATCGACTGTAGAATTTCAACTTCCACGATAACATCTAAGTAAGCATGTATAGGTAAATGTAGATTCACCATACTTAATTCCACATCTAGTAAAAATAAATATACATATGTGTGTGTGTGTGTGTATATATATATATATATATATATATATATATATATATATATATATATATATATACACACACACACACACATATGTGTGTGTGTGTATTTTCAAGGTAAGTAGATTTGGAGTTAGGAATAGTAAATCTATACTCTATATATATACCTTGATGCTGTATTGCAGCTGGATTTACAGTACAAAACAAATGGGTCCTTAGGCAGCAGAGAAATGGCTACTGAGCAAAGTTATTCCTGTTACAACTCTGGGCTGCCTTCAACTGGCAGTCTTAAAGAACCATAGGTCTATGACTATTTACCAGTGCCGGAAGCCTCAAGCAGGGAGTTTTCTCGTAAGCAGGGGGCAAACTGTACTAAGAAGAAGCAATACTTGTTCCCCACTGCAGGATCCCATTTTAACTCTCATTACTGAAAAATATTTTATATCTGGGAGTTTTAAAAAATGTTTACAAAGTTCCAAACCGTATGAATTGCAACTTCACACACACCTAGCCTACACCAAGAAACTTAAGATGCTTGTTATTAGAAACAAGGCAAATAAGAACATTAGAATGGCTTGGATCCAATTAAGAATCTTATATGGCAGAGAGGGAATAGTGGTAGGTCCAACATTGAAGCATTGATTTTTTGCTTATCCCAGTTTAGAACACTCTGCCTTCAATGAGTGTTATGTTGTATTAGCCAAATAGCCCTCCGGCTCAGTTTATTCCAGTCACAAACTTTTCTCTTGCCCTTTACAGGCCTTCCCCCAGTGGCTAATTTGAGCCAGGGTTTTCCGGTGCTCAGCACCGGCACTTAAGTGATTTCCGGTGTCAACACCATATTTAGAACAGTCTACCACAAGGTGGCGCTGCTCATCTAATTTAGAGATGAGCAGAACAACGGCGTTTTATGTATATAATTTACATTAAAATTGCTAATACCTGCCTTCCCAGCCATTCCTTTAGCTTTGGGGACCTGGAATAATCTGAACTGTAGCATTTACATGCGAGAGAGATGGTTCGTAGTTGTTTTGGCAGCGATGTCAAGGGGGGTGGGTGGTGCAAGCTGCAGTGGCCTCCTGGTCAGAGCCCTGGCACTTAATATTTTACAAATTAAGCACTGCCTTCCCCTATAAGTCAGGCTTAGAATTCTAGTGAGGGTCTGTAACGACAGATGGAGTCCAAGACAGAAGAGCTATCTATAGGGGACCAGATACTGTGTGCAGCCATAAGAGCCTGCTAGCAAAGGGCGTCGTCAAATATATATCATGATAGCAAGCCCTGCTCATAACATAAGCTGCCAAAGGCTTCTTTACATATTCATATCACAGGTTGGCAGATTGGGGGAAAGTAAAAACAAGGCAGTAGGATTTTTTATTATTGTATTACATAAGGCAGGAAGGTTCCTCCACCCTTAGTTTCAAGTTTCAGAGACCTAAGATACACCACAAAATACAGATGTAGCTTCCAACAAATAACGTACAAGAGAAATGTGCAACTAGATTGATGCGCCACAAATGTGTTGTCTGCACACCTATGAGGTTCATCCAAGGCTTCCGTAACCTTAGTCTCTGTACTGCAGCTGGCAAGAAAGTCGGCCTGCGTGGACTTTAAAAGATTATGTTGATCAACATACATAGAGAGCTGGTTAAAAAAAGCATGTTTTAGTAATTTAGCTAGATAAAGGAGCTGTGAGATGTACCTGTAATTCTCTGAATTTTCAAGATCTATAGATGTTTTCAGAAGCATAATAATGTGTACTTGGTTTAATTCACCTGAAATAATACAAAACAATAAGGAAGCATTTCTAATGGACATTCACCTCCTACGTTCAACCAGTAAAAGATCATATGGAACTTGTAGGAAGTGTCCACTGTAGAGCCTGATGGTTTACTGCCCTTCAGCATTGGATGGAAGTCACCACTAGAAGTAGTCTAGTGCTCTGTTCTTGATGTCTGTAGTGTGTACCACTCTTCAAGATATATATTTTTGGGAGGGGCAGACACACCGAATGCAAGGCAATAAAAAGTGACTCATCTTTAACTACAGTTCTCCAGCATTGGCATCTTTCCTAGACTAACGTGTTTAAATTATTCCCCTTTATTAGGTTGGGAATTATTTCCAACCTGACGACAGGAAATGATTCAAGCTGTGAATCTATGAAAGGTCCAATGCTGGAGAATCCTTTTTAGCTGGTATATCATGGTGGAGGTGAGGGTGCTTTAGGGTTTGTATGAAGCATGCATATTCATAGTGAATCTTTGCATTTCCCATATGTCCCTCTTGTACTTATACATCTGTCTGTTTTCTCCACTATCTACAATAGAAGCCATAGTGTGGAAGAAGACCATTATATGCAGTGCGATACCAACGAAGGCAACCATCCTATTTACGGAAATACAGAGCAGATGTACTACAATTATACTGGCCCGCAAAATCAGCCAGACGAGGATGTCTACATTATGCCCGACACCTAATCCTGGCAAAACTTTAAAGCAGAAACTCTGATGCTTATAGTCCTCTTCAATGAGGAATTCCAGTTTGCCAATACTCGGCTCTTTTCTCTACCAGAAATGTGGAAGAACCTCCAATGACTGTATTCAGTTTATTTTACAATAAACCAAAAATGGTGCAGAAATTGAATACTTTAAAAAAAAAAAAAAGAATAATTCTGCTCCTAACTTGGGTCTGTCAACGGGGGAGAAGTAATGGTTATATTGCCTTCATTCTGTTCTCAAGCCTGTACGGTCAAACCAATTGTGTTTTTTTCACTTCTGGGACAACTGGAATTATGAAGAGAAGTCAAAGGTCTTCAAAGCAGCATCTTCTGTGGGAACTTTATGAATGTATTATATTGGCGATTCTTAAAAGATCGGGTGTCGGCAGAGACGATGAGGAGGACACGTGGTATGACCTATATTTTTGGATGTAATGCTTTTGCCCTATCGTTCTAGTCTTTGCTGTATGGCTAAATACACAGTGTTACAGTGGGAAACCCTTTCCCCTCTTTGTGCCACAATGACTCAAAACTGAGGTGCTCAGGAGATCCAGCGGATATGTAAAATTATGAATCCGTGATCAAGGCTTCTCCATACAGAACCAGATGATCTACATGGCAATAAAAACATCGAAGAAAAAGAAAAATCAATCGCCATTTAAATGCAAATCCGTGGATCTACTGAACTGGCTTTAGTTTTAGTTTAGGCCCTTTTCAAGCCTCAAACCACTGCAGAAAATTGTGTTAACCTTTAGGGAACTAAACTATTTAGGCAAACTCCTCTTTAGAGGTTGAAACAGAATGTCACGCACAGTGGCTTGTTTAAAGTTAACTGAAAAAAGATCAATTAGGGGAAACATGAAAGCTTTCGATGTTGGACGGGGAGAGTGTTTAAAGTTATCTCCAATGGGAGTCATTAAAAGCTGAACAACAATGTTTCCATTTCTTTTTTTTTGCAACTGGCCTTCTCTCCACACTCATCCTGTTTTCAGTTACCAGCCACACTCAATGGCATTATGAACTGTTTGTTGCAACTTATGTGCAGAATTTGTGTTTGAGATGCAAGACTAAATAAATACAAATTATAAAAACCAAAGACCCAACGAGAAGTTTACATCTGCTGCATTGTTCTGAAACTGAAAGATTTTCTGTGCGCTTAAGATGTCCCATCTCATGATATCCCCATCTCATGATATCCCCATCTCTAGATATCCCCATCTCTAGATATCCCCATCTCATGATAACCCCATCTCAAGATATCCCCATCTCATGATATTTCCATCTCATGATATTTCCATCTCATGATATTTCCATCTCATGATATCCCCATCTCAAAATATCCCCATCTCATGATATTTCCATCTCAAGATATCCCCATCTCATGATATTCCCATCTCAAGATATCCTCATCTCAAGATATCCCTGTCTCATGACATCCCTAGCGCACAGCACCACCATGGCAAATGTTTGGTCCATCCCTCTGTCAGGTAGTGCATCTGATATTAGTCCTTTCAAAGTACAGAAAAGGTACGAATGCTCCCACGCATTGAGAGTTAGTAAGTTTCCAATTCTCTCATAGGATCGTTCTTGACCAGGATCCCAATGACAGGGACACACCGATTTCCTGAGAGAGGCGAAACACTATGGGTTTCAATAGTCTTCGATCTTACATATGGCTTGGAATGACATAGCGGGTGATGTGATAGTGGAGGAATGTGAAGTGAGTGTTGGGTTGTCAAATATGAGGTGTGAGAAGTGGTCAGATGTAAGATGAAGTGGTGGAATTCTGTGATGTTGTAGTGTGGTGTGTCGGTGCATTCTGAACAGTAAGATGGTAAGTTGTCATAGGAAGAAGGTATGTATAGAGGTTTGTTTTCCCGCGGTATGGCTTGGCATTTTATGGGGCAGTGCCCTATTTTTTAATGGCTTCGATGTGATGTGTCGCAATATGGTCTTCGATATAGAGTGGCGGCATGCAGTGTGACAACATATGAATTGTGCTGTGTGGGATATAGTGAGAGGCTTGCTGTGATGTGGTGGTTTGTGTTGTATGGAAGAGGAAAGGTGGCATTGTCAGTGATCCTGTGGTTAATAGGTCTGCGTGACATCATCTGCAGGAATTTGTGTTACATAGTGGTTATAGCCACATAGGTGTTATATTCTGGAAATAGTCCTGTGTTGGGTGGTTTAGGGTTGTTTGCTGTGGTTCGATAGAGTTTTGAGCAATTATTATGAGAAAGTATGGTGTTGTATTTGGTGACATAGTGAATTGTGCTGGTGTACGGTGGTGCGTGTTGAGATGTTGTTTAGTCTGTGACAAACTGCGCCGTCTCTCTTGCAATCATCTGGTGCGATGTAGGGCGAAGAAATCTGGTCAGGAAGACATTCTGGCAGTTATGAGAGCAGAACAGGGAAGGGGAAAAAGGAGTAAAAGCGGAGGTGAGTGAGGGAGGAAAGGACAAAAGCGAGTCTGTATGGTGACAAGAGGAGAGACGGGACTAAGAAGGGAGTGTGGAGAGAGACGAGGATTGGGGAAGAGAGAGAATAGGCAGAGCATATCGGAGTGTGATGAGAAATGAGAGATGAGATAAAGGGGGAAAGGAGAACAAAAGGAGAGAGGAGGTAAGGGAAGCAGAAGGGGAGAAAGTGAGGGGGAGGGTTAGGTATTGGTCAGGGGAGAAAGGAAGGTGGAAAGAAGACAGAAGAGAGGGAGGTATGAAAGGGGAGGAAACAAGGAGGTGAGAGGAGAGATGGAAAGTGGGAGCAGAGGAGAGAGTAGGGCATGGGAAAATGGAAGGGGGACAGGGGGAGGAAAGAAGAAGCCGAAAGAGAGGAGAGGTTATAGGGTGGAATTAGTAGGAGATGATTGATTGGAAACAGAGGGGACAAAGATGAGCTGGGAAAGAGAGAAGAGGTGAGGCGGCAGATGAAGTGATTAGAAAGAGTGGAGAAGATAGCCTAAAGGAGGAGGGAACGGAAGAGTAGAGAAGATGGAGAAAGGTATACATGAGGATTAAGATTCAAGAGGACGGATAGGAGAAAAGAGACGAGCAATGTGAGAGAAGACGAAGGAGGAGGAAGAAGGCACAGTGCATTTCATGGAGTGGTACCCTGTCTTCTATCAAGAGCTGGCTGGTGTGATGCAATGAGGCGTGGATGCTTAGATGTTGTCGAGTGTGGCAATGAGTGATTGGTGATGTGTGGTGCGAGAGGATGTGTGATGTGTGGTAAAGTGATGTCCTGTTGCGTGGAGTGATGTGGAGTGGAAAAGGTGTTGACGAATGTGATTGGTGAAAATAATGTCTATAGGGTTGTTGTGAATATCTGTGTGGTGTCATATCCTTTTCCAATGTGTTTGTAACAGTGTAGACAAGAGCAATACAATAGTCACTTTTCTGATTGAAACAATATAACCCTCTTTTCGTCGTTGCCTGCACCTCAAAATATTTCAGAAAGCATTTGTCTGTCCTTCTTGAATTAATTAATGAATTACAAGTCATCTTTTGACAAATTAAAGTGCTTCACAATAGAGATAAATGTAATGTAATGTTCTATATATTTGTAAATAAACAGTACAAATCCCACCTGTAACCACTTTGTTCCACACTTTAATTAAAGCTGTCCTGAGTTTGATCATTTTCTAAACCTTACAAGGTTCCTTTAACAACAGGTGCCAAATCCACTGCCTATAAGAAGAAGATCAACAAAGGGTGGACCGAATCAATGACGTTATTCCGCAGCCTTTTTCAAAGCAGGGAATCACAACGCGGTCGTTACAATGACCGCGTTGTGATTCCGCATACCATTACTCTGCAAGTCGGGACAACGACTTGCGGAGGGTGGGCGATTGATGTTGGAATAGTATAATTTACTCTTCCAACTCCAGTCTGTGCGGACACTGGGGAAGGTGTTGGATTTTAAATCCAACACCTCCCCCCCCCTCCGCAAGTCGCCGTTCCGACTTGCAGAGTAATAGTATGCGGAATCACAACGCGGTCGTTGTAACGACCGCGTTGTGATTCCCTGCGTTGAAAAGCTTTCGGGGTAAACGTTGTTTACGGGTGGACCCAGAGCTCCACTTTCCACACTGATGAACCCTCTATGTGAGCACATGAGTGCAGGCAGAAAGCTGAAGCTGCCAAGCCACACCTAACAATAAAACAAGAGTTTCTACTGCGTCTGTGTATCTGCGAAGAAACGCAACAAATATTGAGAAAGAAAGACATAAGGAAAGATGGATTTAGAGAACAATGAAAGCTAAAACCTTATTAGAGTCAAATGTGTAAAAAAAGGTTCACTGGGAAAATAAGCGCTGCATAAGAAACATGACTAGTATTGGTAAGGTTACCAGATGCTCCATGTCACCAAGGATTTTCGGTGCTCGGCACCAGCACTTAATTGTCAATTGTGTTGGTACTGCCACTGGCAGTGCTGGGAGGGGCAATGTGTGGTGCAAACCGCAGTGGCCTCCTGGCGAGGGCCCGGACACTTATTTTCTTACAAATGAAGCACTGTCTGTAATGCTTCAGTTCTTGTCTTGTCCTTTACCAATAATTATTTATTCGTTCAAATGTCTCAACCACAAGTGAAGCAGGACTACAACTTCCAGAATGCATTACGGTGTTAATTGAAAACTCAGGTCTGGAGCGCTGCCTCCCCAGACATGGAGCCATCTAGTAACCTTACAGAGTGGTTAGTGCGCTGTGCTTTGTGCTTGTGCTCGCACACTAATGTCAAGGGGGAAGGATTGTGGGGCTTGAGGTAGTGGGACTTGCAACAAGCCTAGATAGAGACAGAGAATAACATATTGGCACCCGGCTTGACCTATCTGTCATTACTGAAGTGGTAAGTGGTGATCTGAAGGAGGTGTTGTCCATGCCTACTTCATCTCCTTCCTTGGTTTATGTGAGAAAGGCTGTGACATTATTGAAGCTAGATGGCCGTGTGATTATCATTGGGTACAGAATCAGGACAATGAGGGGTTTGTGTGGCAGGTGAGGTGCAATGAGGTAAGAGAGAGGGAAGGTGGGCAACTCCCTGACCCAGGGAGAATTCCCTTCTTCCCAGGGCTGTTGTCTGGGCTCCCTACTAGAGTCACTCAGGTTTGCGGGGTCCCTCTTTGGTCGCTTCTCTGACTCCTGGCATGAATCTGCCGGGCGGATGAACCCATGAGCTTGTGTCCTTTGTCCCCTGACCTTTCCATGGAATGTCCTCCTTCTATCTCCGACTGCCTATTCTGCTTCCATGGAGACCCCTTTGTGTGCTTCCTGTCACACAATGAAGAAAAACACAATTACGCCTATGATACACTCCTAGACACTCCCGACTTGTTAAGTGTTTCACTGAGCTCTACTGGAGGACTAGAAGTGTGTGTTTACAACTACCAGGGAACCTTTGCATGCAGACGTCTCACGCAGGCCCCAGCTTCCAGTTCCCCTTTCCCACCAACCAGAACCTAGAGTCTCAACGCCAACCGGAGGAGAAGCGAAACTCCAGAGCTCAGCTTCCCTTCTTATCGAAGACCTTTCCTGGAGTGATTCGTCTCTTTGGTTTTGTCACTCAGTAGAACTTTGCTCCGGCTCATTGTTTTAAAAAGAAATACTTCAGCATGATTATTAATCCTTATTAATCCTTATTAATCTTCTCTTCGTGATTATTAATCCTTATTAATCTTCTGCGGATCATTAATCCTTATTAATCTTCTCCTCATGATTATTATTTCCTTATTAATCTTCTCCTCATGATTATTAATCCTTATTAATCTTCTCCTCATGATTATTAATCCTTATTAATCTTCTCCTCATGATTATTAATCCTTATTAATCTTCTCCTCGTGATTATTATTTCCTTATTAATCTTCTCCTCATGATTATTAATCCTTATTAATCTTCTCATGATTATTAATCCTTATCAATCTTCTCCTCATGACTATTATTTCCTTATTAATCTTCTCCTCAAGATTATTAATCCTTATTAATCTTCTCCTCATGATTATTATTTCCTTATTAATCTTCTCCTCGTGATTTTTAATCCTTATTAATCTTCTCCTCGTGATTATTTCCTTATTAATCTTCTCCTCATGATTATTAATCCTTATTAATCTTCTCCTCGTGATTATTTCCTTATTAATCTTCTCCTCATGATTATTAATCCTTATTAATCTTCTCCTCGTGATTATTATTTCCTTATTAATCTTTTCCTCATGATTATTAATCCTTATTAATCTTCTCCCCATGATTATTAATCCTTATTAATCTTCTCCTCATGATTATTATTACATCATCATTAATATCCTTATTACAAATATGGTTTGTGACTGCTAACCCTCACCGGGTCTGCCCTAGTTCCTTATGGCTACTTTATCCAGTCTCTTCTGTCCTATATGTTCGGAGATGGCAACATTGGTTCATGGGAAAGTGCTACCAGCAGATTCAAGAGACAGATCAGGTGTGGGTTGATCCAGTCAGTACACCTCAGTATTTATCTGGAGCAGTTAACTCTAGTAGAGAGCAAGGGTGGGCGACGTTGCAAACCTGTGACATTTTTTGAAATGTCCTTAGCAACATCTCGGGCGAAAACTGAATGCAAAGAACGTATCTCACATTCAGAAGTCATGCCAGATAGAGGCAGGGTGGAAGGAAAGACGCCATGCTGCATCGGTTTTACTGGTCCCGCAACATTTTCTGCTGCACCCAGCCTCCACTGCATGAGTTTTTGCACATAAAAAAACTTCACCTGGGCCTTGTTAGGAGCAAACTAGTAACACAGCTGAACTGAAGTTTGTGACGACTGAATTGACTATAGTCGTGTCATGCATAGTTTATCATACTTTGCTGCAGCTGTGGGAGTTATCACCTGAAGAAAGGAAGAACAGCATCTAAAGATAGATCCAGTGGCATCTGACCTGTTTAGTCCGTGCCGCCTTCAGATGTCTTTGCTAGTGTGGAGTATATAAGGGCATCTCTCTTTCAGTGAAGGACTTCCACTTTCCTCTACATCGCAAGGACAGTGTTTCCAGACCTGGGTTTTATGTTGCAAAGCTCTGATATTTTCTGTGTTAGTCCGATTGATTCAAGAGTAGCAGATCAAGACTACAACTCCCAGCTTGCATTAGGTTGTCAAATGACGGCCATGACTCAGTCGCGACCAAACGCTATTATTTGTTTGCCATGGATGCAGAACATGCCCCTCCAGATGATGAAAGGAACAAAGCAAATTCCATTGTTTCCTCTGTTGTAGGCAGTTCCAGGCTTGTATGCAGTTAGTCAAATCCCCAGGACATAAACTTAATGGAGGTGGACCCATGGATGCCGCTTCGGGTTTAGTTGGTGCGAAACGCCTCACCTATTTCTAAGCCTTAAAAAAATGCACTTCAGAGAGAAGGAAAACATGAAGTCTGGTGCAATTCAGAGGTCTGGCCACAGAATCTGCCTAGCTAATAATGAAGATGGCAGGCTTGCTTGCAATAAAAATGTCAAGAGTTGGGGTACCCAAGCACACGTAGACATAAAGTTTACATAGATTATCACGTTAATTAAAACATGTAACACAATAAGTGAGTCTCCGTTTCTTTCTTGTAGCTTTCTTCAATTTAATATTCTTGATTCATAGTAATTTCACAGTCTTCACAGTGGTTTCCAAGCCAACACGTGTTTCGTCGCCTCTAGTAATATTGTACATACGACTTGTTCACGGCTGCACACTGCCCCCATCCGCGTCTGGCTCCGATTCGAATCGGAGCCAGACCCGGATGGGGGCAGTTGCATTTCACGGATACACTCTCCACTACTCGGAGATGGGATCTTTGCTGTAATACAGAGCACAGCCACCAATCAAAATCGTTTACCTTATTAGGACCGGCCCCCCCCGTCGCATGAGTGTATGACCCGGAATTATCGTCATACCTTAAATACTGATAACTAGATAGTGTGCAGCCGTGAACAAGTCGTATGTACAATATTACTAGAGGCGACGAAACACGTGTTGGCTTGGAAACCACTGTGAAGACTGTGAAATTACTATGAATCAAGAATATTAAATTGAAGAAAGCTACAAGAAAGAAACGGAGACTCACTTATTGTGTTACATGTTTTAATTAACGTGATAATCTATGTAAACTTTATGTCTACGTGTGCTTGGGTACCCCAACTCTTGACTTTTGTTGCTCTGGCCACAATTTTTTAGGGAGGCTAGTGGTTCTCCCCTACCCTCTAGCACCGTAACTGATTTAGAACCTCACAAATACCGGGTGTACTCACCATAAGCGCCTATTATCTATAAAAATACCACTGCCCAGCTCATAAATGCAATAAAAATGTATAAAAGTTTCAGAATGAGAGTGGACCCTGGAAAGGGTGAGGGGTTAGGGCCATAATGCCCCCTTTGGACAACCATGGGTACTTGAGACTTTAGCTTGGCAGCTGCATTATCTTCTGGGTACTTTTCAACGTCCATAAATGTCGTCAATGTTGGACATTATCTTGTCAGGCTTGGCTGACTTGAAAAAAAAAACAATTTAAGGAGAGGCCGAACACCCCATGGACAACATTTAAACAATTAGAAGAAAACAAAGCGGTCTTGAAGCCTCCGCAGAGTTCGTTTCTCAAACCAAAAAGAGCTTTATTCAATTTCAAATCCGATTATCGTAAAAACAAGCGGAGTTAAAATACATTTGTGCATTCCTATAAAAGATATACAATTCAGCAATATATATAGTTTGTTTCTCATTTTTAGCTCTTCAAGGAGACGCTTGCGACGAGCAGCATCACTCCATACGGGCATGTTCAGCCACTGTCTTTGATCTCTGGTGTCTGTGGAAACATTCCAAACAGCAAAGTACCCTTTTTTTAATCTTATGACTACTCACACGTGTAAGTGTGCATAGTGCCAGGTTGATTTAAAGTGTGATAAGTGTATTTATTGCACTCTATGCACTAACACGGATTGCATAACAATAATCCATAGAAGAGAGAAGGATGTAACCCTGCAGTCTTCTTTCAAAAAGGAAGTGAAAACAATCCTTATGAACAAGATTCTGCCCCAAAAGGCCTTGGTTCTGTTGCTTGCATACCTGCCCTCTATTCTGATGCACTGATTGACTACTGCATTGTTGTACATCTGTGAACCCCTGGGTTACAATGCTATGCACATATATGTAACAAATGTTAGTTTCCTACTAAATGTATCCTACCTACCCTAAATGTGGAGCTCTGTAATACCCGCTAGGGTCATGTTCGCGCTATACAAAACTCTACACATAAATAAAAATAAATAAATACAGTCACTGAACTGCAGAATATGAAATCCCGCACTTAAATCTCAGCTTCACCACTTGACTAAATTGTGTCATCTACAGCTCATCGTTTTACTTCACTATGCATCATTTTCCTTTACCGTCCAGTCTTAGAGCACATTGAAGTAAGTCAGTACACAATCTGCACTTTACAAAACTAACCTCAATTCTCCCCTGACGAGGCATCGAAGGAACATTTGACCCATTCTGGGGAACCTATCTGAATGAGGACTCGCTGCCAGTGGCCGGGACGCTTCAAGAAGGGACAAGAGAGGTGCCCCGGCAGGTCGTTGGTTTTCGCGGCATCCCTGGATCGTTGGTGGTGACTGTGGCTCAAGGTGAGGCTGGGCCTTTGGTTTCGAGTGTGGCCCAGGTGGCACTGCCGATGGGTGAGGGCTTGGCTGGCTGGAGTGCCCGACGAGACTTGGTCCAGGTGCGGTCCTGGAGTTCGCTTGAGGTTCTCGCCCAGGCTTGAGGGGCTGGGGCCTGCACTGCACCCTCACCCCCTAAAGGCACAGCAGATACTGTAAAAACATGGTTGGTGGGGCCCTGACCTCTTGTGATTTAGGAGATACACTGCTATAAATGTTTTTACACTGCAGTTAATATGGCACTTTAAAGTTTAGTGTATATACTGCATATAATTGTATGTTAACTACCACCCTGTCTTATGCTTGATTCCGGACTGTGCCTCGGCATTTCTTCATTGGCCTGAGTCCTGATTGTATCTCGGAATCTCTACCGTTCAACCATGCGCCCACCTTACCCCACCCGGAACTTGAATCTTGTGCGCTATGGACCCAACTCCTGGTCCATTAACTACCCAGACAAAATGACCAGTAATGCAAAAAAGAACTTCAAGCATAGTACTCTAAAACAACACCCGGAAACACTCATTGCAGATAACTACCACACAGCGTCCAACGGCAACACGAAAACTAACTTCATTTTCTACACAAATCGGCGGCTAAATGGAAAACCACCTTCTCTGTTCACCTTAAAGTCGCCAAGTCAGTAATCATTCCCTATGGTGAGAAAATCTCCACTACCATCTCCCCGACCTTCAAAGGGTAACTTACCATCTCCATCTACGAAACTGGAACCATTCTCATACAGGCCACCGACCCGCACCTCACCACTTTTGACCGCCACTTCCCCACACTTCTTTCATCGTTAACTCAACTGAGCCGTCAAACCATATCTCCCCAACCCACCATCACCCTTACTAATAACGTGGAACTGATCCAATCTCCCTGCCCTGAAGAACCTCTCTTCAACTCATGGACATCCACCATCACTCACCATAATAACACTACCCCTATCATTACTCTCCGCCACCAAACACCCACAACTATTACATCTACTGAGCACACCAGGAACAACAAACTCACAATCAACAAACACCACAAGACCGATCTAGATCTTGACAGCTCGGACTCTAACCTCTGCCCTCCCGCGACCGAAATCCCCGCAGGCACTCTCCACTCGACCCCTGATAATCTGAACCCTCCCTCACAAACTACCTCTTCCTCTAACACAGACCCTTTTCCCCCGACCCATACTTCCCCCATGTCCAACGTCATCTCCAATCCAGTGGTCACTCTCCCCCCTACTACCACTGCGCACTTCCCCTCCGATGTCCCACATCCACAGACACAACCTGCCTCCACCGCTAATCTCATTGACATTCCCCGGAACTCTGACTTCTTACCTAGAATTTCTCTCCCTCCTCACTTGGACAGTAGACCCTCTACTCCTCCTTTGATCTCCTTGAATGGGAGCATTACTAATCCGGCTCCCCGCGTCCAACCTTTCCCCTCTCCTAATCCCACTGATTCCGTCCAATCCCCGACCCCTATCCACTCTCCCTCCAAAGACCTAAGTCCCTCTCGGCCCCTGCCTAAAACCTTAAACTTTTTCAGCTCGATAGCACAGCAACTGAACAGAATGGAGCTGAAAATTAACTCCCTTGCTGCTGATTTCCTATACTTCCAACAAGATCTTCTCAATAGGACCAAGCCGCTGTGCTCCCTCTCCCCGGGTAGATTTCCTCCCACCCCACTCAATACCGCTCCCTTGGCCCCACAGTGCACCCCTCGTCCCTCCAGTCCGTCAGCGAGTCAGGCACTTCGACCCAACCGGGATCGTCAACAATTTTCGATACCTAAACCTGATGAGATCAACGACTCTTACCTCGCTTTGAGCCAGAAGTCAGCCCCTTTCCCCATCCCTGTTATTATCGGCACTAACAGAATCCCTAAAAATGTCCACTCGCCTAGACCTCCTGCTCAATACTCCTCTCTCCACCTTACTCCCCCCATCATCGAGGCTTCCCGTCCTCTCTCTTGCATGCTCCTCAACTGCAGATCAGCAGTACAACACGCCACAGACATTGCTGAAGCTCTACTCGCTGAAGAAATTGACATCGCTTTCCTCACTGAATCCTGGCTCAATGTCCACTCCACCCCCATTCTTGACATTCTCACCCCTCCAGGGTACACCATCATCAGACAAGACAGACCGATCAAAACGGGGGGAGGACTAGCCATCATCCACAAGGCAGGAATACAGATTACCAAACTTAAACCTGCCGAATACCTATCGTTTGAATACCTGGGTGTCAAACTCACTGCCAAGGGCACCTCACCCATCAAATTCCACACCATCTACCATCCTCCTGGAGAGTGTACCCTTTTCCCTGAAGAACTAACAGACCTAATATCACGGTTCTCTATGACAGACACTAAAGACGTGTTCCTGGGTGACCTCAATATCCACTGGAACGACCCAGAAGACTCCACTGCCCAGAACCTATCCAACCTACTTGAAATATATAACCTCAAACAACTCTGCAATAAACCAACTCACATCAAAGGTGCAACACTGGATGCGATCATTACCAACAATGATCTGGTCTCTCTGAGAGCGATTTCTCCCATTGACTGGTCCGACTACCACCTCATTCTGTTCAAGATTGATGCACTTGTCTTCCACCAACCTATTTGTGATGACAAACCTAAACACTGGACCAGAAATATCAAAGCAATCCCTTTATCCAAACTTGAATCCAGGATTCATGCCCATCTTCAACTCCAACCCTCATCATCGACGGCCGACGACCTCACTACACACTTTAACTCAAAAATGACAGCGGTTCTAGACCAAGTAGCTCCTCTCAAACTCAAACAATTGAGGCGAACCAAATCTAAACCCTGGTTTAACGTGGATCTGAATGAGGAAAGGCATCAACTCAGACAAACGGAAAGGTCTTGGAGACTAAACCACTCGACCTTACACCCAGCGCAACTTAGATCTGCTCGGCAAGCATACAAAAAACACATTTTCAATGAAAAGGCGTCTTTCTTCCGCAGCCAACTTGATTTGGTGAAAAACAGACCGAGAGAACTCTTCAACATTGTCAAAAGCCAAACTAACTGCACTCCCTCTCAAGAAATCAAAGCCACCAATGAGCGTTGTGAAGAAATTGCCACCTTCTTCACTAATAAAGTCTCGAAAATTGATCAATCCTTCATCCAAACCTCTAACCCTCCTTTCCTCTTAACCTGTCCCACTGTAACCACCCCTGATCATTCAGAAAGAGTTCTTACCAAGGACAATCAGGTCTGCCTCCAGCTAAAAAACAATGCGCATTGGTCCGACTTTGAGCTAATGTCGGAAAATGAGGTATTCAGTATAATTTCTAACCTAAAACCTTCCTCCCACACTATGGACACCATTCCATCCACAATCATAAAAGAACTTAACCACACCATTTCCCCTTTCTGAACAAAAATCATCAACGCCTCTCTCACCTCAGGCTGTGTCCCAGACTCCCTTCAACTTGGACAAATCACACCCATTCTCAAAAAACCAGGGGCCGACCCTAATGATCTCAACAACCTCAGACCTATCTCCAACCTCCCATTCCTTGCAAAAACATTGGAGAAATGCGTTCTCCACCAACTCAACAAACACATTGATGAGTTCGACCTCCTCGACACCTTTCAATCAGGCTTCAGGAAAGGCTGTAGCACGGAAACAGCTATGCTCAACGTCTCTGACAATATTCACAAGGCTTTAGATGGAGGTGATGCCTACCTACTCATCCTTATTGACCTATCTGCGGCATTCGACACGGTAAATCATCCAGCGCTTCTGGAGACCTTGTCGAAGCGCTCCGGCATCAATGGCACAGTACTAAAATGGTTCACCTCCTTCCTTCAACACCGCTCGCAACAAATTAAAATCAACTCCTGTCTCTCGAAGCCAACAAAAGTCACACTTGGGGTCCCGCAAGGCTCGATCCTCTCCCCGGCCCTCTTCAATCTTTTCATGGAGCCTCTCACAATCATCTTGAAAAAAGCTGGAGTGAATTACCACCTTTACGCTGATGACACCCAAATCTATTTCAAAATCAAGTCTCCCAGCGACATCCAATACCTCAATGCCACTCTAACTGAGATCCAAATTTGGTTCAACGCTAACCACTTAAAGCTCAACCCAGATAAAACTGAACTAATCCTATTCTCTCCAAAAAGCAACCATCGTCCAATCCAAGAGTGGCTCAAGAATCTGGTCGCCCTAAACTGCCCCATCGTCCTATCCGACTCAGTTAAGTCTCTAGGCATCACCCTTGACAAGAACTTATCTTTGGAGGCCCACATCAAAAACTCTGCAAAAAGTGCTCTTTTCTCTCTTAAAACACCTCAAGAAATTGAAACCTTTTCTTCCCCATAATGACCTCAAGACAGTAGTCCAATCCCTAGATCTCTCTAAAATCGACTACGGGAACGCCATCCTAACAGGGACTCCAAAAGCTTAACTAGCCCCTTTAAGGGCAGTGTTGAACATGGCCGCTCGACTCGTTTCCAGAGTAAAAAGATTTGAACACATCACTCCTGCTCTCAACTCCTTCAACTGGCTCCCTATGGAAGGGAGGTGTATTTACAAACTGGCCTGCATCACACACAAAGCCCTTCATTCTCCGGTCCCTAACTACCTGAACAATAAACTGGTAAGAGCAGGTCAATCCAGAACGCTGAGAAGCTCCAACTCACTCCTTCTTATTCCTCCGAAACTGAAAAAGAAAACCACACAATACCGATCGTTCTCTGGCAACGCTCCCAGGATGTGGAATGCTCTCCCTAGAGTCCTCAGATGCAACCCCTCCTTCTCCTGTTTCAAAAGGGACCTGAAAATCCATCTCCTTAACAAATACTTTCCTGACCAACGTCAACTAACCTAGACTTCAATATCCAAGTTTACTCCTCTCTCTTGACATTCAGGATAGTTGGTGACCGGACTGTGTTAACCACCTTATCTTCCATGCTGTATTTTTTCTATCCCTGGTTTTTTGCTTCCTTACTGCCTGCCTACTTTGTAATGCAATTTCCGTCTGTTTTTCTTTACAGTATGTATGTGAAGCGCTCTGATACCTACGGGTCAAGCTAGCGCTATATAAAACTTTTAAAATAAAATAAATATATGGCTAATATAAACTAATCTTGTTTCACGTTCAATAACAATGTAGGCTATATAGGTAGTGAACATGACAAACTGACACATTTAGGTAACTTGTAGCAATGTCATCAGGTCATGGAAGGATTCTTGAATGTATTATATTTAAAAAATACTTTTAAGAAATTTGCTTAATTCAGTGATATAATCGCACGTACTTCATGAGACACCTAGAAATGTTCAAAAATATATTTTTTAAGTATTTCCATATTTTTGTAATGACACTTGTTCACTGATTTACACTTTTGAGGGGACATTCTTTGTCTCTGAGACCCAAGCCAGACCCTATGTTCAGCTCTCCTCAAGACTGTCTGTGCCCCCCAAGAAGAAATTTAGCATCCCCCACGCCGCTGATCTGAAACATGAATGTTTGCTTGTAAACTTTTCAATATATGAAACACACGTCTTAAAAGTTGGTTCCCTACAGTTTTCATTGGCCTCACACCTCAAGGCGACAGGGACTGCGATAGAAATAAATCCCTTCAAAAAACAAAGAAGATAGCTCTAAAAACAGAATCTGAGATCTCGAGATGTCTCCTGCATCCGTTTGGAGATCTTTTTATGTTGATATTTGGCAAGTGTTTTTCTTCTTTGCCCCCTAGTACCTGTGCTTTTCAAAACGGGAAGTGCGGCCCCCCGCGTTTCAGGATGCCAAGATAATAACTGGGCTGCATACGCTGTTCTGTGGCTCCGAGGAGGAGCCTGTGGTCTGTGTTAATTTCGGCCTGCAGCGAAAGCGAAACGAAAGTCTCAAAATTCCCCCAAACTATGACGCAACTTTTAAACGCAACGGTATCCGCATTGCTCAATTTATTTGTCTTCTTTGGAAGGCACTATCTACGCCTTTGTGGGCTTCAGGGCGCTGTCCACACATTGAACGTGAAACAAAAAGTGAATGCAGAAATTACACAGACAGCATTAAAACACTGAATTTACACTTTTTGTGTGGAATATAAAGGGATGGAGCGCGATAGATTTACTTTAACAGGATATGATCAGTATTATAGATAAACATTTTGATAGATATCGGGAAGACAACAGATTTGGCCGATAATCAGGGTATAGTTCATTAATGGTTCATAGATGCAGAAGACGTAGAAAAGTACAGCTTGTCGGGAGTATGCGTTTAATAGGGTTAGTTGGTAAGAACCTAGACTACAACTCCCAGAATGCACTGCCTAATTTTCAATGGCAGACTGTCCCAGCGATATGGAGCCATCTGCGCCCCCCATCACTTTAAACAGAACAAGCTGGAAGCAGTCAATGGGTTCTGATCGAAACTTGCTGCATAGGCCTGCGAAGAGAAGTCAATTTCTGTGTTTTTTCACAAAATGGGTCCTGGGCCTCTTCTTGTCGAGGGGTTAATCAAAATCAAAGCTCATACCGAATATTTTACAATACAGGCATATCATTTACAGGCCTCTTCATAACTAGAACACAAGTTTATATTTCAATGTTATGAAATGCAAACGTTGAGATGATCTGTTAAGCAGTGCTGTATAGCTCCAGCAGGGGGTGCTGTAACACAACAACAATGAGTTTTCGAAAAACTAAATCACTGTTGTTCTTTTTGAATCCGAATCTTTCGGCTTCTAATTGCATTAAAATGGCAGCAATAGAAATAATGGTTAATCAAAATGTATAGGTAAGCACGACCTTCTTTTCACGACTACACGATGACCATAAATAGCTTCCGTCCTTTCGCCAGGTAATCCCTGTTTTTTCAGATGAGCAGCGTGTATCAGGAATCAGGCGGGGGCGGGGGGGGGGGGGGGGGGGGGGAGGAGGCCCGTGACTGCTGGAGGGGCCTTTATGAATTTCCAGGGACACCCACTGAACACAGATAGAACTGATTCAAACTTTCATTTTTTTCTGGATTGATAAAGTGAGTTCAACTGAAAGCCAAAATATAACACCAGTAGGTCCTGGAACTTGTGAACTTCAGGTAAGGCACACGCTGATGGTGCACTGGCACACGCATGGACCTCACAAAGATTGGAGCCAGTGAAGGAAAAGTGACCTGCTTGTAATCTTCATCCTTCACCATGGGTCCTCTCTCCGACCTCCTAAAAGCTAGAATATCCCCCACCTGTGAGATCCCGGAACACATCTTAGCAAAATAGGTTTTTAAAAAAAAAACACGCCTGTGCATGCCACATGTACAGTTTGTGATTACAGCAAGAGGCTGTGGCAAAGCACCCATCTCTCAAGCAGGAAACGGATATAGTAAAAAAAAACACTTTTGTATATAATTTCTTAAGTGCACGAGTCAGAAGGGCCAACCTCCTAACTCTCCACACAGGAGAAAACTCTCTACAAATCTTATCAAGCTTTTGACTCCGCCCAGTTAATTTATCTGTTACTTTTAATAGTTCATTGAACAGTCCAAAGAAAATATCTCAAAGTATCAAACACTGCACAGACTACGTCTCCTTAATTTGTGTAAATGACTTACTTATTGAAAAAATTCTTTAAAAAAAAATCATCTTCTCGTGCCTGCTCGTAGCCAACGCGTTTCGTCCATATGGACTTCTTCAGGGCTTAACGATCAACTCTTGAAGACACAATTGAAATGCAAGGTTATCCAAGTGTCCTATTCCAGATGTCACGCCTTTCAGTCTTTCTTTTCCCTTTAACCAGAATGTTAGTTTCTGCTTTTATTTCTCTCTATCCTTGCCAGTTAGCAGGTTTATGTCCACGAGTTAAAGTATCCAGTATCGGGTCAAATCCATCCCCAGCGTTAGACAATCAGTTCCAGATGAAATTAAATTAATCTTTCATTTCACCCCACATCAGGCCGAATTCTCCTGATCTGATGAGCATGGCGCCTCTTATTTCGACAACCTCTCCCCAGTGGAATCTCCACCCGGTGATGTTCGATGAACTATTAAAAGTGACAGAAAAATTAACTGTGATGAGTCAAAAAACTTGAAAACATTTACTGTTTATTTGACAATTAAATATCCAATTAGTGAGATAGCTTTTAAAGAAGGTTGCACCACAGTTTATATGGGCACCTCACAGGTTCTGGAGAGTCGGGAGGTGGCATTATTCTCTTGCATGCATGCCCTACAAGATGATGCCAGCCCAGCTCTTGATGAAGAAGGTGAAATCCTGAGAGGCGGCGAGCCTGCCATCGTCCATATGTATCTCAATGTCCAGCAGTGCTTCGACATCAACCCAGACTATTCAGAACTTCTTGAAAGTTAAGCACAGGAGCGTCTCGAGGTTGCGTGATGTCCCAAAGAGCGCTTCAACGGAAGGGAACAGAGTATGGTGACCTCGAGAAGCTGCCCCCCACCTCCTGAAGTAACAGAAGCAGTGTAACAAGAGGAAGAGATCAGACACAGGTCCTCTCATCCCAGAAGCACAAGAGGTGTCTGGAGAAGGATTCCTCTTCTCAGGGCTGCCTCGTTTAGCCCCAAGGAGAGTCCCGTCTGTCCTCAGCCGCCTGCATGACGTGTGTATCCAAATATCACAGTCCTTGATGGAATAAATGCCAGGAACGCAGACCACACACACGTCATTGTTGTCTTTCCTAAATATCTTCCCACCATCGGCTGGATTTTTATCGAAAGCACAGACAAGTTAACCAACTAGGGAAAAAGTATTTTTTTTAAAACCTGTTTGGTTTTCCAGAGGGAAACGGAAACAAAAGGTTGGAAAGACCAACCAGGTTGAATGATAGGGAAACCCCTCAATCATGTGGTGTTTCTAGCCAAAAACAGCCTTGAAAAAGGCAGAAAGTATAAGGGATCTAACTGATAGAAAAAAAATAATTGCCTAACTGTCCCCTTACTGGGCATGAGGGGAGAGACAGCCTCCTGGAATTCTTAAAGTGACCGGGCCGCGTTATGACACGTCTGCTTAGTGAAGCATCGCTGTCAACCAAATGTGCTTCTAGGTTTCAATCTGGGTAATAGGATAGTGAAAAAAAAACAGTAAATGTCCGATTGGGCATGTTTTTCTGCAAACAGATTTTCCTGGGATGTGTTCTGGGATTTTGTACCTGCGTGGAGGTATTCCATCTGTGGTAAAGACCCATGTTACACACGGAACAGGTGCATTAACTGACTGATCTATCTAACTAGGAGCCAATAGGAACATTTGCCCTACAGATGACACACACACGTCTCTGTAGTAGGTGCATTTTCCTTCTGTGCTTTACCATTAGGATTAGAATGGCACATTGATCTTTGCAGTTTGTTCATTGTCTCACTGAATTATTTTACCGCAAGCGGAGCAGGTAATCATTAGATGACATCCAGAACTCCATAGTAAACACATTCATCACTGTGCTGTATCACTCAATGTGTGGAGTCTCTTTAGCTTTCTCGTGCTTTCCTTTTTTGTATTTTCCTTTAATTTTCTGCTGTTTTCTTTTTCTTTACATTTTCTTTTTTTTAATTTTTATCTTCTCTTAATGTCACATTCTCTTTTCCTGCTGTGCTCCTTTGTTGTGTGCTCTCCCCTTTTATCTCTTGGCCTTCGTTTTTTTCGGCTGAAATCTTTCTCTTTTGGTTCTTTCCCATGTTCTCCAAATTTGCTCCTCCGGGCCAGCTCTTCTCTCTTAATTTCTTTATTTTCCGTGGCTGCAAAATGGCACCTGGCCATCTGGCAAGAAATTAATTCGCTTCTGAGGAAGTTTATGGTGTACGGAGTTGTTTGCTCTGAATCACAACTGGGATATTTTTCTTGCTGATGTGAGAAGTGTGATGTGTTCTGTGCAAACATTCTGTGGAGCCCTGAACCGTGATCCTGCTTGTCTGAGCATTGTTGGTTATTTGAGTAAATCCCAGCTCTTGACTTCATCAGCGCACAAGCCTTCCTACAAGGCACTTATGTGCTTGCCACGGCACCTAACCCTTAGTTACACATTCATGGGGCCTGTAATGATGTAAATGTGACAGTCAGCGAGATATTCTGACACTATATACAATTGTACAAGAAAAATACGAGGATTTCCACTGTCGCAGGTTAAATAGAAACTCGCCTGCTGGAGCGCTCCCTATAGGACTAAGAAAGTGGATTTTCGGGACGTTGTCATAAGTGGTCCTATTAGTGTGGGCTCTTGGTTTTCTTTACCTCATGCAAGCGCCGGATATGAGGGCACATTTCTAAGTGTGGGCATTACATGCATAATTTGCTGTAGCATAATGACATTAAATAACAGCAAAATTATGCGCGATTATGCAGTTATGTGAGAAGCATAACCCATCATTTACTGCTATTTTCGAAGTGCAAAATGCACCCCCCCCCTAAAAAAATGGCCCGGAGATTCAATCAACTCGGATTATAGAGCGCAGCGAATCACCTGAGAGGGTATACGGGCGCTGGGCTCTTGCTGGGATCAGTCGAAAAGCCAGGTCTTGAGTTCCTTTCTGAATCCTGGAAGAGCGGATGCTATTCGGAGGGGAAGGGGAAGGGCCAGGTGGAGAGGTAGGAGACGGATCGTCCTCCACTGTAGCTTCGGCGGATGCGGGGAGTGTGTGCGAGGGAGGTGGAGCGCAGGTGTCTGGAGGGTTGGTGGCAGTTCCGGCGATGATTGATGTATGCCAGTCCTTGGTCGTGGAGGGCCTTGTAGGTGTGTGTCTGTGTCTTGAACTGGCATCTTTTCTGGATGGGGAGCCAGTGGAGGTCTCTGAGAGGGGTTTGATGTGGGCCCGTCTGGGGAGGTCAAGGATGCTTAATTTGAGCCAGAGCTTTCCGGTGCTCAGCACCGGCACTTAATTGGTTTCCGTTTCTCGGCACGGGCACCAAATTGTCAACACCACACTTAGGGCAGTCTGCCACAAGGTGGCGCTGCTCATGTAATTTAGAAAGGAGCAGTATATCAGCGGTTTAGAGAAACAATATACATTAAAAAATGACTAATACCTGCCTCCCCCAGCCATTCCTTTACCTCTGGGGACCTGGAATAATCTTTACTGTCGCATTTACATGCGAGAGAGAGGGTTAGTAGTTGTTTTGGCAGCGATGACAGGGGCGATGGGTGGTGCAAGCTGCATTGGCCTCCTGGTCAGAGCCCTGGCACTTAATATTTTACAAATTAAGCACTGTCAAGGACGAATCTGGCCGCTGCATTCTGAATCATCTGGAGTCTCTTCAGGAGTTGGGTGGTGATTCTTGTGATAGGGATGCATTTTGCACTAAGAAAATAACACTAAATACAACAGAACATGAACAGCAGCAGCCGGCCACACTCTCTTACCGCGCTCTTGCAGTAGGCATTTTTTGCCCAAATTACTCTAAATTACGCGAGCCGGCGTAATCACGTAACTATCAGTAATTTCGCATCACAAGAGTAATGTGATATTTCCAAATGACTCTGATTACTCCTGCGTAATTAAAAAATTTCATCCAGGCCGACACATTTCCCTCTCTAGAGATCAACCCTTCATGGTGGGATCTCGTGCTGTGTAATTGCACTCGACCCCAAGGCCGGACTGGCCGTAGCGGGCACCGGGTAATTGCCCGGTGCGTCGCACGGGTGGGGGATGGTTTTGGGCCCCTGGGTGCCGGTTTTGTTACAGGATCGTCCCTGTAACAAAATCGGCCGAAAACCGGCCCTGGCAAAGAGCTCAACAGCACCCCCAACCCCCCGCGAGGAGGGCGGGGGGGGGGGGAGTGGCTGAGCACTTTGCCAGGGCCGGTTTTGGTTCCCAGTCCGGCCCTGCTCGACCCCTTCTGAAGAGTTCTTCCCCGGCTCGCAGTGTGTTCTGTGACAGGTGCATTGTTGCTGTCAATATTGTGGCTGACACTGACTTGCTATTTGCCTCTGTCACCCTCCTGCGTCCCCTTTATTTCGAGGGTCAAATGTAAATATAGATATTTTGAGCACTTTCATCTGATCCGCAAAGCAAAGGATCTTGCAGTCAATGGCTTTAAAAATTTGCAACATTCAAGCGTGATTTTCTTAGTGAAAGGCGAGCTTTGCCATCACACAGAAAGGAAACTGAGTTCAGATATCTTAGGTAATTTTCAAATGAATCATTTCAACTTTATAAACCCTTCAATAATGCCAATATTGGTAAGAAAGTTACATTGTTAAAGCATTATTTGAAAAAGTGCTTTAAAAAGCTAGGTGATTTATTTAATTGATTTATTAGTCATTTAGAAATGTAAAATAAAGTTGCCCTGTATTTGTGTGCAAGAAGCTGGAATTTCAACCTGTATTTATAAAGTAGGTGTGGCTACCTTTAGTAGTGTTGCTAGTTGTCAGGTAAGTAATGACAAAAGCTGCAATTATCCAGTCAAATGCCCTTGTGTATACATCAATGGGCCTAGCACAGGGCGTCAGTGGCCATACATGGTGCATGCATTAGTGGGCCTAGTAGCAGTGACCGCTCTTCACGCATGCTTCAATGGGCCTAGCACAGGGCGTCAGTGGCCATACACGGTGCATGCACCAGTGAGCCTAGTAGCAGTGACCACTCTTCAGGCATGCTTCAATGGGCCTAGCACAGGGCGTCAGTGGCCATACACGGTGCATGCACCAGTGAGCCTAGTAGCAGTGACCACTCTTCAGGCATGCTTCAATGGGCCTAGCACAGGGCGTCAGTGGCCATACACGGTGCATGCACCAGTGAGCCTAGTAGCAGTGACCACTCTTCAGGCATGCTTCAATGGGCCTAGCACAGGGCGTCAGTGGCCATACACGGTGCATGCACCAGTGAGCCTAGTAGCAGTGACCGCTCTTCAGGCATGCTTCAATGGGCCTAGCACAGGGCGTCAGTGGCCATACACGGTGCATACACCAGTGAGCCTAGTAGCAGTGACCGCTCTTCAGGCATGCTTCAATGGGTCTAGCACAGGGCGTCAGTGGCCATACATGGTGCATGCATTAGTGGGCCTAGTAGCAGTGACCGCTCTTCACGCATGCTTCAATGGGTCTAGCAAGGCCTGTCAGTGGCCCATAGCTTTAAAAAGTCAATACTTTTGGCAGCTTTGTGAATGAAAGTGAGACTGCGGTGATTTTCCAGTTGATGTCTGTGGTTGTGATGATGGGTGAGTAATGGGGCGAGTGTAACATTCTGTCAATGGTTGAATTGACAAGTGAATGGACGGAGGAATGACTGAATAACTAAGTGCCTGCATAAATAAGAGGTAGGTGAGCACATTGATGGGTGACTGCAGGGGTGAAAAAGTAAATTTTGGTGGACACCTGGATGAGTGGGTGAGTGCTACACTAGATGGGTGAACGCAGACATGTAGGAGCAATCTTAGTGGCAGAGATCAGAGACAGCAGCAGTGAGATTATGAAAGCAAGCCTTGGCAAAGACAATTAGTTTTGCCTATGCACAATCTATTGGCATTGTCAATGTTTTTTGAAGATGTTGCACAGCAGCGCAAGCTGCTGTGCAACATGACTCAAAGTAAATAAAAACAAGGCACTATGGCGTGGCCAGCGTCATAGCATTTTTAATTTACCTTAAGTCATGTTGCACAGCAGCCTGCGCCGGTGTGCGGCATCTTTAAAGAACATTAACAAAGCCAAATACCTCTACTGGAGTGATTTGTCTTTCTCAATGTTTTTTAAAGATGGTGCACAGCAGCGCAGGTAAATAAAAAGAAAGCACCACGGCATGGCTACCATTGACCATGTCATAGTGCTTTCTTTTGTTTACTTTAAGTCATGTTGCACAGCAGCCCACGGTGGTGTGCAACATCTTTGAAAAAACATTAACAAAGCCAAATAGCTCTGCCTGAGCTATTTGGCTTTGTAAATGTTTCTTTCTAAAGGGGATGTAGCATTACAGCCAGAACTGTTGCCTGTGAACCTGGGGAACCAAGTTGAGTCTCTATGTCAGCACTACATCCTGAGATTCTGGGCAACTCACTTAAACTCATCGTGCCTAAAAAACAAAAAATAGTGTCTCCTTGTATTGTGAAGTGCTCCAATACCTTTGGGTCGAGTTTGGCTAGATAAATCTTCCAAAAATAAAATTTAAAAAGCAACAAGAGGGAGGAGGGTGGAAAACAATGGCGGCAGGGTGTTTGGGTTAAAAAGAACAATGGGGGAGGTGATGAAAAGCGGCCTGTGGCCAGTGGAAGGGCAGTGTTCACAGAAAGCAGTACTTGGTCCATGCTCCATGCTCCATGAAGGGATAAAGACTGAAGACGGAGGCGAAGGGAGGTGCTGACCAATAGGAAGCAAGGAAACAAGAGTGATGTGGGTCCCAACCAATGGTGAGTAAATCTAAATACTGGGCGGGCTCTATGCCTCTTTTTTTAAGCTTTAAAAAAATAAAATAACAAGTAGAGACAGGGGACCCAGCCAATGGTGAGTAAACATAAGTAATGGGAGGGTTCTTAGCCCTTTTTAAGCTTTTTTCTAAAGAACAATATCTTTCATTGACAGTGCATACCTACTTTAGGCGAAGGCTAATGACAAAAATAACCAACATTAAGCCAATGCAAATGCTACATCAGGGCAGATGCACTGTCTATTACTACATTACATTGTACTGCAATGTAGTACCCAGCCTTCCATTGCGCAGTATTGCACTGCATAGTATTTTTGCACAGTATAGTATTTTCCAATGTAATCCATTGCAGTGTATAGTACTTTAAAATGCTGTACCCTATTGAATTTAGCATTGCATAGAAGTACATTTTCTAGTATTGTTGCATTGCATAATAATGCTTGTATAATATTGTTGTACTGCATTGTATTGTTCCATGTACTACACTGTATTGTTGTATAGTATTTATAGTTTTGAATAGTATAGTATTGTTGCATTGCATACTAATGCTTATATAGTATTTTTGTACTGCATTTTAGTGTTGTATAGTATTGCATTGTTTAGTATTGTATAGTACTACATTGTATAGTACTTTTGCATTGCATAATAATGCTCGTTTGGTATTGTTGTATTGCACTTTCTTATTGTATAGTATTGCATAGTTTAGTATTGTATAGTACTGCATTGTATAGTTCTGTTGCATTGCATAATAAGGCATGTATAGTATTGTTACATTGCACTGTATTGGTGTATAGGATTGCATTGTTTAATATTGTTTAGTACAACATTGTATAGTACTGTTGTATTACATAATGCTTGTATAGTATCGAATTGTTGTATCGCATTGCATTGTTTAGTATTGTATAGTAATACATTTAAAGTACTGTTGCATTGCATAATACTGCTTGTATAGTATTGTTGTACTGCATTGTATTGTTGCATGGTGTTCTATTGTTTAGTATTGTATGGTACTACATTGTATAGGATTGTTGCATTGCATAATACTGCTTGTATAGTATTGTTGTACTGCATTGTAATGCTGCATGGTGTTCCATTGTTTAGTATTGTATGGTACTACATTGTATAGGACTGTTGCATTGCATAATTATGCTTATGTAGTATTGTTGGACTGCATTGTATTGTTGTATTGTATAGTACTGCATTGTATAGTATTGTTGTATTGCACTGTATTGCTGTGTAGTATTGCATTGCATCGCACTGTTGCATTCTGTGGTATTGTCCTGTAACAACAAACAGAGGCTCCATCAACAGCGGCGGCAGCGAAGGCCAGCATTAGGAGGCTGGTAGTGGGAGCTACCTGCACGGGTGTCAAACAGAGGCAGCCGGAAGGAGACACTGTAGCGGTGCAGGCGCTGCCTCGGCTCATCATCTGCAATCTTGGAGACAGCTTTCAATTCCAAACACAAATGCAAAATATAGGAGCTCAAAATAGCCACAAAATGCCTTGGGCTGATACTAGATCTAAATGAGTCGGGGAAGCAGGGGTGGTGATAGCAAGAATGAGGAAGCAATGGATGTAAAGGCGGATCGTGCTCAGCCCAGCACAGCGCTTCAGAAGCGCCCCAAATCTGACAATCTTAAATACTGCAAAATCCTTTCTGAGGTTGTCAGCAGTGCCGTGGTCTCCCCACTGCCGGTGCTACACACAACAGCCCCTCTGATGGCCTGTGTGCACTGCACCCCTGTAGTAGCGGCAGGATGACTGCCTTGCATACATATCAACATTTTAAGGCAGACAAGTGGGAGATAAAAAAAAATTGTTGGAGAATGTATTTCCTCTCTGATTTATAGGGGCAATCTACCTGAATTAGGTCTATTGGTATGTATGCTGACAGACAATCAGCGTTTAATATTTAGCAGTTTAATAACAGCATAAAAAAGTTCTAAACTCTGATTTTGTTTCCGCTATGTAGAACTGCCAAAAATGAAATGTCCAGACCTGTCACATGCTCTAATCTCCCACTCCAAGAATTAAGGAGAAAGAGTTAATCTTTGACGTCAGAGGTAAATCTTGGCGGGGGAGATTGGAGTGTGGGTGACAGGCATCATCATTTTATTTTTGGCAGTTTTACAAAACTCTGAAACGGGTTTCTGCATGCAGGAGTCGGGAGGCGTGAAACTAGCCTTGAAATCGGTAGTCACCTGCCTGACTTGGGAGGGTTGGCATGTAGGCCTTGTCATGTTCCTTCCCAAGGCTTAATCAGAAGTAAATAGGCAAAAAGACATGACTCAACAGGCGTGGCACTCCCAGTGGTGGTTGGTACCCTAAATATCTGGAGGCGTAACCAATCCGAGCCTCACTGCAAACAAGCACTAGTATCGCAGAGATGCACTGAAAACACACACATATTTCGAAATTCTGCCAAGCCATTGGCAACTATCTAGTGAGTTTCATTTTTATACTGACAGTGCGCCTGCAACTAATGTCTCGCAATGAAGGATGACTAAAGAGCCAAAGAACAGGTGATATGCCCAAGATCACACCATTTGGTGAAGCAGAGAAACTGGAATTAATACTGAAGTTTACCAGACCCAGGAGCAACAACTTTACAATTATTCCTCATCACCCCACTCTGCTATTTTTGTCATAGTGAGCATTATTTTAGCTTGGATGTAAGCTCAAGCGAAATACCAATGTTATGCTAACTAATTTTACTGACGATAAGAACACTTACACCACTTAGTACAATTGACTAGCATGCCTCTACGGTCAACGCCAAAGCGGTCAGTCATTGCTCGTTGTAAAAAGTGCTTATAATGAACCACGACTGAGAACTCTGGTGTTGAGGCAGTGCTTGTCAGTGGAAAATAAACTCAAAAACAAAAAATGCAAAATAAAAAAGTATTTACCCACTCTGCTGGATCGCCTCCTCTGATCCCCGTGCTTCAATCCCTCTGCGCTAGTCTCTGCAGCAACTGAATTCTCCGCACCAATCCAGACGCTGCTCTCATGATGCTGATAATGTTAAGCAGCATGACAGCAGCACCAGGATTGGCTGGAGCGGGCTGCCTTGACACTTCTGCATGCACTGGTGGCCTGTGCCTGCCCTCCACCCCCCCAGCTGTCTAAATTGGGAGGAGTGGTTTATAGTGAGCATGTCAGGCTGGCCGTTGCAAGACAGACGGCCAAGATGACACGCACATTCTAAACGGGTGGAGTGAGCACCGCCCCCCTGCTGCTCGACAGCAGTAGTGGATCCACCCGCATACACCCCCATACACGACTCAGCTCGGGAAAGGGAAAATTACAATAATTTTTCTCCTTTGCTCACTGGTAGGGGCGCCCCTGTGCCCTAATTGGGGGGCCTCTGCTGGGCACTCCCAATTACCAAACGGCTGTCCTGTGGCTGATCAAAAATGTGAGCAACAGTGGCGGGAAAGCCTGTGGCTGAAAGGGGCTTACCTGTTCACCCACTATTTGTATTCTGTCTGGTGAGTTGATTCTTAACCATGACAGGCATCAAGAAATGGCTGAAGGAGGCTACCTGAAACCCACATTTCATGATGAATTATTATTTTATTTTTTTACAAAAAAGATGGCATCCAGATAAGCCTGGCTCTGGTCCAGGCCTTAAAACATGCTCTTAGGGACCTCTTTGGTCGCGTTGCAAAGTCTCCTGTTTATTATTCCCCCAAACATTGCATTTTATATATGTGGCTCCAACTGCAGCTAGGAGGTTACCCAAGGCTCCACTCACTGTTGCGTCGATGGCTGAGATGTTCCAGTCCATCTCAGTAATGATGATGGCCATCAAATGAACTTTGCGGGAAGTGGCAGAGCAGTTTTGGATAAGAAGAGAAAACAGATCTTGCGGCAGAACCATGTACCTCCCCTATCACAGGGCTTGCCGCAAGGTCAGGTGTACTCCTCCAGGAGTTTCTTTTTGAAGACTTATCGACCTTCGAAGCAGTACCAGTGTGCATCTAGGCTCTGACTTCAAGAAGTAGGAAGCCTTCCTAGTATCTCAAGAGTAGCAAATAATACACACACCCTGTGCCTCATTTAAAAGGTCACATAAAACCTAGCAGTAACACCTTGATGCACAGTAACATGTGCTGTGCATACGTTTAGAATTCCACCTTAACATAGGAGTTTTCATAGTAATAAATTGAGGATACCTTACAGAAATGAAGTTCCCACAAGTTTTTCTACTTTTATGGACACAGAGTTACCTCCAGATGCTTGTTGGTGGTATGCATAGGTGGTGGTATGCATAGTGGATATTCTATGCTGCAGTACAGAGTATATGAATAGTTGTTCCTTGCAATCAATGAGTATTTATCACAAAAGTGCCAAAATATGCAAAGGTTGAAACTTTATAATCCAATTTGGCTTTTAATTAAAAAGTTTGACTTTTTCGAATATGTTGTACTCAAGTGTAATTGAGCCACTCGGGAAATAGCTAAAGAAGGTTGGCACTCATACAAATAATGCTCGCGAGTGACTGGTGCGACATGTATGTAAGTATGTAGAAATTCACATAGAGTGAACCTAGCCATATAGCAGCGTAGCACAGTACAAGGGCAAATGCAAAGCTGCAATCAACAAGTGATTGGAGAGATAGCTGTGTTCTTGGAGCAGACGCGTATAGTTATAGCATTGTTATATAATGTATTTCAAAGAGGTGTGCCTTCAACTCTTTCCTAAGTTGGAGCAGAGGTAGGAGAGTCCTGATTTATATTTGGGATGCAAAGCTGGAGAATGATTGATGCCTTGTTTTTTTTTCATTTTTCTCCATTACTTTATCTCTAGTCTGACAGTGTCCTAGCTGTGGGTTTGCTAAGAGCTGCTGGGGATGGCGAGTTTGTCATCCAGCTAGAAGGGTTTGCTGGTCATTTTAGATTTGCAAATGATGAAGCTGGTTTTGAAGATGGCGCCAGCCATCAAGGGAACCAGCTTGAAGGTGATCTAACCATACATAGACATGTTGTGCAACCTAGGATGACCTTACTGGGTGGCAATGTGAAGTCTCTGAGGCTATGGATTAAGGCGTTGCCACCATACGTGTGCGCAAGGCTTGAACAGCGATGCTGAAATGTGCTCCTTCAGGGAGGGGATGGGCTCCAGGGCGAATCTAAGTGACTTGGCATTGGTTGATGATTGGGGTTCATAAATGTCAAGTTTCATGGCATAGAGCCAGGCTTGCACTTGGCAAACAACAGAAATACTCTCTTGTCGGGGTTGTGCTTCCTGACCCAGGTCTTAATGAGGTAGAGTCAGTATTCAAGGTGCTGGATTTCTGTAACAGAGGAGACTTTCAGGTAGAGTTGTGTATCATCGGCATTTTGATGCTGTTATTATGAATAGAGTCCTAAAGGGTTCCATGTAGATATGGTTTCAGAATACTTTATGCTCCTGCACACCAGTTATTCACGAGTTGCATGCATAAAATGGTTTCACAAAAATAATCTATGCACTATATTACCTCACTATAAAAAGCCCACCTGCTAGTGCACAGGCTCACGAAATCCATGAAAATCCATAAATGACATGTACACCAATAATCCAGGAGTACTCAAATCTATGCTTACATAAACAAATGTGCACACTCTTAAATGTATTGTGATGCCTAGTACCACAACATTCTCCCATTATCACACCATATTACGCAAGGATGTCTGTGTGTAACCTGCAGGCCACAGGTTCAAATCCCGACTGAGTCTTGCATCCTTCCACAAAATGAGCACCAATGAATTGGGCAGAAACGTCATTGATTATCAGGCACTTAAAGACAATTCTGCTTTTGGTGTAGCAGTTGAAACAATCAATATTTCTCCTGCAACAAAGTTTATGACACTGCAACATAATGGGAGTTAATTCTATCTGAGAAACAGACTCCAACCTTACCATCACGCCCGTACCCTGAGATCCAACCATCTATGTCTCCTTGTCTCTCCCCGCTTTTGCAAGGCAAGGACTGGTGGCAGAGCTTCCGCGGTCAGGACCTCTAAACTCTGGAACGCCCTGCCACTATCCATCCGCTTATCAGACACGGAGCTTGCTTTCCGTCGTGCCCTCAAAACCTGGCTCTAGCTTCTTCCCTTTCCCTTCTAATCAATCAACTGCCTCGGCGCCGGGACACCTCCGTTGGGGGTAGCTGTGCACTATACAAACTTCAAAATAAATAACTAAATAAAATTCAAGGATCCTAAAATTCCAGGCCATGAATTCATGCATGTCGATCTGGAGGAAGAACCTGTATTCGCGAACACATCTGACATTCCCTTGCTTTTTTGCGGTTATATCATTGTGCAATTCTTTTTGAGCACACAGTGGGAAGGACCTGAGATGCACAGACAATTGGCTGAAACATCTCTGGTGCTGTGAAATGGACTCCAGCTGCCAGATCATTTTATGGCTGAGATAAGAAGTTGAAAGAGTAAAATGAAAGGCTGAACCAGACTCACCACTTTGTTGGGGCCTATTAATTGTGTGGAACAGTGTATTTAATCTTTATGAGTCGTGCCAATAGCAGTGAATCATTTCACTGCTCTCTCATGTCAAACAGATTTAAATGGAATGTGTTAAAGGGACTGCCCATGGAACAGAATTAGATTCACCTGCATTCCTCCAGTAGGTCAAGGCCGCAGGAACTGGTGATGCAGTCTTTGTTCCAAGCATGGGCATGGCCGCTGGGTTCTAAGGAGTATTTGAGTAAGCCCACAGAAAGAATTTAGAATCGACGAGAAAGCACCAGAAGATGGTCATGTTTCACACAAAGGTTGATAAAACTTACACCGATGAGTTGCCAAGTAGCTCAATGATTTCACCCTATAATTAAAAACTCTTTCTGAAACTGATCACTGGTGTTATTTGGTCAAGGTTAGCATTGGTGGGAGGTTTTTGAGTAAAAGTGCTAAGTCAGAAGGCAAGGTCTTCACATAGAGGAGAACACTGGTTGGCAATAGAAAGTGAAGCAACCACCAAGCTTTCCAGCACACACCAGTATTTCATCGCAGCACCACTGTAGGTACTCTTCCACGGTGTTCTCATTACATAGCAGTATGTCCATCACCCACAGGCATTGCCAGAACTTTCACCAGATTCTCCAAGAGAGTGTATAATCGCAGTAGCAGACACCTTGGGCCCGATTCGCCTAAGGTTAATATGCACATGTATATTTGCTACTACACCCAAGTGGAACTGTCCACTTTTTTGCTATTCACTGTTTCTGAGTGGAGATTTACTCCTAGATGTAGGCTTACATGTCTCCATCTCCCAGAAAGAGTAGGTGGAGCCTCCTACAATGGTATGTACGACCATAAGGATACTATAAGTAACTTTATGAATTTGTTTTTTACGGTTGGCCTAGTTGGCGGACATGTCTACCACTGAGGTGGAGACCTCCGGCATGGAGATGAAGATCTTTTTATGGGAAAATATAGGGAAATGTAATAAAGTTATATATATGTATGTATGTATGTATATGTATACATATATATTTTAATTTTAATTCATAATGTAGATGTAAATTATTTTGAAATATTTATTTATAACCCTGAATAATAAAATAGCATTTTATGTCATATTAACTTTTAAATTAAAGGTATATTAAAATATATTAAATAAAATCTCTTCATTAACTCAGAAATATTAAATTTTAAATAATAATTAAAACTAAATTACTCACCCTCTCTAACATTTTTATTTCTATTTCATCTGTAGTAACCTGGATTCAAAGTTATATATTTGGTTAATGTAAAAAGTATTTTTTAATAAAGTTTAAATATGTAATGTAATTGTTTTCAAATATAGTTGATTACTAAATTTAAAAAGCAAAAAACTAGATCTTTACCCAGAAAGTTTGCTTCCTGTGATTTGGTGTAAACCTGTTCGGCCATTTTAGAAAAATTAAGTTTGAAAAAATAGCGATATCTAGCACTGCGGGACTCCTCCAGTATAAATGTCACAATAAACCCTTCTGATTAGCTGCACCCACAGGACTGAGACCAGACCAGCGGGATCAAGGGCTATGATTGGCTGGTTGAAACCTGAAGAGAAATGTTGCGGATGCTATGACTCAGGGACTTGGTCTTTGAATCCTAAAAATGAATGAAAAACATTTGTAAGGGGGCAAGGCAGGGAAATCTTAACCATGTAGGCCTCACATGGTTGGTCCCAGAGATACCCTCCCTGGGAACGCAATTAAAAAAACATTCCTTTGGGTCTTACAGTCCCACCGGACTACCGGGGGAACTTGTGTGACCCCCCTTTGTGCTCCAGTTGGAGTCCCGCAGGACTGGAAAAAAAAGGCTAACATTGGACATTGTCAGCCTGTGGGTGATTAGCCACCCATTGAGGGTTCGCAAAAGGGCCTGACCATGGGCCAGGCCCTGTGGCCTAGCGCCTGCTGTACACGGTAGAAGGCAGTGTGTGTCAAGGGTGTGACCATAGACAAATCGGAATAAGATTTACTTTGCGCTATAAAAACATAGAAATTCAAAGACAAAAATAAAGAGTAAATTGGAGGTATACATAAGTAAAGTAGTAAGATTTCAACTTACTTAAAAAAAAAAAACTTAGAAATTCACCAAAAAAACAAAGTTTAAAGTAGAGTTATAGGTACGTCGTATAATAATAAAAAACAATGTACTGCTTATGACCTCGCATATTACTTCACTAATGACATAAGTTATACTTAGGTCTGTTACATGTAAATGGGGAATTTTAGTGTTTTATTGGTTTTCCAACTGTAAATGTATTCAATATAAGAAGACCTATCCTTAACTCTTTTTTAACCTTTGCTTTTTCCATTGAATTTTTTATTTTATTTTTGGAAATGTGTTTGTTGGTTTTAATGACAGCCATACAGAAATAGGTAGACGACAGTTTTCAAGTAATTCAGTACATTACATGTGCATACATTGATATAAGATATACAGCAAACATTCCCATCTCCATCTGCATTTCTGCGCATCTCCAATTCTACTGTAGGGGACACACAGATATCTCTCCGATATACATTCCACTTTGACCACTTCCGATCCCATTTTTTGGGGCAACCCCTGGCTACAAAGACCTCCGTCTCCACCAACATGCATCTATCCAGCTATTTCGCCCACAAGTTAGTGGATGGCGGGTTTACTTCCCCCCACCTTTTCGCCAGTTCCCGTTTGACGAACGTGTACCCCAGTGTTGTAAATTGCTGTTCGACTTCAGTGAGATCAGTTGCATCCCATATGTTCAGCAGTCCCAGTTGTGGTGTCAAAATTACCTCCTTTCCCAGAGCCGTCTGCATGTGATTCGAGGCTTCCTCCCAAAGGGTACGTATGGCTGGGCAACTCCACAGAATATGATAAAAGGTGGCCTGCTGTCTGCACTCTCTCAAACAGAGGTCATCAGCTCTAGACACTAATTTCGCCCGAGTCTTCCCTCTCATGTATGATCGGTGAAGTATCCTAAGCTGTATAAGCCTAAATCGAAGTGTGATGGCTGCTTCCCTGGGGGACATAAGAGCCAGTTGCCAATCCTCGTCACTTATCGGGCCCAGGTCATCCTGCCACCGCTCTCTAAGCTTTGGAAAGGTATCTGGCAGGTTGTTACTCAACTTTTTATACGTGAGAGATACAGCTTTGGAGAGTAGAGGCCCATCCATCAGACGGTCCTCCAATGGGGACGACTCCGGTACGTCCTTAAGGGTTGGAAATGCAGCCTGAAGTGCGTGTCTTATTTGCAGGTATCTGTAGAGTTCACCCTTGGCCATGTGATATTGGCTCTGAAAGTCTCCAAATGTAAGTACAGAACCCTTTTTCACCAGGTCTTTCACTGCTGAGATACCTATGAGGCCCCATTTGTCGAACCCAGGCTGATAGCACAGCATACCCAGCTTCTGTGTATACCACAGTGGCATTGCTCTAGAAAGGACACCCGCCCATCCCAGACGAGAATTTGCTATGTGCCATATTTCTAGTGTATGTAGGGTGGGCCCAAAGTATTTCCTCTTGTTCTTCCTATCGCTGGAAAATAAGGCCCCTAGGTAACCGGAACGATCAGTTTGAAACCTGTCAAGAGCATATGCCGGGTCATCAGGGGGGTGATATAACCAGTGATTAATAGTCACCAGTTGAGCCGCCCAATAATAGAGCTACAGGTCAGGCAGCGCTATGCCTCCGTCATACCAGCCTTTTGTTAGTTTCTTCATTGCCACCCTGGGAGCCCTTCCATCCCTCAACAGCGTGCGGATTTCGCCCTCTACTGCTTTAAAATAAGAGTTTGGGACTCTATGCGGGCAGTTATGTAGAATGTATAGAAAACGAGGGAGAGCCAATATTTTAAAGAGGGCAGCTCGACCCAACAATGACAGAGGCAGGGACCTCCAGTGCTTCACATCAGCTCGTAGTCTAGCAAGTGGGGGAGCTAAATTGGAGCTGTAAAAAAGAACCGGATCCGAAGTGACAAAGACCCCCAAGTATCGAAACCCATCCTCCGCCACCGCTATGGTACAGTTAACCGGAAGCCAGGGGACCTGGCCCCGCAGCATGAACAATATGGATTTATGCCAGTTAATCGCATATCCAGAATATTTCCCAAAGTTTGTGAAGATGTCGAGCACTACATGTATAGACTTGTACGGGGAGGCTAGGTATAACAATATGTAATCGGCATACAAGGATATACGATCCTCCACACCATCTGCCCAATGCAGCCCCCTCACCATAGCGTCTCGGCGCACCCATGCCGCAAGGGGTTCAAACAGAAGAGAAAATATCAGCGGGGACAATGGACACCCCTGTCTAGTACCTCTTTGTAACCCAAATGTCCGGGACGTGTAGCTGTTGATCCTCACTTGCCCCAACACGTCAGTGTATAGCAACTCCGCCCAGGCTATAAATTTAGGGCCCAAACCTACCTTTTCCAGGACTGAGAACAAATATGGCCATGCAATGGAGTCAAATACCATTGAGGCATCAAGAGACACCACCGCCGCGTCTTCGCCGATATACTCCCTACGCGCCATCACATTGTGTAGGCGTCGTATATTGAGGGCCGTATTTCTCCCTGGCATGAAACCGGATTGATCCGGATGTATCAGTGAAAAAATGACCATCACCAGCCGATTGGCCAGGACTTTTGCCAATACCTTTGCTTCCACGTTTATCAACGAAATTGGCCTATAAGAGCCACATCTACCCGTTGGTTTTCCCGGCTTATGGATAACTACAATGGTAGCTAACCGTTGATCCTCAGGTAGCCTACCCGTCTCTAAGCTTTCCTGGTACATGGCCCGTAAGTGTGGCACAGTCCGAGTGGCAGTGGCTTTTAGAAACTCAACCGGTATACCGTTTGGCCCCATTGCTTTCCCGGTTTTAATCTGTCCTATTGCCTTACTAATCTCCTCGTTCGACAGATCCCCTTCTAAATCTTCTCTTTCAACGTCTGAGAGAACCGGTACATCGCTGTCCTGGAGGAGCTGGCGTGAATCTTCAGCTGTGTATCGGGTAGAGGGGGAGTACACGTCTTCCAGGTGATCTGCAAATACCTCTGCTATTTCTCGTGGATGGGTCACTATTGCACCCCCTGGCTTTGTCAGTCTATGTACCCATCTCGTTCCTTGTTCTCGCCTCTCCATCCACGCTAGAGTCCTACCTGCCCTATCTCCCATTTAGTATATTCTGTGTTGGGTGTTGCGATACTTAGCCATCATGTGTTCCCTAGTTTTTATCCGGTATTCGTCTTGCTTCATTAAGAGTCTATGACTAGTGTCGGCCGAGGGATCGTGTGCATGCTCCCGTTCCAATTCAAGGAAGTCCGTCTCTACCTGGTCCAGGAGCTCGCGTTTCCTGGTGACGTACCCTGTCTTTAAAGATAAGGCCTGCCCTTTCAAAACCACCTTGTAGGCTTCCCAAATTGTTTGCGCGGATTCGACGGAGCCTACGTTCTCTGTGAAATAGTTCTCTGTTTGCGTACGGAGTTCCTCCCTTATGTCAGGTATGTGTAGGAGCCATGGGTTAAGGACGATGGTGGTGCGCGCCTGCCTTTCCCAGTGTGTGTATTCTACCCAAACTGGGGAGTGGTCCGATATACCTCTGGGCAGAACACGGATCAGCCCGAAATTCCCTATTGAGGCAGAGTGTGTGAGGAAATAGTCAATACGAGATAAACTTTGATGCACATTGGAAAAATACGTGAATGATTTGTCAGTGGGAAGGTGCGCCCAACCTACATCAGTCAAGTCTAATGCCTTTGTAAATTCAGCCATCAGACCATTTGATTTCGCTCGTGGCCTCGGCGGGTGTCAATTAGTCGTGTCATCTAATGTCATGTTATAATCTCCACTCATGATTAATGAGCCCGCCTGGAGTCCTGTCAGCATACGTCCTAGGTCCGCCAGTGCTGCCTTACCCAGAGCCGGCGGCAAATAAACTGAGATTATGTTAATGTCCCTTCCTTCCCACTGAGCCTCCGCCCCTGCAAACCTACCCTTTCTATTGAATTTTAAATATTGACTAATTTAATTAATTTAACATTAATTCCCAGAGGGTGTTATTTTAATTACCCACCTATATTGATTTCTATAGGAATGTGTTGAAGTACAAGTGGTTGGCCATGTGGAGGGCTTGATTTACTCCAAGGCTGGGCTGGAATAAATTTACCACTGTTTTTGTGACACTGATAGTGGTCTAGTAACTTTTGAAGTGTAATTTATGAATTGCATTTTGTTATACTGTGTTCCTAGTCTTTCCTCTATGCGTCTTGTGGATGGTGGAATGGTCAGTGTTTGTGACCTATGTGGATTCCGGGGTAGTTGGAACAGTGTGAGGCTGTTGGTGTCTGGCTGTACAGACACAGGTTCTTTTTGCTTAAATAGACTTGAAGATACAGATGACACAAAGCCTACGTCTTAATTTCGGGACCCGGTACAACATAGTATTGGCGATGAGGATGGGATCAGACAGATGCCTGGGATCATGCAGCAGAACAAGGGAATCCTGTGTCGTGGATCGAAGGCCTTCAGTCTATGGCTGTTCTCGTCAGTATGACTTACACATAGTAGTGAATCCAAGAGCGCCGGAACAGGTGATGCTGGTCGATGAAGGTGATGTCAGCAGCTTATTGGAACAGTTTGCACCAGTTTTCCACAACAAGTTAGGTGTAGCCAAAGATTACACACACAGAATAATCTTGAAGAAAGATGCCATTCCAGTGAGGCATATAGCCAGAAAGGTACTGTGAGCGTGGGGATTCGGCGGGCTGGAAAAGCAGGCAAGGAGGCCGTATATAGTGTGCAATAGTCTACTTTATTGTGCCCAGGGCACGTCGTGCAATAGGAAAGTACACAGGTCCAAGCAGGAGGGTGACTTAGAGTCGATGATGGGCCCGTCTGTTGCGGTCGTCGTCGCCGAAGCTCTTCTGCCGTCCCGGCCGCCGACGTCGATCACAGGTAGGAGGGTGGATGGGCACCTCGGAGGGCAGTAAGACAAAACACAGAAGGAGCCGTTAGTCCTGCTGGCGCTCTATGTCGCTGCCGTAACCGTCACCGGGAGTGGTAAAGGAGGAAGGGAGCGTGAGGAAAAGGGACGGGGAGGAAGAGGGAGAAGCTGAAGAAAAGAGGGGTGCTCGTAAAAGGGGTGGTGCGGGGTATTATTTACAAAGAGTGAGATGCTGTACAATGGATACTGATAGGTCCTACCAGGGTGCAGGGGGTGCCTAAAGGAGAGAGGCTATATACATCTATCTACAGAGAGACTATGGTACATACGGGCACTTAAGGTGCTATACCGAAGGAAAGCTGGTACTCACGGGCTCCGCCGTAACTCTCATCCGAGTTACGGCCGCTCTTCAGCCTCCTCCGGGGGACTCCACCAGTCTTCGGACCACTCTTCTGGTTCGCCGCTCTCGTCCTCTCCTTTCGTCGTGTCTCCTGCCGAAATCTCCTGCCACGATCCTCCGACGACTTCTGCCTCCCGTCTTCCTGCTTTTCTGTCTCCGGCGGGGAACGGGGAGGAGGGACTTCCGGGAGCAAGAGGTTGTCCTTCCGGTGGGTCGTCGTTCGGGATAGGCTCCTGTAATAGAGAGAGGGGCGGGGTTCCTGTGGTCACGGATGCTGTGGTTGGAACCTTGGATTGAACGCCCGGGAAGGGAGGATTGTGCGGAAGGGATACCCCGGACAGGGTGAGTAGGGGTGGCAAGACCTGAGGGAGGGAGTCTCCGTCACATTCCCTTTCCCTAGCTGTCTTTCTTGTATCTGGTGTGGACAGTGGATAGCGAGAGAGAAAGTCTGTGTTACCCTGTTCTATGCCTTTTCGATGTATCGTTTTGAAGCGGTATGGTTGGAGGGCCAGGAACCACCGCAGGACACGGTCATTGTGCCCTTTGTTCCGGGCCATCCACTCAAGGGGGGGCGTGATCTGTGAAGATGGTAAAGTCGCGCCCTTCTAGGTAGTAACGGAGGCTGTCCACCGCCCATTTAATCGCCAAGGCTTCTTTCTCCACGACGGCGTAATTCTTTTCTCGAGGGAACAGTTTCCTGCTGAGGTAGAGAATGGGTTTTTCGTTCCCCTCGGGGTCTTTCTGCGAAAGTACTGCCCCTAATCCCTGTTCTGAAGCGTCTGTCTGGAGTAAGAAGGGTTGTGTATAATCCGGACTAACTAATACGGGATCGGAGGTCAAGGCATTCTTCAGATCTGTAAAAGCATGCCACAATAGGGGTGTCGGGTTTTTCAGGATGGCCTCAGTTTTCGTGGATTTCTTTAATAGGTCAGTGAGCGGGGCGGCCCTTTGGGAGAAATTAGGCACAAACCTTCGATAGTACCCAAGAAGGCCCAGAAAGGCACGCAAGTCTTTTCTGGTCTGGGGAAATGGGAGGGAATGGATCGCTTCTGTTTTGCTTCTCTGGGGCCGGATGAGGCCCTCACCCAGGAGGTATCCTAGATATTTCACGGTTTGAGCTGCTAGGGTGGTTTTGGCAGGGTTAATCGTAAACCCGTAGGAGCCCAGGGAGGAAATGACGTTGTGGAGATGTTCCAAGTGTTGTGGCCAGGTGTCGCTGTAGATGACTATATCATCGAGGTATGCCCCCGCATACTGAGTGTGAGGTCGTAAGATATGATTCATGGCCCGTTGAAATGTGGCGGGTGCGCCATGGAGGCCAAATGGGAGGACGAGGAATAGATATAATCCTTCGGGGGTCGAAAATGCTGTTTTCTTTCGATTTTCTTTTCTGAGGGGTATCTGCCAGTACCCCTTACAAAGGTCCAGAGTGGATATGAACTGTGCTTTCCCTTCTTATTGACTTCCCGGAAATCGATGCAAAATCTAACAGACCCGTCGGGTTTGGGAACAAGCACTATTGGAGAATTCCAGTCGCTTACAGAGGGTTCTATAATGCCCATTTTTAACATCTGTTCTATTTCTTGGTGTATGATCGCCCAACGGGCTTCAGGGACCCTATAAGGCCTTTGCCGGACCACCTTCCCCGGACTCGTTTGTATGGCGTGTTCTGTGATGGAGGTATGACCAGGCGAAGATGAAAACACCTGTTGTAAGGGATAGAGACGATGCTGGAGCTCTACCCTCAGGGGCGTAGGTAGGACGGGGTCTATGCAAGGGGAGAAAGAAAGGGGTTCCAGACCCATAGAGCAGGCTAGGACTGGACGAGGACCTTCCCATTTTTTTAGTAAGTTGACATGATAAATTTGGGTGGTACCCCGTGCGGGGTCCAGTTGTACTTCGTAGGTGACAGGGGTTACTTGTCGAAGGATGGTATAGGGGCCTTGCCATTGTCCTAGGAGTTTTTGGTCGGAGGAGGGCATCATCAAGAGAACCAGATCCCCCACTGAGAAGACCCCGTGTTTTGTGCCTCTATCGTAATGATCCTTCTGTCTTTCTTGGGCCTGTGTGAGATTCTGGTGTACGATGTCCCTTATTAGAGACAAGTGGGTTTTGAGGTTCTCCATATATTCTGGGAGGGGACGAGTGCGATCTGGTTCTGTTTCCCAGGCTTCTTGGGCCATGTCCAACAGAGAACGAGGTGGTCGGCCATACAACAGTTCGTAGGGTGAATATCCTGTGCTGCTCTGAGTCTTACAACGGATTGCAAATAAGGCAAGGGGTAACATGTCCTCCCACCTCTTCGCTTCCAGACCTAATAGTTTCTTTAGGGTTTGCTTTAAAGTGGCATTGTATCGCTCCACCAACCCATCGGTTTGTGGATGATACGCCGAGGTACGTATCTGTTTAATCCCCAGTTGGGAGCAGACCTGTTTCATAAGGGTGGAGACGAAGGGGGTGCCCTGATCCGTCAGGATCTCCCGGGGAAATCCTACCCTTGAGAACACAGCGATGAGGGCTTTAGCAACGTTTTGGGTAGTGGGTTGTCGCAGGGGAAGGGCTTCGGGAAAGCGGGTGGCGTAGTCCACGATAACGAGGGCGTATCGGCAGCCACTTCGGGAGGGTAGCAAGGGCCCTATGATGTCCATACCTACCCTGCTGAAAGGGACGTCAATAAGGGGAAGGGGTTGCAGGGGTACCCTCGGAGGCTGGTACCTACTATGTTTTTGACAGACCGGGCACTCTCTGCAATAGGTTTTGACGTTTTGGTGTACCCCTGGCCAATAGAATCTATCTAAGATCGCTTGGCTGGTTTTCTCGTCTCCGAAATGTCCACCCAGGAGGTGGCTGTGGGCAAGAAAGAGTACCTTCTCTCGAAAGGGACCGGGTATGAGCAGTTGTGGTTTTTGTTGGGTCCCTCCCTTCCGATACAGCAACCCATGTTTCTTAAAAAAGTAGGGACCTACTATAAGGGGATCCTCGTGGTCTACTGCCTTGGCTGAGGCTTCCTGCAGCACAGGATCCTCTCGCTGGGCTCTCCTGAATTCTCTGTCGGTTTGCCATGGGTGTTCATCGAGGGTCACTGGGAAAACTCTGGCGTACTCCCGTCTCTCCTTCTTTTTCTGGGCCTTGGGTTTCGGTGGTTTGGGTTCAATCCTAGGGGAGGAAGGTCCCTGAGGGTACGGGGCTTCTCCCCACCAACGGGTCAGGGAATCTGTTGTTTCTTGCAGAAGACCTGGTAGTCCCATATAGTCACTTCCCAGAATAGCCTGTTCCGGCAGGGTAGGGACAAGACCAACGGAGAGGGTGGTTCCGGGATCCTTGGGGTGTTGGACTCGTACTCGGGTAGTGGGGTACTGTTTTGTGTCTCCATGGACGCATTGAATGGCGACCGTACCAGACGTAGGGCCCACAGGTTTAGACAAGAGCTGGGGCCGGAGAACGCTCTGTCGACACCCCAAGTCAGCCAAGGCCATAAGCGGTTGTCCATCGATGTTTACAGGGCAGCGGAACGACGGAGGCGACATGCCCGGGACCGAACACACATAATTCCTGGTGAGTCCCACCTCCATGGGTTCCTCCTTGTGGGGGCATACCCGGGCAATATGACCAAAACCCCCACAACTGTAACACTGGGGTCCGGGGTTATTGGGTCGGGGTGGTATGGGGTATGGAATCATGGGGAGCGGTTCCGGTCGCCTCTGGAAAGAAGGACGGGGGGGTCGGAGGCTTATGGAGGGATGTGGTTTGTGGGGCGGATCCTCCTTACTTCGTTGTGTCTCCTGTGCCCGACTATAGGCACTCGCGATTTCCACCGCGGTGTCCAGGGTAAGGTGGGCATGTTGCCGTACCCACCTTTGGGTGCCGGGCAACAACGACATCAGAAATTGTTCCAAATATATTTTTTGTAAGACGTCCTCCATGGTGGAGGATTCCGGTCTCAACAACCTATTGGCCAGGTCCTTAATTCTGAACGATAGGGCTCTCTGGGTTTCCTGTGGCCCCTCCTTGATTTGGCGTAGTTTCCTGCGATAGGTTTCGTCGTCGATGCCCAACCGTTCAAGGATGCATTTCTTTATGTCCCCATGTGGTGTGGTACCCTGTACGTTAGCCTGTTGATAAGCGGCCTGTAAATCGCCGGTCAATAAGGGACCCAGGTAGTGACCCCAGCGGTCGGCAGGCCACGATGCAGCCTGTGCCAATCTCTCAAAATTGGTAAAGAAAAAGTTGGGGTCCTCCCCGGGCACGTACTTTTGGAGGACCACTGACGGTAGGGAGGTCGTTGGCCTCTGGTGCTCCAACACAGAGGTCAGTTTCCCCATGGCCTGCTCATGGGTGTCCCCCTGTCCCCGTAACACATCGTGGAGTTGGCCTCGATCGTCTTCGGCCGTCTTCAAAAACCGCTCCATCAGTATCCCCAACTGCTCCTGGGACTCCGCCATTTTCTTTAGTACGGCCTCCATGCTTCCAGCTGATCCCACTTCTGACACCACCTGTGAGCGTGGGGATTCGGCGGGCTGGAAAAGCAGGCAAGGAGGCCGTATATAGTGTGCAATAGTCTACTTTATTGTGCCCAGGGCACGTCGTGCAATAGGAAAGTACACAGGTCCGAGCAGGAGGGTGACTTAGAGTCGATGATGGGCCCGTCTGTTGCGGTCGTCGTCGCCGAAGCTCTTCTGCCGTCCCGGCCACCGACGTCGATCACAGGTAGGAGGGTGGATGGGCACCTCGGAGGGCAGTAAGACAAAACACAGAAGGAGCCGTTAGTCCTGCTGGCGCTCTATGTCGCTGCCGTAACTGTCACCGGGAGTGGTAAAGGAGGAAGGGAGCGTGAGGAAAAGGGACGGGGAGGAAGAGGGAGAAGCTGAAGAAAAGAGGGGTGCTCGTAAAAGGGGTGGTGCGGGGTATTATTTACAAAGAGTGAGATGCTGTACAATGGATACTGATAGGTCCTACCAGGGTGCAGGGGGTGCCTAAAGGAGAGAGGCTATATACATCTATCTACAGAGAGACTATGGTACATACGGGCACTTAAGGTGCTATACCGAAGGAAAGCTGGTACTCACGGGCTCCGCCGTAACTCTCATCCGAGTTACGGCCGCTCTTCAGCCTCCTCCGGGGGACTCCACCAGTCTTCGGACCACTCTTCTGGTTCGCCGCTCTCGTCCTCTCCTTTCGTCGTGTCTCCTGCCGAAATCTCCTGCCACGATCCTCCGACGACTTCTGCCTCCCGTCTTCCTGCTTTTCTGTCTCCGGCGGGGAACGGGGAGGAGGGACTTCCGTAGCAAGAGGTTGTCCTTCCGGTGGGTCGTCGTTCGGGATAGGCTCCTGTAATAGAGAGAGGGGCGGGGTTCCTGTGGTCACGGATGCTGTGGTTGGAACCTTGGATTGAACGCCCGGGAAGGGAGGATTGTGCGGAAGGGATACCCCGGACAGGGTGAGTAGGGGTGGCAAGACCTGAGGGAGGGAGTCTCCGTCACAGGTACCAGTCACTATAAGGGAGGAGGTTAAAAAGATAATAGATCAAATGGTTAGTGAACGGGGCATTGAGCTGGTAGAGGCCCCACAGTGGTTATCTCCTGTTGTGATCACAAAAAAAGCAGATGGGTCTTTGAAATTTTGTGTTGACCTCCGTAGCTTAAATCAGAGTTTAGCCATGGATCATTTTCCCCGTCTAACATCACAAAGTTAGATTTCTTATTGGCTGGGGGAACGTTTTTATCCAAATTAGATCTCAAGAGTGCCTATCATCGGGCAATGCTACATCCAGATTCAAAGCATCAAACCGCTTTTGTTACTGCTGATGGGGTGTTACAGTTCAACAGATTATCTTTTGGTTTGTTGTCTGCAGCAAGTGTGTTTCAAAGGATTATTTCAAATGTGTTGTCTGGGGTCTACAATATCAGATTTTTTCATTATGACATTTTGGTTTTTGGTGACAGCATAAGTACACACAATGACACTTTGCGTAAGGTGTTGAGCAAATTGTTAGGTGCAGGACGTACATTGTGGAAAGAGAAGTGCAGGTTTTTGGTATGCGGAGTGGAGTATCTAGGCCATCTAATTTCAAGTGAAGGTGTAAGACCAAAGATGAACTTAGTGAGTGCCATAGTCAATGCAGAAGCCTCAAGGGATAAGAATAAGTTATGTTCATTTATGGGCATGGTAGAATACTACTCTAAGTTTGTGAGAGATTTTGCAAGTAAGTCAGAATCCCTGAGAGAGTTACTCAGAAAAGGGAGACAATTTGAGTGGGGGAGTTCACACCAAGGAGCCTTTGAATTGATAAAAGATGAGATTTCGAATGCAGAGATTTTAGTGCCTTTCCAGTACAATCTCAAGACACTAATTACGGTAGATGCCAGTGCAGTTGGATTGAGTGCTTTATTGACCCAATTCCATGGTAAGGTGGGAAGGACTGTAGATTGTGCCTCTGGTTCTTGGACAGATACCGAAAGGAATTACTCTGTCATTGAGCGGGAAGTCTAGGCTGCAGCTTGGGCTACCAGTCATTTTCACATATTTATATGGGGTATATACATGTGATCCTCAGGACTGATCAATAACCATTACTTAAACTTTTAGCACCAAATGGTATCAGGAATTGTTCTTCACAGTTGGCCAGATTGGCGATAAAGATGCAGGAGTGTGATTTCACAGTGGAATTTACTTCCTGGTTGGAAGAATAAAGTTGCCGACTGTTTGACCAGGCTGCCCGACAAACTTTGTGCGGAGGGTGACCTGGTCACTGAGGAAGTAGTGGTAAGTGTGGAAGATGTGTTAGAAGACCTGCATAATGCAGTGTCTAAGGAAGAATCCATGGAATCCATGGACAAGGATGAAGAGCTTAAAGCAGTAACAAAGATGATTAAAAGGGGTGTTAGAAGATAAAGCACATATTCTAATGCCGTCAGGCCTTATTCTAAAATAGTTGGGGAACTTGCTATGAATAAAGACTAGCTCACTGTGAGGGGTGAGAGGTTTGTACCTCCAGTGGCAGTAAGGATCAAGTTGGTACGTTTGGCACATGAAGGCCTCATGGGACCAACCTTCACGTTAAAAAGCTAGACAGAGCTTTTTTGGTGGCCTAAGATGGAGATGAATGTCAAGTTGTGGGTTGAGAAATGTGTGGAATGCACAAGTTCTAGGAAGAGGTTGAGAGTTGGATTGGGCGGACAAGACACTCATCTGAACATGTCCAATGCATATTTGGTGTTGGAGAAAGTCAGTTTGGACTATATTGATCTGTTTATGTTTTTACCTGAGCAGTAGAGATTTGTTGCCGTGTTGATGTACGCAAAGTCCAGGTGGTTTGAGGTGGTGCGTTTGAGAAATGTGAGCACTAAGTCTACCATTTCCTTGTTAGAAGACATTTTTAGGAGAGAAGGAGTGCTGGCAAAACTAGTCACCAACAACGGCACACAACTCACCTCGGGAAATTAAAACATTTTTGTCACATGTGGGTTTGAAGAAACATGTCTGTACATCATTGTATAACCCACAGTGCAATGGTTAAGTGGAAAGAATAAACAGATTGGTGAAGGGAACAATGGAATTGGCTGGTAAAGGGGGTCTAAGTGTGCAGTGTGCAATAAAAGACATGTTGTGGGTATACCACACCTCTCCCAATGCAGCCACAGGAAAATCACCCTTTGAGATGATGAGGGGCAGGAAACCAGGTACTAAATGGCTTCCTTCTTGTTTGTAGAAGAGGAGGGAGGAGCCAATAGCAAGAGTGGGTTCAATTCCTGCCAAGGTTGGTGTGTTGTTGTGGTGGATTGGGTTAAAGTTAAGCCAGGTGGAGTGATGTCTGATTAGTCCAAATTTCGAGGTCCCTACAAGGTGAAGGTGGTGGGTCACAACTGGGTAAGATTGGATAATGGACAAACTTAGAATATGAGAAGGGTCGCTTTGTTTAAAAAAGGTGGGAATGTGCACTCATCATTAGATGATGGTGTGGAGTCAGGTTCGAGTTGGTTTGGCATGAATGACAAGAAGTCCCAAGTGACCTTGGAGGAACTTAACGAGAATGACGAGGTGTTCCAAGCGACCTCGGTGGAACGCAATGCAGAGATGCGGAAGAACGCGGGGTTGCTCTGAGGGGTGTGAGAAGATGTAGTAGACCCCAAAGTTGGCTTGATGACTTTGTGTGTGCGTAAGTGTGTATGTTGGTGTTGGGGTGTTTTTGGGTCCTAATGTCTCATGTGGAAGGTCCTAATGTTTCTTGCTGTTTCATTCAGTGGTGAGGTGGTGTTGGGGGTGTGTTATTTGGGCTCCTAGTCTTTCCTCTATGTGTCTTGTGGATCGTGGAATGGTCAGTGTTCGTGACCTAAGTGGGTTCTCAGGCGGTTGGGACAGTGAGGGGCTGTTAGTGACTGGCTGTACAGACACAGGTTCTTTCTGCTTAAATGAACTTGAAGATACAGATGACACAAAGCCTATGCCTTCATTTAGGACCCGGTACAACACAATTGTCTTACTCTTTTGTGGGTGCCTGTTATTCAAGCCATGTCTTGTTCCTCCAAAATTCACTATCAAAAAGTATACCTACATATGCAGAGATCTCTGCACAGGATAGATAGCGTGGCTGAAAGTTAGAAACAAAAGCGCTACACCGTGGACAGCTTTTTTTCTAACTTTCAAATGCTTAACAACAGCTGGGCTGCTGTACAGCATGGCTAAAAGACACTAACAAAGCCAAAAGGTCTCTCATACAGTGGCGGCCGCTAGCATAGAAAAGTGGTGGACAGTGCCCGGGACAAAAAAGATAAAAAAATAAAACTCAACTCTTGCTGCCTGCCGCCCGCTGCCTCGCCAGACTCTTCAGATTTTGAAGCACAGGAGCTGCACACACTCCCCTACGCCAATCCAGAAACTGCTCTCATGATGTTATTACCCAGCATGAGAGAAGTGCTGGAATTTGGCGGCATGGGCTGGTTTCAAGCTCCAGCAGGGACTGGGAGCCTGTGCTCCTGAGCCCTGCTGATATCTCCAAACAACAGCCTGGAGATATCCAACTGTGCATATCATTTTGGGCGTCATAAGACTGCCGGCCAAACCGCCATGCGCACTTGGTGCCCTGTACCCACCACTCCTCCTCCTGCTGCTGATGGCCCCGCCCTCAAGACTCAGCTGCATGCAAAATAGAATGATTATAAACCAGTTTTATTAATTGATTTATTATCAATTTATTTTACATATTTTCATGCGGGTTCCAGCATTGGGGCGGTGCTCCTTTGCCATAACGGAGGAGCCACCCCTGCAGTCTCATCGGAAAGACACATTGGCTTTGCAAATGCTTGTTACTGTAGATTTCCCAGATAACCATCAACATTGCCGCAGCAAGCACACATGCATGCAGTCTCCCATACTTTGCAAAACAACTACTAAGCATATCTTTATAGGATGTAAACTGCCCCGATTTGCAAATTTGGGCCAATCTTTTATCTATCTGATTCGCCAATGCGACCGTATTTATTTTGGTGCCCGGGCCTGGTTTCGGTCCCATTTCGACCTTGTTGATCCTATATCACTGCCACTCACCCTTACCAAAGTTCCTTCCATGTCACATTTCTCGAGGGTCATAACTCCCGTCTATGTGGGACTCAAAGTCCTTTGAGTATTATACTGCCTGCATCTGAGTGATGCGCACTTCTCTCACACTGCCATTTTTGAAGTTGTTTTTCACGTTTGGTTAGACTTTGCTTCCTCCCAGGTCTTTGACTCCAGGGACAGGTTGCCTGGTTCACAGCCCTGGCAGACGTGCAGCACTGAAGAGCAAACAATCTTTAAGAGTGGCTTGCACGGTGAAGTGTGCTGCCACAGCATTTACACAGAGTGCAGTGACATTAAGCCCCTTTGGATGGGCAGCAGAAAAGTTGCTGAAAAAACTCTGGGCCATATGTATGAACACATTTTCCCATAGACACAGAATGGGTAAATCCCTTTGATGCACCTGGCCCTCTGTGAATTAAATGCGCATGCCCAGCTTTTTGTACAGTGAGGTTAACCTGGGTATTATACCTCCCACATTTAGTTGAGAATTAGCAGTGACACTTAAGTAAAATGGCTTCCAATAGCAAATAAAACAAATGTGAAAAGTGAGGAAGAACAGAATAAATTGACGTTGTTTACCAGCTCAAATTTAGTTTTGAAAATTCCATAATTAATACTTTTGTGTGAATCATCTCGTAAAAACGTCACGGAAATGTCATAGTACTGTGAATATTGATAATTTAGTAATAATGAAATAACAGGACAAAATGATTAGCATTTTTCATTCGTTGTCTCTTGTTTTTGAAGCCAAACCAGCGAACTCATTCAGTTTGTCACTCCTGCTAAAATAATTTAGTGCCAATCCAGGGTGCTGTAGTTCAGAAAATGCACTTGCTATATTTTTCTTTTATTGTGTTCCTGTAGAGTAAACACTTCACTAAACTCCCACTAGCTTTTGTCCTCGTTCCTTCTCCTAACTACACGGAAAGGTATTTACTCTACCTCTTAAAAGAAGTAGATTGCCAACCACTTCCAATGTGGGAAGGGGTTGGAAAATGGCTTGTGACTTTCTGGGTTTACAGGACAGTCTCATACAGGAACGTCCATTGTTTTCCCAAAGTTGTGGAGATGACACTGTTTGCCATTGAAAGTTTCACGCACCAGCTTTGTAGTAGTGTTAGAGTTCTTGAGCACTCACTCCTGTAGACATTGGTCCTGAAGAAAAGCCGAGTGACCCGCTAGGGGCAGCAGCCAAGAAACATGTCGACCACGCACATATACTAGACCCTGTGGATCATTGTTACTCCATACAGGGCTCACACATTTTAATTAGGGTAGTACACCCCGTGAATAAAATTAATTCCCTCAGGGCAGTGCTATACCTATTTTAAACCACCACTCACACTCATTCACTACACTGACCACTCACCCTCACGCACCTAACGGCTGTCTCTTAAAAGATCTCCGGCAAAGAGCCCCTTCGCGGGAGCCCGTCGGGCATTGCAGCTCTGGCCCGACGAGGAGCACAGCCCAATGATGATCCATGACACCTTGCTGGATGTGTGAGGGCATTCAATAAGAGACCTGCTTCCTTCCCCCCCTTATTAGGAACGGCACAGTCTGTCATTTTTTGTATTCCTTTGGAGCATTGTGCTGGACCTCATCAAAAGCTCCAGGTTCCTTTTTGCATTCAAGGAGTAAATATGTACACAGCTGTTGTAGAGCCATAATGGACCCCCTTATATTTTCTAGTGAAGATGGAAGAAGTATATCTGAGCAGTAAGGATACAGATGTTGGATAGTAACATTATTGTGCTTCATGAACACACCGTCACATTTACAGTATTTTCTGTCCATATGTGCACAGCACAATTGACAGACTTTATTCGTCTTATACTTCTCACAAATATTTTAAAAATCTCCATGTTAAGATTGTCGCACTTTAGACCACAGTTAATAGACTTTATTCGCCTTCTACTACTCACAAATATTTTAAAAATCTCCAAGTGCAGATTGTCGCACATTAGAGCACAGTTAATAGACTTTATTCGCCTTCTACTACTCACAAATATTTTAAAAATCTCCATGTTATGATTGTCGCACTTTAGACCACAGTTAATAGACTTTATTTGCCTTCTACTACTCACAAATATTTTACAAATCTCCATGTTATGATTGTCGCACTTTAGAGCGAGTCCTCTTTGTTTCAACATAGGGCTCACTATCAGAATTTGTTTCATTACTATCTAAGTGCAGGATATACAGTGTCTCTCATCACCTCTGCGTGAAGTAAGTGAAACTGAAGTAACTCATCTAAAATTAGCTATAAGTGTAAATATTCATCTACCTACTTCTTTCTGCACCAACGATTCGCTGGTCTCCCTTTTTTTTCCTACTCTTGACCACACTTTCGGAAATTAAGTTGGTAGCAATGCTCAGAAGATGAATTGTAGTAGTTCCTGGAGAAAACTGATATTTTTAGACGAGTTTTCTAACAAGAGGAACAGTACATCAAACATTGCTGCACCATAAAAGCATAATGAATTACTGTTTTTTACTAATTTATAACTGTATTATTCTCAGCTTCCAGGTTAATAATTACACAGCACCATTGATCCCAGTGTGAAACTTCATGCCTGGTGTGATTATTCATAACCCCTGGCGGAGCTGGCGTAGTGCCACTATGCGACGTTCCACAGAGCTGGAAAGAAACTCCGTGGAACTCCGCTCCGCTCCCCTCCACCCTCCCTAACTTTAATTATAATTTTTTTAAAGGGCACTTACCTGCTGTGGCTGCCTCCTCCTCGCCATGGTCTCACTCTCCTTCCTCGCCCTCACCGTCCTGGTCCATGGAAACCCTACGTTTTACGTCTTGCGTGCAAGACGCACAACGTAGGGGTTTCCATGGACTCGCTCGGAAGGGCTCCGAATTGGATTGAGCTTTGCCGAAACTGATCCGGAGCCCTTGTTTCTGACCGAATCGTTCCCAGTTCCAAACGACTATGTACAATGCCTGGAAACCCTTAGCGATGACCGAATCGGTTCCGAAATGCAAGTAAGTACGATGAACAATTTGGACAGACTTTCTGATTCGGTTTGCCCGGAACGAAAAGGTTGCCGGAATCATCTTTGGGGGCCCATAGCAGGCCCCCCTTCACCCAGGGCCCTACGGATCAGGCCCATAGGGATACAGAAGGGACCCTCCTTTCAGACCATTCACAGTGTGGCACGCACCAAGGGGTGCTGGGCACAGGGTGCACGATTATCCCCAGCCACCCCTTTCTTCAATAGTAGCCTGTGTTCACGTTCAGAACTCAGGCTCCCAATGAAGCCAATGGGAGTCCCTCCAAATCGTATCCGGATGCATACAAATGCATCGTACTCGTTCGGTCGGACTCCCCCAATCTGAGTCGTAGGGAAAACATTCCAGAACCGAGTCATTCAGTATGCTTTCCAAACAAGATCAGAATCGAACCCTAAAAGTAAAAATGGCCAGCAGGTCAGTAGCTGCTCTCAGACTGACACAGATGCTCCTGAATAGCAGAGTCTGGCAGACACCAGTGGGTTACTTTTGAACCAGCTTGTACAGGCCCAAGTAATACGATTCCCTATTCCAATTTTGAATCCATTTGGTCTGCTAAGCCACGCTCCTGTTCATTTAAATTATCCCTGTCCTGATGATGGCCCGTTCATTCCGTTGGATCGAAACGCCGTCAACGCTTCGACAGTTGGAATGGAGTTATACTTTTGGAAATTAAATCATCAGATTCATTAAAAATACTAATGATATATTCCATTGTCGCCTTCTTGTTTTACACAATGTGCATTGTACAACCTGTATTCACTGTGTGATCAATTTAGCACCGAGCACTTATTCACTATTTTATATTTATTTTATTTGTTGCTGAGTAATATGAATAACCTGCTCTTTTGAAAATAAGGAAGTTGGCCCACTTTCTGTATATTTCTGTTTATCACTGGATTGTGTTTGTTAGAATCGTTCGTCTTACTATCATTGATTGAAACACTGACTTTCGATATTACTGAATTTCCTACTTTGAACCTCTGTTGTATCTTCATGAAGGCAGACATGCAGCATCTTTACTACTACCCATTGCCGAAGCCCATTTGCAAATACTGTATAATACGCATTGCAGAGTGGTCTACTTTCAATTGCTTTTGTGCTAGGCAAGCACCAACTTGTTCTTCAGTCAGTCCCTTATTGACCACTGAGCATCAGTAACAGAGCTGCTCATGACAGAAGTCAGTATCATTGTCCATGGACATATATACAGGATTCAACGCACATCCATCCACTGCCAATCTAGCATTTGCATTGCCTCTATTCACTCTACCTAGAATCCTAGGCATGGACATACAAACAGCATTTACTGTGCTGCCAAGCATTATCAGTAGTGTCTAGATGTTCTGCCAGCCTAGTATAACTTGCTGTCCAACTAGTCTTTCTTTCTCTTGAAAACTGCCAACCAGCATCAGTACAGCAACTACTCCTTATCACACTGAAAGACATGTAAAGTCTATCTGTTGCACTTTCAGATGCCTTCTTGATTTCATACTAGTTAAGCACTTTCCATGACATTGTTAATCTTGTAGCATGATGCCCAACCATCATCAAATCACAGCTAATCTTGGCAGCAAGCAGTTTTCTATCCTGGGACATGGACAATTTTGGCCTTTAATTTTCCGAGAGCCTAGCAATAATTCACATCACAATCAGTGCTCTCTCCTTATCAAAGAAGACAAGCAGCAGGCTCATCATAATAACTATGTCTGTCACTCTCCCTATTTCAAGCTATTAAAGTATTACTTGACACACAAGTCTCTTCTAATCAGTGATTCAGCATCAGCATGGCACACACTTGCCAGAAATACACCCACGCGGAGTAGTTCTCAGCCAGAATCCAGCATGGCCTTCCTTGCTCAGAAGTGCTACACAGCTGACAAAACCAGACCATGGCTAGGGCTCCCAGCTCATCATGGGACAGGCACAGGAAGCGCGAGAAGATCCCAGAAACACGACTCATCAACAGTGGTCCTTTGCTCGCATGCTCCAGTGTCACACGTTGGACCCAAACAAACCTCTCACAATTGATGTGCCTGTCAATTTCTATACCTAAACCATCCACAAGCACTCCCTGCCTGCACCAAAAACAATCACTGCTCATTTGTGTGGGATCCACTCGTCTCTGCTCAAAGGGAGCCACGCCATAGGAAACCCGCCTCAACGATATTCTTTTGTCTCCTGGTGTAATTAAGGATTAAAGTCAAAATCCTGTTAACCATGGAATATGTCAATTGGAGAAATGGTCCATCACGAGCCAGTAATCATCTAATATGAAGACAATCCAACAACTAAAGTCCAAGCACCAATAGGACAGTAAAAGTCTTTCACATTCCATAGCCTTGGCCCTAAGGCACTCTGGACCACTCTTACCCCAACCACCTGCTCTTCAGAAGCTACTTTGGAAAACCTTAAAGTTCATGCAAGCCTTTGAGGTAATTTAGAGTTTGACAGATGCCCTACAGGTGGGCAACCACAGGTTTTCTGACAGCAGCCTCTTTAGTTGGCCCAGCTCTGCGGTGAGAAAGCTCTGACACCACAGGCACCCCACGTCAGAGTGATGGCACAGTATCCAGGGTGGTGCAACCATCACTAGATTTCCCCACCTGAAATCGATTAATGGTCCTAACATGTATTGAGAAAACTGTTTTGGATTCACATTGTAAATGAAATCTCTGCCTTGTTCTATACTCTAGTGAACTTGGGACCAAGTGAAGCCAGGCATTCTTACTATTGTCTAAATAAACATAATGCATTCAAATGCAAATGTTTGCTCAGTTCACAATTAAAAAGTACATACAACAATAACTTATCAAATACACCCTAAGCTTCACACATCTGGGACTGTCTCAAGAAATGTGTCCACTCACCCATTTCAAACTACTACTTTTTCAGAGCAGATTTAGGAGATTTGCAACATTTTCTGTAACTGAAGACTTGAAAGCAAGTGTCATACAGATCAACCTCCTCACTCATAGCTGGGTTAATGAGTAGACATAATATAGATGTTGTTTAAATCAGGTGCAGGAACGAATAATTTAAAGAAAAACCTTATTATATGATAATGACACATCATAAAAAGGAGGACCTGACAGTGCTCTGGGATGAGCAGTGTTATCAGCAGGTTTATTACCTTGCTTTTCACAGTTGGGCCAAAGGAGAGTGTCTTGATCAATTCACAGTCCAGAGCGGAACAAACCTGTTGGCAGGTGCTGGCATCAGCAAAGTGCGGCGTGCTCTTCTTCACACGCTCTTTGAACTCGTACTCTAGACTGTCTAAATATGAGGTAATGCCTGTTCAGGACAGACACTGTCCTGGGGATGGAAAAAGAACAGTTTATGGACGGGATGCTGAATAATGTCAAACATTCACCCCCAGTACAAAGATCTGGGTCTAAATCCATCGTTCTTGTGCCCACCATGCCATTCCAGTTTAAATCCAGTCATATGCAAATCAGTCATGATCCTGCTCCCTATGGGAACAGTCCAGCCCGAACTGCCAGGCCAGGTCCTCCCTGGACAGGAAACAAGCATCCTAGGACCGGTTTCGGGGTTTCGGCCTTCATCAGCCAGGCTAGCTTGAATCCAATGACACAGTGAGCATGGGACCCACATCTGGGCATACCCTTCCCAATCGAGGTTACAAATGCAAAAAAACCAGTTGATGGACAGAATGCTGAACAGTGTCAAACATTTACCCTCAGTATAGAGATCTGGGCCTAAATCCAATGTTTCTTTGCCCGCCATACCAGTTGAAACCCAGCCATATGCAAATCAGTCATGACCCTGCTCCCCATAGGAATACTCCAGCCCAAAACCGGTGCCAGGGTGGTTTGTTTCCGGTCCTGGGAGGACCTGGCTTGGCAGTTCGGGCTGGACTGTTCCCATGAGGCACAGGGTCAAGACTGATTTGCATATGGCTGGGTTTAAACATGGTGAGCAAAAGAACAATGGATTTAACCCAGATCTCTGTACTGGGGATGAATGTATGATTTATTCAGCATTCTGTCCATCATTTGTTATGCGTAGCACTATCTTGCTTATGGCATCAGAGATATTCTTTCTCTTTCTTGCTAGCAAGTCTTAGGGGTTATTACGATGGCGAACAGACTTTAGTCTGTCCGCCATCTTCCTGGGGATAGGGACCGCCCGCCTATATGGCGGCGATCCTGCACTACTAATTACAATGCAGCCGCCACCATGGCTGCCGCAAAATTCAGTTTTAACATTGTGGCGGGTGCTGCTGGCTGCTGCACCCGCCACAATGTCATAAGTGCATGTTTTGTTTTTCCCTGCACTACATGGCAGGCACCGTGCAGTGCCTGCCACCTGGTGCAGGGATGTAGGGGGGCACCATAAGAGCCCCCCAAGCACAAAACGAGCGTGCCCCTGCCCAAGGGGGGCCCGCAAGGGGCCCCCAAAGTCAAGCCACTGCCACCAGTTAATGGATGCTGGCCGGGTCCGCCAGGCAATCGGAACGATTGGCTGTGGCAGACCTGTGGCGGGAGGAATTTGCGTCCGCCAGCACTCCGCCCGCCATCATTATATGGTGGGTGGAGAAGTGATTGGCGATGGTGATGAAACTGCCACCGGCAGCCTTTGTTTGGATGATTTAACCTCAGGAGGGAAGGAATAAAGTAGAAATATTATGGATGCCTAGTAAGACTCTGAAATCGACATCTGCTGTAAAATCAGTCATTAGGAATTATAAACATAAAATTATCTCTGCTTAGGCTCTTCAAGACGAGAGAAATAACTATTTTTTTCAGGTTGATGAAACTCAATTCCTCAAATAAATGCAAGGTGCAATGTTCCCATTCTAAAAAGAAATGCAATGAAATTCCCTGATTCCTTCACTGACAAGAATGAACTGATAATAAGACATCTAAAACACCAAGACATTCCAAAGAAATATATCTCTTCAGATTTGTATCAGAGTAGAAACTCTAAAATTGTGAAAAACTACTTTGGCTAGTTTGTTATACCAGACCTTGAGAAGAACTGCAAACCTTCAAGTTACTTTTGGTGCTCATTGATCAGTACTTTTCTTTAAAATGGTTTGCCCTGGAATTTCTTAAGGCCAGACATATCTCCCCACTGCTGAAGAAGCACATATATGACCATGATGTGCTTACCCACTATCACCCAGTGACTAACTTCCTGTGGCTTGGTAAAGTACTGGTGAAATGTGTGGCAATCCAAATTTACTTGCATTTGTCACCCCGAGTGGGAAGGGTATGCCCAGACGTGGGTCTTGTGCTCTCCATGCCACTGGAATCCAGCTATCCTGGCTGAAGAGGGGTGAAACCCCAAAACCGGTCCTAGGATGCTTGTTTCCAGTCCAGGGAGGACCTGGCTTGGCAGTTCGGGATGGACTGTTCCCATGAGGCACAGGGTCAAGACTGCTTTGCATATGGCTGGGTTCAAACTGGAAAGGCATGGTGAGCACAAAAACGATGGATCTAGGCCGGGATCTCTGTACTGGGGTGAATGTATGACATTGTTCTGCATTCTGTCCATCAACTGTTGTTTTTTGCAATCCAAATTTACTCCCATATTAAACAAACTAAACTCCTGGTCCAAGACCACTATGTATTTGTAGACGTTGCAGCACTGCAATCATAACCCTTAAAATGCTGGAGACATTTCCTGTACCTTGAATGCCCAAGCAGCCTGTCTCATCATTCTTGAATTTCAGTGGCCCTATGGCTATATTTCTTCTGTTGTTATAATATAGATGAACACTAGCACCAACTAGAAACCATAATAAAGCTAAAGCTTGCACCACCACTAAAACTATCTTGATTATCTCTCAAACTGCCCTTTAAAAAAAGACACCAAAGGAGATTCTATACCCAGAACTTCGAAATTAAATACATTCTGAACTCATAAAGCGGCCACTCATTCTTTCTTTCAGTGCAGCACCTTCTCTAATGGACTCATTCCCACTCGACACGAGATGTGCCGGAACCCCAATGGCCTTCCAAAAAAAGCTAAAAACACATTTGCTTTAAAATGTAATTTGACTAAATTGGTTCCCTTTTCCTCTTCTCACCTTGTTCATTCGCCGAACACCCCCCTGCTGCGGCTCTGTTCCTCTTTATCTGGAATTCCAGTCTTTCACTCCTTTTTAGACCTTCTGTGATGACCCGACTGCCTTTATGACTCTTTCTGGGTTCTGCTCTGATGACCCGTCTCTTCTCCCTTGTGGAGGCGTTTTAGCTTTTCCTCTGCATCTCTTCTTCTCCTGCAGTTCATATTCTTATGCCTTGATGCGACTTATTTTCTGAGTTATATTATTAACTTTTCTTCAATCATGTTAACTTTGTAAGAGATGCTTGAATTCTCTTTGTTGTTGGTGTGTACCATGCACTTACAACTCTGTTAAACGTAAAACAATTATACTCCTTTCCTGTCTGTCAGTTGCTTGGGTATGTTTGGACTCTTGTTACTTATTGCTTTCACCTGAGAAGCTGTTTGTATTCTTTTTTTTGTGAAAGGTAAATTCTCGCTCTACTTCCTTACCCCAAGTGGGGTCCCCAGGAGTCATTCTTCACTCCCTAAGTTTACTTTATGCAAAATTCTTCATTCTTTCACAATGTCTACATTTAGTTTTCCAGCTCCTGATTTGAGTAAAATACTCACATACTGAATAGTCCGAATGCACAGATCACTGCACTTTTTGCAACTCCTGCTGTCAGTTCACGTGTCTTCTGATTGTCTCTACACCATTTGTTGTTGGATGATCAATCTTTGTTTTCATCTCTCCACCTCTGAAACAGAAATGCAGTTCTTACCTGCTTCGCAGTGGTTCTCTCAGCCACTTTCTCTGCTTTGTTGTGCTCTTTATCCTGGGCTACCCCTTTACACTAGTTTACCACTCCTATTATCTTGAGCACATCTTTCGAGATTTTGTTTGGTCTTAGTTAATACATCTTGTGATTCTTATCTTGAGCCTCTTCAGTGGCTTTCTGTTACTTCCACTTCTCAGATTCACTACAAATGTACTGTCTTGAAGTACCTTTATTCTCGTGCTCTGTCATATGCGGCAGAGCTTCTCGGCACCTTCTAAGTTTGCTCCTCTGATTAGTCCACATTCCCACTGTGTCCTTTAATGTTTCTCTGCTTCACGTTGCTGCAGAATTACCTGCTAGTTGAGACAGCCCTTTCACCAGTAGTTAGGGCCTGATGATGAGTTTGCTGGTGCAGGAGCAGGGCGGCATGCCACCGCCCCGCTCCCGCACAGCCAAACTCGACCGCTGGCCACCCCCCAAATTAGGAGCATTCTCCTGGTCTGGCGGGCAGTCCTTTGGCGGTCCTACGGCAGTGCCTTTTAAAAAGGCACTGCAATGGTAATGTCACAGCCCATTCCTGCATGGACTGTGAAGTTTGTGCTGTGTAGGAAAGAGGGTGCATGCACACAGTGGGGACACCATGTGCCTCCCTGCATGCGTTCCATGTGTCATGAGGCCTTTATTTCCTCACCACCACCATAACAAATGCGTTCTCACCGCCGTGGTTAGGGTCACAGTGAAGAAACTTGTAATATGCTTTGTGGTGCCGCAGCAGCATCGCCAAGCATATTGCTGCCTCAAGACCGCCTGCACCAGGGATCAGGCGGGTGCTGCGGTCCACTCACGGTCCGACCGCCGTGCTCGTAATACGGCAGTCAGATCACTGGTGCGGCAGTCCCCAACTGCCACCGGTCCTCCACCACGGATTCGGCAGTCCGATGGACAGCCGAACTCGTAATCAGACCCTTAGTCCTTCTAAAAGAACATCTGACGGATCAATGGCTGAGCTTTTTTTGTCTCTGCTCTGATCAAAGTTTTAACTATGGTTCTTTAGAATTTTAGAGTATAGAAAACTAACATCATATTTTCTACTGATTTTTTTATTTTTATTGATTTTGGTGAAAGCGATAAACAAACTAATAAATATATAATACACACATTTGCCTACTTGAATATATGTATTTAGCTCATTTAATACTGGTTGTTTGAGCCTTTTATTCAATCACTGTGTTATTATGTCTCTGCCTGCAGCATTCTGTAAAGATGAAAATGTCCACTAGCCTAGCCTTACTCTGTAGGTTCTGTGATCTCACATCAGGTCATTAACCCTTGCGTGATGTGTATTCCGCTTCCCGATCTTGGGGCTCTTCCTTAGTATAGGCATGATGGTGCGAGGCATGATGGCGCTAGCCCACTCTCTCCAGAAGTTAATAATGCCTTGCTGGCTGGAAGTGATGTTCATAGGGTATGCAAACATGCACAAATCAACACACACATAAAGCCATTTGAGAACTCTCCTTAAACTTTAACCACCCACTCTTGAATAACAAACTGCCTAAGACGTCACTAAACAATTTCAAGAAACCCAATGGCATTTCATAAACATTCAGTGAAAGTTGTCTGTACGTCTACATTTATATATTTGCCAGTGTGCATGACACAAGTAGTGAATTAGTTAGCATAGATTGCAATCCATATCAGCTTATATTGATAAGCAGATAGCTGTTTACAAAATACACTGCGGTATCCAACAATAAGACTTCTCACCTGTGCTCCCTCTAACTTGCGCGCTTGGCGCCCACTCACCTTGCCGTGTACAGAGAGCATTAGAGCATGCACACACAGCCACTGGGGCAAATGCAGCAGTTATCACTCTTAAGAGGAGAAGTTTGCTCTATTGTGCCGTGCCTGCCTAGGTGAAAACAAAGACTATGGGCCAGATGCGAATCGGGCTGTTTGGTACTGCAAAAAAGCATTTTTTAAGGTACAAATCCCTTTTCGCGAGTCTATGGCCTATTGCCGAATTGGGGCATGTTTAGGACGTCCCTTCCTAATACCGAATTGCAGTAGTATGTTGTAAGAAACTCGCTCTATATATACTGCACCAAAGTGAGGTACAGTGTGTATAGAGTCCAAGAGTCTCCAGAGGTTTGTCAGAGGTTAAAGTTAGATAGAACCTTACTCTATAAAGTGGTAGCTTGGTCGAGCAGTAAGGCAGGATCAGAGGACAGTGTAAAGCATTTGATGTACACACTCAGTCAGCAAATGGTCTCACACACTCAAGAACTGAACTCTAGGCCAATTGTTTAGTATAAAAAAATATACTGTTGTTTTATTTCTAGAACCAAGCAAGCCTGGTACAGGTAAGCATATAAATACTTTGCAGTAGTAAATTACTTGTATGAACACAGTTCAAAATTGCAGTATGAAGTACTGGTTTTGGTTACAGTTTTAAGTAAACAGTTTGCAACACATTGCAGGTATAGTACATTCAAATGAATGGGCTTTTTAATAAAAATGCAGTTAATTACTTTTCAGATTACTTTTGCTAACACAGGACTGGATCCTAGATTCAGCCCTGGGACATTTCCTGAAAACAGGTGAGTAAATGCGTTTTGGTTAAAGGTACGATTTTTAAGGAATATAATTGCATTTCAAAAGTTGACACTTGAAAACGTTTTCACATATAATCACCAATGTTATCCTATGGGAGGAAATTCACTTTGCAGGTAAGTTACTTTTGCTTTAATTTTGTAATCCAGTGCTGGACTCCTAGATTCAGCACTGGGACATCTACTTAAAACAGATAAGTAATTAAGTTTTTGCAGTTTGTACGATTTTTAATGAATAGTCTTGTATTTCATCAGTTGACACTTAGAAACTTTTTCACAAGGAACCCTCAATGTTATCCTATGGAAGGAAATTCAATTCACAGGTAAGTTACTTTTTAGTTACTTTTCTTACTCAGTGCTGGACACCTGGGTTCAGCGCTGGGACCTTTCCTGCAAACAGTTGAGAAAATTTGGTTAGGTTATTTGTGCAATTTTTAAGGAATATTCTTAGTTTTCAAAAGTTGACACTTTGGGAGAAAAAGTGTCAATGTTAGCCTATGAGGAAAAGTGAGTTATCGGTCTCGAGGTAAGTAAACGGTCTTTTGAGTTAGGGTTCTGGGGTTAGAATCAGGGGTCTCCCAGGCTCAGTGATGCACTGTTGTTGCACCCCCAGTGGCACTAGGGCAGCCGGGTGCAGAGTGTTGAGGCCCAATGTTATCCTATGGAGGATTGGGGGGCTCCGGTTGGTGGCAGTTGGCAAGCAGGTCACGGGGTTGTGGGAGCAAAGCTCCTAGGGATAAGCTCAGGGCAAGTTGGGGACGAAGTTAGCACCAAAGGGGCACCCTCAGCGGCACTAGGGCAGCCGGGTGCAGGGTGCTGGTTTGAGGTCGGGTGCCCTGTTGATTTCAATGGAGATTCTCCGGGACAAAGAAACACTGCAGGCTCGGGGACGAGGATCTTCCAGGTGTGACCACCACTTTGAGGGGTAAGTTGGGATGTAGAGGGATGGTTAGGCACCACTGGGTTGGGCACACAAGGCCGTGGAGCGTCGGGTGCAGGGGTGCCTTTGGACGTCAGATTTTCTTACCCGCTCTGGTGGCGGTGGGGGTCCTCTGGATTGAGGCTGTAGGCGTCATCTGGAGGCTTGAGGCAGGTCAGGGGTCACCAGATCTCGGGTCAGGATCGCCAGGGGGACCTCCCTGTGGTGTTTGTTCACTCAAACACTGGCCGGGCTCGGCAGGTACAGAGTGTGCTGGGTTCGCCGTTTCTGACTGGCACCAGAAGCTGCAGTTCAAACACGTCCGGTGTTCACGGGAGAAGCAGCTTGGAAAGTAAATGCAGGCAGGCCCTCTGGGGTTTTTGAGGTTGCTGGCCGCTGGACACGCCGGGGTTTTGCAGGAGCAGGTTCGAGGGGAGACCTGTCTGTAGGGCTTGTGCCAAGTCAGTGGGCGTCGTCCTCTTGTTAGGTCTGCACAGCTTTTCGTCCTTCTTCTTTTCTTGTGGTTGCTGGATCTGAGGAAGGAAGGCTCAGGGTGCCCCTAAATACTAAATTTAGGGGCGTTACAGGTAGGTAAAGGGCAGGGACCAATGGGTCCCTTCCCTGAGGTGGGTACACCCCCTATTCTGCTACTCTCCAGTGGGAGGGGTCAGGAACCTGTCTCTGGTTGGCTGGGTCCCCCCATCCTCAAGATGGCGGGGACTCGAGGTTGTGCTTCACCTTGCCTCCCCCACCTTAGGGGTGGAGTTGGCAGAGGTGGGCACACCTCTCTTCCTCACTTGTTTTTCCCGCCGATTCTCCCGCCCAAAGTGGGGGGTAGAACCAGTGGGGATCACTTGTGAAAGCAGCAAATGGTCTGTAGAGGCTCACAAAGGCGGCATGCCTTTGAAGCTTCTCCTTCGTGAACCCTGCCCATACTGGGTGAGGAGACTTGCACCTCGTCCCAGGATGTGCATTGTTTCAGGCCCCCGAGAGCAGCAGGCTCTTGACCCAGGGGTCCAGAAACATGTCTGGTGATGGCAGCCTGCACAGCCACTCAGTCAGGTCACTGGTAGTTGATCGTTTTTCAGGGGGCATCTCTAAGATGCCCTCTGTGGTGCATTTTACATTTAATCCCACACTGGCATCAGTGTGGGTTTAATGTGCTGAGAAGTTTGATACCAAACTTCCCAGTCTTAAGTGTAGCCATTATGGTGCTGTGGAGTTCGTAATGACAACCTCCCAGCACCATATACTCTTAATGGCAGCACTGCACTTACAGGGCCCAGGAATGGGCCTGGGCACTGTAGGGTTACAGGGCCCATGCACCTGTACCCTCACCACTGGCATAGGGCACCCAGCTAGAGGGGTGACTGATGTATGCCAGGGCAGTGGTTTGTGGGCATGGCACACAGGGATGTGTGCCATGTCGACACTTTGTTTTGTTCTGCACCCAGACACTCAGCCTGCAAAGGCAGTGTGTGTGTCAGGGTACAGGGCCTCTAAGGGTGGCACAATAAGTGCTGCAGTCCCAGTGCCCTGGGTACCTATGGTACCATTTACCAGGCACTGACATGTGGCCAGAGATGCCAATTGGGTTTTGTTTTGGGGAAAGAACACAGGCCCTGGGGTCCTGATTGACAGGGCCCCAGAGCACATCAAGTCAAAGAGCATCAGTAGTCTGGCAACAAGAAAAAGGGGAGGGGTTTACTGCATCAGAAACCCACTTTCTCACATATGTGTGAATGTTTTGCGACCGAATTGCAGTAGCAAAACATTCATATTTTACCACCTACTTCAAGTAGGTGGTAGCCCATTCACAAATTGAAAGGGTTCTCAAAGGGACCTCCTCCCCTTTGTGAATGTTTGGAAAAATATATTTTTAAGAGCAGGCAGTGGGGACCATTGCTTACTTAAAGAAAACTTTTCTTTTTTCTTTTGGAAACGCATCTCGTTTTCCTTTAAGGAAAGCAGGCTGCTTTTCCAAAAAAAGAAAAATCGCTTTATTGAAAAACAATCACAGACATAGTGGTCTGCAGACCCCAGCAGGCCACCATCCCTGTGATTTTAGCGATTCCCAATGGGTCGCAAACCGAGACCTACCTAATGAATACTAATGAGGTAGGTCTATTTGCAACCCACTGGGAATCGCAGAAAGTGTAGAGCACATTTTCGTACATTGGTGTTTGCGATGAACAAATAGCGAATCACAAAAATGGTAATCGCAAACCTTTCCCTACGTTCATCTGGCCATATATCCCTGCCTTATCGCGTTTCTCCTTATTAGCATCAATGAAGCTGAAAGTAAACACCGTATTCCTGTCGCTCTTGCTCCCGTCCTCCAATACAGCGAAGCGCTCGGCTCTCGAAAGAAGAACATGCAACTCATTTTCAAAGTATTAAGAGCTGAACATGTGTAAATATAGTTTTCTATAGCACTTAAGAGTGGTATTTGTTTTGGTACTCCTAAGTTTAACAGGTAGGGAACTGAGACGGCTGGATATTGACATTGTTCAGGATCACACCTTTAGTGAAGTCAGAAACAGGGATTGGGAAACCGGTCTCCCAGTACTGACCGCAGCAATAAAGTCACCGCACCTCATTTGCTCCCTAAAGATGAGCTATTATGGTACATGTTGCTTTAAGGGAAAGGATGATAAAGCATGCTTGTTGTTTTGGCAGATTCCCCTTTTCTAACATTTCCATTTTACCAAGATAAATGTTTTGTAGAAAAACATTTAATAAAAAACATTACTATGAGCATGTTAAGTTGATCTATCAATGATTGAGGGGTGGGGAATTTTTCTTTCTTATTTTTTGCTACATTACAGCTTCTTTTCAATGAAAATTTTTAGATTTTTAAGATATACCTAGAAAACATTAAATAGTGGGGGAGGTGTTTCTTTTTAGAAGCTTTGCTGCCAGGTGACACCGTGCCATTTGTGACACATTCAACTAGCCTTTGTTTTTAAGATAGCAAGTTGCATTCTGGGACTTGTGGTTTTGATTTTAGTATTGCAATTAGGAAATCATAATTCCCAACACAAATGTGCCATCGCCAAAAATCCCAGGATTGGGTGAAGGTGTCCCACATGACATAAGTCCCTTAGAGAAGGGGCTGTACCTACTGCGTGCATGTTAGTGGCAGCTTCCTAATAATTTTTACATGATTCTCTATTTGTACCACAAAAACAGCAAGGGCCATAGATTGTGGCTCCCAGGATAATACTGGTATTAAGAAAATGACTGTTTTATCAAAGTAATTAGATCCCAACAGCAGTATGTACCTCCTGTCCTCAGGTAAACCACTTTAAATCGCAAATGATTTCACACTTCTTGTATTAAAAGGCACGCCTGGTATTTAGCACATCCATTTATGTTCTCAAGCCCATCTTCAGTTTCAGGTTTACCATAAGTTCATACTATATGGCCTCTGGAAGCATGTCTTTCCATTAAGAAAAATTCCAGCAATCCGTATAGTATGTTATATATTATGTGCAGGCCTCACTAGTTAAGTACTTCAGTGATAAAGATATAGGTCTTTAAAGAAAATTGATGTTTCGGATTCTTCTCAATTCAGAAAATACTACACAAGTGCACTGCAGGTGTAATTTAACCGTGGGCGGAGCTGGCGTAGTAACACTATGCGGAGGTCCATGGAGTTGGAAAAAAACTCTGTGGAACTCAGCTCCGCCACCCGCCTCCATCCCCACAAGAAAAAATATATAACGATTAATTTAAAAAGAAATAAACGCAGTTACCTGTACTGCGGTGTACCCGGGCTGCCCTTCTCCTCCTGGCCGTCTTTCTCCTGCATCTTGCAAGCACGTGCATTTTGTCCTAGAAATGCGCATGCGCAGTTCTTGCAAGATGCAGGAGAGAGACGGCGAGGAGGAGGAGGGCAGCCCGGGGACGCCGCAGTACAGGTAAGTGTGTTTATTTCTTTTTTAATTAATCGTTAAATATTTTTTATTAGGGGGTGGAGGCGGGGATCCTATTTAGCAGGGGGGGGCTGGCTAACTCCGCTCTGCTGCGGAGTCGGAGTTTTGCCCTATACTCCACGTTCTCAGCGGAGCGGAGCACGGAGTGGGCAAATCTCCACACACTCCGCTGGCAGAGCGGAGTTCTCCGCCCGCCCTTAGTGTAATTGCTAATAATTAAACAAATGTATTACTATTACTAACAGAGTTAATAATTTGTTTAATGTGCTGAGTTAATACTGAATTGTGGTGTGTGTTCTTTTTTTTATATTTAATCCATAGTGGAGTGAGGTGGACCAATCTCTTAATAATGGAATTCATTTAAAATAGGCACATAATTGTATTAGTCGCAATGTGGGTAAGCATCAACTGCAAACTTTTTCATTGTAAAGTAATTTTAACCAAAATAAGTAACCAAATTATATCACTGGACTGTTAAAATCAACAGAAGATATATTTCAATGGACAGATTTTTATATAGATCTTGGCTGCAGCCTCATACCTCCATATTTGTTGCCTCATACCCCTAACCCCCGCCCCAGCAATTGCCAAGATTCCTTTGACATAATATTTTGGCCACATAGTTGCTTACATAGGGACTCATCGCTACTCACAAATGCGCATATTATAAAAAAAAAGAAAAAGTGTGCCCGCAAACATATCCTTGCCACACAAAGATAAAAATGGATTAGAGGAACCATTGCTTGGCTCCAGTAGAACCGGACTGGGACAATGTCACTCTTAGACATGGTAAACAAGAGCAAGTAGGCGTGTAACCCCTTCAATGCCCTTTTACAGCAACCATATTTCAGGCACCAGTTTCGACTGTTGTCCTATATGGTGTGGAAAAAGTAACAAGCATTTTCATTGCAATAGGTCTCGCATTTGCGAGAGTCTAAGCTATTGGCATTGTAAATGATAATGCCTTTTATTTATCTGTTTTGATAATTAACATATAAATAAAAGGCATTGTAATTTTACAATGCCAATGGCTCAAACTCTTGTAAATGCGAGACCTATTTCACTTCAAAGAAGTGGCCGCCATTGTCCCGGGCTGCTTGGAAAGTGAAAGCACGCATGGCGTGCTGAATGTTGCAGGAAAGCATGTCGTGCCTGCAGTAGGAGAAACGCATTAAAGAAAATAGTGCTTACAGACTAAATAACACAGACTGTGTAACAACAGTAGTAAAAGGGCCAGTCCACATGGGAGGTTACAAATGAAGACAAGGTGGTACTAAGGAGGGACTAACAAGCCTATAAACAAGTCAGAAGCCAGCATTTACAAAGGACCATGACACAAGCCAATCACAAACATGGGCGGAGAGTGGGCGAGGCTTCAAGTCCATACTCGAATATAGCATGCCTCGCAGAGCAGCACAAGCGCTACACAGGCTCGACCTAAAAAGCACGAAAACGAGTATGGGAGTTTTTCTGAGTTTGACACATAGTCCATGTCACTTCTACTCTCGTTTGGTGCAAGTGCTTGTCATGCAAGCATACCGTTGTACTGAAAGCTTGCTAAAACAGTCAATGCAGCAGAAACATAAACTGGAAAGTTTCTTTCTCTTTTTTGTACATGAAAATGGGAGTGTGGTGTTTCTGCAAGACCACTAGTGGTTACCTCTCTGAGGTATGCAAAGACAGATGAAGAACAAAAACTGTCGCTTTGAAGAATAGGAAGGAAGCTTGTCGATAGTGCACAGGCAGGAGACCAACTGGTTGATTTTGGGGAGAGAAGTAACTGTAACTGTGTAGGACTAATACACAGGTTAGTTCGACTAATCCATCTTGCATCAGCCAGCAAGCAGTGCATGTTCCTGCTCTGGCCATAGAGGAATATGATACAGAGATGAAGCATCCCAGAGGATGCCATGTGTCTCTCCACTGCCACTCATGTGACAGTAGGAACACACATAGCCGCAGTCAGATGCCCCATCCATGAAGCGTCAGGTTGCAGGAAATGAGAAAACTTTACAATGCTGCACTCAGGAAAATTTGGGAAACTAAACTTGTTTTTGAAGGTTAAAATTTCACACGAGCTCCTGATTACACTGATTCAGCCATGCAGTTGGCAAGGCTTGCTGTTAACTTCGCCAGGGTCACACAGGGGGAACAGCTCTCACTTTACTTTTGTCTCCGGCCACAAACCTGAGAACTGTGGTTGATGGAGGAATTGTGGCCTCCACCGCCCTGCTTCCTTCTCCTCCTTCTCCTCCTATCCCATGTGGTCTTTCAAGCCCCATTTGCTAACATCGGCCCGCTCGCCTGCCTTATTCGTATGTTAAAGAAACAAATGATGGACGAAATGTGGAACAATGCAAACATTCACCCCCAGTCACAAAGATCTGGGTTTAATCCATTGTTATTTTGCTCACCGTGCCACCCCTGTTTGGACCCAGCCATATGCAAATCAGTCTTGACCATGTTTCTTATGGGAACAGTCCAGCCCGAACTGCCAGGCCAGGTCCTCCCTGGACCGGAAACAAGCATCCTGGGACCTGTTTCGGGGCATCACCCCATATCAACCAGGCTAGCTTGAATCCAGTGGTGCAGTGAGCATGGGACCCACGTCTGGGCATTCCCTTCCCGCTTAGGGCAACAAAAGCAGTTACCCATTATTTGTATGTTAGGCACCTCTCAATTTGCATTTGCATGCTCCAGTAAGGCAGTGCCAGATCGACCTGCTAGGCCTCGGTTGCCCCTTCCAGGTGGATGATTTTCTAGAGGGCTATGGTGGGAAGCTTGGGTATCTCATAGGACCTCACAGACCTGGACATTGATTCCTTCATAGACATCACACAACTGAACTGGAAGACCTGAGAGTCAGGAGAGATGTCCTACTGTCATGCCTTTGCTGCCTATAGTAAAGCGAGGATGATGAACTAGCAGTGGGGACATCCTGCTGGCTCCTGGCTTTCAGTGCCCCTTCTCCAGCATCTGGACTTGACCTACCCGTCTTCTCATTCCTTCCCAACTCTACTGAGCATTTCCACATGCTCAGAGACAAGCCCGTATTTTCTGTCTCTCTGTTTACCAAGATTATTCACAAGATGCAGAAATGCACATTTTTCCAAAAGATACTCGAACTGGAGTTAGAATACTAAATTATCTTGTCCTCAATTATTTGGCAGCATTTTTATCTCCTCCTCTGACTTTGAGGGCAGGCTTGGGTACAAATCTCTATCTGGAAGGCGCAGACATATGCGACAACAGAGGCACTACGGTGCCGTCTGGCACATAGCTACTAACGTAGGAACATCAACCACTCGGTACATCACTGTAGACGAGTAATGTTTAAAGTATGATTTTAATGTTGTTGCTATGTATACTGATATTTTAAAATTTTCATTAAAAAAAATGCATTGTAACAGAACAATGTCCTATATTGCCTCCACAATTCACATGTGCAATGCCGTAACCAATTCTAAAAAACAAGCTACTTACCTGTACACTGTGGTTCTCCAGTATTAAATCTTTTATAGATTTACATGCTTGAATCTTCCCCGTCGTCATGGTGGGCATCCCACGGTTATTATGACAAACAGTGCCATACATTGCATTAATAGCCAAAGAGAATTCGATTTACATTGTTGACCAATTTGCATTGTTTAATTAGATGCAAACTTCAACCAATCAGAGAGCAGACCCTGGAGCACTCTGCCCCTGCAGGGCCACCATACCTCAGATTTCGAGTACAAGTGTTAAATTAAAAGTTTATGAGGCATACAGAGTGATGAACCCAAAGGGAGGTGGAAGGGCCGCATGTGAATCTACGAAAGATGTCAATACTGGAGAACCACAGTGTACAGGTAAGTAACTTGTTTTGTCTCCAGTATTGAACCTTTCATAAATTCACGTGCAATAGAGAAGAGGTGGTCGGTATTACAAACAACTGCACTGCACTAAAACATAATATATATACGGTTAACTTATAAAACTGGAAAAAGCAAAGCTTGCATATAAATGTATATACATATGATATATATATATATTCACTGGAAAAAAACATAGGTTTCAGGCCTGATATAGTTAGGAATTAGCATTTAAAAAACCTTAGAAATTCATTGAAAAAACCATAGGTTTTAGGCTTGATATAGTTAGGAATTAGAAAATCTAGGGGGTCAGGATGTGTCTACCCAGCCACCTTTTCGCGTTTTGCGACGTTTTTTGGGGGGTTTCTTGTGCCTCGGTAGAACCGAGGCACATGATGGCTGCCAACACTTCCTGATTCAGAGTGTTGGCAGCCAATTAAAATTCAGCTCGTGATCGGGAGGGTGCGCGGATCCTCCGAGGCCATAGATATATATGTACTTTTAACTGTCATTTTCTCTGGAACTACTGAACGTATTTACACCATTTAAGCAAAAGGCACGAGTCTGAACTAAGGACTACCTCTTTGCCAAATTTGGTGTGATTCCGTTCAGCAGTTCGGGCTGTAGCTGCGGCTAAAGGTCCTATGGAAAATTGCATGGGGAAAATGCGTTTTGGGACCCCCCTTTTTTCTCGGCCCCGCTTGACAAATCACCATGAAACTTTCAGGATAGGAGCGGACCAGAGCTGGCCAAACGTTTTGAAAATTTCGCGAAGATTCGTCAATCGGCACCAAAGTTATTCCAAATAGAATGTTGCGGATTTCCTATGGAAAATAGGTCCTAACTATATCTACCTACTGGCGACTGCCAATAGGTAATATATATATATATATATATATATATATATATATATATATATATATATATATATATATATATATATATATATATATATATATATATACATATATATATATATATATACATATATATATATATTATCTACTGGCGGTCGCCAGTAGATAGTTATAGTTACAACCTACTTTCCATAGGAAATCTCAAAATTCTATTTTGAATAACTTTGGCGCCGGTTGACGAATCCTTGCGAAATTTTCAAAACTAATGGGGCGCTCCATTCAGCTCCTACCCTGAAAGTCTCGGGGTGATTCGTCAAGCGGGGGCCGAGAAACAGGGGGGGTCCCAAAACGCGTTTTCCCCATGCATTTTTCCATCGGACCTTTAGTCGCAGCTACAGCCCGAACGGCTGAACAGAATTACGTGAAATTTGGCAGAGAGGTAGCCATAAGGTCAAGGAAGTGCCTTTTGCAGGTCTGGTGTAAATCTGTTCATTATATCCTGAGAAAATAGCATTTCAAAGCATATCAATATCTATACGCGCGCAGGGTGCGCGCACTGTGCGCGCAACCTGCCGTGCGCGAGCGCAATTCTGATTGGTTGTTAGATGTCGGTAAACATTCGAATCGGTCGAAACCAGGAAGTGTCGGCCGCCATTTTGTCTCTCGCAGTCTGAGGGGGTTAAAATAAAAGGTGGAGAACTTGAAAAGGGGGCAGAGTGGACAGTTCCTGACCCCTTAGCCTTGGTCAGGGGGTCACAGAAGGACCCCCAAGGGCGAAAAAAACAATTATTTTTTTAAAGAAAAATCGCGAGGTGCGCGCACGTTGCGCGCACGCTGAATTGTGGGTGCTCGGTGCGAGAAGCGCGCAGGGTGCGCGCACTGTGCGTGCACTCTGCCGTGCGCAAGCGCAATTCTGATTGGTTGTTAGATGTCGGTAAACATTCGAATCGGTCGAAACCAGGAAGTGTCGGCCGCTATTTTGTCTCTCGCAGTCTGAGGGGGTTAAAATAAAAGGTGGAGAACTTGAAAAGGGGGCAGAGTGGACAGTTCCTGACCCCCTAGCTTTGGTCAGGGGGTCACAGAAGGACCCCCAAGGGCGAAAAAAACAATTATTATTTTTTTTAAAAATCGCGAGGTGCGCGCACGTTGCGCACATGCCGAATTGTGGGTGCTCGGTGCGCCCACAGCGCGCGCACGGTGCGCGCGCGGTGAAAAACCTGATAAAAAATAAAATAAATAAATACATAACTTAGCATTTAAAAAAACTTACAAATTCACTGAAAAACCATAGGTTTCACACACGTTATAGTTACGAATTAGCATTTAAAAAACCTTGCAAATTCACTTAAAAAACCATAGGCTTTACACATGTTATAGTTAGCTGGACATTTCACTCGTAAAAAAAACAATGAAATTCCCCCGTTATAGTTAGTGCAGGCAACTATAACTCACGCAACCGCAATCCTCTGCTGATGACGTCAGATATTACATCACTGATGACATATGTGTCTTTATGAAAAATAAATATTTGTAATATATGTATAGCTAAAGATTAATGGAAGAAGACATGGGTAAATAAGTGTCTAAATACAGTGATGTAATATCTGACGTCATCAGCAGAGGATTGCGGTCGCGTGAGTTATAGTTGCCTGCACTAACTATAACGGGGGAATTTCATTGGTTTTTTACGAGTGAAATGTCCAGCTAACTATAACATGTGTGAAACCTATGGTTTTTTAAGTGAATTTGCAAGGTTTTTTAAATGCTAATCCGTAACTATAACGTGTGTGAAACCTATGGTTTTTTCAGTGAATATATATATATATATCCAAATATGGGTGTATTTCTTCTATGAAATAAACATCCAGCACTCCGAAGTAAAGATTGGGCACTCGGTCTTTATTTTGATGAACGAGGTGTAACATCAACGCGTTTCAGCAGACTCACGCTGCCTTGTTCACGATGTTTGTGCACCATTTTTTTCTCAATAAAATACACATCACTTGGTGAATAACATCAAAGAGGGACTCAACTTATAAAATCACCAGCTCTGTTTAGTGCACTTTGGCCGCCATCTTTTAACATGTTCGTTCCTATTCCTTTAACATGTTTTTACATTGTACATTACGCTTATTCCCCTCTCCTTCTTTCGTATTCTCTCTGTAATCATGTTAGAGTGTGTTACTTCTCTAAGAATTTACAGAAAGAAGGAGAGAAGGGAAAAGAAATATATTTTTCACGACCCAATAATTGAAGCTATTTTTTATATCTCGCAGGAGTACACATCCTTGCACATATTCTTAATAGTTAATTATGGTCGAAAATATCCATACAATTCTACAAGGTTTAGGATTTTTTTCAAAGTGCAAGTGCAAATGATATTTGTTCTTAACAAATATATTCGGCAAGTGCCTTTCTCATTTCCTTATAACAATTGATAATTTAAAGTGCTAGTGCCTGTTGTGCAAATTACGCAAGAAATCCCTATCCTACTATATACAAGTATTTAGTCTATATAGCATACTATAATTTTTTTCCATTAAAACAAAACAAAAAGCCATTTCATTATATACATTCTGAATAAAAAACTATATAGATTATCAAAACAGTTTTTCCTAATAATGATTATCATGACATTTTTAAAGTGCAAGTGCTTATGTAAACTTAGGCATTTATCAACTAAAATACCTATTTACTTTTTCAACCCGGCACAATTAAAACAGAACAAAATAGGGATTATTATCATATGTACATGCATATTTACAAATATTAAAATCATATTTGATATTTTTTCCCAGAGCGGTTATTTGTGTTGAGTTAACCTCTATGTTGACCACTTTTCACCATTAAAAACAAGAAGGGCAAGAAAAGAAAAAACACCATATCATCAATGGTTTACCATGTGTGTAATTTCCTATTCCCTATTTCTCTCTGAGTACCTCAAGACAGACACGTGTAGAGATCCTCATCCACATTTAATCCTTGTGGTTCTTTACAATTAAATTCTAGGATGAAAAATGTTTCCAATCTCCTTAATTCCTTTTCCCTGTCCCCTCCCCTCTTTTTCCTCGGGACTTCCGCTATACAGGAATATTGTAGGAATACCGGGTTACTTTGGTGATTGGACTCAAAGTGTCGCGCTATAGGATATGTTCTGTCTTGGTTCACAATTGCCCTCCTGTGCTGTAGAATTCGTTTGTAAACAGGAAGGGTTGTACTTCCTATATATACTTTCGGACAGGGGCATCGTAACAGGTAAACAACATAGCTAGATTTACAGGTCAAAAAACTTTTAATAACAATGGTTTTAATAAAAAAAGGTTTTAAAATCAGTGCAATTCACGCCATGCTGGCACGCTTTGCATTTTGGCCATTTTCTAAAACCTGGTTTCTGATGCAACCAGGTGGGAGCTCGCCCTTTCACTTCCTGATATTCGCTCCTTACAACCAAGTCCTTCAATGATTTTGATCTCTTATAGGTGATGTCAGGATGTTTCTTCATTTTAGGGCCTAGTACAGGATCATTTCTCACTAGATGCCAATGTTTATTTAAAATAGATCTTATTTCTTTATGCTTTTCATTGAACGTTGTTATGAATCTAGAGTTAATCTGGTTTTTATTATCCTCTCTCTGTATTTTCCTCTGTTTTGTTCTTGATGGTTCAAACAGGATTTTCTGTCTATCTAGGTTCCTTGCTTTAGATGAGGCCCCCTTTATTACAGCCGGGGAATACCCTCTTTGGATGAATCTATGGGTCATCTCACTCTCAACTTTGTCGTACTCAGCCTGATTGCTACATGCTCTCCTCGCTCTAAAGAACTCCCCAAAGGGGATGCTCCTAATTAATGCAGAAGGATGAGCACTTCCCGCATGGAGCACTGTATTTCCGGCGGTAGCCTTACGGAACACTGAGGTCTCCAACTTCCCTCCCACCGGTTTGACCCGGATGTCAAGAAAGTCCCCCCTTTTTTCTCGGCCCCCGCTTGACGAATCATCGTGAAACTTTCAGGATAGGAGCGGACCGGAGCTGGCTAATTGTTTTGAAAATTTCGCGAAGATTCGTCAATCGGCACCAAAGTTATTCCAAATAGAATGTTGCGGATTTCCTATGGAAAATAGGTCCTAACTATATCTACCTACTGGTGACTGCCAGTAGGTAATATATATATATATATATATATATATATATATATATATATATATATATATATATATATAAGATCCACAAATATCGGTAAAGAAATCGGGCTGTCGTGGGCGGTCCGAGATAGGATACCGATACTCCTAGTAATATATTCCAAAACTCTTCTCCAATCCAGGAAGAAACTCGGACACTCAAAATGCTGCAAATAGTTTTAATGGCAGGGTAAAAAATGACGCGTTTCAGCTTTATGCCTTGTTCACGCTCCTGAACAAGGCATAAAGCTGAAACGCGTCGTTTTTTACCCTGCCATTAAAACTATTTGCAGCATTTCGAATGTCCGAGTTTCTTCCTGGACTGGAGAAGAGTTTTGGAATATATATATATATATCTATTTATATATATAAATATATATATCTCCTTGCTCACACACTGGTTTGCAGTTCAACCACACATTTACATGTCCGAGTATTGACATAGAGAATGGACATCAACGACACCACCAGTGGTACAAAGGGTTACAGCAGCGGCCATTTTGTAATGGCTGTACAATTCGATAATGTGTTATGTATCCTACCTCTTTACATTCTCGTTTTTGAGCTGTGGCGAACATATTGTTTGATAAATATCACAGTCTACGCTATCACCGTTTCTATAAAGGACAGCGTTCTAATCTTGACAATATGTAATCCACAATTTAAAATAACATAATGTCCAGCTCAATCCAGTGTGGAAAACATATATTTTAACCGACAGTAACCGACAGTACTATGAACATTCTGTACTCACACTAGTTGCTGCATTGTACTGATAGTTGTACAGTTGTATTGCACTTAGTTGCTTACAACACATTGTATAGATGCTAGACTCAGTACTCTCCTATGATGGTCATACTCTACTAGGACTAAGGATTTCTTCTTTGGTGCCTACCGGAAAAAGCATTTGTACTGTAAGTCCGTACTTTATCAGTAGACTCAACATATGGATATAGTTGTGTCAATTCTCAGGTCTGTTTGTCCTCTTACTGTGGTTGATGGACACTAGCAATAACGGTGACATTCTCACCCTGTGAAAACCCCTATCCCTAATTGGTAACATCATGTGAAAGTGTAAAAAAGAAGAAAATATACAATTATAACAATTTAATAGACTTATCTACAAGGTGCTCTTACATCACGATGACGCAATCTTGAAGAAAAGTGTAGGCGACCTCTGTCAGCATCTCCTCCCAGGAGTAGGCCCCTTCCTTTCCTCCTATGTGAAATAAATCAAAAACCAGAAGTATAAAATCAGTCACATGATTAAAACCCTCAATAAGCGCACAAAGTTCACATTTCATTGCATAGTAGATATTACTTCATGTTAAGGAGATCATAAAACTACTATTGTAGTGCACACATCGTGAGGAATCTAGTCTTCATGTAGGTGTATTCCTAGTTCTTCATCTAAGTTCAGGCCTCCCAGGGTTCTGGTTTGGAGTTCTATAATATGCCATGATTCTCTCTGCCTGAGGTGTAGGACACTATCACCCTCCCCAGGACTTTTCTGTACTTGTTCTATAGCATAGTATTTAAGCAATGAGCTATTAGACAGATGGTACTTTTCAAAATGCCTGGCCACTGGATAGTGTCTTTGGTTGTTATGGCCCTTAGGTGTTCAAATATTATTTTCTTGGCTGCAAAAATGGTGCTGCCCACATATTTAAGTGTACATGGGCATTCCAGAACATATATTACGTGTGTGGTGCTACAAGTTAGAAATTGAGTGATCGTTTTAGTTTTGTGTGGTGTTTCGTATGTTTTCTTCATGTAACTAAATTTGCAGACTTTACAGTGACCGCAGGGAAAAAATCCCTGCAGATGTTGTTGTGGTCCTGTGAGTCTGTTGTTATCGTCATTTTTGACAAGAATGTCCCCAAGACTCCTCCCTTTCCGGTATGTGACCAACGGGCGGGTAGCCAAATTGTGACCCACAATTGGTTCGCATTTCAAAATTTTCAATTTGTTTGTCAGAATATGTTTGATTTTGATGATCTCCAGATTATATGTCAAAATCATCCTAGGTGTATTATTCTCCTTATCCTGATCCTTTTTGCTCAGACTGTCTGCCAGGGTTTGCTCTCTTGTTACTAGCTTTGCTTTATTTTTGGCTCCTTTGAGGACCCAATTTGGATAGCCCCTTTCTTTAAATCTTTCCATCATGTCTGAACTTTCTGTTTGATAGGCCTCTTCCGTGCTGCAGTTTCTGTTGTGATGAAATACGGAAAGCTCTTCAATAGCACCCATGGAGAGAGGGTGGGATGTTGATGATTCCTTTTTCGTAGGAGCATGACTTGGAGACATTTCAGCAAAATCTAAGGTGTGACCATGCCGAATTATGTCTAACACCCATATGTTCAAGGAGATCTCTTTCCAATGATCGTAACATTTTGAGAGGTGTTTGTTCTTTAACTGTGGGTGAAAGCCCGAGGGGGTTGGTGCCCTGGAATAGTCACTGTCGTCTAGCCATATCCTGGCCTTTTCCACCCACTGATGGGCACCGACGCGTTGGTTGTTGTGAGTAGGTGGATGTGAAGGAGGATTTCTGCTGCTTTTGAGCAGACTATTGAGGTCAATATCCCTGTTTGGAATTCGTTTGATATCTGTAAGACAGGTAAGAAGCTCTGGATGAAAATTGTCCTCTTCCATGGGCTCCACAAGAGAAGTGAAGACGCCTTTGCTGCAACTTCCCTAGCGAACGTGCAGTGTCGGTATATGCCTTGATAAACCGCAGAGCATCATCAACATGTTTGCCAAACAGGTTCACACTGTCAAATGCTATACCTAAAACCCTTGATTGAACCTCTGGTCGGAATGAGGTCGCCTTCAACCATCCCAGTTGGCGTAGCACAGCTGCACCTGCCATTTGCCTGTGTAGATGATTTCAGAAGAAGTCGTCGCACTTTCCTGCAGAATTTCCTTCGCCTCTCTTTTCTTGTCTTTAGGCAAGTAGTCAAGGAATGCTGACAAATCCGATCACATCTGCCTATCATAACGCCCTAAAATAGCGAAAGCATTAGATGCTCTATTAGACTTGGCTGCCATAACTGAAAATCATTCTCCAATATTATCCAATCTTCTGCTCTCCTTGTCCTGTGGCATTGAACACGGGGCAGATGTGTTCCTGGAGCGTCTTTGGGCAGCTTACAGGACCACCGAGTCACGACAACGATGTCCTATTAAGTTAAGTCAGAGAATGACCGCTGCAACAGAGGCTGGAGTCTTCATCAGCTTCAAGCCTTCCTCCCAAATATAATCGACGATGGGAATGGACCTCACAGATTTCCTCTCTTGATCATTAAAATCGTAAAGGAAACATTCCATCTGCTTTACTGGTAGAGGTGAATCAAAGAACTTTGAAGCACACTCTAGAAGTTTGTGAAAGTCTCCTATGACCTCTGGAGGAGACTAGTCGTCTTGGTGACAGTGATGGAGACGAGGTGTCCAAAGCCATCTGGGTTCTGAGGAAGTTCTCCTTCCTCCAGTTGATTCTATCCGTCACTGATAGTGATCGGAGGCAGTACTTTTTTATCATTATGCAGTGAAGGACCTACATGGCTTCTAGGCCGTGATGTTACGGCCTGCACATCTGATTAGTTCATACCGGGATCGTTGGCAATGGAGCATTTGCCTCCGGAAATCTATTATAATGGTCACTGAGCATGCAACGTAGGTCTGTAACCAAAGAAGTAGGCACTGATATAGTGTGGCCCCTAGGCACATGCTGTTGTGCATAAGGTTCCATGTAAGGATAATATTCCTGAAAATAATCATTTCGCTGAGACGCCGGTTGGTGTCTGTTTCTGAACGAATACTCGCCTTCCAAATAAGTAGAGCCTGTCCACCATGCTCGTCATCATTTGTGTCCTGACATTTGACATTGAGCTGAGTGGGACTGTAAGCTGGCCCAAAAAGTCCTTCATCCCCAGATTCTTCTGTTTCCAGGAGATGGGCAGGGGGAAGTGGAGATACCGTGTCTGATCTGGGTGCAGAATCACAGGAACACCCTCCATGGTAATAAAATCAGGATTTTTCTATGCAGTCAATGGGCTCGTTGGTGATGAAAGGGCATGTTTGCCATGAGCTTTGGTTGACCTCACTGCTTGAGATGTAAATGTTCCCGTCAACAGGATCACTTTTGACGCTGTCAGTGAGGAAATGATTGTCGCCGTAGCCTTCTCTGACTAGGTAGTCTTATTGTTGCCGTCGTCAGGGTTACCGATGCTTCTGTCTTCACTGGTACTGAGCAAACTGATGGACAGAATGCAGAAAAATGTCATACATTCACCCCAGTATAGAGATCTGGGCCTAAATCCCTCGTTTTTTTGCTCACCATGCCATTCCAATTTGGACCCAGCCATATGCAAATCAGTCTTGACCCTGTGCCCAATGGGAACAGTCCAGTCCGAACTGCCAGGTCCGGTCCTCCCTGGACTGGAAACAAGCATCCTAGGACCGGTTTTGGGCTTTCAGCCCTCATCAGCCAGGATAGCATGACTCCAGTGGCATGGAGAGCACGGGACCCACGTCTGGGCATACCCGTCCCACTCGGGTTGACAAATGCAAAAAGAACAATTGATGGACAGAATGCAGAACAAAGTCATACATTCACCCCAGTACAGAGATTTGGGCCTAAATCCATCATTTTCTTGCTCACCATGCCATTCCAGTTTGGACCTAGCTATATGCAAATCAGTCTTGACCCTGCACCCAATGGGACTGGTACTGAGGGCGAGGTCGACATAGTAGCTGTCGATGAAAGATCCTGTTGGAGCAGAATTTTCATTTAGAAAATTCAGGGGCTTTTGAAGCTCTAGTATGTCTATGCGTTTTATTAATTATTAATAAATAACAATTAATTATTTGTCTTGTGCAAGTGTGTTTTTATTAATCAATCCGTTTGTCTTAACATAAGAGAAAGTTACACGAGGGTTAGCATGCGTGTGCTGTTTCTGTTTCCTAAAAAATAACGTGCAAGTTTTCATGTTTAAACGTTGCTGTGTGCTGTTTATTTTGAGCACAAAACGCTGTCTGAATTAATGCTTTTTATGTCGCGAGAGCTAGATAAATGCATACACATAGGGGTATTAGTGAGGTTAACACTGTTTAATCATTATGCTGTAGTAACGTTGTTTTTATTTCTTTTAATTGAGATGGTCTATTGTGGCCTATGGAGGCCTAGTCCATGATGGCTGATTTTGTGAGCCTGGCCTCGAGTGAATATGTGAAAACTGAGACGAGGGAGACCCCTGCTGGAAATGGTCTTGAAGCTAACTGACCATGGTCCATGTTGAGGAACTTTCCATGAGGACAGCAGCAGTTTTTGGGAGTTCTCCAAGAGAAGTGAAAGTGTCCTTGGCAATTTTGAAAAACAAAGGAGCCTTAGAGGGAAACTCTGAACTGTGGCTCGATAGCCGAGGAGAAGCCGGATTAATGTGATACATGTTTTATTTTCTTGGTTCCTGTTCCGTAGTTTCCGTCTTGTGACTTTTCCTGAGCGGAGATTTTCAGATGTAGCAATGTTACATTTCTTCCTTCTCGCTCTGCTCAGTGATTCAGTGTATATTGCAAACTTTATGTGTGTTTCCATTGTAATTTTTACTATAAAAAATGTTAGCTTAGGGAGGGATTTGCCACTTGCCATTTTGCCTTTGCCGCGTGAATCTGCGTTGCTGAGGATCGATGCTGAGGGACTTCGTCTTGAGAGACTTTACCGAGAGACTTGTCCTGACCCGTTCTGACACTTAGTTAGAATAGGTAACTATGAGAAATGATTTATTCTGATTGATTTACTTTGACTAATTTTAGATAAAGCAATATAATTTTAAACATGGTGTTGAATTTTCTTTCTTGTCAATTATTGGGTTTATATTTCTGATCACTATTGTATATGTTATGTAGATTATGTTATTGATTAGGACAGTCACAAAACCAGATCTGATCGACCTGATATCGATGCAGGGTTTTTAGGTGTTTTCTTTCCACAGGTTTATTGCTGGTAGAGTATTTGAGCGTATGTTAGTGAAATGGGCCCTAGCGTATGATGAGTGTATGTGCGTGTAACTGTGTGATTACTCTATCCGTGGTAGTGGGCATATTTTAGATACCCTGATCCCTATCAATTTCCTGGTAGCAGAGATTGATGGTTTTGATGGTTGTCTTGATCTGATAAGATTGCTTGTATATTAGCTTATTGATTATTGATTTTATTTTGTTGATATTGGTATATGTACTAATACTATATGTTGAAGTCGTCATGTTGAGTTATATGTAGTGCTTCTGGAATTTGGAAGCTGTGGTAGCAGTTCCGTAGTAGGGCAGAGGAAGGTATATGCTGCTCTCGGGAAAGACTGGATTGTGAGGAATAACGTGTGACAATTGAAGTTGCGCGTTCACATTGTCTGGGTTCGGAATCAGTGACATTGTTGTATGTTACAATTAGAATATATTTCTGGTATATAAGGAGTGTGTATCGTAGTGAAGGTTATCTTTGAAACTCTGGTCTTAAGTCCCAGGGATCCGTAAAGGATTTTCGTTAAAGCTTATCGCGGGAGGAGTAATAGGTATTCTCTGAGCTTGTTTGAGGAACTGGGCAAAGTTGCTTAGTTAATGTATGTTATAATTCTGTAGTGGGACAGATTGTGCGCTGTTCTCGGGAAGCAGGATTCTGTGTGCATGTACTATATTTTTCTTGCATGAATGTGCGTGAATGTATATACATTTATTGATTGTAAGACTCTTTGGATAAGTCCTAGAGGAAACAGTTATGAGATGTATGAAAGTTTGTTGACTCTTGAAAAATAGACTCTCTTTTACTATTCTGTGGTTAGCGAAGCAGACAATGGAGATGTTTTTATGTTGTAACTAATAGATTTTGTAGAAATCTTGACACGAAGTCTACTGAGAGATTTTGTAAAGGAGGGGTAGACGAGTGACAGAAGACAGGAGACAAGCGACTGCAGCGACTGTTGACGTCAGAAAGTCCTCGCTCTGATTGGATAGTGGATCAGAATAGGGTTCGCGCAAGGATTAGTGCGTTAGTGTGAGCCGCGCAGGGATTGGAAGAGCTGTTTAGTGACGTAGACGCTCCAGGATTGGTGCGTTAGTGTGAGTCGCGCTGCTATTGGTTGAGAAGCTCGTATTGTATATTTATAATACGGAGAGAGTAGAGAGTTTTGGTAAGCGCTAAAATGTATTACCAAGAAGAGAAAAAGAAAAAAACATTCTTTGGGAAAGTTAAAAAGTGGTTTAGCAAGGATAAAGAGGTTAAAACGAGAGAGGGTGAGTTGCTACCTCCAGCGAAAACACCTGCATCCTTCATGGCTGCGAAATATGGATTACATACCTGTATATGGTTGCAGAATTGGGTTAGGTATACTAAAGAAGATGGTGTTTTAGCATTTCCAGAACATGGTTCATTTAATTTGGCCGTGTTGAGAAATTTACGGGAAAAGATGGTATGTCTGGACCCGAAGCCAAGACCTACACAGTTCGAGGCTTTAGTGGAATGGGAAGAAGAAGTTCATGAGCGAGAAAAGCAAAGATCTGGAGGGTATTACAGGCATATGTTTGGAAGGAGACATGATCGTGAAACACATCATGATCGGATGAAAAGGTGGCGAGATGTTAATATGTCAGAGGGATTATATCCTGAGAACAATTGAAGAAGGAGCAGTTGGAGTTAATGAGTATGATGATGAGGTCTTAAATGACATGATTTACAAGAGACCACCTCCATATAGACCAGAACCAGATGAGAGTACACCAGTTGTTTCTCCGATAAGAGATACAGTCTGTATTATTGAGAAAGAAAAAGTGACACCTGAATCAAGAAGTAGTAGTTCTTTCAGAGAGAGAGAGAATCGAAGTAGTGAGGAAAATGCCAGAAAATTAGCAAAAACGACAACAGAACTGACTGAGAAAATTAGAGAGTTAACGAAGAATCTGGAAGCTGTTACGGTGCCTGTAACTATAGGTCCGGTTATGCCCGTGTTTGACAAACAGAAGACAGGTGAAAATGGAGGTTGTCTGAAATCTGTGGCTGCAACATGCAGGAGTCTGGAACAGAGTGAGGGAATCATAATGGGATATCCTGTAAGGGTATTCGTACCTCACAATGTGGCAATTCTTTTGACAAGAAGCAGAACTCAGTACATGTCACATAGTCGATTGACCAAATATGAAAAAGTGATACTGGGAGCATCAAATGTGACTCTTGAGAGATGTGTGAATGTGAATCCAGCGACACTTTTGCCAGACATTGAAAATGTGGGTGTGAAAATGGAAGATGATCATGATTGTTTGGATGTGCTTGAGTACTGTACAAAACCAAGACCAGACATAAGGGATATTCCCTTATCTGAGAATGATCATGTGTTGTTTGTGGATGGATCATGTTTGAGGAATGATGATGGTGTGCTATGTGCAGCATATGCGGTGTGCAAAGTTTCAGAGGTCATGGAAGCATCACCGTTGAAAGGAGTGAAATCTGCGCAAGTTGCTGAATTAATAGCATTGACAAAAGCTTGCGAAATTGGGAAAGATTTGAGGACGACTGTGTTGACTGATAGTCAGTATGGATTTGGAGTGGTGCATGATTTTGGCCAACTTTGGCTACAAAGAGGTTTCTTGACATCGAGTGGAACTCCAATAAAGAATGCTGAAATGATTGGAAAATTGCTTGAGGCGATACAGCTGCCTAAGGAGTTAGCAGTTGTAAAGTGTGCTGCCCATGGTCAGGGGGAGGATTTCATAACGATTGGAAACAGGTACGCCAATGATGTTGCGCAATACTGTGCGAAGACAAATCAGTCCATTAATAGGGACAGAGAAGGGGAAATGTCTTTTCTTTCTGTGATGTTTACTAATGTCCTAGAGACCTGGGATGAAGTGAAGCAGTTACAAGATGAGGCAGGAGAAGAAGAGAAACAAGATTGGATTAAGGCAGGATGTGCTCCAAGAGAAACAGACCATGTTTGGGTCTACAGAGATGGCAGACCAGTGATGCCTAACTCCATCTTGTCATCAATGGCAAGGATGTATCATGGCCAGGGACATTTGGGGAGAGACGCGATGGTTAGGTCGTTTAAACAAACCTGGTACAATGCAAAGTTCAGGACAATTGCAGAAAGTATCTGTCAGAGGTGTTTAGTTTGTCAGCAATTTAACACTGGGAAAAAGACAGTGGTGAGTCTGGGAACAATAGGCAGAGAAGGAGGTCATTTTACAAGAATGCAGATTGATTTCATTGAGATGCCCCAAGTGAACAGACTGAGGTATGTTCTAGTGGTAGTCTGTTTGTTTTCAAGGTGGGTGGAAGCTTACCCGACTAGAAGAAATGATGGATTAACAGTGGCAAAGTTACTGTTGAGGGAGTTGATTCCTAGGTACGGGTTTCCAGTAACAGTTGAGTCTGATAGAGGTAGACATTTTCAAAATGAGCTCATGGGTTTGATTTGTGAAGCATTGAAAATACAGCAGAAGCTACATTGTGCATACCGACCAGAGGCTTCTGGTGTGGTTGAGCAGATTAATGGCACGATCAAGAATAGGATTGGAAAAATGTGCTTAGCCACTGGCATGAAATGGCCAGATGTTTTGTCTCTAGTTCTGATGACAATGAGATCTACTCCAGATAGAACTACTGGTTTGAGCCCGCATGAGATAATCATGGGACGTGCTATGCGCCATGCATTCGTGCCTGTCAATAAGTTGGTGACAATAACTGATGACATGATTTTGGATTACTGTAAAGGCCTGGCTGACGCAGTTCATTCTGTGTTTCACCAGGTTGGAGAAGAAGCTACCACACTTGAGAAGAAGCAAGCCCATGATCTGAGTCCAGGAGACTGGGTGAGGATTAAGGTGCACAGAAGAAGAAATTGCTTGATTCCAAGGTGGGGAAGGCCGAGACAAGTTATTCTGACTACGACGATTGCAGTAAAGTGTGCTGGAGTGAAGCACTGGGTACATGCAAGTCATACTCTGAGAGTTCCAAACCCAAAAGAAGGGACTGGTAAAGAGTATTTTGAAGAGTCAGATTCTAGTGATGGTGAAGATACTGAAGATACGGAATCAGTGAGAAAAGAAGCAGAGAGAGCTCAAGAGAATCACTGCGAGTATCAGAGAGAAGATCAAATTCTGTAAGAGAGCCTGAAGTTTCAAATAGCAGCGAAGGAAAAAGAAAAGAAAAAATAAATCACACAGAGATTACTCCTGAATCAGAAGAGGAGGAGATTGAAGAACCACTTGAGATTATATTTGAAGAAGTAGGGTCAGAAAAAGATAGAGAGGGACAGATTGCGGAAGACCCCCGAGGAGGTGTAGGGAACATTCTTGATGAGTCAGGTGAAGGGACAAGTAGACAGCAAGAAGATTGTGTGTCGGAGACCCGAGGAGGGACAGGAGTAGGGAAGTCTCAAACAGTGGTGAAAAAATCTGTGGAGAAGAAGAAAACTGCTGAAAAACGGAAACAAGAGGCACTTGAAACAGATGATGAGGATGAACAAACAGAGGGTCGAGTTCTGAGAAAGAGAACTTGGATTGGAGAAAGAAGTAATAAAGAAATAAAGCCGAAGAAGGTGTTAAGAGGAGACCGTTGGCCTAACAACAGAGTTAAGAGGCTGAGATACAGAGTAATAAGAGCAAATTCATCAAAAGCTGAACAAGTGAATGAAGTTTCGAGTCAAAGTTCAAAAGCTGAAGGAGAAGAATCAAAGGAGTTAAATGAACCAGTGGAAATAAAAAGAGTAAGAAGACCCAACCAAAAGTACAGATCACCGGAATGGTCTTATGTGGCACTGTCTGAAGGAGGAAAAGAAGAAACAGTGACTCGAGATAATCCGGAAGTGGTCTTGAGAGAAGTGGTTGAGGAAGATACTGGTGAAATTCTGAAAGTACTCTTGACTGACATTGGAGAAGAGTCGAGTACTGAGGATTTTGATGTTGGAGATCTGATACAATTTGATGTTGAAGAAATTGAAGTGAAGAATGATAAGTATCCAAACTGAGTGAAAGAAGGATTCACTTGGATCAGGTGAACGAAGAGAGCATTTGGATAAACTGAAAGCTGAAGAATTGCTGAAGAATTGAAGAAGTTCAAATAGTAGTGGAGTAGTAGAGGCTAAAACTAAAATGGCTAACATAGAGGATAATAGAAATAGATGTGCCTTCTTTAAGAGGTGGTGTAGGATGTGCTGCTGTTGTACTGGATTATTAATGCTTCTATGGGGTGTTTTAGTTTTATTAGTTACTTTTAGAGTAGAGTTTGGAATGCATACAGAAAATGTGACAAATGTAGAAAAGAATTCGCAAAAAGTAGTTCCAATTAGAATTAGTAATGCTTACACACACAAAGATAGGTCAATTAATAACTTTTCTAGTTTTTTCGAAATTGTTATATGAATATGTGAAGACAATGGAAGTAAGGGATTGCTACGTTTGTATGCAATTACCTGCATCCGTTTCAGAGGGTGTTACTTATCACCATTTACCAGCTACATATGGTATTTCTTGTAGTATTTTAAGTAGTGTTTTTTATTTGTTAGGGAAAGTAGATTATAAGATGTCTAACAGAGATAGTATTTTTGGGCACTTGCCAATGAACAAAGAGCTGAATCCAGCTAAAGAAGCTAACACTTTTGGTGAGATTTTTATTGAAGAAAAAGGATTAACATTAGATTACATTTTTAAGAATAATTTAACTTGCAGTTTGAAAGAAGAGGAGAAAGCTTTCCTGGATATGGTAGAAGAAAGGAGAGTGAACATACATGAGAAAGCGGGAAAATATGAAGTGAGTGAGACAATTTGGGACATTGAGATGGGAAAAGAGTTGAGAAATGGGGCTAGTCCAACTTTAGCTCTAGATGCACCGCAGAAGGGTAAACTTTGCATTACAAGAAGGAAATCCCAATATGATACATATTTTGTGGGGACTAGTGAGTGCCATGATACATACTTTGTTGCGACAGGTTGGGGTTTCAGAGGTGGAGAAGATACAATTTTTCCAGGAGTGTATTATGTTTGTGGGAACAAGGCTTATTACAAGTTGCCTGACCATTGGTATGGCACATGTTATGTGGGCCTGGTTTTTCCTAAGATTTTTCATACAGATAAAATAAGAGATGTAGAAGATATTAACTTATTAACACGTTTTAAGAGAGAAACTTGGTCTGAAATTGTGGGTGATATTTTTGGGGTTTTGATTCCAGCAGTGGGAATTTCTTTAAATGCTTATGGAATTCGGAAACTGTCCACAGTGGTTGATCGCTTATCGACAAATACCGCAGGAGGGTTTCTTTTGGTGAATACGGAATTAAGTGCCGTACGTGCCATGTCTATGCAAAATCGACTTGCCCTTGATATTCTATTGGCCAAGGAGGGTGGAGTCTGTGGAATATTGAAAGTTCAACATTGTTGCACTTACATTCCTGACGAAAGTAAAGACCTGAAGGTCTATATCAGAAATATTACTGATTTGCATGAAGAATTAGTACCACTTGAAGCTGGGAGTTTGTGGACTAAAATAGCTAATAAAATGATAGCTGTTAAGGATTTTATTGCAAAGATAGGTAGTACTATTATAGGTAGAATATTGTTTCCCTTGTCTTGTATAGTTGTGGCTTTATTAATAATAAGATTGGTGTGTGTGTGTTGTAAAAACAGGGGAGGGAGGAAGAAATTGAATAAAGAAAAGAAAAATAAGAGGTTGAAAAGAGAACCTCAAGAAATTGAACTAGAAGAATTGAGGGAGAGTGTTTATTTAGAGACAAAAAGGGATGATGAAAGAGTGACTGGTGTTTAATGTTGTGTAAGGGGAAAAGACATTTCTGATTTCTCCTAAAATGGGACTAAATTTTCACTAATTTTTTTTTTTTTTGGGGGTTTATTTGGTGATAAAATCACCAAAGGGGGGATTGCTGGAGCAGAATTTTCATTTAGAAAATTCAGGGGCTTTTGAAGCTCTAGTATGTCTATGCGTTTGATTAATTATTAATAAATAACAATTAATTATTTGTCTTGTGCAAGTGTGTTTTTATTAATCAATCCGTTTGTCTTAACATAAGAGAAAGTTACACGAGGGTTAGCATGCGTGTGCTGTTTCTGTTTCCTAAAAAATAACGTGCAAGTTTTCATGTTTAAACGTTGCTGTGTGCTGTTTATTTTGAGCACAAAACGCTGTCTGAATTAATGCTTTTTATGTCGCGAGAGCTAGATAAATGCATACACATAGGGGTATTAGTGGGGTTAACACTGTTTAATCATTATGCTGTAGTAACGTTGTTTTTATTTCTTTTAATTGAGATGGTCTATTGTGGCCTATGGAGGCCTAGTCCATGATGGCTGATTTTGTGAGCCTGGCCTCGAGTGAATATGTGAAAACTGAGACGAGGGAGACCCCTGCTGGAAATGGTCTTGAAGCTAACTGACCATGGTCCATGTTGAGGAACTTTCCATGAGGACAGCAGCAGTTTTTGGGAGTTCTCCAAGAGAAGTGAAAGTGTCCTTGGCAATTTTGAAAAACAAAGGAGCCTTAGAGGGAAACTCTGAACTGTGGCTCGATAGCCGAGGAGAAGCCGGATTAATGTGATACATGTTTTATTTTCTTGGTTCCTGTTCCGTAGTTTCCGTCTTGTGACTTTTCCTGAGCGGAGATTTTCAGATGTAGCAATGTTACATTTCTTCCTTCTCGCTCTGCTCAGTGATTCAGTGTATATTGCAAACTTTATGTGTGTTTCCATTGTAATTTTTACTATAAAAAATGTTAGCTTAGGGAGGGATTTGCCACTTGCCATTTTGCCTTTGCCGCGTGAATCTGCGTTGCTGAGGATCGATGCTGAGGGACTTCGTCTTGAGAGACTTTACCGAGAGACTTGTCCTGACCCGTTCTGACACTTAGTTAGAATAGGTAACTATGAGAAATGATTTATTCTGATTGATTTACTTTGACTAATTTTAGATAAAGCAATATAATTTTAAACATGGTGTTGAATTTTCTTTCTTGTCAATTATTCGGTTTATATTTCTGATCACTATTGTATATGTTATGTAGATTATGTTATTGATTAGGACAGTCACAAAACCAGATCTGATCGACCTGATATCGATGCAGGGTGTTTAGGTGTTTTCTTTCCACAGGTTTATTGCTGGTAGAGTATTTGAGCGTATGTTAGTGAAATGGGCCCTAGCGTATGATGAGTGTATGTGCGTGTAACTGTGTGATTACTCTATCCGTGGTAGTGGGCATATTTTAGATACCCTGATCCCTATCAATCCATTGACAAGCAGATTTTTCCAGCGATGGTTCCTTTCAAGGAGTCACAGGCACTGGGCTCACTTCCTTCCTGGCAGATTTTGAAGACCCAGATTCCTTATGAAGGGACTTAGACTTTTTTAGGGTCCTAGGGCCAGATGCATCAACAAACCATTTTGCAATTTCCTAATTGCGAATCCTTGTGAATCGCAATTGGAAAATCACAAAACGGAATGCATGAAAGTGTGTTTAACACTTTCTGCAATTCCCAAGGGATCGCAAATGACCTACCTCATGAATATTAATGAGGTAGGTCGCAATTTGCAACCCCTTAGGAATCGCAAAAATCACAGCAGACCACCATCTCCATGATTGCTTTTCAATAAAGTAATCATTTATTTGTAAAGCAGCCAGTTTTTCTTAAAGGAAAACGGGATGCTTTACAAAAGAGAAAATTAAAATTTTCCTTTCATTTTCTAAGAGCAGGCAGTGGTCCGTGGGAAAATGCAGTTACAGACATTCATAAAGGGGAAAGGGTCCGTCAGGGACCCCTTCCCATTTGCAAATTGGTTTCCACCTACTTGAAGTAGCTGGTAAAATGTGAATGTATTGCAACCGCATTTCGGTCACAAAACATTCATACATACTGATGTGATTCGGTATTAGGAATGGATGCCCTAAACACCCCCCCTTCCTAATAGCGAATCGCAATCCAATTTTGCAATTCGGTAACAGGTACGCTTCTGTCTCTCATCATCAGATCCTGAATCTGAGTGGGTCTTTCTCTTCTGGAGCCGTAGAAGTGGTCTGGCCTCCTGGTCTTTCAACGTTTTAGCAGAAAAAGTTCTGCAATGCTTACATTCTTTGTGCTTATGATGGGGATGTAAGCAGTGTTAGCATTCTTGGTGGGGATCTTCTGAAAAAAGTCTAGGCTTTCCAAAAGACTTACAAGGCCTGAACAGCCTCTTTTTTGATCCCTCTGACATGATGTTTTGAGGAAAAGAAGACACTTGTATCTCAGAGTTGCTTGAAGGTCCAAAAGTGTCACTTCTGGAAGAAGCCAAAAAGGTCAAAAGGGGACTGAGCACAGGAACTGAGTAGATCTCAGGGAGACTCCCTCACACATGGCGTGCGGTTAGAAATGTATGGTATGGCGGCCCTGCAGGGGAGGAGTGCTTCAGGTTCTGCTCTCTGATTGGTTTAAGTTTGTATCTATTAAAACAATGTGAATTGGTTAGCAATGTCATTTGAATTCTCTATGGCTGTTAATGATATGCATAGCACTGCTTATTATAGTTACCGTAGGACGCCCACCATGAAGATGCGGAAGATTCAAGCAAGTGAATCTAAGAAAGATTTAATACTGTAGAAAGTTAGTTACACAAGTAGGACTCAGGGACAACTTTGTTGGTGTTCCAAATAGGAAGTAGCTTGATTTTGCTTAATAAACCATCACAAGGCATTGTTAACCTTGTTCAAATATACAAAGTGAAATTAAAACATATCTTGATATATAGTCTTGCATTAGGAATTCATATGTGTTCCTATTTATAGTTGCTTATCCACTGGAAATTCCATAGGATCATGGGCAACCACCAAGTATGACCAGAAGATCTGGTTCGCCAGCAGCTTAGCCCTTCTGGCCACACACCCAAGTGAAACCCTCATGAAGAGTGTTGTGATACTTGGCTCTCGGTTTTGGTGTTATCATTTTTGCATTCTTCCTGTTTACAACTGGTTGAATCTATAACAAAAACTGGGGTCTGTTTAGGCAGGTTTTTATTGGTCTGGTGTGGAGATGTCCCTGGGGAATCATGGGACAAAGAGGATGTCCACAGGGTGACTCACGCCTCTATACCCACTGCCCATCTTCTGCTGACGACAACATCCAGAGGTTGATTGTGTGGCGCGAAAAGGACAACAGGGTTCTAATTCCGCCGGCCAGTGACTATGTAGAGGAAGTTTACAAGCCACCAAGATGGCCAACTCCCTTCGGGATAGGGGACTAATTGAACACCTTCGCTAACCATGGGGTGCTCATGTAAAGAACGAAGGTCCCTCAAGAAAAGTCTTTAAACTAGTTTATGTTTTTGTCTTTTCTTCGCGTACAGTTTATGTTTTTGTCTTTTCTTCGCGTACAGTCTAGGACTCTAGGTAGTCTAGAAATTAGGTTATGGTAGAAAGGAAACAGCTGTTTCAAGAAGCACACCAATTCCGCATTGCTGCAATTCAAATAAAGTTTCCATCACTATCTCTTAATTGACCTTTTAAAAAAACAGTGAACATAAATTGTATAGTTTTCTACTAAAAGGATAAACATGAAGTTAATTATTGTCCATCCTGAGCAAGAGCTGCACAGGCTCTTAACAATTTAAGTAGGAATGAAGTAAAGTGAGTTCGGGATGATGAAAGTAACAGAAGCACAACCTCTGAGACCAATATTAACTCTCATCTCTTAAATATTTACTAGTCGTTGCAAAGGCGAGTGATGAAAGTCTGTGGTCCTGGGCGATGTCCACATAGTATGGCCCCAGTTGTTTGCCAGGGAGGTTCTGGCACTTCCTCGACAAGGTGATTACTCCAAGGTTGTAGAAATATAAAAGACAGACTTTGGTATGAGAAGTGGCGGTGAGTTCTTTCCACCTCCCACGTAAACAGTGGGTCTATAAAATGACGGTACAGTAGCAATGAAATGTGGTTTCTGGCGATGTGGAATGCTCTGTGTGATTAGTAAGCAGCTGACTGGTGGGATGAGATCCAAGCATGGCCCCTGCTTATGACTCAACTCTTCATTTCTCATTTTTAATCGTCTGATTTACAGTTGTGGTAATGGAAAATCTCAGATTGTTTAAGGAGGTATTAATTCACCGGCTGCATGATTCTTCTCGGTGAATTAGCTTCGACATAGGGTTGTGGCGGAGGTAGACCAGCCAACATATTGGCCACCGGTGGAATATCACCCCTTCCTACACAAACTTAAGGATTGCTTCTTACCACACAATTCTAAAGCAGACCCCAAATGTATTTTGATTCCTTGGATGCCCCACCCTACTCCAATCTACCCCACTTCACTCTACCCCAGTCTTCCCAACTCCACTCCAACCTCTCCCACTCCACCCTAGTCTACCGCAATCCACCCCAGTTCAATCCACCCCACTCCAATCTACGACACCAATCTACCCCAAACCCCCACACCAATCTGCCCGAATCCAATCTACCACAATCCAATATACCCCACTCCAATCTACCCCACTCCACCCCACTCTACCCTACTCACCTCTAATCTACCCGACTCTACTCCTTGTACTGTTTTTTTTTTCTGAATTACATCTCTAAGATTGCAGTTGAGAGCATGCACCTTGTCCTAGTATCCTACTCTCCAGTCTGCTATGTGACATGATTTTTGTTTTGTCTTATGCGTTTGGCAGCTCTTCTTTAGCCTAAGTCTGCCTTTGTACCGCCTCTTGTTGTTGTCAGTTGTCCCATACTGGACTTTTAATGTGTGCTGGTAGGATGTTTTGTATTCACAGCCCCGTAGAGGCGAGGGGGTGGGGGCCATCAATGCATGCCTCATACTGTCTGTGGGGTGTGTCCTCTTTGGTAGAGACACCTTTCTTGCCTCTAGGAAAAGCATTTGAAAAGACACCGCAGCAAGCTCGTTGACCGTGGAACTCTTCCACTAGTGAAGAATACAAATATTGACTGTGGTGCTCTAATGCACCAGGCTTCATGGGTATGAATTCTGTAGGCTTCCACGGTAGAACAGATGGTAAATATTAACATGTTCCCCCTAAGTGGCCAAGGGTATGCCCAGATGTGGGTCCCATACTCACTGTGCCACTGGAACGAAGCTGCGCCAAACTGACGGCCCCCAGTCATGGCTTAGCCAGTCTTGGGTTGCTTGTCTTCTGGTACAGAGAGCACCTGGCCTTGCAGTTTGGGCTGGACAGTTCTCATTGGTGTGGGGTCAAAACTGGTCTGAATAAGACAGGGTCTAATCTGAGGTGGCATGGTGGACAAAGGAACGATGGGTTGGAATGCTACTCCGAGCAACTGCCAGTCATTCAACTCATTGCATACATTCCCGTATCACCTTTTGTGTGTTTGATATAATGCCCTAAGGAGCCAAGGGTATGCCTAAAGTGGCTCCCGTCTTCACTGTACCACTGGAACGAAGCTGAACTCAACTGGCAGCCCCAATCAGGGCAAAACCGCTCTTTGGTTGTTTGTGTTCTAGTTCAGAGTGGACCTGGCTTGGCAGTGTGGGCAGGACTGTTCCTATTGGGCCACTGCCAAGACCGATTGGCATATCCTGGGTCTAATCTGAGGAGGCCTGGGGGCAAAAGAACGGTGGTTTGGAATGCTACCTTAACGGCTGCCGGTGGTTGGACATATTGTAAGCATTCCTTCTCATCACCTTTTGTGTGTTTGATGGAGTTAGAACAGTAACAGTCTCCTCCTGTTTGCACTAACTTTGCAATTCCAAGTCTGCCTCAAATTGTGCATTGACCCAGGCTTTTTCTCCAGGCAAATCCATGGAACTATTACCTGGAGGATTGGTAAATCCAATGTTTTAGCCATGCTATACAGCATCCTATGGCTAAAAAAAAAAAAAGATGCAATGACGCAGCAGCTGCATCATTTGGCTGGTATGTGCAACCTTTTTTGATTAGATTACCTATCTGCGATGGACCAGTAACTAAAAAAACTAGGTCAAAAGTGCTTTTAAAAATGTACCTCAAAAGTTCTTTATAAAAATAAATAAACAGATAAGTGGGTTGGGGAGAGAGTGTGTTGTGAAGCATGCAGTGTGAGAGAGCAACCCAAGTGAGAGTAGGGGAGAGAAGCACATGGGCAAGAGAGGGCAATGTAGAGGGTGAAGAAACCCACACAGGGAGACAGGTAGGAAAAACATGCACTTTCATGGAGTGTTTAGATAAAAAGAAAAGAAGACTTAAAAAGGAATCAAGAACCTGCTTGAGAAATATGTCCCAAAGGCAACCCTTGTGAAAGGGGTACCATTATCCTGATTGTCATGTCACAACCACACCCTCACATGACAGATCTTTATTGATTTACAGATGTTGCAAAGAGCCTTTTTGTCTTCTAAAAAGTAAAGGCATTCCTCTTCAGCGTTTACATGAGGGAACTCAGCAAACACTTCCAATTCTGCTACATTAGCTAAGACTTCGTTTATTTGCTCGACAGACAAAGCATGAGCGCCGGATTATACGTCACACTGAAAGGTCAATGAATCGCAAATAAAGATGGGGCTACCACTTATCTGCATCTCAAGCCATAGACATTCCAGAAGTCAACATTCTTTAATAGAAGAAACTTGGTTATTTATCACACTGGTTGTAATTGTACATGAAATAAGGAAATCTGGAATCCATGGTCATGTAACTTACACAGAGAAACAAGCACTGGCATAGTCTTTAGGTCTCGCCTGTGCAAGAGCTATTGGCTTTGGCAATGTGTTTTAGTCATGTTGTACACCGGTGTGGCTGAAGTTCAGCGTGGCTAAAAGTTAGTAGTGTGGAGCGGGGTAGATTGGGGTAGAGTGAAGTGGAATGGATTGGGATAGCGTGGATTGAGGTAGAGTAGAGTGGGGTAGATTAGGGTAGAGTGAAGTGGGGTAGAATGAGGTAGATTGTTGTGGGGTAGAATGGAGTAGAGTGAGATAGACTGCACTGGGGTAGATTAGAGTGAAATAGAGTGGGGTAGATTGGAGTTGAGTTGAGTGGGGTGGAGTGGGATAAACTGGAGGGGGAATATTGAACTGCAGTAGATTGAATTGGGGTAGATTGGAATAGGAAATTGGGGTACATTGGCGTGGTAGACGTGAGTAGGCTAGATTGAATTGGGGTAGATTGAGGTAGACTGGGGTAGAGTTGGTTAGATTGGGGTGGACCGGAGAAGATTGAAGTGGGGTTGAACGGGGCAGATTGGGGTAGAGGGGACTGGGGTATATTGGGGTCAATTACAGTAGACTGGGGTAGATTGGGGAAGAGAGAGGTGGGTGAACTGGGGTAGATTACAGTGAGGTAGATTGGAGTGGAGTGGGGTAGATTGGAGTGCGATAGATTGGGTTGATTAGAGTATGGTACATTGGAATGGAGTGGAGTAGATTGTGGTAGATTAGAGTGGAGCAGAATACATTGGAGTGGGGTGAGCTAAACTGGAGGGAGGTGGGGTAGATTGGGGCGGAGTGGGGTAGACCGGGATGGATTTGAGTGGAGTGTGGTAGATTCGAATGTGGTGGGGCAGATGGTGGGGTAGATTAGAGTGGGTTGGAGATGACTGGATAGGGGTATATTCGAGTGGAGTAGATTGGATTGGAGTGAGGTAAATTGGAATGGAGTGGGGTAGATTGCAGTGGACTGGGGTAGATTGAGTGAAGTGGAGTGGAGTAGATTGGGGTAGTTTGTAGAAAATTGGTGTATGGGAGATTGGGGTAGATTGGAGTGGTGGGGGTAGACTGGCTGGATTGGGGTAGACTTTGGTAGAGTTAAGTGGGGATGACTGGGGTAGATTGGGGAAGATTGGAGTGGGGTAGATTGGAGTGTGGTTGATTGGGGTTGGGTGGAGTAAGCTGGGGTAGATTAGAGTGGGATGGATTGTGCTTGATTGGATTGGATTGGAGTGGAGTGGGGTAGATTGGAGTGGAGCGCGGTAGATTAGAGTAGAGTGGGGTCGATTAGAATGGATTGGGGTAGATTGGGTGAAGTGTAATGGGGTAGATTTGAGTGAAATGGGGTGGACTGAAGTGGAGTAGATTAGGGTAGACTGGAGGTGAGTGGGGTAGATTGGAGTGGAGTGAGGTGTGTGGAGGGGCATAGAGTGGAGGAGCGTGTATGTCGTGGAGTAAGTGGCATGGAGCGGCGTGGAGTCGAGTGGTATGGCTTGTCATAGAGTGTCTTAGAGTAGAGGGGCATAGAGTGGAGTGGCATGTCATAGAGTGTAGTGGTGTGTCGTAGAGTGGAGGGGCGTGGTGAGGAGGGGAGTGGAAGGTCATAGTATTGTAGAGTGGAGTGTTGTAAAGTGGAATGGCATTGTGGAGTATACATGGTGTGGTAGCCTACTGCTAGTACAAACAACACATGTTCAATTAACCCCTTCGGTGCTCATGACGGAACGGTTCCGTCATGAGCGTCGGTTGAGCTGTGCTCATGACGGAACCGTTCCGTCATGACCACGCCCGCGCAAGCAACGGTCAGCACCGCGGGGGAATCCGCGCCGCATGGAAGGGGTTAAAATGCCATTATATTTGTACCATCATACAGTTTTACTCTGCAAATACAAAAATGTGTGAGAATATCATCTCCTAGTATATTGATGTGTTTTGATCGTATTCAAATATTTGTTCCCACCACACCTCAAAATTACACAAAAAAGGAGCTTCATTTGTACTTTTCTAATTCTGGTATATTCTGAAACTTCCTCACAGTTCATTTTTGTTGTGTGCTAGAAAAACATAACATCCCACACCCTCTCCTCTCACATTGGTACTCAGCAGGATAGTCACATAAATTCTCTCACTTTGAAGTCAGAGAAAGAAAAGTAAACAACAAGCTCCCTCTGAAGACAGAGCCTGACATTCAACCTCTGTTTTTGAACGCACAGCAAATTTGACAAGATAAGTAAAAGATTAAAAGGCCTGTTTACAGAAAGCTAGTACTTGGAGTCTGGTGGACCAGAGTTCCAGATGCCTCTGATTCACCTTCAGGGACCTTCTGAGCGACCGAAGTGGTCAGAGACTAGGATGATTTCAGGAGGCTGTTATCGGGTATCTCAAAGGCCTCATGGACTAGGATGTCCTACTCGTGAGGTGTGGGATTGTGTCACTTCTTCTGGTGAGAACCATTTAGAAGACTCCTCTAGAGCATCCTATCATCACCACAAAACAGCCGCGGCCAATCAGCCTTGGGATGCATCACTCACATAAAGACACAACCTGCAGGCACGCCCTCCTTGTTACTCAAGGAGGAAGTGATGTCCTTCTCATCAGCCTGGTACACTATGGCAGATAGCAGGATTATCACACTCCCCCATGCATGCTATAACCTATCTTTTTATTATCAAACAGAACAGGGGAGAGCCTGCTGAAAGAAGGTAAGTTGAGAGAATGAGAGAGTTGCAAGTAGGACAATCTGAGATAAAGGGAAGGGGAGGCTGAATGAAGAAAGGAGGAAACTAGGGAGGCCCTTTGAGGGGTAGGATTGCATTCGCCCCCCCCCCCCCCCACAGTGTCATGCATCACCCCAAGCATTGGTAACTAATGTTATACATATACTAGAAAGAAGGGTGGCCACATCTTTATCTCCAGGGCAGTTCAGGAAACTTTTCTTCTCAAGGCCGAGCTGCTGCAATTGTCCTTGAAATGACGATGCTGCTCCCGGCTGGCCTTGGCCTTGCAGATACAACAGGGCACTTCTCCCTTGATCTGTAGATAATATAGTTTTCAATTAGACAGCTGTAAAGTTAACAACACCACAACTGGGAAAAACAGAAACTGGTTCAGCCATGAATAAACACCTGCAGGCTGTTCAGATCATGGTCCTTTGGCTGACACAGACACACTGAAGGAGGAGAGGGAATACCACCGGTGTGGCGACTGATTACAACCGGGCACCAACTTGTAATCTTTGATGTGACCACTTACTGTTGTAAAGTGCTCTGAAAAGTCCTCTCATTCCTTTGGGTCTAGCTAGCGCTATATAAAACTCTCAAATAAATAAAAAAAATTATAATAAATGCAGCCCATTAAAGAAGGAGAAACATACCTCAGAGTGGTAAAACCAACACTGCATGCTCCTGCGTGACTACAATTACCACTGACAAAGAGGGCATTACCGCCATCCATAACTACTTGGAAATGTTGGAAAAACTACTGTCCTAAAATAATGGAGATTGTCACCCAAAATATGATCCACTCTGTAAAGATCTTGCAAAGTTTAAAGCTCATTGCGAGAGTATGGAAAGAGGACAGATGGCTATGCATATTCATTAGGCATTCCGGGGCATATGTATCAAACGATTTTGTATTCGCAAACGCTGCGAATCGCAAAAAAACAGCGTTTGCGAATACAAAATCGCAAAATGAGATGTATGAGGCATTTCAGCCTCGCATTCTTAAGGAATCGCTAATTTTGTGATTTCTTAAGTTTGCGTAAGCATTTAAGAAATCGCAAATTGCGATTTCTTAAATGCTATGTAACACGCACCCAAGTTGTGCGATTTCTCCTTAAGAAATCGCAAATTACCACCAACTTCAAGTTGGTGGTAATTTGCGATTTCTTGAAAAATGCACTTTTTTGCATTTTTCAAAGTGCCATGTGGCGCACATACATGCCCTTAGAGCATCTATGTGCGCCATATGCGCACACATGCTGATTTGAGGGGTGCATCAGGGTGTCATCATGACACCCTTGCACCTTTGAAAATATTCTCAATTTGCGATTAGCAAATAGCGATTCGCAAATTGAGAAGGACTTCCCATTCATTTCTATGGGCCTCCTGGCCCCTAGGAATGAATGGGAAGGTATTCCTTAATTGCGATTTCGCAATTTGCTAATCGCAATTAAGGAATTTTATGAATTCGCAAAATTTGTGCGAATTTTTATGTACATCCCGTTTTGCAATTCTCAAATAGCCATTCTCAAAAAATCGCTATTTGAGAATCGCAAATGGAGATGTTGATACATATGCCCCTCCATTAATAATGCACGATTGTGTTTTGTGCTGGGGGTATTTTATAGCAACTGGCAGCAAATGTTACCTTCCTCTTTTATTTCGTGTTTAAATCTATAAGAATATCATTTCCACCAGTGTTCACACTGAAAATAATGATCCAAACAGTACTTGCTGGCAGCACCACATTGGAGCAGTAACATCACTGAAGCTGTAATTTGCCAACTGCGTTAATTCTAACATAATAAAGAGAACTGCATTCCTCGCAATCTTAGATATTAGAACAACTTAATCTAAAAAGAGTTTATTCGGCTTAAATATGGTCATGTCTCCATTCTTTTTGGTGTGAACTGTATATCATTTTTGTTGCCAACAAACATGAATATCACACCAGTCCAAGACTTGTTTTGCCCCCACGAGTTTAGGCAAAGTGTGAAACAGTGATGCAGGCAGTGACAAGAGATATTTCAGAATAGGAATGGTGCTGCCTTTTCTCTAGACCTGGCAGTCTTTGAGGTCCAGGACCTTCCAAGCACTCACTCAGTGCCAATTTACCAGGAGTCCTTTTCGTCAGCGGACATCACCAAACCCCCTTATCGAGCGCGCTCCTGGTCTCCACAGTTGTGCAACACAAAATGATGGCACACGATGGAAGACATAGTGAGGGGTCCGTGAGATGACTCCAATCAGAGCGTAGTTACTAGACCATAATCATACAGATGAGGGCACTCCAGGACAACACCACAGTGGTAGCCACAGTTGGGTTATAGCTGGCCTCTAAAAATGGACAGCTGAGATTGGCTCTACAGCCCAGAACTCATTTCACAGAAGCAAATGTCATTCCTAAGACCTCCTTCCCCAAGATCTCCAAGACCTGAGTATTTGAACCTAATATGGGACCTTCTCAAACTCATGTGCAGCAAACGGAAACTAGACATACCGGTGAGCGAAAAGACCAGCTTAGTGAATCACCTCCAGATTCTATGAGATACCAAAATCCTACCTCCAGAGTCAGCCCTATGAATGGGACCAACCTATGGTCAATGATTGACAGAATATTGGAAGGATTCTCAATATAAAATGTCACAACAAGATCCACAGGGTTCTCACCACCTGAGGCAGATCTTTAACATTTTGGAAATCACAGAGGTTTTCTGGCGAAATTTAGGAAACATACAATAATTATAGGTTTTGAGATGTAAAGCGGTGTGAGGTGAGAGAACCATGTCTGATATTGAACCTGCAAGGGATGGAAGACGGAACACAGGCGCAGCACTATCTGTCTGTTTGGACTCTTACTTTTGCAAAAATGGCTGCCCTTCGTTAAATTGGGGTGATGTCAGCGCAGCAGTCGTATTGATTTAGTACGTTGGGTATTGCTTCATCTTACCATGGCAAGACCGTGCAAGTCTTGCCAACCCCTGGGGACTCAAATGATGTTCAGAAAGCTGAAAAATACCATAATTGTCAGAGTCTGTGATGAGAAGAGACAGGGTCCAGCCCTACGGATTCTATATTTTCTAAGCTCTATTATGTTCGCTTTACTACACTTACATTCTTTGTAGGTTCTTAGGGGAACTATCTGAGAAATAGCAGATGGAAGTGAATACAGATTTGGCTAGGGAGGCAACATCTAGTGTCTGTCTGTTGAGAGGAGAGAAACTGATTGTTTTTGGCCTTTTCTGGAATGGGAAGAAGTTAGCTTCCAGACAAATGAATAGTGGAGGGGGTTCCACTGGGGAAAGCGTGGACCATTGTATGCTCGTACTCGTTATATTTACGCGTCAATGGGCTGTGGCGACTCGTTATGTTTTTTGGCATCTAGGTCGCTGGTATGGTTGCCATCTCCAGGACAGCTCTGAAGAAGGACTTTGTGAATGAAGCAAGCGCAACACAATGACTTTTTAGGGCCGTTGGGTGTTGCCCAATCGTTTCAATCAAATCCCAAAAACCCTGCCAGCAAAGGCTACCAGATTGCAACTCTTAATTGCAGTTGGGCAACCTGGAAGATACTTTTTTACGCCCTTATTTTAGATATGGTCTGGCTGAAAGCTGGATGTTAAATGAGTTTATTATTCCAATAAGATTGATGTTAAATAAGCTGAATTCTTGTATTTTTTTATTTTTTTTAATGAGTTGGTAAAGCATATTTACTCAGTTGGAACATGTTTTCCACCTCTCTGCTGGGTGATTCAAAGGGCGACCTCAGAAGTGACCCTCTCAGCTGGGCCTTGGGACCCTGCACCTCATTAGCCACTCATGACCTGCCAAGGCAAGGATTCCTGTTTAAAACCAGATCACATCACCTTAGATATTCAGCAGTATAAGCACTTTCCGGCAGAGAGCAGCCAGCCATACAAGGCCAAATGCATTGTGTTAGTCTAGATGGTTCTGGCTTCTGAAACAAACAAGCTGACTCGGTGGCTCGAAGCTGGCCATCTTCTTGTCTGGCAGAAAGCCACGGTTCAGCGCTCCCCGAGGACTCTCCAATGGCTAACTGGACTCTGCGATGCAGGAGTGCGTCAGCTCTTTCCATGTGTGAGTGAGAGGGCGGCATCTAAAAATAAACCCATGGACAACAGACTGACCAGAATAGCAGAGATCATGCACTGGCTGAGATTCATGCTTTTTTTAGTTCACGACTAGCGACTCTATGAAGAACCTAAAACACCGCTTTAAAAGGGTGCAAACCGCCCCCACAATGTGTCACCAGTCAGCATTATGCGTGAAGCTGTCTCTCCGGTGAGTTAGAGGTGGATTCTGTCCCCAAGGAATTGTTTTCATAAAAATGTGTCTAAACAGTCTAAACAGTGCACATATCGTTGGTCAGCTACATTGGCTAAAATACGATAGGCTACATGGGGAGTTGTAAAAGGGGGAGGGATTCATATAAATTGGACATAGCTCATGGGCTGCCATAGTGCCCAGGAGGAACCCTTCCTCAAAACAAACAACACACAAAATACTGGGTTCATGCGGGCGCGGAAGGGGCAGCGCCCGTTGGCTAGTGCGCGCTCCATTGAGCCAGTGTTCAAACAGAAACCTATAAGCGTAGCAGCATCGGTTTTGAATTCTATACCAGTATACAATGCACACAACTGTTTGCTCAGGTAGCCACTCCTGGTCTCTAGGCTGCTGGGGCCGGTGCCAGTGTGCTGCTCAGGCTGCCACTCCTGGTCTCTAGGCTGCTGGGGCCGGTGCCAGTGTGCTGCTCAGGCTGCCACTCCTGGTCTTTAGGCTGCTGGGGCCGGTGCCAGTGTGCTGCTCAGGCTGCCACTCCTGGTCTTTAGGCTGCTGGGGCCGGTGCCAATGTGCTGCTCAGGCAGCCACTCCTGGTCTTTAGGCTGCTGGGGCCTGTGGCAGTGTGCTGCTCAGACAGCCATACATGGTCTTTAGGCTGCTGGGGCCGGTGCCAATGTGCTGCTCAGGCAGCCACTCCTGGTCTTTAGGCTCCTGGGGCCGGTGCCAGTGTGCTGCTCAGACAGGCACTGCTGGTGTTTGGGCTGCTGGGGCTGGGGCCAGTGTGCTGCTCAGGCAGGCACTCCTGGTCTTGAGGCTGCTGGGGCCGGTGCCAGTGTGCTGCTCAGACAGGCACTGCTGGTCTTTGGGCTGCTGGGGCTGGGGCCAGTGTGCTGCTCAGGCAGGCACTTCTGGTCTTTGGGCTGCTGGGGCTAGGGCCATTGTGCTGCTCAGGCTTCCACTCCTAGTCTTTAGGCCGCTGGGGCCGGTGCCAGTGTGCTGCTCAGACAGGCACTGCTGGTCTTTAGGCTGCTGGGGCCGGTGCCAGTGTCCTGCTCAGACAGGCACTGCTGGTCTTTGGGCTCCTGGGGCTGGGGCCAGTGTGCTGCTCAGACAGGCACTCCTGGTCTTTAGGCTGCTAGGGCTGGGGCCAGTGTGCTGCTCAGGCTGCCACTCCTGGTCTTTAGGCCGCTGGGGCCGGTGCCAGTGTGCTGCTCAGACAGGCACAGCTGGTCTTTGGGCTGCTGGGGCCAGTGTGCTGCTCAGGCAGGCACTCCTGGTCTTGAGGCTGCTGGGGCCGGTGCCAGTGTGCTGCTCAGACAGGCACTGCTGGTCTTTAGGCTGCTGGGGCCGGTGCTAGTGTGCTACTCAGGTTGCAACAGCTGGTCTTTGGGCTGCTGGGGCCGGTGCTTGTGTGCTACTCAGGTTGCAACAGCTGGTCTTTGGGCTGCTGGGGCCGGTGCTAGTGTGCTACTCAGGTTGCAACAGCTGGTCTTTGGGCTGCTGGGGCCGGTGCTTGTGTGCTACTCAGGTTGCAACAGCTGGTCTTTGGGCTGCTGGGGCCGGGGCTAGTGTGCTACTCAGGTTGCCACTCCTGTTCTTTAGGCTGCTGGGGCCGGTGCCTTTTTGCTATTCCTTGCTTTAAAAAAAACTTTTACAGTCCTATAGAGTGGTCAAGTGGCAACATATAAGCACAATATAAAACGATATAAAACTTCTTAGATAGATGCTAAATAAATAAATAAAATACTTGTATATGAAGTTCTACATGACCCAGAACTCTGCACAGGGGAAATAGTATCCACTGAGCAACAGCAATTTCTTTTGGTTTTACTTTCTCTGGGAGAGAATATATTTCTCTCAGGAGAACCTCTTCTCCCACACCCCCTCTAAATCTGGGTTGTTTCATTAGAGTGGGGAATGATAGGAATTTATGAATGCCAACAAATGTGAGAGTTTATTGGCATTTGCAAACACCCACGGCTAACCACACCTTGGAACACCCGGGAACATGCACATTCCTACCGCTTGAGTGGGATTTATTGGTGCAGAGATCTCTGGACTCATTGCAGAACTCTCCACACTCATAAACGAGCTTACACTCCTTTACTGGAAGCCCTAAGTAAGGTAAGATGGTCGTCAACTCATGTTCGCGACCAAATTTCATTTTGTGAATGGTCATCAGTATATGCATTGCAAATATTTCAACAGCCTTTTAGTTGAAGCAGATTCATTCTGTTTCCTCATGTAAAATAGGATGCAAAATCTAAAACAAAAATATAGCTCTATACTACTACTGGTAAACACAAAATCAACGCTATAAGTTATTAAAGTTTGTTTCCAAAACACAACTTAAACCCTTAGAATCCATCTCATTATTCAGTGCCAGCTTCCAAAAATGCTTTCAAATGGAAAACAGTCTCCAAAACTTTCACAAGTTCTGGTACCAAGGTCTGTCTCCAGCAAGAACGTCTGTAGATTGTCTAGCGAGGACACTTTTAAATAAGAGGATCTTATATCCGAGAACATCAAAATGCACTGGTATTTCCAAACAACGTGAGATTTCAGCACACTTATAGTAAATGCAGTTTGGGGTCACGTAATGATGTCTAGCGCATCCTCCAGACATCAAAGCCTTTCGTCAGCTGGAGCAGATGTTCCGGGAGCACTGCTAGGGATTTCTTTCTGGAATGTACTTGCGCTATTGAATTTTGAGTATTACTGTCATTTTACCGTCAAGCATAGGAAGGTGAGCCATGGCCACCGGTCTTGCAATTCCCAATAAGGAATTCTGAAAAAGAAACCTAGAAATCCTCTTCAAAAACAGCAAAAATATCTTGATAGTGCCAAAGAAGACTGAACATTTCACGTCTAAAAAACACTCTGAGAAAATGTCAGTATAATGCTAAGGGCCTGATTCTGATGCGGTTAGGAAGGCCTCCTAACGGCATTTGGTCCGTCCAATTCGCATCTGGAATGTGTCTTTCCCACCGATTTGGAGGGGTTTCCAACCGACCGAGTATGATGAGAGTTAGGCGTTAAGAATATCCCAGTCCAAACCCGACGGCATTTGGAATGACCAAGCCGTACAGAGCAGAATCGTGTCTCTATGGGCCGCGTTTCCAAATGACCGAATACGATGTTGGATTTGGACAGCCTTTCTGAATCGTGCCATCCTACTCGAATTGGCAGTCGGAATCAGACTTTGGGGGCCCATAGCGGGCCCCCCTCCACCCGGAGCCTTCCCAATCGGGCCCGTGGGGGTACCCATGGTTATTCCCTTACCATCCATGCACAGTGTGGCAGGCATCGGGGGGCCCGCCACAGGTGCCCGATTTTCCCTAGCCACGCCTTTCTTCAAAGGGAGCCTATGCATTTGGTCGGAACAAAGGATCCCATTGAAGTCAATGGAAGTCCAACCAAATCATATCTGGAAGCATCTGGATGCATCGTACTCGGTCGGTTGGATTCTACCGATCCGATTCGGTTGGAAACCATTCCAAAACCCATTGGGTTGGGAAGTTTTCCAAACCACATCAGAATCGGTCCCAAGTGTGAAAACATTGAGCAGATGAAAATAAATGTCCTTCCAATTTAATTTTAAACATAAAAAACACAAGCTGTCTTTCTTTACATATATCATTCTTAAATCCCATAATGTTTACCCAAGCTACCTACACAACATCCCAGAAAGGCAAACTATTATCAACATATATGGGATAAACTTATACTAATAAAAGTACAACACAGAAAATGGCTCTTGGGATATGTCAAAGTATTACTCAAATGCGTGCTATGCTCAATCAACAATAGTAGATGAAATTGTGTAAAAACTGAAGAGCATAACCACTCACTTATTTTGGCTGAAATTCAGATTAGGAATATAGACCAGGAATCAAAGACAGCATCCACAAGTTCATCTGCACCTTTGAGTCACTTATAAAAGCACATATCCAGAGTATCAAGAGGCATGTGAACTGCATGGAAGCTCTCCCGTTTGGCCCCACACCCCCCACCCCAGCGGTGTGCATCGTCTTACCGCCCTTTCCCCCACTATGATGGACAGCTCACTCGAGAGACCCCGGCGCCATTCGGCGCTGTGGCAAAGTTGCATTACAGGCACACATGGTCGCTGTAGACAACTCTTCTGGCCCTTTACGCAGCTGTAGTGTAGGAAAAGCACTATACATTTACCCAACGAGGTAGCACTTACTGATTAGCCAGTAGAAAGTTCTCCAGTTGAGTAGAGGTATTGCACAAAACGGTGGCATCTTCTTGGGTAAGTATGCATGACAGGATTCCTTCTGGCACGATGCTCCTGTCATAAAAATGAAACCCCAACAGGAAGCACTTGTATTTGCCCTTCAACTAGGGCACCTGCTTTATTTATTTATATTGGTAAGTCTTACAGATATGAATAAAGCAGGTGCCCGAGTTGAAGGTCAAATTCAGTAACGCATTAATCAGCACACAAAAATCTCCGCGATCATACGAAATTTCGCCTGATCACTGAGATTTTTTGCTGTTTCGTGATATTTTGCAAAAGGCACTTTCGCAAATTCCGCCCTCCCTTACTATGAACCCAAACTGGTGGATATCGGTTCCAATAAGCAGTTCCCAGGAAAAAGAAACCGATAAGATCCAACAGCGGCGGCAAGTCCTCCTGCGCTTACAGTGCCGGTGGCCCTAGTTGTTGCCTCAGGCGGGATACAAAAAAAGAAATTCCAACCGGCTGTAACAATTACTCAGAGCTCAGCCCGGCCGTTCATGTTGTTGGTTACTTGTGATGTGGTCCTGTAGATGAGCTCAGGGAAAAAGAACGAGTGGTGCACACGTGCGCGCCACTGCAAGCCATATGTTTTCAATTATCGCGCCCGTGTCTGGGCACGATAATTGAAAACATATGGGCTTTGGTGCGCGTAACAGACACCAATAGGCCATGGACGGAGCAATGCGCCCGCCATTGGCCTATTGTGTTCTCTGTTAAAAAAAAAACACGCACGCAAAGCGCAATAGCGGAACCCAAAAGGAAAAGCACATGCACGAGCATGTGCGATTCCAGGGTCCGTTTCTAAACCCCCTACAAAAGGGCTCGCCTGCGCGAGCAGTGCTGTGCACTGCATCGCGAGGGGCGATCCCTAAAAATAGTGCTTGAAAAGAAAGCAGTGGAAGGACACAATCAGTGTATCAATGATCTAGGGGTGGGAGATACGCAAGAAGAGCAATGAAAGCCCACATACGCTAACAAATGAAAAGTACGAAAATTAGAGTGACATTAAAACCTACCAATTGCCGGGCATGGTTGGTCAATAAGCTCTTTGGAAGCGGAGCTAACATTAGGAGTTTTTGCCAACACACAGGTTGCGCTTTCTGGTAGGGGAGACTTAAAAAAAGACTTACATTTCACAGAACACTATTTTAAAAGTTTGCATATTTTTATAGGAAAAACCTGCCTAATTTATTGTTTTAAAGTTACTCTTATTTTTCTATCCCATCAAAGTCTTTCAAAAATACACGTTTTCCTCAAATATAGTATGAATACAGTATTGTCTTTATATACTGTTCCTATACCTTATATTTTTTTTAATTAATTCTACTGAATATTTTAATATTGTAAATAAACAATACAGTTTTATAGAGAGAGAGACAGAGAGAGAGAGAGACTCCAATATGAGGCCATGCAGGGGCTCAACTACCTTACTTCAGTTTGAGACAGATTGAGGCTGCTCTGCCTCACAAATGAAAAAAAACAGCATTTCAGGTTTTAATGACTGGAGTGGTTTCTTTGAGACATGTGTGGAGCCACCAGGGCCATATTCAAAGGCACTGGTTGCGCTGAAATACTAAACCACACCGGTGATGATAGATAGATAGATAGATAGATAGATAGATAGATAGATAGATAGATAGATAGATAGATAGATAGATAGATAGATAGATAGATAGATAGATAGATAGATAGATAGATAGATAGATAGATAGATAGATAGATAGATAGATAGATAGATAGATAGATAGATAGATAGATAGTGCCTTTGGCGCTGTTTGACAAATCTTCACAAAACTATTTTTTAAATGTGCTACTTTTTGTCTAGCTGGCAAATGAAACGATTCGGGGTGATCAAGCAAATAAAAAGGAGGGGGTCCCAAAATGCAACATCCCAATGCATTTTCCTTAGACATTTTTTAATAGCGCTACCACAAAAAATGCTGAACAGAACCCCAACAAATGTTCAGGAAGCTAGGTCTTGGTCCAGATGCATGTTTTTTGTGATTTGGTGTAAATACATTCAGTTGTTTTTGAGCTATTCAGTCTAATATTTGTATATCTGGACGGTTGGGTTTGTGGGACTCTCACGAGAGTCACACAAACCCAATTTCGAAAAATACAGTGTTCTGATTAGCCCTGGGGATTTTTTTGCCCTTGGGCCATCATATTCCCACAGACGTTAGACTCCTGTGGGAGCAAGTGCTCTAACTGGCTGCTAGCAAGATGAAGAAAACTGTTGCTGGCTGCAATTTAAAAAAAGAAATAATATAAAGGGTGATTGGCAGGGATACCCTGCCCTCTAGCCATTGTAGGGGTTGGGGGTGAGGGGGGTCTCAGAAGGAACCCCACCCCCCCCCCCCCCGGACTCACAATACAAAAAAAAATTATGTTTTTGCCACAATCCAGCATAAGTGGGTAGGGGGTCGGGAGTGGGGTCCCCCTCCTTGAGCTGATCTGGGCCCCGGGGACCCCATCCTCTGGGCTGACTAGTAATGAAGGGGAAATGGGCCACAACCCCCTCCTAATGCCCTTATGAGGACCCGGCGATTCTATCCCCCTGGGCCCAGCTCCACTGACTGTGTACCAAGGAGCCCACTCCGGGGACACACTTGTTTGCTTCCACCCAGCGGCAACTGAAAAAATGCTTCTGCCGGTTGGACCAGATATTGGTTTCACTGCCTGCACTCTTGTGGGCAGAGAAACATAGATTACTGCACCCAGGCAGGGGCATAAGAAAATACCTACATACCTGGGTGAATGCAGGGATCCAGCGAGGTTGTGGAGGTCCTGGGCTTCCCCCCCAGCCGCAACATAGTTTGTAATGGGAGCCTCAGGTCGGCAACGGTCCACCCACATCTGGTCCCAGGAGATGGGGTCCCCGGGGCCTCATTGAGGGACAGGGAGGGAGGTCCACCCCCCCTTTTATAAAAACATTGGCCTGGAGGATAGGGTCCCCAGGGCCTTAACATGCTTGTGAGGGGCCTCATGGTCCCCCTCCCCTTTTTAAAATACAGGCCTGAGGGCTTGGGTCCCCGAGGAATTAGGAGCTTCAGGGAGAGGGTCCACGCGCCCCTTCCCCTTTTTATAAAAAGAAGGCCCCATGTAATGGGGTCTCCAGGGAACCAAAGTAGCATGGGAAGGGAGGGCTGCATGTCCCCCTCCCCTTTATAATGGGGATGGAGTGCATGGGGCCCACAGGTGCATGGGTAGGGGGCCACATGCCCCTTCTCCGTGAAATATATGTTTTGGCCCTGGGGGATGGGGTTCCCGGGCTCCCTTGAGGCTTAGGGAGGATTCGTCGCACCCCCTTACCTTTTGCATATATGTTTTGGTCCTGAGGAATGGATTCCCCAGGGCCACCATTGGTATGGGGAAGGGGCTGTGTGTCCTCCCTTAATATTGAAAAACGACCCGAGGGTAGAGTCCCTGGGGCACAAAGTGGACCAGGGAAGGGGGGCATGTGCCTCTCTCCCCCCCAAAAAAGGACCCAGGGGATGGGTTCCACGGGGTCGATAGATGTTTGTGAAGCAAGGCTGCACCAATGAGTTGGATGCAGGCCCTGCTGTCAACTCCACTCTGCTCAAGGCCAAAGGCCGTGCGCAGCAGGGGGTGAGCTTTACATATGGTAATAAAATATTACTTTACGTTAAAAAAAACTAGAAATTCACTGCGGGGAAAAAAATCAAAGGCTAAAGTGAAGTAAAAATGTCAATGACAAGGGAACGTTTTAACCTTAACAACTACTGAAATTAATCCGTTACACTTATCTGAAGTAACTATACCTTGTGCACTAAGGTAACAATAAGTCGCACCGTGCCAAGCGCTGCTAATTACCACACATATTACATCACTCTTGATATGCTCTATGACATTATTGATAACATCATTGCAACATTTGCAATGACATCAATGATGATAAAACTGCATCGCAGGGGCACGAGTTATGGTTGCGTAGGACATGAAATATATGTTACTAAAGATAACTATAACTGGTGACTTTAAGTGTTTTATTTTTAGTTTAAAATGTTATGTTGTGAAATTTTCACCTAACTACAACGCCACTTTAACCTTTATGTTTTTATAGATAGATAGATAACATAACAGGTGTATTTGTAAAGTGCGCGATTACCCGAAGGTGTCCTGGCGCTGAATAACAGATGTTTATTGTTACCCAACTCAATAGTACTCATTTTATCAACCTCAAATGGATGAAGGCTGAGTGGACCCGCCGGGATTTTAACCTGTGACCATGCGGTCGAACACAGGCCCCTGCAGTGGCTGCTTTAGTCAATTGAACCACCAGACACGGCTATGAATGATTGATAGATAGATAGATAGATAGATAGATAGATAGATAGATAGATAGATAGATAGATAGATAGATAGATAGATAGATAGATAGATAGATAGATAGATAGATAGACAGACAGACAGACAGACAGATAGATAGATAGATTTTGAATGGGTGTCAGCTTAATTCTTATAAATTACTGTCCATACACATTATTTCACTAATATATTTATCAATATTCAGTTACATATATTTAGTAATTCTAGGGTAATTTTCCTTGTTAAAACTACTTACATTTCCTCTTTCGCTCAAGAGTTTTTTTCACATTAATTGAACGAATGATGTCTCCTTTCATACAGTGTGGACCGCCTTTAAGGCCACCGCTCGGGATTTCATCATTAGATTTGTGTCAAATAAACGTAAAGTTTCCCGCTTATTACATAACACACTTCTTGCTAAGATTAAAAAACTTGAGCACTCCTTCCACACCTCCAAGTCGAAGGACTCCCTTAAAGATCTCATCACTGCAAAAATCGCTTTTAACAAGTCCACTACCGAACAGGCCTCCCTATACTTACTGAAATCCTCAGCAAAGTATTATGGTGGCCAAAATAAATCAGGCAAACTTCTAGCCAATTATCTAAAGATTAAACAACAGAAATTTATTTTTTCCATTATTGATGATAGCAAAGCACCGAAATTCAAAGACACTGAAATACTCCAAGAATTTGTACATTTCTATCAATCCCTTTACACAACAGAAAACACACCATCAGATACAGACATATCCCAATATTTCTCCACTATTCAAAAACATATTAATCCCCAATTAGATTTAGCCTCTTTGGAAGCTGAACTTACACAAACAGAATTGTTAAATGCTTTAAAAACTCTTAAGAAAGACAAGGCCCCAGGCCCAGATGGCTTCACAGTGGAATTTTATTTACATTTCGTTCATCTATTACTCCCGCACTTACACACTCTTCTTTCTTCCTTTATCTCTTCCCGTAATTCCACTGGCTCTTTTTCCGAAGCCTTGATCTGTCTCATACCAAAGGCTGATAAGGATTTACGTTACTGTAAGAATTAAAGACCTATATCCTTAGTTAACGTAGATTATAACATTTTCTCGAAAGCTCTAGCCCTAAGATTAGAACCATATCTTCCCATGCTGCTTCGAAAAGAACAATCAGGTTTTGTCAAAGGTCGCAACATCACTGACAATACACGCTTATTCTTTGACATTTTATCTAAATCATCACATTATCCGGACTTCTTGGCGGCAATTTCGTTAGATGCAGAAAAGGCCTTTGATAGGGTTTACTGGCCGTTTATCTTCCACGCTCTCAAGTGGTTTGGGTTTGGACCGAAAATCATTTCTTTAATAGCCCTACTTTACTCTGAGCCCAAGGCCGCCATATCTACCAATGGCCTCATCTCCCCCTACTTTAATCTTAAACGAGGAGTACGCCAAGGATGCCCCTTGTCCCCTTTTCTTTTCAATTTGGCATTAGAACCCTTTCTCTCAAGAATACGCCAGAATAACTCAAACACAGGTTTTGTCTCGGATCCTCAACAAATTAAGCTGGCAGCATATGCTGACAATATTTTAGTTTTTCTCTCCAAACCACAATCTTCACTTACAGCTTTCATGGGAGAGGTGGAGGCCTATGGATTGGTATCTGGCTATAAACTGAATAGAGGAAAATGTGAGATATTACCCTTAACCAAATACACCTTCAAGGATGATTTTAAGATCTCCAACTTTACTTGGAGCCTTAAACATATAAAATATCTTGGTATCTGGTTCTCTCCCTCTATAAAGACATCTATCTCTTTAAACATAAGACAAATGTTCTGCCAAACTTAAAACTTTGGTCGGAAGATGGCATCCCCTTCATCTTTCTTGGTGGGGTCGTCTGGACACAATCAAAATGATGTTGACTCCGATAGTTTTGTATATCCTTTCTAACATTCCACTTTCCATTCCATCTAAATTCTTTCAAAAGATTAATTCTATTTTGACTTCTTTTTTATGGAATGCTAAAAAAACAAGAATGGCGTTACAGAAATTAACAAGACCAAAATCTGAAGGCGGTGTCAATTTCCCCCATTTCTCCAATTATCACAAAGCCTTTCAGTTACGACAACTATCAGATTGGATCACTAATCAATCTGAAGATAAACCTCTCTGGGTGGATCTTGAGACCTCGTTTTTAGCTCCCTTTTCATTTCAGGAATATCTCTCCTTTACTCACAAACCACAAAAGCTCTCTACTCCCATAATTAAGCAATCCTGTAAACTACTATCTACTGCACCCCACTTAGTAGTACATAATTTAGACACTTTTCTCAATTCCACAATTTGGCACAATAAACAAATCCCACAGCGTCCACCATTTATTCCCGTTTAATGGTACCTCCTGAGATCCGAGACAAAACCAAAGTGGAACTCTCGTGGGAATCCGATCTGGGAACAAATTGGCCTATCTCTTTTTGGAACAGAATTTGGACGAAACTTAGGAAATCATCCAGAGCGGCCAGCACAACGCAAACACTCTTCTTTATTTACAACAGATTGTTTCTTACCCCCACATACCTACATAAAATACACAACACAAATCTCAACACTTGCTGGACATGTTCCCAGGTTCACGCTGATCTCCATCATATGCTTTTCACATGTCCACATGTTTTTATATTTTGGAAACAGGTCTGGCACCAAATCAACACTATATTTCACACCACAATTCCACTCTCCCCTACAAACATTTTCCTAGGTAGTTTAACACCGGACCGGAAAACAAGTCAATCCCAGTTACCACTTATTGATTTGTTAATAGCTGTAGCTTTTCAGCAAATATCAAAAAACTGGAAAGATTCCTCTAAATTGTCCTATTTAGCTTGGTGGTATGCTGTATGTCACAATCATCGCCTTGATACAGCACTCGTTCATCCTATCTCTGTTGCTACTAAACGTTCTCACCTTTGGGGCCCACTCACACAATTTCTAGACGATATCGTGAAGAAAACTCCTTTACCTGCTCCCTCACAACAAGAAGTGACCAAGCCTCCTTGACCTCCTATTGTTTATTTATAATTATGTTTAATTTATCATTTTCTATAATATATATATCTATATATATATATTTTTTTATTTTAATTGTGTATTTTTGACATGTACTGTTATTTACGATTTCTGTGAACCTTTGCTTGTATTCATATCATCTTCTATATTATCCTTTTACTATTTTAATGGATATTATATATCGTTATTGTTCTTTATTACACCTTCATGTATTTATGTATTAACAAATAACTGCATATATGAAGTATTGTTTTTATGATCATAATAATCTTTCCAATAAACCTTTTCTTGAACTTAAAAACTACTTACATATGTATAGTGTCATATTTACTATGCTAACCACAGTACTACTAATACTTATACAAGTGTATTTATTCAGAGTTGTCAGATGTACTGGTTTAGTTCCAGACCAACAAAAACTCGGTAAAGTATTTATATTTTGAGGGTGCAGGTAAGATTTGCATTTCTAACTCAATTGCTACTAACACTAAGGAAACAAAATAAATCAGGGGGATCAGATTTACTTTTTTTCCTCCATTCCTGCTTGCACTGGGGAAACAACACACACTTAGCGGCATCAGATTTACTATTTATCCATACCTACTGGCATTGGGGAAACAATTTAAATTCAGGGGGATCATATTTATTTCTCTAACGCCCGGTAGATGATCAGGCAGTATCAGTGTTAATAGTGCATTGAAAATTCTACTAGTTCCCCGCTTGAGAGTCAGGGAGTGGGATTTCAAATTACTTTATTATACACCTACTTACAGGAAAACATTGTGAATCGGGTCCTCTCTACTTACTGGGATCATCAACCAAATATTTGAAGGATGGCTGGTCTGTTCAGGAGAATTCATGGTGTACCATACATTTTCTCAATATACTGTATTTGGAATTTGGAATAACAGAAGGGCAAGTCACTTGTTCAGACTATAGTATGAAAAAGAAGAGAAGAAAGCCATTCCTTGCTCTTCCAAGAATCCAGTGGTTGCTGTAAAACAGCCTTTATTACTTGACCTGTGGACTTCAGGGTTTTCCAACTTGCTTAACTAAGGGAACTCCTCATTTTATGGCATTTGTACACACAAACTGCAGGAAAGCAGAAAGGCTCTTTAAATAGAACTAGAGTCGGGCTGAGTAATGATTAGCAGATTAGTCAAGCTGAAGATAGCTTTAGAAATTAGCATTCTTTTAGAGTTGTCTTTGTTAATCCTCAAAAATTCTTTGAATGCTCAATTGCGTCATAATAATACAGTAACACATGCATGCTTAAGGGTTTGTTGAGTGTCTTCCATTTCATTGTTAAAACAATAGATTCTGTGACTCTGTTGCGTCTGGAGTTTCAATAAGGATATTATCTGAGATCTACTTCTCATTTTGTAAGAAGAGATGGCTTGGGGACAGATATTGGTTCCACAATTCAGGCTGGTCTGAAAGAGGGATTTAGTGTATTTCATTGTGAATCTTTTACTTTATCTGGGTAGCTGATTTACTATAGCATTACACTTACAACACCAAACTAAACTTTGGACCTAACTAAAAGGTGGGCAGCAATGGGTCCTTTGCCATAAAAACAGACATCATGTGTTCTGACTTCAGTGTTTCTTCCTGACCATTAAGAAAGTGGTGGAAACGGTGCTCCTGACAGCTGAGCTACCTTACTTTTTGGCATCGCAATAACCAATCGGACAGATGTGAAGCTTGTAGAGTCAGCATTGGTCCAATTCACCATGCTTTCCAGTGGTGCTACTTCTGCGCACGCCCACCTTGTTAACCATGGTGATTTTCCACAGAACACCCATGAAATATTTGTGATAGCTAGTAGAAAACACCTATTTCAGGCCACATCTTTGTAAGTGTTTATAGTTGTCACAGTAGTTCAAAACTGTTGTCAGGGCATGGTGGACCAACTTCCTTCGAGAGTTTTTCTTTTGGACGCCTCCGCTGTGCCAATGGGAGCCACCTTGATGTAAAAGCCACACCTTGAATGCTTGATTACTACTTCTAAGGATGCTGGATTCACCTGACAAAGGTTGAGTAGTTCCATTACCCATAGCCCCTTAAAAAATAATGTAACATCATATGCTATTAAAAAAGGTCATTTATTCAATGAATAAAGGTTTTGGTGTCAGATAGGTTATACATATTAGCATTGCCTTATTTACTGTTGCCAAGCAGAACCACCAAACAATAATATTGTGATGTAATGAAGTCACTGGCATTACAGGGCCTGAAAAACAGGTCCATTCACAAATCTCTGACTACAAAACTAACAGTGGGTTAGTTACTACGTAGATTTCTGACCACAGCATTCCACAGTCTGCTGAGGAAAGAAGCCTGTTCTGACCTGTTAGCAATAGGCTGCCACACCTCCGTAAATGGTCTTTTGACTTCAAGACACACTGTTAAGTAGCGTGCAAACGTAACAAATTTTGCACACCCTCGTATGGATACATGTCGATAAAACGTATGGCTGCTTGACATATTTTTTACCCAACTACTGTTAGGCAGACCAATTTAGAACTTTCCAAAGACCTAAATCCCAAGCAAACAGATAACCTATTTAATTATTTATTTTGCTTCTTATGCGTAACTAGCACTAAGGTATTGTGTACTTAAGTATTTATTGTATACGTCAGTGCTGGAAAAACAGTTACCAAGCCAAGATAGACAGCAAATAACCAACACAAACTATTAAGGAATGGAAACATGCAGGCTTAAAAGTGTGTTTGCAATGGCTGGTGCGATACCTTTACCCCATACCCGTCAACTCAACCGCATTTTGTGGGTGTTGCACTCTTTCTACTTTTATTCATCTGCCTGACAAACAAAATGCCTCTATAGACTTTAGTGGAGTCTCCAGCTTTTCATACCTCTTTCACCCACCAAAAAAGTGTTTATTCCCCATTGACCTAAATGGGATCACCTCAAAAACACTTGATGTCACCGTTACTTATGAGGCAAAGGGTCGATATTTAGCTAACAGTCACTTTCTGATTCTTTCTGAATTTTTATGCTGCCTGAACTTTGCAAAGTTGTGCACTTCTTTTCTAACTGCCTCTCGTTCGTTTGTGGTGTTCTCCCTACAAGACAGGTAAGGTTTACGAGATCACCTTCCACAGAGGTAGGGCTTCCAAAATTAAGTTTTAATTGGGCAACCTGTCCAACACATTTTTTTGGTAGAGTCACAACTGCCTGAAGGTGTTTCCCATGGTAAAGTGGATGGTCGCTCTGCCATCGTGAATGCCACCCTTCGGGGTACTCTTTTTTTTTTTTATAAACCTTTTTATTATTATTTTTGATTATGACATACATGTTCTTGTAATACTACACAATATTTATAAGAATGAAAACAATTCAAATAATTTTATGTTCACAAATAGTTTATTAAAAATGAAATTCTCACAATCTATCCAGGATTGACGGATTTTTAAATATATTAAAATATATTTATATATACATACAATATAAAAATAGTTATTAACAGTATAAAATAAACACCAATAAGTTATGAATAAATAAAAATTCGATATAAATATACTTCAAATCAATTAAAGTATTGCACTTACATTATACTGAAGGCTAAAAATATTTTAACGAATGCTCAGGGAGAGCAGACCTGTTGTATTTAGCAAATCATTATTTGTATTAACAGTTTCCAATTCAGTAGGAGAGTGACGGTACAAAAAATACACTGTTTGAATTCCTACTTTTTTTTGCAAAAGTGATCATAATGGAATATAAATTTAGTTGACATTTGTCGGAATAAACTCTAAAATAAAATCAGTGCCAAAAAATGTAAATGTTGATTTTGTACTAATTCTTCAGTAAGTAGAGAAACAAGCACATTGTTTTAGATCGAGATTGTTCATTTGTCGACTGAATGTATGTGCCACTACTTTTTTAAGCAGCAAAATGGAATGAAATGAAACATAACTTATCCTATTACATTTTTAAAAGGATTAAAACAATTTCCTTTTTAGGAAATTATGAGTAACATCAAACCATAGATTTTACATTGACCTTTAGTTATGTTAATAGAAAATGACATATTGCTCAGAAGAACAGTCATATGAGCTATGAAATTGTCATATTAAAGTACATATACTGCAAACTAGTCCATTTAAAACTTGCCTTTGGTATGTGTAATTTTCCAATATGTCTTAGGTTCTGTCTTGACACAGCGTAAAATTACTTGTTCAAAAAATGCACTCCATCAGTTCATAAAAGGTCACTCAAGGTGACTTCATGTAAGGAAAATTTGCCTTGTTTATAAATTATTTTTTTGTTCTATTGGTCTCATACTTTCATGAAGAAAAACAGACACAGATGTAAACAGGACTTTCAGTTTTTGAACTGCTCTGTCTCTTGCTAGAGCAACATGTCTATATGCAGCAATCTTCCAAATGCAGCCATTATAGAGAACAGGATGGCTGTGATTTGCCTTTCATAAACCTCTATAAAAAAGATGACTAAGACAGCATTCATGAAATCTGACTACAAATTATTTGATCAAACCTGAGCTGAAAGTTCATAATGGTCCTAAAATTCTCCATGGAAAACGTTTATAAAAGGTTTCCCATGTTGTTTTACCCTTTCTATTTGTCGATGATGAATCAGAGGTCAATTCCATCTTATATTCTAAGTACAAAATCAAATCTATATATTTCATAAGTGATGGAGTAGTGCATGATTGAATTTGAATCATTAAGTCATCATAGATAATCTTATTAAGTGCATTAATGTCCCCGTTAAAATGGTCAATATATAGATTTAACATTGTAATCTATTAGGGTGGGTATAACACACTGCAGGCCCCATTCTGTTTGGGGGCTGAGTTCTTATCTAACCACTGGGTTCTTTCGGACAGTGTGAGCATATTTTCATCACACAATAAATATTGGCCTAAGCAAACTTTATAGTACAAGAATGTCTTTAAAAAAATTAAACAATCCCTGAAGAAGATACATCCATAAGGATGCTGCAATTAACACATTATGCATACTCAGCAAATACTTGTTTAAAATAACTAAACCCTCTGCACTTTCAGTCCGATTTAGGAAGATCCTGTAAATGGGCACAAAGGCATGAGTGATCTATGGAATGACTGAAGGTGACATTTTTTGTACCAGTCCCTAACAGAAGGGAAAGTATAGTCCCTTATGAGTGCCAGCAATATTACGCATCTTGTTCCGTATCTTGGCAGCAATGTTTGAGAAGAATTACTCTGAAAATATTAAAATATTACTATGCACAGTGACACTTTCTAACAAGCATGTCCTCAAATGGTGTCAGAGTCAATTCTCCTGCACTGTTGTAGTGCATGAGTACCAAGGGTTCATAGCTAGCAGGAACACAACAGGGACCCGGAGTAGCGCCATTGGACAAGTGGTGCATCCGGGACTTGATCTGTGCATGCATGCTTGCTGGCTTGTAGTTATGAGGGCAAGACCCATCACAAAAGAACATGGTATAGCTCTCTGGAGCAATGACCCAATCCGTCCAGCCAATCTCTTTAAAAGAGACAAGTAAGGATTTGCGGCAACAATTCTTCTCATTTTTCTTGCAGTCCTCTTGATCTTGTTTTGGGAGCTCCCTGGTCTTTCTCGTCCTGGTTTTGCTAGCCTCCTGAGTTTCCACTTCCAATATCAAAGAGTCAGTCCACTTTTTGTATTGGTTAACATCCGAAACAAGTGGAAAATCAGAGACCAACATTAATTTCAACTGCAGACGTTCTTCAGAGCTTGCGACCCACATCTGGACAGCCTTCACAATGTTTAGATTTAAAGTTCCAGTTTCAAAAGGCTTGGAATCCAGAAGTTGGAGCTCTGGTTCACCGTTTGCCTCGCTTGATTCTGTCACCTTATAGATGTTCACCCTTGGTGGTGGTCGGTAGTGTTTTCTGGCAAAGCTTTGGGCAGAAAGAAAATGCTTCTGCAACTGAAGCTCGGCCCTCAAGACGCTCAGCCCTTGGTGGAGTGCCAGAGTTCTGGAAAATACAAGGTTGACTGCGTGACTGTGTTTTTCTTGCTTCTGACGCTTGTCAGTTGTCTTGATCTTCAGAGTCACTATAAAAAAGAAATAAAAGTTGTAGAAAATCCACCTGTAAACACACATATACAATGCTGATTGGGAGAGGTCAAAATGTAACTGGCAATGTTAAACAAATGAAACAGGCACTGCCATTTTTTTTTAATCTAAGCTTGACATACACCTGGTGTTAAAGAATGTTTTTTGCTATAAACCCAAATTATGTAAAGGCAGTTATACTATTGTCATCTATAGTGTGCTTCTGCAGAAGGATCATAACACCAAGAGGCAATAGACAAAGATACTTGTGTCCGGTAGCTGGAGCCTTTCCCTACTCTTTGTGGACTACATCAATAGGGTTGCTCAATAAACATTGTCCTATAAGAAATAGGAAAAGGGTGTAAACTGATCTGCCTTTCAAAAGTGTCTAAAAAGAGGCAAGTCACTAAATTGTTTCTGTACTTCAACTCATGAAGTCTGAACACCAAGCGAGCCGCATTTCAAAAGAAAGTGGTAGTTTGAAAATTGCCAGCACTCTGGTTACATATGCACTTCCAAAATGGTGGCAACATGAATGTGAGATTTCAAGGCTTTATAGCGAATATGTTCTCTCTCTTACGGCCTCAGGCTGAGTACTGGAATACCGGGGTTGGATGTAAACACCATCAGTGCCCAGCCTGCTTGTCTAAATTCTGCCTTAATGCTTGCACAAATTTGTCCAGATATTACCTGAATGTATTCAAGCGTGGGAAAGAGGTTGGTAGTAAAAAAATATATTGCTTCCAGATTTTGCTCTTGGGCTGATCTAGGGCCCAATTACAAGATTAGTGGTCCGACCGCCGGACCGCCATTGTGGTGGTCAGGAGAACGCAGCCAAGCCTGCGACTTCCCGACCTCCGTATTTCCAGCTGACCACCAGGCTGGCAGTGTGCCGGAAGTGGTCTTGCGGCGGCTGCATGTTTTGGCTCACAGAGTGAGCCTTAAGAAAATGCTGCTGCACTGTCGTGCGTGCACCTTTACCATGCAGCATGTCGTGCACGGCACACAGTGCACGCACAAGAGTGCGGCATAGGGGGGCACAACATGTGCCCCCAGCCACAATGTCAAATGGGGGAAAACGCATGAGGGCCCATTTAGGGCCCCCTCCTTGCCTTTCTGCCAACCTTTTCATGGTGGGATCCCCGACAACAATAGGCTGTCAGAAAGTCAACTCGTATTATGCACGGCAGTGGCGCCATCGGCACCGCCTCCATTCCTTGCCGCTTTACACATTGTCGCGGGATCCAGGATCCATGTGGTGGCAGCAGTCTTGTATCAGCCTTGTTGCAGTCCGACCGCCGCACTCGGAATCTAGTGGTCAGAGCATCCAGGTTGCGGCAGTCGGACTGCCACCGCGAGTACGGCGGTCTTGGGACCGCATACTCGTAATCAGGCTCTTAGAGCGGAGTGTAAACTGAACTAATTTGCAGTCTGCATTTGCAGTTTCTGGTAGCAATTCTGAGGGCCACACCAGTAAAAAGGCAAAAGTAACACAGGGAAAACCGGGACAAATAACATCATGTTTCAATGTTGTACACCAAAGTATAAATCAAGCTCAAAACTTGAAAAACACTTGGGGCGAAATATTCCGGCTGCTTTGTTGTTGCCCCGGGGTTTAGCACTGTTTTTGGAGTATATTTACATGGTCGTTTAGACGGCGGTGACAGTGCTAGAACAGGTGCAAACAGCATTTTTATTCCACAATACTTTGCTATTGTGAAAAGGCATTGAATCACCTCTCACCACAAACTTAATTTGAAAACTTAGGACAATTTTGTATAATCAATACGTGGATCAAAAAGCACAATTACCACAAAGGTGTGTTGGGGGGAGCTGTATAATTTTTTGTAAGTTGTTAGGGACACTCAAATCAAACAGCAAGGCAGTGGCTGGCGTACTTAGACAAAACGACCAAAATATGAGCTGCTGGGCTGTCAGCTTTGGAATGACATTACAAGTCATTTGAAATCGGTTACCGACTTGACCACTTTAAAGTGTATAGCTTCTGAATGTTTTTGTTATTTTAATAGTATGAGTATGACTGATGTATGTTTGAGAATGAGAGCATGATGAGAGTATTTGTGTCATCTTAGTGGTGGGGGTATTCACATTTTAGAATAAGTTTTTTTTTGTCTTAGATGGTCTAATTAATATGTATGTCTATTGTATACAAAGTATCTGATGTTATCATTGAAGTAGAATTTAAAAATTGAAAAAAGTGAAAAAATAAAATGACTGCTAAATAATACTCTGTATTGGATGTATCTTTAATCATTTAATTATGGTTGGCAGGATAGAACCTGTATAGGTCTCTGTTAAAAGCAATATAGGTCCTGAAAGAGGTTTTTGATTGTTTTCACTTTAAAAAACACTACAGAACTTTTAAAAAACACAATCTTCTGATTTTAAATCCTGTTTGTTTTCGTCTTCGCCCAGCCAGACGCCTTTCTGCCTCAGCCCCTTGTCTTTTCTCTCTGTCAGTTTTCTACTCCCTCATCTTAAGCCTCCACATCACTGTTGAAACATCCGGCACGTTACAGTGTTTAGGAGCTGGTGTAGTTTGTTGCTTTGCTAAATAAACATATAAATCAAGTCTGAATCTTGGCAACGAGAGAGATCGAATTTTGTCTCAGACAAACGTCTGCTTCAGCTGCCACCAAATATGTTGAAATAGGACATGGTTATTGCCAACCTCTCGAAGCCCATTATTAACCTGTGAGGACCTGGTCAGCTTTCAGCAGTGCGGAGCTGCGTCTAGAGCACTTTAATGAGATGCGGAGTGTGCCTGGTAACACAGACTAAGTCATAGCCTGGCACCCCTTGCACTTTCTCATGCCTGTGTCCGCCCTTGAGAGTTTCCGTACTTTAAAAAAACCACTGAAAAGCCAAAAGGGCTGACATAAATTTCTAGTGATATGCTATCCCTATTGGGTTTGGCAATGCTTGTTAGCTGGAAGGATGAGATGGCGGCATTAAGCAGCTTAAAATCAGCACCGGTTCTTTGTAATCCTCCCTGGCCCCTACAGCAGATTATCACTCCCAGTGTCAGGGTGAAAAGGAGCCGCCACGCGGCACGCCCAAAGTCTTGGGGGCTCCTCACGCCATTCATTTGTGAATAAACTCAAGATTGTCAGTCTGGAAGTCAGGCAATCTGATTGAAGAAAGTGAAATGGAAGTGGAGCAGCCATCTTTAGGTCAGGCTCAGACTGGAGTCTAATGAAAGCAACTGGAAAGTTATTCTTACCCAACTCAATGGCACTCATTTTATTGACCTCAGAAGGAGGAAAGGCTGAGTGGACCCGCTGGTACTCATTTTATTGACCTCAGAAGAATGAAAGGCTGAGTGGACCCGCTGGTATATGAACCTGTGACACTGAAGTCGAACACAGGCCCTTCAGCGGACGCATTAGTCCATTAAGCCACTAGACCCAGAAAGATGTAAAATAGTCTCAGATGCATTCCACACCCAAAAAGGCAACGGAATGCCAACAGAAAGAGGGAGAGACTAAATACTCCCAGGAGCTCATTCAGGATGTCCTTGCACACCATAACTGGAGCCCCTGTCCTGTTCAGTTAGCCGACGGCATGTAATCATGAAAGGCTGTCTACAAACAAAATGCAAAAAGAACTATTGCTGGACGGAATGCAGAACAAATCAAAACATTCACCCCCAGTCAAGAGATCTGGGTTAAATCCATCATTCTTTTGCTCACCATGCCACCCCAGTTTAGACCAGGCCATATGTAAATCAGTCTTGACCCTGTGCCTCATGGGAACAGTCCAGCCCGAACTGCCAAGCCAGGTCCTCCCTGGACCGGAAACAAGCATCCTAGGACCGGTTTCGGGGTTTCCCCCCTCTTCAGCCAGGCTAGCTTGATTCCAGTGGCATGGAGCGCACGGGACTCGCGTCTGAGCATACCTGTCCCACTCGGGGTGACAAATGCAAAATTAACTATTGTTTTTGTCTACAAAGAAAGAAGGAGAAATGGGGTGCATTTGTGCATGGCATACCGTAACTATATATGTATATATATATATATATATATAGAGAGAGAGAGAGACAGTGTGTAAGTGTGTTAGTGTACGTCTTAGATTATACCACACATACAAAATGAGCTATTTTGTGTTCGTTTGAGGCCAATAAGGGAAATGTATTTGGGAGTAGGAGAGATCCTACGAACTAGAAGTGCCAGAGTCCCTACAAAATAAATTGTTCACCTACTCTCTAGTCCTGACAGCTCACATTATTAACGTGTGGGTAGATTCCACAGCAAACTTGCTAGAAAGGGAGTAGGCAGCATTGGGCTGCATAGGGCGTGGTACATTGGTTATGAGGAACAAACTGACTACATGTGCATTTGTTCAAGAGAAAGCCGCAAGAGTGTAATGTGTGCACAATGTATGATTTTGGTGATTCTGTGTATCCTTCGATGACAGATAAATCCAAACCTAATTTACATTATTATTGTCTTACAAACACTGGCTTCTCCTTTACCGTTTCTGACGTGCGTCCGCGGTTCAGGGGGTTGTTCCTGAACACCATATTTGTGAATATGTCAGTTTTATGTACTCTATAGTTAAACCACGATTACTCAAGATATGTTTTATTTAAAATATGCAATCGTTTACCAGTGTGACCTAACGTCCCTAAAATCAGGGACCAAGATGCTAATTATAATTTGGTGGATTTTGAGCAAAAATTGTCAAAGTTATGGGGAAAAGAAAAACGTTCTTTTCTGTCTACTCTAGACAGTGCAATATAACCTTAACCAGGGCTTTAAGTGGGCCGGGTCTCACCGGTGCTGAGCACCTGCAGTTTTTTAAAGGGGGCCTCAGGTCTCTGTTTTGTGCCCTGGCACAGGCGGACTGCAGTGACAGCGGCACATGGCGTGCGCGTACACACACTGCTCACTTCTCATCATTAGAGAAGTTACGGCATGACGTCATGCCAAGTGAGCCTTGTAGGGGAAGGGAAATCCTTTAAAGAGAGTCATTTTCTCTCTGGATTTCCCTTCTCTTTTTGAAACTCAGGAGCAGCAACATTGTCGTGGTGTCACCAGGGCTTGAAGTGGAAACGTTTCAATATTATATACAAGCCATAGCTGCTGCTTATTTATCTTATGCAACTAACAACCATTGACAAAGGCAATAGTCCTGACTTGTTGTAGGTATGATGTTACTTGCTGCATTATATTTCTGGATGCAATGCCATAAACAGCAAAATACAATCGGGCGGCACACCATACTAAGCACAGATTCTTAGCTTACGTGTTTTAAGCCACGCCCTTAATTACATTGTCCACGCCCCTTTGAGAGACTCCCCAGATTTTTCATCCCAGTTAAAGCCCTGACCTTAACTATAATACATTTATGGTTATTAACGTAACTCCTATGTCAGCATTCATACTATTTCTAAGCACTAGCGCTTTCGGCAGATACAGGAAAGAGAGCTGTTGGGGTAATGTGCAGAAGATCACACAGTATTCAGGTGGAGAAGTTCAGGGTACCCGTGGGTGGATGCTATATAGGCAAAAACGAACCCACAGGACTACAACGCTCTTATTTGCCAACTTCATTGTGTGAACCTCCGGATGATGAAAGGTTGAGCCCGCTCAGGTAGCAAGCAGAACTGTAACTGGCAGGTTCGCACAGATCTCTTCCTTGAGTGTGCGCCCCGCTGAGATTTCTCACTAGTATCCTATTGTTAAAGGTATTCGGTTTGTTCAAGCTTCTCGGAGATAACAAGAAAAGGCTGGGAATGAACTGACACCAGTATGAATGGAAAGTGGATTTTAATCAAGGCTTCCTTTCTTAATCAACGGGATCGTCAGCAAAGTGTTTTATCTCCATCACAGGACAAAATCGGAAGTGCTAAGAAAGAGACTGAAATTAGATAACAAGCCAAGCTGTAGATTCGGTTATTCTTTAAAGTCTGTGAGCGCCAAGAGTCAATGCGGTTTTCAGTATTGCGCTATGTACATATATCATCATCATGAATTCAATAAGAGTTAAAGAGTTCTAAAGACTTACATTTGGGAGTTAGGAGATGGGCTCTCTTCTCCGTGGCTGTCAGCATGTTCTCTTCTCGGCTGGCGTTGCCTTTCAGCTCCAGCAGCTTCTCCTCGTAAATCGTGTACATCCTCTGTAGCGCCTCCTTGTCCAGCCTCTGGGGGGTGGGCGGAGGTCGGCGGAGCCCCAGGCGCTCCAAGATGCCTCTCTTCACCGCCTCCAGCTGTATCCGCTTCTCCTGCTCCCCCAGCGGCCGCAGCTCCACCGCAGTGAGGAAGACGAGGAGGGCCAGGCAGGCTTCGGAGTAGTGCCTGGCGCCCTGGGCTGAGCGCTGCATGGTGCGCTGCGACGCAGGTCTCCCCGAGCGAGGCGCTTTGCACGCAGGTGTCAGCGCCCCGGGAATGAATGAAAGCCTCCATTCTTGGCCTTATATTGAGCTGAACTTTGGTTCGCCACCCGCCCACGCACACACATGTGAAGACGTCACTCACGGTGTGAAGAAGTGGAAAAACAATAGCAGGGCAGCATCCGCGGCAGCCGTCCTCCCAGCCTGGCTGCTCCCCGGGCTCGGGGCTGTGTGTGGCTCTTGTCTAACTTGAGACCTCCCCAGGCGGAAAAGCCAACCAGGCTGCCCTGGCCAGAGATGCACGGCTTCTTCACTAACTGCAGGAGCAGCAAAGACCGACCCTAGCATTCATACAGCAGCCTCTGGGCCATGAACGGAAGAGAGAAGAGAGAGCAGAGAAGCTACAATCAAAAGACCAGGAGGGGCTCCACCCGTGCGAAGCGTCCTCCCCATGCTCCGAATCTGAAAGTCAGGCACAGGGCCTGACCTCTGGGACTAGAGGGGCTATTGTAGCCCGAGGAAACTGATGGAAAAGATCGTTTCATTCCTAAAATAGAGAATCTAAAAACGTTGTCGATATTAGGGAAGTGCTAACAGCCTCAGCTGAGCACGTTCACAAGACAAATAAATAATGTTATCGAAGGAAAACCTGCATTGTCTTATGGTGAGGACTAAAGTCCAGAGATGTTTGGTGCTGCTGTTTCGCCTACCCCAGTCTCACAGTTACCCCTGAAATGTCCCCCTTTTCTGCCTGATGGCTTATGATGCCGGAGAGCAGCCTGGCCCAAAGCCACATTCTAGCCCCGGGCCCTTATGTAGACGTAGACAGTATATACTCTGTGGGGGAGTAAAGTACTCCATCACCATGCCAGAGTACCTACCTGACCAATTTAGAGATGCCCCAGCTTGCATTAGCAAGAAGCGCTGTCTTTGTCAGTGCACTGAAAGTTTGGCAGATGGCTCTGTCACCATGACGGAGCTGGGCAGTGGACTTTACATGCTTTTTTGGTGTGTCTGCTGGAAGTCCTGGCTACAGAGAGAGGGGCTGCACCTGCAGCCTACTACGGGCCTTGGTCTCCTCACTGTCTCCCCATTGTAGGAGTGAGTAGGAAGAAATCCCCCACCATCCTATAATACCCCCTATCCTTCTCAATCCAACTAACAGACTGACATGTCCACCGCTCAAATTGATTTCATATCTCCCTATACAATTCACCACTAATATCTTTGGGTTCTGGAGCAGCGCGATACTCACCGAAAAAGTGCTTTGACGCCTCGTCAGGATTAGGAAGCGCAATATAAATACAAGTGCAGTTACCACAAGTGAGGCTGAATTGTTGGCTGAGACCTGAAGCAGGGGTAGTGGGGCCTGTTCCTCCCTGAATCCTGGAACCCGAGTCCCAAACAACTGTCACCAGTGTTTGGGTGCATGAATGGACCAGCTTGGCTGTACCTGGCCTGTCCCCCTCATCCAGATCTGTGATATTCAGGACACTTGGCTGGTAACTCTGATTCGTTTGTTATTTCTTGTGTAAGAATGGCCTCCAATGGATGCTTTTGGTGTAACACTAACTCTTCACTTCCTTTGTCTTGAAGATGCTTTTCTTACATTTTCTATATAAATGAACAGCAGCGGTCCGTGGAGGGAGTTCCGTGGGGTGGAAAGGCGGGGCGGGGGAGGGAGGGGCAGGGTGGGGGGGTACTAAACACCGGAACATGGATAATTGGAGGTAAGTAAACAATTAAATAAATAAAACGAATTTCGTAGCGCGTGCTACACCACATTTTGTGATGCAGGGCGCGCTACGAAATTCGTTTTATTTATTTAATTGTTTACTTACCTCCAATTATCCATGTTCCCGTGTTTAGTACCCCCCACCCTGCCCCTCCCTGCCTTTCCGCCCCACGGAACTCCCTCCACGGACCGCTGCTGTAAATGAATATCTTCTTTTTTTAAGTTTAATGTTTATTGAAGCAAGCTGATAAAACAAATAATAACTTCATATATAAATACCATTAAACATAATGAACTAATAATCTACAATAAATGAATATCTTCTGATTCCCTTATCCATTCCTCTTATTTTAACCGTTGCATCCTATGCTTTGTATGAAAGGAAACTTGTCTCGGGAAGACGCTGCCATGAGGATGTACAAAAGACATAAAGGTGATGGTTGAAATGCTTGCAAATTTTCGCAGCCACTGGCAATTGCTTGGAGCTGCATTCCAGTCGATTGTTTTTCACCAACTATGCAATGCCATAGACCAACTAAATGCAAATAAGTCTTTGTCCTGTGCCAAAAGAAACAGTCCAGCCTGACTGCCAAGCAAGGTCCTCTTTGGAAAGGAACACATTCAATCCCAACCTGGTTTCGGCTCACTTTGGCCTCATCAGTGAGGTACCCTTGAGTCCTGCGAACACAACCAATGTCTGAGTATACGCATCAGCCTTAGGGCGTCATACTGAGGAAAACACACAATGTATTGGTGAGATGCTTGCAAATAGTCTCTGTGAAAGAATAATTCAAGGTTAGCAGGGCAAGACTCCTAGTGATGTCTGGCACGGATGGGGGGCACTGGGGGCGAGAGGGCGGGTAAGGAGGTTTAAAAAAGAATCAAAAAAATCGTACCTGATGCTGCATCTCTTCTCCGTGTCTCCGTCTCTCCCCTGGTGCTGGAATAAGAAGCCTCCAGGCTCCCCATAGCCAATCACAACACTGCAATGCAGCATTGTGATTGGTAGGCACCCAGGCTCCCCTGAGAAAATCACATCGCTGCAATGCAGCGTTGTGATTAGTAGGCACCTAGGCTCCCCTGAGCCAATCACAATGCTGCAATGCAGCCAGTGTGAAGAACATTTATGCACACTTGGAGTGGGCAAACCACTCCTCCGCCTGCTCCTCTGTCATTGGAGCAGCCCTGCCCCGCCTGCAAACCTGCAGCAGCAGGAAAACATAAAATGAAAACCTGGAGTTATTTTTTGTTTCCTTTCTTTCAATTCTTCAAAGCTGTGGGGTGACGCTCCTCCACCTTAGCGGAGTAGCCACTGCTGAAGACTCTGCGGAGCTGGCTGTATCAGAGGCCCCCTAAAAAGGTCTCTAAAAGGTCTCAGACTCATTATAGTTCCCATACTTTTTGGACCACTTCAGTTAACAGTGTTGGCTATGCTGCCAATACCTGAATATGTTGCGAAAGTGACAGGGTCAACAATCCTGTTACTGTGTCCACAGACTCTAATCACAGCGGTTCACTCCTCAAGCTCCATGACAAAACTCCTTTAGGAGATCGGTAACACCTGGTCTTTCATCGAGGAGCAGGGCATCGGTTCGTGACAGACCACGTGCCAACAAACAGCCAATGAAATAGGACGCCACTGGAAAAGGCGGGAGAGAGCGTGCAGCTGAATAGACAGCCGCCTTGAAGGGCGATTGGTGGATTTAATACGTCATGGCTCAGGCAGGGAGGCGGGGCGACGCCGAGTTTAGAGCGCAAGACAGGCCAGGGAGTTGCCCAGGCGGACGCCTCGCGTCACAGGGGAGCCCTAATGATGCGTCACTGCGCACTTGACGGGCGGCCGTTAAAAAGCGCGGGATGTGCGGCTGGACTATGTCGGTCTTCGGGCGGTCGTCCTGAGGAACATTTTAAAAAGTGTTAGTTGAAGCGGGAATAACGAGGGGACAGGTGAGCATGAAAGCGATGAAACGGGCGTCTGTGAGAAGAGTCATAAACAGGGAAGTGTTTTAACTTTGCACTTCTAGAGTATGTTATAAACGTAATGACGGAAAATAGGACTTGTACTTTATTGCTGCACCACACAGGCATGAGGCTGAGTCCTCCCATGAATGAAAATGTATTTAACTCTTTAGGCGAGGCCTAGTGCTAGATGGAATGTACATTATCATTCATGTTTTCCTGCCAAGTTACCAACTAAACCAAGTTGTTACAAGATATATGCGCTAAAATAGTACAGTATTGGAAATAATGTACAGTAAGCTTGTTATTACTGCTGTCTCCTGCACTGCGAAGGAAAAAGAAGTGTCTTTGGTCCTCCGGGGCATGCATCATTAAACTAGCTGCTGCCCAGAATGGCTCTGGCGGTTTCTTTGTACCGTCATGCCTTTCAAGGCCTAGATTCCCAGGTCTGTGAGATGCACAGCCAGTTTCTTTGTACCCCCAGCACATATCTTAAAGTCAGTGTTAGATGTAGATGCCATGCCCTCGAGGTCTTGTACACAGCATAGCAGCTGTGATTGGCTACTAGGGTCTAGTCCACGTCATAGAACAGCCTCTGAGGCTCCACTGGGCTTATTTTAAGGTTTTCGCTGCACTTGGGCTGGAATTGACATGCGCTGTTCTGGACAAAAAAGATCAATAGAAATGGAGGCAGTAGGACCTGAGCCCAGACGCAAAATTAGTAGGGTTGGCAAGTATGGAGCAGCAGGGAACTAACCTGGGTTGAGCCTTCCTTTAACAAACGCTTGTATTCTGAGTATCGCTGTTCTAGTTTCCCACTAATGGACAAACCGACATTATATCAGTAATTTATGCAAGGAAAGCCCAGAACTAGATGTCTGGGGTCCATTCTGGTTTCTAACTTACTCAGAGAATAATACTGGGTGTCTGTTCTTGTTTTCAGATTCTAGGGGGTTCTAAAGCTCTTACATGAACGCCCCTCTTTAGTCACTTTTAACATGTAATTTTTTGCCTCCCTTTGATTTAAAAATCATTTAGGAGTACATGAGAAAACTCTAAAATGCTGCTGAAGTGCATTACAAAAGGGAAAAGTAATGGTTGTGCTGATAAAACAATGCTTGGCTGGGAATCCTATGTTCCCTTGGCATGTAGTGTAAAGTTAACCTACAGAACAACTGCTTGCCAAACGGTTGTCAAAGACATCTGCTCAGATGCCTAGACAAACTGAAATATTGTCAAAAGAACAGCGGTGGCTGGCACAGACGGGGTCGGGGGCAGAGGGCAGGGAGGGGAGCCGGGAGAGGGGGTAAAGATTAGAATAGAAAAACATACCTCCCCGACGCGTCTCACTGATCTATCCATCATATTCTCCGGAACAGAGCATCCCGGAAGCACCCAGGCTCTTCAGACCCAATCACAGCGCAGTAATGCAGCGTTGTGATTGGTCTGAGCACCATAGTTCGGCGCTCAGCCAGGGAATGGGGGCTTGGGCATGTTCTCCACCCAGGCTGTAATGCAGCCTGGGTGGAGAACATGCAAAGTGCGCATGAATGTTTGGCCGGCCAAACATTTAATGCACACTTTAGGGAGTGCAAACCACTCCTTTCCTGCCCTGCTCTGTCAGCAAAGCAGCCCCGCCCCATCCCGCCCGCAAATCTGCCGCAACAAGGAAAAAATAAAATGATAATAACTTAGAGTTATTATCATTTTATTTTTCCTTTGGTGACACTGCATAAAAGGAGTAGGGCGACGCTCCTCCCCCTTAGCCGAGGAGCCGCCGCTACATAAGAAAAATCAATCTGAATCATAGAAATGGGTGACAGGAAGGACCCACCCAGCCCCAGTACCTGTCGAGTTGAATGTTAAAATACACAAATGCTAATGATAAATGTATAGATTTTCATACACAGAGTTTCTATTGAGATAAAGTGTTCAAGAGCAAAGCAAAGAAGGCATTAGCATATATAGAGACAGAACATCAAACCTTTGAAAATATACACAAAATTTAAACTTTTGGAGCCAAGCAAATGACTTGAGAATTTCCCGCTTACAATACCAGAAGTGAGAACAAGGCTGCACATGTCTGAAGTAACACAGTTTGGTACCTTGTTTATAGCAGCATGAAAATGTCAGCGACTCGTACGGTTATATTAAGACAAATAAAAAAATTCACCCTGTGTTACCATCCATTGGGGTTGTCCTATCTCTATACAGGCAGGAGTATTCCATTCCTTGGTGCAATTGGAACATTTTTAACATGTCTTTCCCCCAATGTTTGTTTAGATGACATCTTTGTGCTTGTGATATAAAACGGTTCTGACTCTGTCCTGGAATAATAAGTTTGTCATGCATGCATCACTTCCTTTTAAAACAACTCTGATAACACATCAAAGTCAAAAGCAAGGGCTGGCTTTTCTTAGATGTTAAGATTTATTGCTTTTCATGTCTTTTGAATATTTATCTACTGACAGCAATATATTCACTCACGCCATTACAAGGGACACCATGTACAATATTTATACGGTTTAGCGAAGATACTTTATACGCATTAGCCAACTAGCACAAAATACACACTGAATCATGTCGGGCAAGGCTGTGGTGAAGACCGCTCTAAACTGTGTCTCGTAAAGATCAGACTTTCCAAATATAAGCTGTTTGCACAGCATCCTGTATGTGTGCCCAGCTTCTGTTGTGAGTAATAGCCTTGGTTTCTATCCCTATTGTAAATGTTAAGGAATATTATAAATATTTTAGTTGTTTGTCACCACATTAATGTCACACCTTTGCTGCACATTGATTTGTTGTGGTTCCAGTGTGCTTCTTTAAAGATTAGTCAGTGAAAGGAGATCACAGCTTTGAAACATTATAAAACTAATATTTAGGTCTACATGTCACATTTGCGCAGAGTGTTTGCAGATATTCTGAGATCACAGCTAGTAAATTATTTAATTAGTGTTTTCTTTAGTTGAATAGGCAGAACACTGTAATGCCCATCACGCTGTACTCTGTAAAGAGCAAGCATGAAAACTAGGAATTTTTGTCATCATGACAGAATGTATGCATGTTTCATGAAGTGCAAGATTGTCTGTGATCCAGGTAGTGTATTAGTGTGCGGTGGGAAAAGCACATTGTGAATAATCATATTATGTGTAAAGTGGCACCTTCAGCAGTTGTTTATGCTGAAAAGGATGAGGATGCTGCATAGATTATGACTTTTATTGGTTATGCCTAGAGATGTCCCAAAGAAAACGTGGACATTGACTGTTAATAGAAAAGTAGAAATTTGCAAGTTGAGTAAATCGCTACTAAGACTTATAGGTCCAGATGTATGTAGCTCGCATTTAGCTATTCCCTAATTGCGAATCACAAGGATTCGCAATTAAGAAATAGCAAAATGCAATGTATGAAGGTGTATAGTACACCTTTTGCGAATCCTAAGTGGTCGCAAATGACCTACCTCATGAATATTAATGAGGTAGGTCGCAATTTACGACCCCCTAGGAATCGCAAAAATCACGGGGATGGTGACCTGTTGAGATCAGCAGACCACCATGTCCATGATTGCTTTTCAATAAAGCAATCTTTTTTTGTAAAGCAGCCCGTTTTCCTTAAAGGAAAACGAGATGCTTTACAAAACGAAAAATGAAAAGTTTTCTTTTCATTTTTTAAGAGCAGGCAGTGGTCCGTGGTACCACTGCCTGCTCTTAAAAATAGTTTTACTAACATTCACAAAGGGGAAGGGGTCCCATGGGGACCCCTTTCCATTTGCGAATGGGTTACCACCTACTGAAGTAGGTGGTAAGTTTGCGACCGCAATTGCGGTCACAAAACATTGATACATACAGATGCGATTCGGTATTAGGAAGGGACTCCCCAAACACGCCCCTTCCTAATACCGAATCGCAAACCCATTTTGCGATTCGGTAACAGGTTACCGAAGCGCAAAATTGGGTTTGCTGCATCGGAAAAGCAATTTTTGCGTTCGCAAACGGGCATGCGAATCTGCCCCTTTGGGAACTCAAAAATACTTGCTACATCTGCCCCATAGCGCTTTCCATCTGCCTGCAAATGTTTGTGAACAGGAAAAAATGTAAATCTTAACACAGTCTTTTACGATTTTTCCTAAATTGCTCCTGAAGTATTTTTTTATGGCAAGTGCGCTTGCCAAGTGTCCAGTGCCTCTAGACTGGCTGCTTGAGCCCAAAATCTTGCCACTTTAAAAGTACACTACATGTAAAGAACTTCATCTTTACTATGTACGACGTTCCTGCTTTTGTACTAAGTAATAGATTGAACGCAAACTGACCCTTGTAAAATGAGAAACCCTTTTGTGCCATCTAGTGCTTGAATTCCTGTTCTTTAATTGGTGTCATCGTGCCCAATGACAGTGTGCATGTAATTTCTGTTACAAGTATTTTGCTTTATCGTAACATAAAAAGACTGCCGGCTTGATTCACCCACACACTTCAGACATCAGGAGACTGTTCAGAATTTTTGAAGAGACCCCATTTACACAGTACCAAGGGGTAGTGGTCCTCTCATTAGATTTAGGAAAATGTTACTTTGGATACACCTGTGGGTGGTTATGAGGCGAATGAACATGGTGAGGGTTGGGGCAATTGTATTAGCTTAATGTACTCTGACACCCAAGCCAGGATACAAAGTGGTAAATGCATACCAAACGTATACAATATTCACGGGCAGCTGGCAGGGGTGTCACCTCTCGCTCATGGTATTTGCACTGGTGGTGGAACCCTTTGCTAACATTTTGAGGTTGGAAGGGAGAAGCGGGGCACCCCCCAGAGAGATAGGAAGCACATCACCTTGCTTTATGCAGATGGTATGGTATTGTAACTTCAAGAGGCACCCGAGTGAGCGATTCCTGAAGGAGGTGGGGAATTTGTCTATCCTCAACACTTACTGGGAGAAGACATGCGTTCATGGCATCCCCCACAATGACCTAAGCTGCAACAGCAATGACCCTCTGGCAAAGATCATACAATGTAATTTCCTGTGTAGGGTGGCCAACTTTTCATTATTACTTCACAAGACACTTTGCTCGCTTGGAAACAGTATGGACATGCGTGGCCATCAAAAGACTTTTGTTGGGGAGCGAGAGAACAGTGAGTTGTGGGGGAGCCTGGAATCTATGAGTAGCGGGGGAAATATGAGTCATGGAATGCATTGCAGGATTTCATTCCATATTCAGAGCACTGGGCGCGATGGGATGGAGAACGTCAGAGAGCATCCCTGCGTCTACTACAACACCCAGCTAGAGGGAGGATTGGTAGGGCACTGATTATGATTTATACTTCCTGACTTCACAATTACAGTGACTACGTAGGTGGCGTGAGGGGTTGAGGCGTTAGGAAGTAGGCACAGTTGGTGAACTGCAATGCCAGGGGGCACTGATAGCCATGTTGATGGGAAGCCCTTTGAGGTTAGTGAGGAAACCTAAACCTATCACAATGGTTCTCCGTAGTCAGAGTAGGGTGGTTAAGATGGAAACTTTATGCCCCGGCACTACCACTGTTGGGCCTACCCACCACAAGGGAAGAGTTTTTCAAATTCAATGAGAATGACGGATTGGACAGAAGCGGGGATTCTCGATGCAAGTGACTGCTACAAAAATTGTACACTAAGGAGCCTAACCTCCATGGTTGCGGTGGATGGCCTATCAGAGGCTCAGTTCTTGGTCCATGGGGCAGCGGCACAGTTATTCAGGCATATTTAAAAAATACTGAATAAAGCAGATGTGCAACAAGGACTTAGTGTGAGGTGGAAAGCAACAGAAAGTGGGTGGGATGGGTTAAGCAAAGCAAGAGGGAGTTGGCGGGAGAGTGGAAGCATCAGGTAATGGGGGAAATTAAGTAAAAGAAAAGGCATGTGAGGGGACCCATACTTGGAATAAAGCAGATTCTCTTCACAAATCACACCTAGGGAGCCATCGTCTTTGCCGTTATACAGTGGTGCTGGAACAATTCTCAGAGAGGAGGTGCTGCCCTCAATGTTGCGTCACTGAAGTCACAAGGATTGTGAAAATCTCAAGGGTCACACACAAAGAACAAGTGTAGCAAGTATATTCAGCAGGACAGTGCTATGGGAGTAGTATATAGCTGGTGGTGATTTTTGGAGCACACTGTTGCAAATATAGTACTGACGCATGGTGTGGTAACGCACCGTCATTTACAGGCAGTACATTTTCCATTGAAATGGTCACTAAATTTGCTCATATATACAGTTTTTGGCTAATAAAAATCAGATAAGCATGTTTGGAAATTGGGTTTCAGGAAAAGTGTATGATTTATTTGTATCCTATTAAAATCTTTGTTTTCATCACACTTCAGAATTACAAAGAAACTGTGCCTCATTTGTGTTTTCCAAACTGTTGATATAGTCTAAACCATTTATACAGTTAATTTATAGGTATTTACATTTCATTGTGTGTTAGAAAAAAATACATCAACTGCACCCCTGCTTAGACTGCGAAATAGTTAACTGTACAAAATCATCTCACTTTGCAGTTCATCAAAGTAAACACCAAGTCCATCTTAAAAGAATAAACAGCCATTTGCAAGAAAGTATTGCCTGACATTTGTTCTCTCTCTTTGAATCACAGCAAATGTTACCCAATCAAAAGGACATTTAAAGGCATGTTTATCACCTGTTTACCTTCTGAACTCTAGTATGTAGTATGGTGATATTTGGGGTGCTTGCTGCAGCACCCACGGCACCCCAACTTCCAGCGTGTGTGTGTTCTCTCTCTCTCTCTCTCTCTCTCTCTCTCTCTTCCCCCCCCCCCTCCTTTTCGTTGGTTTCTTTTAGGCTAGTCTCGTGTTTTGGCTTTCATTCATTTAGTACACAATATTATTATTACAGACAGAAAAAATGTAAAATAAGAATATGTATCTTTCTCTCTCTCAAACACACACACATGCAGACATACACAGACAAAACACACACATGATTAAAACAAATTATCTAAGAGGTTCTATTTCAGATAGAATGCATCAGATGCCCATTGGAAATGAGTAACTCAAGTTTTTAAATAAAAAGTATTCATTCCACAAAATGCGGAATATTTAGAGTTCAGATGGAAATAGCCCCCCTCCTGCTCTGCTCCCTGCTTACCTGTGTGTGCCCAGCTTCTCCAGCATGCCTTCGTTGTATTCCACACCATGCTGCAGGCTTTATGTTTGCCTCTGTCCCACCTGCAATCCTGGTAAGCCCTGTTACTATGCCCCTCCAACCCCTGTGTGTGCCCCTTCGCTCTTTCTGCAGTCCCTTTGTGTGCTCGCACCTCACCTGTATCCACTGTTTGTATCACCGGTCCCCCCAGCACTATTTGTGTGCACCGGCCCCCTCGACAGACCCAAAGTGCAGCCTTTGTCCTTCTTGCTGATCTTCCACCCTGCAGCCCCTCTGTGTGTCCCCTACCAGCCATGCAGCCTATATGTGTGCGTCTCGACTCCTAATGGCCGTCATTGCGCCCACACATCTCTCCTATATGCCTCTAGTTTATTGTAGTATCTCTGTGCCCCTTGCAGCCCCTGCTTGGCACCCTACCATGCCAATCCAGCCACCTTGTATGCCTTCTTGCTGCCATACTGCCTCTCAGTATATTCCCACCACCTTCGTATCCGCTGCTTGCACCAACACCCCAGTTCTCACCCTGTATCTACCCCAGGCCTCCCGTAGCACCTGTCCGCTGCCCTTCCTGTTCTGCTGACCCTTTTTGTGTGCCTTTGTAGCCCATCTGTCTGCCCCTTTACCATCCCCGCATGTCCTCTGTTTGCTCCACCATCCCCACTATGTGTTCCTGATCACCTGCAGTAGCTGTGTCCCCGACCCTGCAAACCCCGTGTCTGCGACAAGCTGCCCTTGTTTAGCTCCTGTGTGTCTCCATACACTGCCCATGCGACTCCTCTCTCCACCCTTCTGCAGCTCAGGTATGTGACATCCAGCTCTGCCTGGCATAGCAACAAACACCATAATGGGTCATGTTTGTGCTATATAAAACTTCATAAATAAATAGATTTCTCTCCTTTCAGACTGGAACAGTGGCAGATCCAACTGGTTTGGCTTGTAACTTAAAATGCTAGACAGACCTATTGGCTTTGCCATGTTTAAAAAAAAATCTTTACTGATGTTTGTGAACACCGGAGAACATAAAAAAACGAATACTGGGCACAGGAATACGCGGGTTGTTTTATTAACACACACCAGCCCTTGGGCTGAGCTAAAAAAAAAATCCATCCCGATAATTCATTGATGGACCTGCTTATTCCGTGAAAAGAAATGGATGCTGTTTAAATTTTTTGAGGCCAACATCTGCACCCCTTGTTGCCAGATTTTACTGAGCCACATCTACCCAAGGGTAAGTGAGAGTGCCGCTTAAAGCCTTTCAGATACCTGTTTTCAGTAATCATCAAACGCCTTGCATCTTGTAATACTGATTGCAAATGCATTATTGACGGGGATTCGAAGATCCATATACGCAAATAATCTGCAGAATACAAGTTTAAGATATAAAATTGATTAACTCGTCTTAGGCCTCCTAAAACATTTTTGGAATCCATATGTGTAAAAACACTGAATAGATTACACCAAGACGTACAAAGACTCTCTTCTGGATAACATTCTAGCTTAGTTAGAGGTTTGGTGTAATTCTCCTCAGCTATGTTAGGTCTCGCGACCTGCGTCGCACTGCGCAGCAGTGCTCGCGCAGGCGAGAGTCCTTTTGGCCGGGGTTCAGAAATGGACCCTGGAGTCGATTCCTTTTGTGCTACCCCACTGGCCTTTGCTTGCGTCTTTTTATAAAAGACTGCTCGCAATTGGCCAAAGGCGCGCACGTTGCTCCGCCCATGGCCTATTGGTGTCTATTACACGCTTGGTGCGCGTAATAGACACCAATAGACCATGTGGTTTCAATTTTGTTTCTGACCACGCTCACATTCGTGAGACCAACCAGCTGAACTCGGGAGGAGAGGCGTGAGCAGTCATGTTCAAACTCTCGCGTGTTTAACGGCCAGTCCCTGCCGTGACGTGTTTAATACGCTGCTGCGGCAACGCAGCCACTTTTGGTTTGGTTTCTGTGTGATGGGAGGGAGCCGCTCCCCGGCGGCAGGCGCAGAGGTGGCGCTCGCGGCGTGAAGAGATAAGATGGCGGTGGAGTCCCGGGTCACCCAGGAGGAGATCAAGAAGGAGCCCGAGAAACCCATCGACCGCAAGAAGGTACCGTGTTCCCTGAGGGTTGGACTGCATGGTTCAGGAGGAAAGCCTCTCTCTCCACTGGCCTTGTACTCCTGTTTTTTGCATAGCGTAGAGTATGCTAGACGCTTAATCCCATTGGTTCATCCTTTTTGGTGGGACAGAGCGCTGATTGGACCTTTCTTATAAGGATATATTTAATTAGATTATCATGGTGATATGGGCATGTTTAAAGTATATGTGTGTGTGTGTGTCTTGTTTGCTAAACATTCTTTTGTGGGCACATTCTAGACCAGGGGCTTCCAACCTTTTCTGTTTTAAGAGCTGCTTATGTTCAATTAAAATAATCCTGAACTGCTATTCCTCATGGACTTGCAATAGCAGCCACATCTGGTTGCATTAGTGACCATCATAGGCAAGGTCACCAGCAGTGATCACCTTGGTCCAGCAGACACGGTAGCCAGCAATAATGTAACAAACATTTGCTATAGGGCACGCATTTGCTAGAGTTAGAGCTATTGGCGCTGTAAATTACAATGTCTTTTATCTATGTATTTTGGGATGGAGCGTGATGGTTGCATGTGGTGTGGAGTGGGATTATGAGTTAATGGCACAATGTAAACAAAAAACAATAGTGCATCAAACGCTGACTAGCAAGCTTGCAAATATATGTAAACTTACTGTAAATATTTTGATAAAGCTTCTAAACAACCCTAATTACAATACCAATATTAAAGAAACTCTTGTATCCTCTGCGTGTTTTGTTGAGAAAGGGCTGGTAAGGTTGGGGCTGAGTCAGTTATCTATGAAGTAGTTTTCCTATAAACAACCAGTTGGGGGAAAGCAGCCAGTGTTAACCCGTTCGACGCGCATGACGGAACGGTTCCGTCATGCACGTCGGTTGCGCTGTGCGCATGACGGAACCGTTCCGTCATGGCCCCGCCCGCGCACGGAACCTTCAGCGTGGCGCGGAAATCCGTGCCGCGCTGAAGGGGTTAAAGGACAAACGTCACTGTGTCTGCAGTAATAATTAACCTTGTGTTAGATGTTAATGGTAGACTAGTGCATGATGGGCTTGGTTGGGGGAGATATTGATACCTATTGATACCAGCGACTGCACCATAAGAGCCTTATTTGTATTAATATACATAGCTGCCAAGGTTTCAGATTGCTTATGTGTGCCACTTTCATAGTTTCAATGTACTTATGAGTGACATTCAACAACTATGAGTGACAAACTTTCTTGTGAGCAAAATCAAGTAATGAAGTCCATGGAAACAGTTAAATATCAGAAATGACACCCATTTGAGCAACAAGAAACTCTAAGATCTTGAAACAGCTGCAAAGGAGCTGAAATGGAAGGGCACTAACCTAATGCCCTGATAAGCTCATTTTACTGTAAAACAATGTTGTAACTATGATATTAAACAAACACCTCTTTTGGAGGCAGTACCTTATTAGCGTTCTGCATAGATGCAGACACACATGCAATTAAATAAATAAGAAAAATACTGGATGCAACAGATTGGCACTTACATTATAAAATAAGAAATGTACTATTAAAGGCCATATGTACATACAGTCACAACTGAGTTCCACACCTTCCCAACTGGACACAACTAATAACGTCAAACAGCACAGTGATGGACATCTCACTCTTTGAGAGCCAGCAGTAGCACAGGTGGTGCACGGTGCAACATTCTTTTTTGGCTCCCCCCAGGATCCCCTTTTTCACGTATTCCCTTACTACCACCCTCCACCAGTACCCCTCATCTCTTCATAGGACCTTTCTCACATGCATTTAAATTGTTTTATAGCACTGCTCATACCAATGCAGAGTGTCAGAACACTTTACATCACACCCACATTATACAGAGATAATGATTGTTTGTGGGTATATAATTCTAAGCAATGTTATATAAAACAATGAGGATTAGAAGGTGTAGGAATGAGCATCACGTGCCATCCATACCAGTAGGCAGTTTATTTTAAGAGTGTCTGGTCTGGAGAAGGACAAACTCAGGATTTTCAATGCATCACAGTGGTTGGAGTTGGCTTTACTAATAAGATTGCATTTCTACCCAAACTAACCCATTTTAGCAAAATTAGGATAATGAAAAACTGATCAGCCTTGACCCTTTCAAATTATTTCAGGAATGCCCCCCTGTGTGCTGCTACAGCCACAAAAATAAGAATGATGCCTGACAAGCTTTAAAAAGGGCTTTTTTGTAGCCTCTGAGGGTTCCTGTGCTCACCCGACAGGCGCACACGAGCAAAGAGATCCTTGTTCAGTGTGGTACGGAAGTGTACGTAGGACACAAGGACTTTTTAACTCAATAGAACGTAATACATTTCCAGATTGGTTTTAGTTTGCTACTTGAATGCTCTAGGAAGGCTAGCACAGTTTGTTAAAAAGGGATGAGCACTGTTTGTAGAATAATTAAATGAAATGAACTGGTTTTGCTCATGATAATAAATGAAAGTGCAATATTTAAATCAGTAATGTGTCTTAGTAACGTGAATTCCCTGCCGTTTTTCAAATCCTGGGGCTCCCGTACACTGGCACTGTTACACTGGAGCACCCAAATCCAAATGTGTTTCTCTAAAAATGAAAGTGAACATTAACAAGAATCTAACAGATAAAAACAAACCAATATAAAGCAAAACTGAAACGGACTATTCTGACATGCAGTCCACAGCTGGAATCAGGACACCATGATAATGCATTAATAGAAGTACAATACTTGCTGCAAGCACGTCTGGCGTGTGTGCCATTATTAAAAGAGCAACACTTTATTTTTTTTATGAAATACTGGTTTACTTTCTATCAAACACTCTTTACCAGGAACTCGTGGCGCTTCATCAGTAACGCTCGGTTTTCCAGACGTAATTCGAGGCAGAAAAAACGTAGTGGTTTCATAACAAGTGTGCTTTTAGTTACAAACTACCTTTTTAGGGCTCGCACAGCGAGAGCCCTTTTGTATGGGGTTTCAAAACAGAGCCTGGAATCGCACACGCTCGTGCGTGTGCTTTTCCTTTTGACTTCGAGGATTGGCCTTTGCGTGCGTGTTTTTCCCAAAGACAGCACGCAATAGGCCAAAGGCTGGCGCATTGCTCTGCCCATGGCCTATTGGTGTCTATTACGCGCACCAAAGGCCATGTGGTTTCAATTATCGTGCCTAGATACGGGCGATAATTGAAAACACATGTTTCGCTGTGGCGCGTGCGCACCACTTGCGGGCGTGTTGTGGTTTTTTAAAATTTAAATTATTATATATTTTTTTACAATAGCAATCTTTCAGTGTCGCTTGTTTGTAGTTGAGAGGTGTTCAAAGTAGGGCAGGAACAGAGCCAGATCTTTAGGGTACCCATGCAAGATAATAGCGAACTAAAAAGGTGTGATAGACAAAAGACCTGTTCTAAGTGTCCCCTATGTTTGTATTAAAAAACGTATTTTGTCACTAGTTTGAGGTAGGCATTGGGTAACATTGTTGACTTAATTTGTTTCCTAGTATGCAAGATCTTTTTGTAATTAAAGTGCTGTTGTTTATAAGTTGATGCATGTATTGTTTGATAGCTTCCTTTCATTTCTAAAGCGCAGTGCTGAAAACGCACCATGGCTGATTTTACCTTACACAAGAAGATGTCACTTGATTAAATCCGTTTGTCTTCAAAATAAAGCTGCTGTTGTGTTGACAAAGACACGCAGCCATCTTCCAAATCAAAATATTGAGGGTTTAGTAAACAATTTCACATTACCAATCATGTAATTGTGCTAACATAACACGGGTTGTGCTTTTTCAGTAGCAACCCTCTAAGGGAACAAACCAGTTGATAAATAATATTTGGCAGATTATAAACAGACCTGAAAGCCAGGGGTGTTGCTCAACACCGGAACGGAAGCACTGTAGAGGAAGCAAGCGTGTCGTTGAAGAGAGAGATTGCAATGCGTCCTTGTGCGTTCACACGCGTGCGTCTGTACAAAGGCAGGTTTAGACATCCCGAGCTCCGTCAGCCCAGTATGGCGGTGTACCGTGGCCCGGTGCTGGCTGCGCTTTACTCAGGCACTCGAGGTAAAGGTCGGCCCGAAGAGCTCGCATATAAATAATACATCTCTTCATATGCCATGTGATATTCTCTGTATCACTGCAGAATTAGTTAGCTTCGTCCTGTGTGCTGACAGGACGTTGGAGCTCCCTCTGGGCCCTTAATCCTGATGTTTGCCGCTGTTGTGTTCGCGGTCGCTGTATAAAGGCTGCCCTGCTGCACTCCTGGCGGCCGTCCTGTTGTCTGTCCTGCCGAAACCTAACCTGCTTTTTAAGTTTCTCTGAGATCTTTCCTAAGAAGGGCTCACGAGCGCCCGGTAACCTTTAGAGAAGCAGAAAGTGATACGTCCTGCTCCCCTTCTTAGCGTGACCTGTATTTGTATAGGCAAAGGTTCGGGGTTTGACGTCTCTTCAAGGGGCTTACCTAAAGACACTGCATCAGGTGTAGTAACACCGGGGCCAGGTGTGTGACATGCCTGCTGTATCCGATTTATTGTGCACCCCAAATAGTAATGCCGCTTTTCCCTTGCTAAACATTGGCCCCTTTAATACTGCCAGGCACTCTGAAACAGAATGATTTTTCCTACTAGAGGAGATGCATATCCGTTCCGATGAGAGGCATGGGCCACAAACCTCAATTGCTTTTTTAAAATTCGTATTTGAAACTCGGTGCTCCAGTAGTTAACTCGCGCTCACAAAGAGGACAATTTTTTTCTGCATGCACCTCACATTATTGGAGTAGATGGAAGAGTATATTTGGGTGTTAAGACTGTTACTGGTTGGTAAAGAATAGGAGCCATTGCCGTTTAAAACCAGCATTTGCAATGCAATAGGTCTCGCATTTGCGAGAGTTTAAGCTATTGGCATTGAAAATGGCAATGCCTTTTATTTATGTTTTAAAAACCAACATGTAAATAAAAGGCATTGCAAATGCTTGTTTTGCTTCAGCAAAATTCCTACTGGAGCTTCAATGGGGAATGCAAATGATATTTCCCATTTTTCATCTTCTGTAACATTAGACCCTCTCCCATAGATCATGTTTTCCAAAATATCACATCATCTTCATAAAATTACACGGCATGTATGATTTTTTAATGAAGCTTTCCAGTATTGACTTTGTGTACATTCTGTTTTTGAATTAGAGAATTGCATTAAATATAATTTTACAATTTATTATTTAGAAATGAAAGCACGCTGAGTGTACAAGTAGAATTGGAATTCTATTTAGAATATATTTTAAATTATTTAGTGTTGTACAAAAAAAGGTGTCGTTTTTGACTGATTGGATCTTTCAAAATGATGATGTTTGTATTTTTGAGGCACGTGAAGGCTCTCAGATGGCTTTGCATGTGAATAGATATTAATAGTTAGTGATATGTGTTTTATTTAACTGTGGTTTGTTTTTATTAACTGTTACACATGGTCAGTACTAGTAGTTTATGGTTCTGTATTTATAACGGTATAAGCTTAAAGTATTATGCCTTTGTATTCCAGATACATTCATTATGGACATTACTGAAATGTCTATGATTGTATGAGATTGGTATCGCTTACTCCTAAGAATCGAGGAGAACCAGAGAGGAGACTTAAACAAGCATGTTATGTGATAAGGATTCAGACTTCTTGCTGCTATAAAGATTCGAATGTAAACCTGAATCTAAGATTCATCCTGTGAGTCTTTGTTCACTCAGAATTTCTGAATATGTGTCACTGAATAATGAACTTGACATGTTGTTATTATAAAAGCTCAAGTAATGTATTGATTTGCTAGCTGTAGTGGCAGTGGTACGTAAATGACAGTAGATTTCCGAATGAAAGTGAAGAAAGAGGTCAGAACAGTGTTGAGTCAGTGAATCACTGTACCACCAACAAACCTTAGAGTTCCGCCTCCTCTAAAGAAAGATCTAGGACATTTTCGTGAGGTAAATTTGATGTCACAAAATAATTAAATAACACTTTCTTATGGGTCATGGTTTTCTTGTAAACCTGAAAAATTGCAGATCTTTGACGTCACTGCGGAGAAGTGTTAACTAACGTCTGACTTTCTAATTTCGTTACATTATGTATCTGCAGCCTCACTGAAATAGAAAAATACTGTTGAGCTGCCAAAGCATTTGAACTTTGCAGGAATGTTTCTGGAGTGCAAATGTGTCATGAAAACCGTCAGCAGATAAATAGTTTCCAGGCCTGGGCTTTTTCACCCCATCACTTTTGGTCTGTACATTACTCGGCTCTGGGGATGCCTCAGTTTGACTTGTTTCACAGTAGTGTCTGTTGTACTTGAATTGATAGTCTGTCTTTATTTACGAGTCCACTTCTGTCCAGTGATGGTTTTTCTCATGCCTGTTGCTTGCGGATCCTTTTGGACTGTTGTCATGGCAGTGATGTGTTTGCACAGCATCTACCACATGCTTGGTGCAGGTGCAATTCTCTACGCAAGGACTGGTTGGAAAGCTGCCCCATCAGTATCTATGGGAACGGTTCCTTTTGTCATGCAGTTCAAATGAGCTGCAAATGCAGAAACCGAGGCCTGCAAGTGACAGCTAGCCTCCATCTTTGCATTTTCATATACAGTAAAAAGTGTCACCATACCATATGTACACTACAAGCTGTGCCTCGTAGACGGCTCAGGCAGCGTACAATGGTTACCAAGTGGTAAGAAGTCGGAAGCCTCTTGATGCTTTTCACCACCAGAAGGGTTTCAAACCATTAATACGTCAAAGCAAAGAGAGAATCCCCTTAGAACGCAGAGAGACCGGATTTATTCAACCACAAATTACCAATAGATTCCCCTTATGAGGTCTCAAAAAAACAATCTACTTACATCCATTCTCCACATATGCTACCACAAGATCTTTATGAAAACACATATACAGAATGGAATCAAAATGTTTAAGAAAACAACAATCCATAAAAATATGAAGAAACCCACAGTGTACCTTCATATACAACATAAATAGTACCATCAGCAATACCTCACATATAAATGACATGTTAGGGTACGAGTTTGGGTAAAGGATACAAAACCTCAGGAGCGAAGAAGATTCTCACCACTCTCCCCAGAGCTAGCCCCGTCTCGACTAAACTCAAGAACCGAGCGCCAGCCCCAAGGGGAGGGAGGAGACAAGGAAGGACCACCAGGCGTCAAGGTTGAATTGCAGAAGTCTCAACTCCCAGGGATGGGTATGGGGCGGTCAGGAAGGGAACGATGTCTAGGGAAAGAGAAAAGAAAACAACCTGTAAGTGGAATGCTAAGGCCTGATACCTATCCCCGCACCCACCTGTTTACACTAAGTCCTATCGTAACTACCCCCCCTCCACCCTAGGTTGTGTGCTCCCTCAGACTCACCATGATGCCATAAGCAGAGACTCCAAGCTGAACACAGCAGGTGCCAGGTAACAGTCCGTAAAATGAAGGTCTATCCACAGGGGCGGAAGCCACAAAGTAAATGAGGTAATTCCTTTGCTGGTGCGGAGTGTTGATCAATCAGGAAGTAGTAGTCCCGAAATCCGTGTGGAAATTGGCGCACCACACTACGTCCTGCCAACGAGCGTTATATGAGTCCCAGCACAGAATATCACAAGGAGAAAGTAGGGGAGTCTGCCATAGGCGTGGGGAAGAGGGTAGAATAACAGCGGAGAGTCCCACGACGTGAACTGCAGCAGGGGGTTTTAAATTCCAGCCAGTCTTGAGACGCCCGCCTGATGCGTGAGGAATGCTACCGACGAACCAACTGGGGAGGCGGAAATGAATCCGTGCAATGGTTCTCTCGGAAAAGTTCAAAATGCCTCCAGACAAGCAAGGGATCTGAAGGAGGGGTAAGGAATGGAGCGAGACTGCAGTGAAGCAGAACCCAGGAAAGGGAACACCACCGCGGGAACACCAACGGGTTCAAACAAGGAAAATAGCAGCAAACGTACAGCACGAAGCGCAACAGCAACCAACTATACACGGCACAGCTGCGGGAGGCGTGGTCCAACACAAGGAAGGATTGTCAAGCACCGCCGTAACGTATCGAGACGGGATTTAACCGCCTTGACCATCAGGTGACCGCTGCGAGTGCACACAACCCCGCCCTGCCCCACTACCTTCTGGGACCTGTAGTGTACTACTGAAAACTGGATCGGAAACGTGATCGGGAACAGGTTTAAAAGGAAGGTTAATGGGGTAAGTGCAATAAAGGAGATTAATGTGTAACATGACAATAATGAACCATACATTACGTATAAATAAAAACAATACATCAAGTGTAGTTAAAAGGCCAAGTGGAGTCAAAGTATCTGAAAAACTTCAATCAATTATTCAGAAAGAGTTCCATTCCCACTAAAAGTGTCATTGGGTATTGTAGAATATGCTCAATGACATAACATACTTGTCCAAGCACTGTGGGTCGTGTTATAAAATCTGTTGACGTGTTTCATGGTCTTTATTGGAATATACCACCTTTTTAAGGACAAATATTTCAATTCACTCCTCCCAAAATGAATATCTATAAAAACACATTAGCGCAACATTTAAAACATACATCTGTAAATCAAATCTTTCACATATATGTGCAGATCCAATATCCAGTGGCATAAAATTACGATTGTAGCACAAATACACCATCACATTCATGATTTGAAAAAATCAAATCATATCGCAATACCAGACAGGATTTCGGCTGAACTCAATGACACTGGACAATGCCATTGCGCTATCCTATCTGTCAACAAAGACCCCAGAGGTCGCCACCCCTCCACTATATGCATGTTTTGTCGACTACAGTGCCGCCTTCGATGGCATTGACCATAACATACTGTGGTCAAAACTCGCAAAGTGGGGTATTCCGAGGAAACTCCTGACGGCCGTCATGTCACAAATAAAGGTTATGGTGGAGCAGGTAAAACAAAATTTTGTATACCTTCTCTATTTTGAATGAAAACACTAATTATGTAATCATTTTAAATATTAACCTGTACTAATTGTTTGCACTGGTATCACTAATCAACAGTACACCTTAATAAACACGAACTACACGCGGGACTAAATGCAAATGGCATGGCAAATAATTCTAATGACTAACTGTGGTACGCATATTAACTATAGAGTGTGTTGTGATAGAAATCGCATGATTTATGTTGCTTTTGTAATGTTTTGCGTTCCTGGTATGGTGAAATGGTGAGTATTATTGCTTTAAACGTTGCTATAAGCTAGGAAAATACTAATATATAAAGGGATTAGTGTGGGTTTAAACATTAGAATCTTCATTTCCGTATATTAATTACTCTTTATGTTTGTTTTTCTTAAGTTGGCATTCGGGCCTACTAGGCCGTGATATTCAAAATGGAGTTCGGAAGTGGCCACCGTCTTGTGAGCGCAATGTCTACTGCGCAGACTCGGATGGCTCTGAAGATCTCCAGGCGTCCTTCCCTTTGAGCACCGTATTCCTCGTCAAGGATAGGAACGTGGAGGACTGCCAGAACTCAGCTAGTGTGAATGACAGAAAAGACAAAGGCAACCTGTCCTTAAAGGTCTGCATATTGATACTTCGGACCCTTTCGCATGAGAACTGTACAAATTTAAGGATGTCGTATGCAAATCCATGGGAACTAAGAGACTCTGAGAACCACGTCCCATATTGCAAATTTTAGTAGCTTAGCCAATCAGAGTCTTTCCAAATTCAGCAAATGTTGCATGTTACCCTAGAATTTATTATAAAAGGGGTTAGTAGAGGAGAGTAAGTGCGTGCGTTTCAGAGGTGTGATTCGAATCTCCGTGGATCGATTTGCTTGCACGATTGTCTGGTCCTTTGGATACCTTTGGGACTGTGTCATGCCGAGCGAGAATAACTTTCCTGGACTAATTTGGGTCCTAAGCCTGCATTTGATTGGATGATTATACCAGAAGGGATTTGAATTATGCAGGGCTGACAGGTTCGGGGAAATGGTCACCAGTATCAGAAATTAGGTAAATATAGTTGTCATGGTGATTTGTGCAAATGTTTATTAAAATTCATATTGATTAAATGCTGATTATGCTAATGAAGGTGAATTTGATTAGATAAACTAAACATTTATTAACAGAAAATTAGTTTGTGATTCTTTAATAGGTATTGATTAAAAGGTTCTGAGGCTTTCAATGTGTTTTAGCTGGTTCTAAATCACCATCAACCAGTCCAACTATTTGGTCCATTGACCAAGTGGTGGAGTGCCTTGATGTTAAAGTTAGGAGTCTATCAGTACTAAGGGATATTGTGTATATAATGTAACAAACTCTTCTATAGATAATAAGGTACCCCCACATGTCCAGCGTTTCTTTTCCTCCTGTGTGCAGACTCGAGTGAGACGTACGAGTGTTGGTGTTATGGGCCCCACCAGTGAATGCGTGAATGAACAAAGTGTGAATACGGGTCTATGACGCAAGGAGGATATGTAAATTTGGCCTTTCCGCTGGAGCAGTTACAACCTGCACACCTGTGATCACCAGTTTAAAGTGCATTTTTGTTACGTACAACTTTACACCTGTGCGTGCAGCTGTGTGTGAGGGCCCTGCCTGACCCAGAAACTTACTTACAAGAGAACTAGGATACGGAGAACCTTCGTCCCTGTACACAGCGCACTGCTCAATGCCCCTAAGGTTTCTATCAAAACATACATATATTACAACAACGTTATTCAATAACCCCAATTCTTGAATCAATTCAGTTGAAATCAATTCTTTTCATTGATTTATTCACTGTTTTCAGTACGAGTCAGAATTTTTGGAAATACAAGCTGTTTTTCTGTGGTATACAGAATCTAAACAGTCATGACATTTTCAATCAATTGCTGTTGAATTGAAACTAACATAAAAAACATCCCCTATGCATTTCGGGTGCAAAATCCTTCTTCAGGGGATTATTTGAAAATCCATTTCACAATAAAAACAAGTTTAAATCTTAATCCTGAGTAGCCTCCAGCCGGAACTGTTACAAAATGAAACACTAAATCAGAATGTTACTCTCTACATCTGCGATATAATTAAAGCAAAGCAAAGTCTATCTGTTTCTTATTGACTGTGATCATTCAATGTGTCTATGAACATGCTGCTGAGCTCAAGTGCCATTCATTAAATACGTAATTTGGGCACCTATAAAACATCACCTTATAGTTTGCCCTTATAGCCCATATGTGATGAAACTGAACTCCCGTTACCACGTCCCGTGAAATTAAGTCACCAGAAACAAAATTATAAAAAAATACCTTGCTAAATAATGAAAAACTTCACGACAAGCCTGATTGCTTATAGAAAGTGAAAATCTGTTGGAAAAGGTCAACCGATAAGTATATGAAGGTCAACTGCAAACGGGTACAGCCAGAAATAAAGTAACGCTTACCCTGCGCGGAAGGTACTATGACGCTGGGGTCTGAAACACAAGACAGACCAGCGTAAGCTAGTTGTGCACGTTTTCTAAAAGTAATTTAGCAATATATCCCGCATTAGATGTTACTCACCGGCGTGTGTTGGTCAGATCGTGTGTAGCGTAGTGAACTACATATGACGTGATCGCGTCGAATGCTATTTCCGTTTTCAAAAAGGATCCCCCTTGTGCGGTTCTTTTTATTGGGAATATACAAATTAAAGCCAACTTTATTGTTATCAAAGGACGCTTCACAAAAGGCATGCAGTGCATCCTTAAACTTCTATTGGGATCATCGTAATAATAACTATAAAATTAGAATTACAAACGTGTGAAATAAAAGTGTGACAAAAAACCATATTCAAATAATTTGACAGTAAAAACGAAAGCAGATGCACATATTGTAGAAAAGCAGATGACCTAAAAAACCTGAATACTATATCAATGCTCATGACCATGCTTACTAAATGATGTGACAATGATTTGAGAACAAATGCACATATGTTAGGTGAACATATAACATCAGAAGATCCTCAATTCTATAACTGTGCTATAACATACTCACAAAAAACATAACATTTCGTAATGGTCATTAAGACCTTTAGGTATAATTATGTCTAGATGCTGAATCCAAAATGTTTCTCTACGAGCTAATAGAGAATGGGAGACCAATCCTGTGTGAGCGGAATTTTTTTCTAGGATAGTGAACCTAAGTTGTGGAATTGTGTGATGAGCATCTAACCAATGCGCGGCTAAACATGAGTTTCTGTTGATTGTGTGTATCATACTTATGTGTTCAATGATTCTTGTTTTGATTTTTCGGGAAGTTCCACCTAAATAAATCAAACCACATGGACATTGTATGGCGTATATTACGCCTTCTGTATTACAGTCCGATGTATGCTTCAAGGTAATCTTTTTTTCCGGTATGAGAGTGCGCAAAAGTATCGCCTGTGATTACATTGCCACATTGGCCACAATTCCAGCATTTCTTCATACCTTTAAATATATGAGGTGTCTCTGGACGTTGAGTTTTCAACAATTCTTTTAGGTTCTTGGAACGTGTGTGAGCGAAGAGTGGTTTGCTAGGAAATGTCGATATAAAGTCTATTTCCTGTTCCATTATTTCCCATCTCTTTAAGATGTATTTCTTTGATGGTGGTAGCCTGATAGGAATATTTCAATACAAATACTTCACGTTTTTGACTTGATTTTGTGGAACTTATTAAAAGTTCTTTACTTTTTTTTGATCCACAACGGTTTTGGCTTTTTGTAATGTTTCCTCGGGGTATCACCTTTTCAAATACCTTTGAAACTGTTTTTGTATGAGTATTTCTGTTTCATTCGAGCTAATACGTTTGATTCTGATGAGTTGAGAAACTGGTAAGTGTCTTTTGAGTGACACAGGATGAAAACTGTCATAATGAAGAGCATTATTCTGGTCTGTCGGTTTTCTGTAAACCCGTTGCTGTGTTCTGTATTAAAATGTCCAAGAAATTGATTTTTTCTTTTTGGATTTTGTGTGTGAATTTAATGTGAGGATTACATAGGTTTAGAGCTTTTATGTTGTCTTCAAGTACTTGACTTGGCCCATTCCAAATTACCAATATATCATCGATATAACGCATGTATTTGATTGTATGTTGTTGCCAAGATGCATTATGCAAAGTATGCCATGTAGGTATTTGCATACGAAGGTGCTCCAGGGAAACCCATGGAGGTCCCCGTCCTTTGCAGAAAAAAGATCCCATTCCATGAGAAGTAGCTCTGGTAAAGTGAGAATTGTAATAATTCCAATAGAAATATCCCATTTCTATCGTCATTGGGATTGTTCAGTAATCTCCATTCTACCGCCTCCAACCCCTCCCCATGCGGGATGGAGGTATATAAGGCAACAACGTTAATTGTACACAACCACATATCTTGATGAAGTACCTCTCGTATCAATTCCAATTTCTTGAGACAGTCTGTAGTATCCTTCACATAAGTAGTCCAAGCTTGAACTAACGATTGTAAACGAAAATCCAAATACTTCCCTATTGGTTCATGTATGGAACCGCAACCTGCCACAATCGGGCGGAATGGTGGATCCACAGCGTTCTTATGCATTTTCGGCAGCATGTATATGTGCGGTACCTGCGGCGATGTTGGTTGTAAAAATCTTTTGGTTGAGTCATTTATCCAACCCATCTCTTCTGCACGCTCCAAAATTCCAGCCGTCATGTCACTCCATACCGGCACTTAGGTCCGCACCAAGCTCACACAGACATGTGCTACAGCCAAGATCTACACGAACAAGGGGCTAAAACAGGGTTGTGTGATCGCACCCACGCTGTTTAACTTATATACTGCGGATCTGGATGAAGCACTACTAAAAACCAACATCTTTCTGCCCAAACTGGGCCATCTTAGACTTCCGATCATGGAGTATGCGCGTGAGAAGTTGGCCTGATGTATGATGTCACTAGTTCTAGTGTACACCTTATATCAGTCCAAACAACCCTTATGGTGATTGGTTGTAAAGTCAACCTTATAGACCAGCTATCCTAGTGGTAGCATGGACAAGAGCAGTCTTAGGCTAAACTCTGAATGGCATGTGAAGCCAGCTGTGATACCATATATAATCCCTTGAATACCAAATGAAAGGACACCACAACAGATATATATATAAAATAAAGTGTATTTATTCTAGTCAAACCCTCAGTACTCTTTATGAGATTAGAGGTAAGTACAACACAGTCTTATTTAAGCATACATTAAGTCACACAGGTAAGTAATACAGTTAGGCCCTAGGGGCCACGCAAACCATATACTAAAGAAATGGTATAAGGACCACTGTCACGGAAATAGGATAGGCCTAGGGAATCGCTGGGGCTACACTACACTACCAACAGTTAGGAAGTGGTAGGCCCACGGGATTCAGGTGCAGAGTGGAAACACTCACGCGTAATGCGTATAGTCGATAGAAATAGTACAGTTTTGAAATAAGCAGTTTAAGGACACTTCTGAAGCAACTAGAGAGTCGAGACTCGGAAACTAGACCCTAGGATAGTCACTACCCTTGTAAGCACCGAAGTACCCAAGTTACCTAGCCCACAGGCTGCGGGTGCATAGGTGTGAACTTGCGTCGGGTTTCGTCGTGGACTTCTATGGATGCCTGAAGGAAAGTTGCTGACAGGCAGTCAGTGCAGAGTGTCCGGTGGATCCCAAGGCCGGGATCAAGAAGGAAGGGTACCTGCAAGCAGAAGGGACAGAGTCAAGGTCACTAGCCAGTGACCACGTGGAACCAGGAAGGAACCAGGCGATGTCGTGACGATTGCAGGTGAAGGGTGAAGCTTGTCGCTGCAGCCACGGGTACCAGGAGACGTCGAGGACGACCAGGACCAGGAGGCGAGCTGTCCCACAAAGGCTCTTGCTGTCGGCGGCGTCGAAGTCGAACTAGGACTCACCAAGCCTTAGCAAGCGGAACCCACGAAGAACGGAGGACTTGCTTCTGGTGCAGACCAGGAAGGTCTGGGGTGCTTCTCTTTTGCAAAGAAGCGGGAGCCAGTCTGGAGGAGCCAAACCAGCGGTGAAGATTTCAAGGTGTGTCGTCACCAAGGCCGCTAGCCAACGGGCAAGCAACCGGACAGACGCGGCAAGCAGGAAAATGCAGAAGGGCCCCACGCAGGACTCGTGGAGTGTGGGGGGCTGCTCTTCGGTGCAGATGGTGCTTGGTGTTGGGGCTTCTCAATCCCCGGTGCACCACTTCGAGGGTACCTCAGAAGCTGCGCTGGAAGATACTCGCCACTTTTCCCAGGTAGCCGGTCCCACGTCTCTCGTCGCCTCCACGGATCTCAGCTCGGCTGTGGATGTGGATCAGGGTCGGAGAAGTCTGGAAGTCAAGGCTCTGGTCGGGCTCTGCAGTCGGTCCCTCGTAGAACTTCAGCAAAGCAAAGGGTAGTCTCTTGATGGTGCCTGTTTGCACAGGGTAGCCACTCCTTGGCCACAAGGGAGATTCTTCAGTCTTCTTCTTTCGTCGAAGGTCCAGAGTTTCTGTTCAAGTTGCAAGTTCAGGATAATCTAATCTCCTGGGGCCCAGGTACCACTCTTATACTAATCTGGGGGGCTGGGTTGCCTGCTAGGTCACGCCTTATGGGTGGGACCTGGGAGGGGGGTGGTTACACCCCCTTCCCTTTGTCCAGTTTCGCGCCAGGACTGGGGCTGGTGTGCCCCAGCACCGGTTTGAACTGGACTATGCATGGGACACCTTGTGTGCCCCAGGCAGTGTCTCGTTTCATTCATCCCTCCCTGCCCCAATACACTAAGGCCTGTCTGGGGTGGTGCTCGCACCTCCCAAGGCAGGAAACCTATTGTCCAAGCCTCCCTTGCCGGGATCCCTCCCAGCAGCAGGAGGTCAGACTTGTGTCGTGGCAGCAGCATCCATTTTGTGATGCTGGGGCTCTGGTTAACTTTAACCGGGTAAGTAGGTTACAACATGTCTTCTCCCTCTAGAAGGGAGGGATAATATCCTCATCCCCAGAAATGGGATGGGGATATTATTCCAAAGTGTTAGACACCTTACACGACATGTTTTGATAAAGCCAAACCATAGTTACCATAACGGTTTAAGATTATAAGGCACTTTAAGAGTATATGGTAGGCTATATCATAGAACAGCTATAAGGACATGGTTCCGAAAGCTGCAGACAGGCTCAGCTCATGCTAGAGCACCATCTCACATGTTACCAAGCACTCTGCCTCCAGGACTGTTAAGGCCTGCCATAGGAGTGGCTGATAGGTACACATGTGTCTATATATAAGTTAGGTACAGGAATACTACACCTAAGCAAGGAGTGATTACACGACCTTGCCCCAGCTGAGTGATCAGCCAGTTGTGTCATAATGGAAGGCCAGGCCAGGGGTGGCATAATACATGCTGGTGCCCCTGGTAGGCCTAGGGTACACCTATGCCCTGGGTACCTAAGGTACACTGTACAGGGGCCAATAAGGTGATCCTATCCAAATGGGTTATGCACTTAAAGTACCTAGTATCAATTTAGAGAGAGAACAGCAGGGCTGTGGGTCTGATTAGCAGGCCCACAGCCACATCTAAGTCGAAAACCAGTAAAGCAAAAGCAAAAAGTGGGGGTGAACATAGAAAGCAGACCCTACTCTCCTACAATGCGGATGACCTTGTTCTATTGGATCAAACTAGAATAGGCATGAAAAGGGCATTGGAGACATTGCATCTTTACAATATGGAAAACAAACTCCAAGCCAATGCAAATAAAACTAAGGTGCTGATCTTTGGCCACAAACCCAAAAAATCACTCCTGGGTTGGCATCTCGGCCCGTTAAGAATTGCTACTGCCCGTAAGTATACTTATTTGGGAGTACAATTCTCAGACACTGGCAGACCAACTTTGCAGGCCAAAGCACTTGAGGCAAAAGCGTCTAAGGTTACACATGCCTTATGTAAATTAAACCATAAGCTTCTAAGCCACTCAACAGAGGACATTCGACGAGTAATGCAGGGCCAGCTAATTCCAACACTGAGCTATGGCCATCTTGCTTTCCCTGGCCTGTTGACCGACAAATTGGAGCGCCTGCACACCATGGCTTTTAGAAAGGTTTTTAAGCTTCCATTCTCAACAAGGCGCACACTGATTCGCCTAGAGTTCAATATTCCAGCAATGGATATAGAATGTAAAAAAGACATAGTTAAATTTTATCATCATGTGATTAAGGCACGTCCTGGTACAATCAGGGAAGCACTACAGATAGTCTTCACCGATAACACTAGTCGCTTGGCAAGGTACCTTTTGATGGCCAACAAGACATTGTGTCTGCCAGCTGATCTCCTAACGGACACACAATTAACAATGGCCGGCCTAAAAAACCTGCTAAAAAAGCAGAGAAAGATCACTTCAAAACAACAGTATCTCGAACGGATCCGATCCATTCGTGGCGCAGAGGGCCTTGTCTACTCACATGAAGCTATCTCATGTCAACCATACCTGAAAGCAGGATTGGGAAGGCAAGCCCTACAGAATGTTCTGAGGACTAGGCTCCTAACATTACAAATACAGGATTACAGGGCTCACTGGAAAAATACACCATCAAGAAGCAGTGGATGTCGATTGTGCCAATATCATATAGAATCTGCTGAGCATGTTATCTGCTGCCGTCTAGCTCTGTTAAGCCCGAGGCGCCTATACTTAAGAACTATGTTCATTCAAAATGGTATAATATCATGCAAGGAGGCTCTAATGTTCATCTACACCACTACAGTGCCAACGGAGCTCACACAAATTGGGAAGTTCTATGCGGTAGCTAGAATGACTCTGCGATCAGCGCAATAACTGATGATGACTGCAAAATAATACACGAGGCACAGATCATCAAATGCAGCAGCAACCTTGGCATCATGACTTTGTACTTCGCCTATTCGCACTATTATTCATCATTTAACACTGTATTGATCGCCTTGGGAGGTGTACTGTCCCTTAATTTATCCAACACGCCTATGTATAAAAGAATCACATGCATGCTTCTATGACACTGTTCCGCATGCTCACGCACTCATGCCTCTTAGTCCTATTCTGTGACGTCGCTACGTCTTCTTTTTACGCCCTTTCATTGTTCTTTCACGGCTCACATATGTTCCATTCCATCCGTCTGCCTGGGCACAAAATAATCACACTTATGCCTGCATGACAACTTATTGCACGTCTACGCTGCCATATCTTTCAGTCTCGCTCCTTTTTTCCTGCTGCTTTTTTTTTCTTTTCCATTTTAGATGTTCTTAAATATTTTTAGACCTTTTAACCAACCAAATGTACTTATTTATGATGTAACATGTATTGTATTTGTAAACGATTTTAGGTAATCATACAATAAAGAATTACTTAATTACATGACGTGCTTTAGAATGTCTCAATTGGCTTCCGGTAAAACACAGAGTAAAGTTTGGATCACTGTAACCATGGTCTTAAGGCCAGTTGCCTGGCGATGTGTCCTTCACAGCTGGTCCCTAGGAACATCAGGTCCAGCTGTACTTCTGCATTCTGCCCAATCAAGTAAAAGTGAAAAACATAAGAAGGAAGACCCTAGAGACGTTTAGGCTGATCCTATGGAAATCACGAACACCCAGTGGTGTAACCAAATCTAATTTGAAGAAGAAACCTGAAAATGTCGGGACTAGTGATGGCCATTGTGAGTAAGAGTATGACTGAAGCCCAGGTCAGGTTCCACGGAAATTTGGCAGATTCTCTTTGACCGTGGTAGATATGTATCTCTGAGAACTCTTCAACCTTCATCTACCTTTTGCTAAATATGACATACCTGCCCTACTTGGATTGGGTTGCTATTTGTTGTGCTCTGCATTTTGCATGTGTATTAATGCTGTAGAACGTTTACTATTGGAGGGCAATGAATGTTAGGGAGATGGGTAAAGATGTGGTTAGGTTCGGGTTTGGTCATGCTGCATTTATTACATTAAAGCAGTTTGTCGACTAAGGGCTATCTTGCATCATTTCCCTGTTCTAAGAGCACGAGACTCAGTTTTGTGACCATGAGATTTCCAGGAACGCCTCCACTTTATAGTCGAGTTCATCCTTAGCAATGGCAGACAGTAGAGAACCTTCTGCAATAATGATCCTTTCTTCGGCATTACCTTCTTTCAAAATCCTGTGATGAGAGAAACCAATCACTTCTAATGGCATCAACACATTTGAGCTACTCAGAACATAGAAGAAGAAGAAGAAAATGTCTTTGGTTAAATAAATAACCATAAAAAATATAAAACACAATAAAACAAATGCATGCTTTTTACATACCACTCAATGTGGAAAGAGACACAGATATAGGAGATCAAACAAACTATGAGCAAATACTATATTACATTACACCATGCATAAAAAAACAAGGCAGTCTCTCCTCAGGTGCCGGTTAGTCCAGTGTGAACAAGATACATTATGGCCAGACGGCTCGCAACTTTTTACACAGCTTAAAAAGTGCCCCATGCAAATACATGTATGTACGATCCGCAGCATAGCAAGAAAAAGCATGGCTAGCCTCACTTGGATTAACTTGGCCTTCCTCAAGAGCGGAATCAGGTACTTTTTCCTCGGCAAGGTATAAAAATGACAAAACATGACAACATGCAACAGGAACTGCCCTGAAAAACCATTGCACTCACTGGGGCCTAAAAGGTCACCCGCCACCCAGCCTTTGCAAAACCTTACCAGTGGGGAAAAATGCGTTCAACCTAAACCTGGATAGAAAATGTCAATGGTAAATATTGGTCACCAGTTTAAATATGGCTCTAATTAATTAACTGTATTAAACATTAAGCACGCAATGAAGGTTTGCATGTCACGGTATCCTCGCGACTGGCAGACCAATGCATAAGAAAATTTTGTTGAATCCACTGGTCTCCTCTTTAATATTGCCTTCCAGCTGTGAAAAAAGGCTTCGACGACCCAGAGCTAAAAATGCAACCTTTATATAATTTAGCGATGGGATAACCTTGTGCTTATCTAGGGAAAGCAGTCCTGAATAATCATTCTGTTAAAAATAGGCTCATTGTTGAGCCAAACCGAGATCCAGCTTAATAAAGGTCTGAGTTTGTTGAGGTCCGATATTTAACTAATAACAAGTTCCTCATGCACCGCGAGGGTGGAGGTTCCTGTTGGGACACCCAGGAGCTGCCTGAGGAACATGTTTTCTTTCTGCTGCATCAAATCACAATCTGATACCCCCAGAGGTCGCTGTCTTTAGTAATTGCTGATACACATTTAACCTTAAACACTTGGATCAAGGCTTTCACAGGTTTCCTGCCTACCTGTGAGCTAACATTCATAACTGCTCCACACAATCTGGTAAGGGCCAACTTCTTCAAGAGAAAAGAGAGTCCCTTAGAGGATTTGTCATCAAGCAGAATGCCCAGGTAGTTAAAAGAACTTACCTGGGCAATTCTGTCTTTCTGACAAAAAGGACTTCTTGGTATAGCAGACTTGACCCCCACCCCCATCGTTAATTGATTTTGCAGAATTTAAGGACAGGTTCAGGCTCACGCTTGATTGTTTTACCTGCTCAAAAGCTGTGGAAAGGTCTAATAAACCCAAAAAGAGAATTCCCTTCTTTGGCACCCTGTATTTCTGGATCAAAAGATGAAGATTCAAGTATTGCCCGGTGAAGCTTAACCCGGATCTGAACCCATACTGATAGTTGGAAATTATATTTTGCTCGTCCACCCAATCTATCAGTCTTTTTAAAACCACCTGACCGAAGACCTTCACTGTGGTGTCAATAAGTGAGATCATTCTATAACATTTTCGATCCCCTTGATCCCCTTTCTTAAAGACCAGAACTATGATAGACTGGGACCAAGAGGCCAAAGGGCCAAAAGAAGCCGCAGCGTTTAAGATGTTTGTCAATAAGTGAGCCTAGATGGCACAGTCCCCCTTGAAAAGATCTGCAGGAACTCCTTCTAGTACAGGAGCCTTGTGACAAGACAGTCTGCTGATGGCACCAATAACTTATAAGGTAGAAAAAGAAAGACAGGACGGATTACACTCCTCTTGGCAACCATTAGATATTAACAAATGTTGAGTGTCATCCAATGAATAGACGAAAATTGGGCAAATATATTTTTCTGATGGATTCATCTGCCAGTGGATTCCTCACCTTGTGAATATCCCCTGCGCCAGCAACATTCGGAAACTTTTGTAGCAGTCCACGCCGATTAGGTCGAAGACGACGTCACAGAGACACGGCTCCGCTCGCGACTCAGCGTCACCGGCTCCATAAGAAGACCTCGTCGGCGTGATGACGTCAGTTTCCGGATTTCGGGAATCGCTGTTGGTAGCTTCACTATTACTTTGTGTTTTTTCTGGGTTTCTCTGTTTCTCTTTCGAGAAAGATGACGACAAAAAAGTCGGGCTTCAAGCCCTGTCGTGAATGTGGCAAACACATGTCGATCACGGATCCACATGACGACTGTGTGTGGTGTTTGTCATCTGACCACGATGTGGATGGTTGTTCTTGCTGTCGCAAGATGAGCTCCAAGGCTCTAAAAGAAAGGGAGGCGAAACTCTTCATCGCTAGGATGAAAAAGGAGAAGAGAGGAAGAAGGAAGTCGAGGACGAGGTCGAGGTCACGATCTAGGTCGGCGTCGAAGTCGACTTCGGGGCATGCTCCACGATCCAAGAAGCACAAGAAGAAGATGAGGCATTCTTCTCGACATCACTCTGACAAGAGTTCGGATCCGAAGTCGAAGTCACCAACTCGACGCCGAAAGGACTCTGTGTCTCCTTCACCCGTTCCGGATTTGCCTCCTGGTCCTTCTTCTCCAGTGGCTTCACCGGCTCCGGCTACTTCTCTGGCTCCGGTTCCATCTCCGATGCCGGTTCCATCTCCGGCTCCGATTTAATCTCCGGCTCCGGTTGAGGAACTTCAAGTACCGGGTGAGCCTGCGACGCCGCTTATTCCACCGTCGGCGCCGGTTGGCCCGAGTCCGGTGATGCCTGACCAGTACCCTGCGTTCCCTGGACCAGGTCAGGACCCCTCGCATTATTTAAATGCTATGTACGGGGTATTTTCGAGAGCCATGTACACCACTGGTACACCTGCGGGTCCGATGGGTCCAATGGCATTCAATTTGGGGGTGCCGCAAGTCTATCCGCAGGCCCCTTTCATGCCATTTTGTCCAGCGACGCCGTCTTGGCATCAACCGGCGTCGAGGACGTCGACGCCGCTTCCTTCTTCACCGGCGCCGGCTCGACCTCGTTCGATGCCGGCTGCTCCTGCGGATCCACGTTCGGCGCCATCGGATTCGAACACGGCGCCGCCGACGCCGCTTGTACGGATTCGGTCCAGAAGGGAGGCTCAGAGAGTGGTTGATGAGCGAAGGTACCTTCTGGAAGAAGCAGAAGGAGAGCTGGTGGAGTCTGACGAGGTGTTTGAGGAGCTTAAATAGGCTAGTGGACTGGATTTGTCTCCTGAGTGGGAAATTACTCCACCTTCCGATGAACCCTCGAAGGATGTGGCTCCATATCATGCAGTCATCAGGAAGGCTGCAGAACTGCTGGATCTTCAGATGCCAACTACTGAGTGCAAATCAAACATTCAGACCGAAGTGTTGCATTCTCCTACTGCAGTTTCGGAGCCGTTGTTGCCTTTTAATGAGGCCATTATTGACCCTGTGTTGGAGGTGTGGCGTAAGCCTTTTTCTGCTCCCGCAGTCTCTAAGACGGTTGCTAGGAGGTATAGGGTGGCTCCAGGGGACCTTGAGTTCTTAACATCGCATCCATCGCCTGAGAGCCTGGTGGTTCAGGCGGCTTGTTCAGGAAAGTCCAGGGGTGCTTTTCCTCAGGTTCCAGGTGACAGAGAGGCAAACAAGCTGGACCAGTCGGTCAAAAAGGTCTTTTCATCGGCCAGCATGGCACTAAAATCAACAAATGACACTTGCCTTTTGGGACGCTATATTAATGCGCTCATGGACTCTGCTAAGAAACTGGCACCAAAACTATCTGAGGAGGATAGGGTTGGTTTTAATGAGATCTTGATGGATGCCCAGGCAGCAGCACGCCAGGTGATCCAAAGTTGGCTGGACACGGCGGATTCAGTGGCAAGGGTCATGGTCTGTTGCCACCAGGAGGGGTGCGTGGCTGAAGTCTTCGGAGTTTTCCCCGGATGTACAGTCGACTCTGTTGGACTTGCCATTTGATGGATCTGGTTTATTTGGCAAAAAGGCAGATGCTGCTCTTGAACGTTTTAAGGAGAGCAAGGCTACGGCTAAGTCTCTGGGCCTTCAATCCCAGTCAAGGGGGTCGTTTAAAAGATACAGAGGTTTCGGAAGGGCAACCTTTCGTTCCTATAGGCAGACCCAACAGCAGCAGCAAGGCTCTTTGTCTAGAGGATACAGAGGTAGAATCATGGGTCGCTCACGTGGCCGTCAACTCTCTTCCTCTTCCTCTTCAGCCCCTCATTCCACCGCAAAGCAGCCCTAGATCCGCCATTCTGGATCATGTTGGTCCTGTGGGGGGCCGGCTTACCCATTTTCTACAAGATTGGGAATCTGTAACTACAGATATTTGGGTTCTCGATCTTGTAGAAAATGGGTATGCCCTTCCCTTTCGGGAATTCCCTCCAAATTACCCTCCTTGTCAAGGGGCTTGCTCAGAGAACCACCCTCTTCTCCTACAGGAGGAAGTCCTGAAGTTACTACAGAAAGGTGCAATAGAGGTGGTTCCAGAGCAGGAGAGGGGTCAGGGATGCTACTCCCGGTATTTCCTGATTCCGAAAAAAAGCGGCAGATTGCGTCCGATATTGGACCTCAGGATCTTGAAACTTTATCTGAAGCAAGAGAAGTTCAAGATGCTCACCCTTGCGCAGGTTCTTCAGGCGCTGAATCAGGAGGACTGGATGGTGTCGATCGACTTGCAGGATGCGTATTTTCACATTCCCATCCTGAAGTCGCACAGGAAGTATCTCCGGTTTACGGTAGGGTCGCAACATTATCAGTTTGCGGTCCTTCCGTTTGGTCTTACTACTGCACCCGAGTCTTCACGAAGGTGATGGCAGTGGTGGCAGCCCATCTCAGAAGGACAGGGATTTCCGTTTTCCCCTGTCTTGATGACTGGCTGATCAAAGCGGAGTCGCCAGAGAAGGTGCTACATCATCTGCAGGATACAATTCAGCTGTTGTTCAAATTGGGTTTCTCGATAAACGTGCCCAAATCTCACCTGGTGACCTCTCAGCGCAACCTGTTCATAGGTGCGGTACTGGACACTACTGTGTGTCGAGCATTCCCTCCTCCTCAAAGGATTCTCGACATACAGGGAATGATTCCTTTATTTTGCAATGGAGCGGTCGTTCCAGTCCTGAAGGTCTTCGCCTGCTCGGTCTGTTTGCTTCCTGCATTCTGTTGGTCAACCATGCACGCTGGCACATGAGGGCGCTCCAGTGGTGCCTCCGCAGGCAGTGGTATCAGCACAAAGGAGATCTCAGGGAGTCTGTGAGGATCTCCAGAGAAACTGCGGCGGATCTGTCTTGGTGGAGTGTGGAGGGCAATCTGTCTCAAGGAAAGCCCTTCCATCTACCTCCATTGGTGGCCACAGTGATAACGGATGCATCCACTTTAGGGTGGGGTGCTCATCTGGGGCATCTGGAGATCAAGGGTCTTTTGGTCTCCAGAGGAAAGGTTGCTTCACATCAACCTTCTGGAATTGCAGGTGATTCGTTTAGCACTCAAGGCCTTCCTCCCTTCACTTCGCGGTCAGTCTGTTCAAGTCCTGACGGACAACACTACCGCGATGTGGTATGTCAACTAACAGGGAGGGGTGGGGTCTCTTTGTCTTTGCAGAGAGGCCCTGCATCTATGGTCCTGGGCTCAGGATCATCAGATTTGTCTGATGGCAAATCATCTGGCCGGAGTGCTGAACGTGCGTGCAGACAGTCTCAGTCGGCAGTTCTCCGCCGATCACGAGTGGAGGTCACGTCTTTCGGATGTGGGGAACTCCTTTGGTGGACCTGTTCGCCACTCACGAACGCCCACTGCCCGTCATTCTGCAGTCTCCAGTATCCGATGCAGGGAGCGTTGGGAGACGCGTTTCAGTTGAGTTGGAGCTCACAACTCCTTTACGAGTTTCCTCCCATACCCTTGATTCCTCGGGTTCTGAGGAAGATTCGCCAACACCGGGTTCAAGTCATATTGATCGCCCCGGATTGGCCAAGAAGGGTGTGGTATTCAGATCTTCTCCCCCTCTCCTCGTGCCCTCCGCTCCATCTCCCTCTGAGGGCAGACCTCCTCTCGCAGTCGGAGGGGCAGGTTTTACACCCCCACCTCCAGAGCTTACACCTTCATGCTTGGAGATTGAACGGGGCAACCTGAACTCTTTTTCTCTCCCACCTGATGTGGTAGATGTAATTTTGTCTGCCAGACGTCATTCCACCAAATCTATCTATTCCTATAGGTGGTCTAAGTTTGTTCTCTGGTGTGGAGGGAAGTCAATTGATCCTTTATCTGACATTCTGCAGTTTGCCCTTTCTCTTGCTCAGCAAGGCTTTGCTGTGGCCACTGTAAAGGGATACTTAGCGGCTTTGTCGGCTTTCCTTTGTTTGCCGGATTAGCCGTCATTATTCAAATCACCTATTGTTCTTCGTTTTCTTAAGGGCCTCACAAACAGGTTTCCTCCTACTCCCTTTATTGTGCCTCAATGAGACTTAAACCTTGTCTTAACTTATCTTATGGGTTCTCTCTTCGAGCCCTTACACAAGTATCCGTTGAGACTGTTGTCTTTCAAGACGGTTTTTCTCGTTGCAATCAACCCGGCAAGGAGGGTAAGTGAGCTTCAAGCTCTAAGTTCAAAACCCCCGTTTTTGACAATTCATGCTGAAAGAATGGTACTCAGGACCAGGGCTGCATTTCTGCCTAAGGTGGTAACTCCCTTCCATCTGGGGCAGTCCATTACCCTTCCTACCTTCTATCCTCCCCCTCACCCGTCCAAGGAGGAGGAGAGACTTCACCACTTGGACCCTAAGAGGGCGGTGAGCTTCTACCTGGATAGGACAAAAGACTTCAGAGTTGATGACCAGCTCTTCGTGGGCTTTGTTGGATGCAGGAAAGGTCGAGCGGTGCACAAGCGCACCCTTTCCAGATGGATTGTCTTGTGCATCAAGATATGCTACTCTTTGGCTGGTAAGGAGCCTCCAGAGGGTTTAAGGGCCCATTCCACTAGAGCTAAGTCTTCCACTTCTGCTTTGTCTGGGGGTGTTCCTGTGGAGGACATTTGTAGGGTGGCAACTTGGGCCTCCCTACAGGAGGAGGGACGGACATGTTGCTCGTTCCGTCCTTCAGGACTTTCTGGTATAGAAGGGTGGACACTCTCCTCCGGGAGTGGGGACTGCTGGGGGAATCTATTCACAAGGTGAGGAATCCCACTGGCAGATGTATCCATCAGAAGAACAAGTTACTTACCTTCGGTAATGCTTTTTCTGGTGGATACAGTATCTGCCTGTGGATTCCTCACTGACCCACCCGCCTCCCCGTTGTCCATCCTTCTATACCTGTAATTCTGTTAATGGTGTTTCAAAATGTGTTTTGTTACTGTCAAAGGCATTGTGTTATTTCTTTTGCCTTCCTATTTATTCTCCACATTGTGTGTGTTGATTTGTATATTATGTACGGTGTATACTGTGTATATATTGCTGTCAGTTCGTCCGTGTGCCTCGAAGGCACGGAAAAAAGGGCGGAACTGACGTCATCACGCCGACGAGGTCTTCTTATGGAGCCGGTGACGTCAGCGGAGTCGCGAGCAGAGCCGTGTCTCTGTGACGTCGTCTTCGACCTCATCGGCGTGGACTTCTACAAAAGTTTCCGAATGTTGCTGGCGCAGGGGATATTCACAAGGTGAGGAATCCACAGGCAGATACTGTATCCACCAGAAAAAGCGTTACCGAAGGTAAGTAACTTGTTCGTTGCTGATATAACTGGTGCCAGTCCGGGTAGAGTCTATTGCCAGAAAGGGATGATTCAAGATTCTTCCAAAATGCTGCTGTATCGTTGCTATCACTAGGTTGAACCAGCTCCTCCCAAATGTCAATCTTTATGGACTCCTTTCTATCTTTCAGTACCTTCTTATATACTCTGAACTTAGAGAAAGTACTCGCAGCCCTTATTTTGCATTACAAAACCACACACTGGCCAACAGAGAAACTCTAAAAGAGACTGGAAGAACTGCAAATGCATGATACACAAAAACCATGATAGAAAGATAAGACGTTTGACACCGCAAGCTTTCCTCCTAGAGGGGTACATTTTTTATGGGCACTATTGAACATGCTTGTTTGAAATGATGACGTCTTTGTATGGCTGATACAAACTCTGATTGTGGTGGAGTTAATGGGAGTGAGGTTAGTTTACCTTGGATACCTACATGTTTCACAGATAGGTGGGAACCTGTGACCAGATTGCTGATGTGAGACACCCGAGATCAGCTGGCTGATCTTACAGTTTTGACACAGTCTTTCAGCAGGGTCGGCTTACTATTAATGACCAAAACTCGGAAGAAGGTGCAGTTCATCATAAAAAAGAACAGAAGTACTTGGCAGAAAAAAATAGGCCTCAATCCTTCGTGCAAGTAAACAAACAAAAAAAAGAAAACAGGGTACAATCGATCAAAAAAAATCTGGGTGCGTTGACAGAAGTAGTTCTTTGCACCAACAGAGCAGAGTTGCTAGTAGGATGGTTCACCACATGAATTGCGTTCATCCAAGCGTGATTCGCCTCGCTCTCCGGAGTCTCTCCCAGAACTTGTTTTCAATGCAATGAAGTCACCATAGAAAAGTGAAGTTACATGGCATCACTATACCGTGGCAAGTTGACTATGCTGGTCGCATGGCTCCCTCATATACACTTCCTTTTGTGTTTAAGGTAAAAATTGAATTTTGCAACCATAGACGTAAAAATGTCCCCCAACATTCGTAATTGTTGGAAAGTAAGTGAGACTCACTAGGTTTAAATCAAGCAGTTCTAATTTGAAAATGTTTGTGTGCTAATTTCGTAGATGTAAATTATGAGCACTTAGATACTTCATTAGGATAAGTTGATAATTCGCGTAGATATGTCACTTTATATCTTTTTTGCTCATCTGTGTCCAGGGAAAAATGATGGCACTGTAGATTTGTAGGTGGAAACACTGCTGTACCCTGTTGTATACTATGTGTACAATATTGACCATTGTGAAAGTAACATTGTTTATTTTTCCAGCTGTGACAAGGCTGCGCATTTACCTGAGACAGGTCTGCACATTTGATAAATCACTTTTTGGAGGAAACATTCAGTAGGACGCGCTTCCAATCTATCGACATGAGAATTTTTCTGGCATAGTTAAGGTTCACCCTTTCTGTCTGCTCTCCTTCCCAATCTCATAGCTCACACATAGCACTGCTGGCGCTGAGGCAGTCAATACTTTTGGCGCCTACGGCCAACTTGTATAGACCCAGGGAAGCAAAACTAGACATTGTTCGTCACTAAAACAGATCTTCTCTGTGCATTCCATGGCAGGAAAGGCATCTTAAGTACGCCTTGCTGTGCTTTTATTACAGCGACATCAGCCACTGGATTGGCTCTCACTTGATTGAGTAAGGAGGGATGTATCTTTCTATATCTATTGGTGAGGCTGATATCAATGTCTTACCAACTAGGAAACTACAAGGCGAGGAGAAACTGAGCTGGCTAATCTCACTACCACCTGGTGCATCACATTTGGGTGCTCTAATAGCCCCACCTGGGTCCTTGTTCAGTTATTAATACTCCAACTTGACCATGGAATTGCACTTTTAATAAAAATGAAAAATAGCCCTTTAATGACCATTTTAGCAGTTTCCTGTAAAATGTTATTGATTAAAGTTTATAATCAGTACTTTGACGTTTATGGGGATTCCAGCCATAGTCTTGTCTGTAAAAATATCTTTTCAAGGGTAGTCACTGGAGGACCATGCCAACTTTGATTTCGCAAATTTTCCACTTTTAAATATCATACACCCTAGCTTGTGGGTGGCATAGTGTACTTAGGGTTGGCTTATTAATATTTAAAAGCAGGGTTTCCTGCTTATCGTGAAGGGTTATTTTGACAGGTTTGACACCACGTTTTTAGGCTGGTGCATTAGGTTACACAGGGTAGGCCTGAAGCAATGTTTTAAAGACCCATCCTGTAGATGTCACAATAGGGGAAGCAGTCCACAGGTATCATTTAATGTATAGGCCCTGAGTGTATTTCCTATACATATACTAGGGACTTATAGGCAAGTTGAATATGTTAATTAGGGGTCACTCAATGTAACCATATTTAAAGGCATTTTACTCATGTTTAGCAGGAGTAAAGCATGCATAGTCCAGAAAATGAAAAGACCTCTGGGGTGCCCATGCAGAAAAAGCCGATTTTTGTGCACTAGAATACTGTATTAGGCTTCTTAAATGCCATTTTTGAGAAAAGGCAAGGCTTTAGAAAGTAGAGACGCTGTGAAATCTATATCTTTCACCAAATAAGACTGCCACATCTATTAAGTTGTGGGGTGCAAAGTTGCAATAGGTTCTTTTTGTGAAAGTAGCTTCATCTGATTGATAAAGGTCGAACAGATTGTGGTTTTGAAAAACAATTGCGGTAAAAAAAAAGTCCCGCAAAAGCAGGTTTTGTGGTGAACATTCTGCAAAAACCCACTTGTATTTGGAAGAATTCACTCGTAGAAAAATATATTTACTGGCAAATGCTCTGCCATAGGCAATGCTTTGCAAGGTTAACAAACTGTAAGAACTTTACCAGGTGTGAGGGTTGGCAGCGTCTAACACAACCTGTGACATGGTGCAATTTACATTTTCAATACTGCAAGCTAATTTAATTTAAGTGAGCAGTAACAAATATATTGCTTGCTATTTGGTACAGAGCAAGAGGATTTCCACAATTGGCACAAAGCATTAAAACAAGTATAGATGAAATTAAACTCTTATGAAAGTATTTCTATAGATCTGGCGCTTTTCCAAATTTTTTACAGAACAACCTCAGTCTGCTGTGGTTGCAAACTCCGGAAACTCTACAGGTCATGCTGTGACCTAACAATAAGACACTTTGAAGGTGCAGTCTGGGGATAAAAGAAGCACAAAAGAAAGTTTGGTGAAGGTATGCTGAGCAAGTTAGGTGTTGTTAAATCTGCCTCTGTAGGAGACGCCCCTTCGTTGATTCAGAATACTTAACTCAAACATTTCTCCCAAACAGAAGGTACATTTACCTTCAGATACAAGTAGAAATCAATCAGAACTGAAACAAAGCAGACCTGGGTTTTGAAATGTGCTCATTAGCAAACACCTGAATCATCGCGCATGACTTCCTTGACAAAGGTCATTTGAGATTCCATCTCTGATATTCATAATGTGCGATTTACACAGCCCAAGAGTCCATCAACTTGTCTCTTGGGAACCCTATTTTCAACACCTGGAATCCTTTAAAGAAAAATAAGGGTATCAAAGGAAGGCCTACAACCTCATTCAGCCGTGTGCAATCGGCCCATCCCACAAGAGAAGTGAAACCATCATTGGCAGAATTACCATTGAGGTATTAACACCATGGCGTGGCTTAACTGGCTACGATGGCAGACGCGATACTCTGAGGCTCCCAAATCGGGCCCTACAAGCGTCATCCATCCGCTGAAGTGGGGGCTCCGAGAAGGATTGGGGAACGCATGCCCAGTCCTTAAATCACAGAGGCGCTGACTGGTGTTGAGGCGAAATGAAGAAAAGAGGAGCTCAAGCGGATTCGGGCGGCTGTGAGGTAGGAACGCCTGACCCCAAAATGGCGGCCGCCCAATGACTGGCGAAATTGACTGAGCAGCACCTGTGGGCCTTGTGCCTCTGAGACCGCGGAGAAGGCGGCCGGCCAACAATTAGCAGGCGGGCGATGTCAGCACAGTCCCCAAGATAAGAGCAGAGACCCTGCCGTGAAGGAGCTGCCGAGAGTCACCGGTAAGCGCGATGCACGAACAGAAGGTTACAAGCGGTGGTACCCACCGGACCCCGCGCACTGGCCGGCACAGACCACGCTCTCAGCCAAAACGGACCCCGGGCAGAAAGCAGCAGAGGAGGGATCCCCCCCAAGACGTGATGTGGCCTGCATGCCCCGAATAGACACTGCTCCAGGCGAAGGGGCTTCTCCGAGGACAGGTCAAGGGAGCAGCGCGGCTGCTCGGACAGCGGGACACAGGCAGGGCCCCAGCACTCCACCGGCCACCTCCCTGGTGGGCCCTACAACTAAACACCCCACAGCCCTGGATGCTGGAAAGAACCTGTAGCCCATAATAGATGGTTGTGGGAAGGACCTCAGGGGGGAGATTCACGGACATGCAGACGGTTTGAGAAGTGTGGAGGGAAGCAAGACCTACAGCTCCCCATTTCCGGCGCCTACGATCTACCTGGGAGGCAGGACCGCAGCCACCAGCTTTTGGAAAGTGCAAAGAGGACGGGAGCCGGTCAATCCGGAGATCCCAGTGAGCCACCAGCTTCGAGGGAGGTTTGGCGCTACAAAGGAAACAGGCCCTCAGGTAAAAGACTGCAGCCTGGGCACTCAACCATAAACACTGGGCCGAGCCAGAGATGCTAGACACCCCTAACGAGAAGCGTGCAACGACAGGCGCTGAACTGGGAGAGCCCCAAACACCAGAGCGGTTGGGAGCAGACTACCGGGGCGAGTAACGAGACCGGGATCCCAACGCCCAGCCACAGAGTCGCTACGGCACAGACGCACAGGGCCCTTGGACGGGGAGCACATATAACGGCTGTACACACAAGCGGACCCCGGAGGCCTACCGACAGGAACGAGGAAAAGTCAAGCCACATAAGCGCCCTCTACGCCATCTCCAGCCATGGGACGCCTTAAGGCAACAAGGACTACCCAAGCTGTCCACCTACCCAGAACGACTTCCCCAGCTCCAGCTGGCTCCAAGACAGACTCAGACTCGAACGCCACAATATCAGACAAGCTGTACAGAGTCCTGGCTGCCATAGAATACTCACGAGTCATCATGGAAGAACGCTTTGGAACCCTGGCCACAGACCTCAGCTTGCTGCGAGACGACCATCGCAAGTTCGTGGACGAGGTATCGGACGGAAAAAAAGAGCTAGTCGCACTACAGCTTCAAACCAAAGCGCACCAAGACTCTATCAAGGACCTGCAAGCCTGCGTTGCCACTCTAGAGGAGCAGGCAAATAATTTGGACGGACGCTCCAGGAGGAGCAACCTCCGAATACTGAATTTGCCGGAAGGAGTGGAGGGCAGAGACCCGATCGCATATATGGAATCCTGGCTTCAGTCCTTCACGCCTCGAGATGAACTCACTCCCTATTTCTCCATCGAACGGGCACACAGGGTCCCGGCACTCTGCCCCCTCCGGGCTCACTCCCTCGTCCCATGCTCGTTAAGCTGCTCTACTTCCGGGACAGGGACGCTATCCTGCGGGCTGCTACAGAGCACCACTCCATCATGGTAGAAGACAAGCATGATCTTCTCTTCCCGTACTACTCCAGAATGGTGCAGGCAAAACGGGCATCATTCCTTGAGGCAAAATGACTGCTCCGAAACCAGAATGTTCAATACTCACTGCTGTTTCCAGCCCGACTTGAAATCATCCATAGAGACACCACACAATTCTTCACCGATCCACAAGCGGCCATTCACTGGATGGAGCTGCACCTGCGCCTCGATCCCTCATCAGGGACTGCAAAAACGCCCAGCCCCAAGTCAATGAAAGCTCCGCGGCGCCGCACCCAGAAATCCAAAAGCCGCTCTGATACGCAGTCACTTCGCAGGTCTCTGGCGTCTCCAGATCTGGAGCAGATCATAATAGACAGCCGGAAGGCGCTTCAAGCGGCAGCAGAGTTGGCAACAAATTTCTCCACACCAGACTTAGAAGGCACCCCGCATACCTTCACGCCAGAAGAAGACCCAACGACTCCAGTGACTCTGGCGAGAACTCTGGAACGCTGCCAAAGGTCACACAACTGCGGACACTCTCATCTGAAGCTCCCGCAAGGCGATCGTTATACGGACTATAGAACTTAACCACATCTCTTAACACCGCACCATGCAGTGCGCCCTGCGCTCCTATACGACCATACACGCTTCAGCGCACAGCGCCCCACCGACGCACCTGACACTATGCACTAGGGCACGGGTACTCATAGTACGGCCCGCGGGCCGTTGGCGGCCCGGCAAGCCTTCCTTGGCGGCCCGCGGACCTTGCAGACAGTGCCTGTGCCCTGCGCTTGTCAGCGAACACCGCCGGTTACAGCAGCGCGGAGCTGTGAGGCCGGGCGATTCTTTTAAAGGCCATTTACTTGTTAATGAGGCTTTGTTGTATTTCACCTCTTCTTAGCACCCCTGCATCTCCCCTCTGATTGAGTGGAGATGCAGGGGCGCTAAGAAGAGGTGAAATACAACAAAGTCTCATTAACAAGTGAATGGTCTTTAAAAGACCTGTGAAGTACTTGGGTGCGGCGGCCGTGTGCATTCCCTGGAAGCCGTCTCAGCGCGGGGTCAGAGGACAGCAGGGTGAGGTGATGGGAGGGCAGCAGGGAGTGAGAGCAGGGGGTGAGGTGACAGCGGGAGGAAGACAGAGTGCAACAGAGGGAGGAAGAGGGAGAGAGAGAGAGGGAGAGGAGGAAGACAGGGAGAGGCGGAAGACAGGGAGAGGAGGAAGACAGGGAGAGAGGGGAAGACAGGGAGACAGAGAGGGAGACAGAGGGAGGGGGAGGGAGGGAGGGAGAAGGAGGGAGACGGAGGGAGAACGGAGGAGGGAGGGAGGGAGACAGAGTGAGAGATAGATAGATAGATAGAGAGGGCGGGAGACAGAGTGAGAGATAGATAGATAGATAGATAGATAGATAGATAGATAGATAGAGAGGGCGGGAGACAGATAGATAGATAGATAGATAGATAGATCGGGAGACAGAGTGATAGATAGATAGATAGATAGAGCGGGAGACAGAGTGATAGATAGATAGGGCGGGAGACAGAGAGATAGATAGATAGGGCGGGAGACAGAGAGATAGATAGATAGATAGGGCGGGAGACAGAGAGATAGATAGATAGATAGGGAGATAGATAGATAGATAGATAGATAGATAGATATGCATACCGGGTCTGGTGGCTCAGTAGATGAAGGCGTCTGCTGCAGTGGCCTGTGTTCAACCTCATGGTCATAGTTTTTTTTTTTGCTCTAGCCCCGCCCCCTCCCCCCACTGGCCCCGCCCCCACCGGTGCGGCCCTCAGCCAGAAACCACACTGTAAATTTGGCCCCCGAGAGAAAGTTTGTGAGTACCCATGCACTAGGGGGTCTCCCGCTGGAGAGCCACGGAAATGCATGCAACCCGTAAAGGCACCCCTCCGTTCATCTAGTTACTTAGTACCAGGTAGTACCTGTTAGGGTGTGCTGCTCATTGCCGTAGATCCCCTCTATTGGCTTCCAGACCCCACAGAGTTCTTGTTCACCTTCCTCCTGCACTATGACTTCCCACTTCCCCATCACGAAAGGTGGGGGCGCTCCCTCATAGATCCACATCACCCATCAGGTAGCAACTACTCACAACAGAAGGGTGGCTCCGTAAGTCCCGGGACCCCTCACTACAACAGTGTGACCCACCAGCCGCCATGACCCCGACGACAGATCTCACACTTCTCACTCTAAATGCCAGGTGTATACATACGGCTAGGACGCTATGCTATCTATGCATATATCAAGCACCAGCAAGCACAGGTCATTTTACTGCAAGAGACACACCTCACAAAAGGGGAACTGGGCAAACTCCAGAAGAAATGGCGGGGCACATTTTGCGCTACGACATTTCAGCATATGCACGGGGAGCCTTGATCTGGATCCGGCAGGGAGTCCCCTTTCTGGAGACCGGCAGGAAGGTATATCCTGAGGGGAGATACGCATTAATAGAAGGGTTACTAGACGGTCAACCCATACTAATAGTCAGCATATACGCTCCCAACACAGATCAGGCGACATTCTGGGAGATCCTGACGAGTAACTTGGCACAATTAACACCTTCCCCGAGGATATTAGGAGGGGATTACAACTGTTCCCTAGATCTTACACTGGACAGATCTCACCCCCGCCAAAGACTCCTAAGCCCGCATACAAACAGTCCAACTCCAAGCTTGGGCCACTCATTGGTCATTAACGGATGCCTGGCGCCATGCACACCTGACCACTAAGCTCTAATCGTTCCACTCTATCCCTCATAACCTACGAGTCCGCTTAGACTGCTTCATGTGCACATGGACGATTCTTCCCTTCCTCCAACACTCTCGACTACTTAGGCAGGGTCATATTGGACCACGACGCCCATGTCATGACCCTCCAATGGCGCCCACCTATGCCCCGGTCCCCACGTGACGACTCCCCAGAGACTGCCTAACGGACCCAGTGTTCCAACACGAACAATCGGAAACTATCCAACACTACTTTGTGAAGAATACGGGCACCACACAATCCAGAACACTAATGGGACGCCTTCAAAGTGGTCTTACGGGGAGCATGTATTCGGCAGAACAACGGAGTGAGGCGGACACTAGAGAGGGCGGTGCAGGCAGCAGAACAACAAGTAGTGCGTCTGTCTAAGGCAACTGACCAACAACGGCTTCCCCCCACTCAAATGGCAGAAGCCAAGACTAAATACGCGGAAGCGTGCACAGATATAATCTTCTCGCATATGTCACCAGAGCCCACAATGAAGGAAACCGTGCCAGTACCTTACTGACTGGCTCATAAGACAAGACACACAGAAGCAACTGATTACCAGCATTAAAAACACCACCGGCGAGATCCTGTACACACAAGCAGACATCTTGTCGGCCTTCCACGACTATTACGCCACACTATACAGGTAACTGACCCAGGATGGGGGGAACACATCGTACAATGCTAGACACTGACGCCATAACCCAGCTGCCAGAAGAAGACAGGGCGTCTTTGGACGAACCACTTACGGTGACGGGGATTAAACATGCCATCCACCACTTAGCCAAAAACAAGGCCCAGACGGATTCCTCATAGAACTTTCCACCACGTTCTCCTGACACCTAGTCCCACAGCTAGACACAGTCTTTAAAGCAGCGTTAGAGGTGAGGTTGCTTCCCAAATCTATGCGGGAATCCATACTAGTGACGTTTCCTAAACCAGACCAGGACCCCCTGCTCCGGTCATCATACCGCCCTATCACCCTCCTGACCGCGGATTGAAAAATACTCTGGAACATCTTAGCAGACAGAATCACGGACGTTGTCCCCGTCTCGTACACCCCGACCAATGCAGATTCGTGCCCGGGAGGAGCACCTCCCAAATCATACACCGGCTGTTCCAGATCCAGGATAATGTTCGGGGCAGATTCCCACGTGCGGCGTGCCTTGTGCTGGATCTCGAGAAAGCCTTTGATACTCTCGCATGGCAGTATTTATTCGAGGTTCTGCAGCGGGTGGGATTGGGTCCCCAACTCATAGAGAACATCCAGTTACTGTACACCGGGCTTACCACGCGGGTTAGAATAGGCAGGCACATCTCCCCCTCAGTTTGGTCATGCGTAGAACACGCCAGGGATGTCCCCTGTCCCCCGTACTATTCGCCATTGCAATGGAGCCACTGGCGGTATGACTGAGGGAGGAGGGCAGGCTCTGGGGTATACCGCTGGAGGGCTGTACACACAGTGTGTCCCGGTACACGGATGACCTCCTCATCTATGTCAGGGACATCACGGCAGACCTCCCCACTCTTTGGACTGCGCTCACTGACTTTGAGAAAGCCGCAGCGTTGGAGGTAAACTGGGCCAAATCCTCCGTTTACCCCACGTACCTGGATGTACCTCACTCGGAGGTCAGTGTGGGAGACGCCACACTGTCCTGGATGGGAGATGCCCCAAGATACTTGGGAATTAGACTCTATCATACACCTCAGGACCTCCTGGAGGGCAACCACTATCGGGCCCTCTGAGGGCTAAAAAGCTAAGTCAACTTCTGGCGCACACTGCCCCTGACCTCAATCGGAATGGTAACTCTATCCAAAATGATCATGGTGCCCCGGCTCTGCTACTATTTCGCCAATATCCCGGTTATCCCCCCATGCTCCTTTTTTCAAGAGCTAGACTCGTTACTGACCTCGCTGATCTGGGGGAAGGGCCGCCGTAGGGTAGCCCTGACAACACTGCAGCTGCCACAAGAAGGGGGGGGCTGGGAGCCCCGTCCTTCGAGGCCTACTTCCTCGCAGCGCAACTGCAATGGCTACAGCGTTGGACAGCGAGCCAAAACCTGGGTGAAACGGAAACATAAACAGGAGCTATGTCAATTCCAGAACTGACCCGGATGCTCCTCCCGGGGACCAAGCCCAACTCAGCGCACCCCCTATTGGTCAAAGTGGCCAGATTCTGCACCCTACGAATCCACCGTCTATCCAGGGCGGCGCCCATATACTCCCCATTATTGCTGCTAGCGGGCCTCCCCAAGGGGAAAGGGTACTACGCCACGGGTGACCTGCAAGTGTGGACAGAGAACGCTCACCGAGATAGAAGCCCTGTTCACTGACGGTCAGCTGACGTCGTTCGCAGGATTGACTGAAGAGAGTGGGCTTCCTGCCGGCCAGTTCCTCTTACATCGACAACTGGTGGCCGATTGCAGAAAGACGTGGGACCTCACAGACGGAGAACCCAAGACACACCCTGTATTGCATATGCTTCTAAACATGAAGACGGGGAAACACCTCATCACATGGATCTATAAATCCATCATGTACCTTACTTGTGCACCCCTAAGACGACTTCGACTCCACTGGGGGGAGGAATTCAGCCGGGCTCTCCACGACAAAGAATAGCTCACAGCACTAGAACACCACAAAAAAGCGTCCCGCAATCAAAGGTTCAAAAACATCCAATTTAACATACTGCACCACGTATACCTCATGCCGGCGCAGCTTAAGCGCTTCTTCCCAGCAAAACAGTTTGACTGCCCCCGTTGCAACACCCCTGAAGCCCCATTCATCCACATGTTCTGGACCTGCCCCACACTGCAAGCTTTTGGACAACTGTGCACACAACACTGCAGACGGTCACGGGCCTAGCGGGAATCACCACGTGGGAGGCATGTGCCCTAGGCATCTTTAAGCGACACAAGCAGAGAAAGGTAGAGACCCGATTTGCATTACTAGCTATACTCCTCGCAAAGCGAAGCATCGCAATGCACTGGCGCTCACAGGTATGTCCCCCAATAGCCGCATGGTGAAGGGCGGTGAAGAAGTGGGGCGCGGCCGAGGAGGACATCATCAGACAGGAATAGGCGCGCGGCGCACGACGAAACCCCATTTCGATGGAATGCTCAATGCTCCTCCATAACTTTGTACTAACACAGGCCACCCCGGTGAAGACTCCACAGGCCACCCAGATGGAGTCAGGTCCAAATACACCTCGACCCTCACAAGGCCCCCCTCCTGTAATAGGCCACCCCCTTGACCGCCCTGAGTAGATCACCCCGCTAGCGCTGATGGGAAATCACCGCTCGCTGTTAATGGACCTGCGAGGAACAACGCCCCTATCCCCCGCCCCCTTCTCCCCGAGTTCTGTCTCCCCAGTTTGGTTGTACATATGGATCGTACCCTTGCACCGTCACACATAGACAACATAGGTCCAACACCTGCTCCCAGGGAATGGTTATTCCATAAGGCCCCCCGACATCCCCAAACAGGCATGCATTTAGGCCTGCCCCATACACGAAGGGCGACACCCCCCTCAATGGACATGCAGTTATCCACTCTGAAAATGTTGACAATGAATGTTATGCTAGGATAAACACTATCAACTGTTATATAATCTGTACAATAACTATGAAATCCAATTGTGAGAAGTTGGCCTGGTATATGCTGTCCACTAATTATAGTGGGCACCTTGCACCAGTCCAAACAACCCCTTATTGATGATAGGTTAAAAACAACCTTTATTGAAAGCTGTCTTAGTGGTAGCTATGGAGAGCAGCCTTCAGGCTAAGTCTTGAAGGAATGTAAAGCAGCTAGTTTTACCAGTCTATAATCTCTTGAATGGCTAAATGAAAGGCAACCAAACCAGGTATATATACGAGATATATGTATTTATTTCTAAACACACCCTACTAGACTCTTTATGAGGATAGAGGTCAAAACACATAAGTTACAATCCAAAAATTACAGTAAAATAGCACAAATACACGTCAGGCCCTAGGGGCGAGCCACACCATATACTAAAATAGTGGTATAAGAACCACGACTTAACTAGACACAAGGCCTAACGCCTGTAGAATCGCTGGGACCCCAAGGAGCCACCCAAGGTAGTGACACAGGGGACCCACGGGGGCCGTGTGCAGTTGGAGAACACAGCCGCGAGCTCCCTTTAGCTTCTATGGGGAAAGTCGCGGTTAGATTTTTAAAGAATAGGGACACTTAGAGGTGAGCTAGGACCAAACCATTTTGGACTTAGGAAGTTCTAGGGTCAACACCCACGGGAGCACCGGAGTACTCGAGTTACCTCTCTCAGGGAAGCCAGGTGCATAGGTGTCAAATGGTGTCGGGTCGCGTCAAAGTTTTCAATGGGAGCCAGCGAAGAAGTGCTTCTGCCGGGAAGATGCGAAGTGTCCGAAGAGATCCAAGCCTGGATCAAAGTCAAGAAGAACCTGAAAACAGAGGGGACAGAGTCTAGGTCACTAGCCAGTGACCAGGGGCACGATAGGCGAATGCCCAACGATGTCGGGTGATTTCAGGTGAAGGAGGTGAAGCTTGACTCTTCAGCCACGAGGATCAGGAGGCGTCAAGGACAACCAGGAGCTGGATTCGAGCTGTCCCACGAAGGATGTTGAGTGCTGCAGCTTCGGTGCCCGGATTGGACACAACAAGCCTTGGCAACAGCAACCCATGCAGAAAGGAGAAAGATACTTCGGTGCAGACCAGCAAGGTCTGAGGGACTCACCATGTGGTGGAGAGTCAGGACTCCTCTGGAGCAACCAGGGAATCCCAAAGAAAATCAAAGTTGCCTTCACAGGGACCCACCAGTTGACGGACCAGGGATCGCAAAGGAGCCTCGAGCGGAAATGCAAGAAGCGGGCTCACGGAACACTCGTGGAGTGTAGGCCCACAATCTTCGGTGCAGATGGTGCTCGGGGCTTGGGCTACAAATAACCCACAGCTCGACTTCGAAAGACGTCAGGAAGTCAATGCACTTGCAAATGTGCATGGTGACCAGGAGTTCCGGTTCCACGTTACTCACGAGGGCTGCGGGTCTCAGCTTTGCTGGGGACTCGGGTCAGCCTCTGAGAAGTCTGGAATTCCTCTTCCTGGGCTGAAAATACTTCGGAGTCCAGCGGGAGCTTCGGAGATGCAGACTGGCAAAATGCTTTGTTGGTGCCTGCCAAGCAGGGGAGTTACTCCTTGACCCCAAGGGAGATTTCTTCAGTCTTGAGTAGAGTGTTGAAGTTCCAGGATTCAGCTTCAGAGTTTTGTCCAGGGATATCTAAATTCCTGTTGCAAGGGGTTCCTTAATTATACCTAAGAAAGGGGTTGGACTAACTCAGGGGACCCACCTATCGGAGGGTTTCGAAAGAGGGGTGGCTACACCCATTTCCTTTGTCCAGTTTCGTGCCAGAGCAGGGGCTGGAAGCCCCTGAACCGGTTTGAGCTGGACTATGCACAGGGACACCAAATGTGCTCCCAGTGCAGGACTTCAAAACACTCAGAGTGCTCCCACCCAGCCCCAATACACATCAGCCTGTCTGGGAGGTGGTTACAGGAAACCTATTGTCCAGGCCTCCCCAGCCGGAGTTTCGGTCAGCAGAAGGATGTCTGTGGCTGCAGCATCCATTTTGTGATGCCAGGACTCTGTTAAGTTGGGTATACCAGTGCTGTCATGTCTCTCCCTCTAGAAAGGTGGGATCATATTCTCACATCAGGAATTGGTGTGGGGGTATGATTCCAAGGTGTTTGACACCAAACATGACATGTTTCCGTGCAGCCAGTCCAAAGTTAGTATTAACCATTTTAGTTATAATGCACTTGAGAGTATATGGTCAGGCTGCACTACTGACAACCCCGGGGAAGAGATTCCGAAGGCTGCAGAGGGGCTCAGCTCATGCCTGGGCCCCCTCTCACATATAACCAAGCACCCTGCCTTCAGGATTGAAAAGGCCTGCCATAGGGGTGACTGATAGGTTTCTATGTGCAGTGATAGGTGAGGTATAGTGAACCTATACCTCAGTAGCAGACCTGTGGTGTCATTTTGGAGGGCTTTCCAGGGGTGGCATAATACATGCTTCAGCCCCTGGTAGGCCTCTGGGGTACCTATGCCCTGGGTACATAGTATACCACATACTAGGGACTCACGAGGGTACCCCAAAATCCAATCTGGAGTGTACCTAAAGTACATGCAATCAATTTAGAGAGAACGCAGCTAGGCTGGGGTCCTGAACAGCAGGGCCCCAGCCAGACTAAAGTCGAAAAACTGTGAAACACCAGCAAAAAGTAGGGGTAACCATAAGAGGCAGATCCTACTCTCCCTTCACCAATAACAAGGTTTACAAAAAAAATGGAAGCATTAACACCACAATATTGTATTGTGGCAGTTGTAATACCTCTGCCGGTAATCCCCATGATGTTGGATTAACCTCGTTCGCAAGTAATCAGCAGGTTTTACAAAACTATCCATCCCCAAATCAGGTCTTACACAAAGTGGCCACTATGGTGCCATTAAGCTTTTGAAAAATGTCCAAATATAGAAATATTAATAAAAAACAGAGGCAATGCTATTGAATGTCATGAATGTAGCAAATGTCCCCTGTCTCATTTACAGTGCCAGGGAATGTATCAAACCCGATGGTGACGCCCCCTCTGGCTTCGCCACTAGATTTGCAATGTCTGGGGCAAAGTGGATGCCGAATCTGGTGGTGAACTGGCCACTCATCCTGAGATTACTGATCAGCCATTATTTTCTATGACTTCCCCTCTGTGTAAAGGACAGTTTTACATGAATGAAGAACTGTCTCCAAGGGCTTGGAAGAAAAATCCATGCGTGTCCCGCACACCAGTGTGGGTCCTGGAAATGCAACCACAGTTCCAGTGTCTTAAGACCACACGTGAGAAGTACTGGATACAGGATTAGGGTAGGGGTTACAGAAAGGGGTAGACTTTAGTGAAAATTTCCCCCGGGAGAGCACCTATACTTTAGTCGGAAGTCAAAAGTGAGTGGGCAGTACCCTATCGGAGTGGTGGATGAAACTCTTCGGCTACCTTATCCTTGGCTACCAAAGCAAAGGCCACCTCATCTCAAAGCCTAACACAGAAGATGATCTGGTCTTTTTGGGATGCATGATTCTCCGATGATAGTCAAAACATGCATCTCCATTATGGTGAAACAGTCCTAATTCCATTACAAGTTGTGCATATATTCGGTGAGGCATGAACCTACATTGGTGGGTGGGTTTACTGCCAACCCGATTGGAGTTCGGTTTTCCAGAATGATTAACTTGGAGTTTACTTCCTTCTCCAGACAATCCAAGATGGTGTCTACTCTTCATAAAATACATGTGCCAATGCCTTTGGCTGTTGATAGGTCAGGACCTGGTGAGGTGGGTGTTCGGAGTGTGGAGCTTGCATGAAAGGAGTGGATGGACCACCAGGCTGGCGGAAGAGAGAACCCTTCAGAGCGGCAGGGGAGAGTGTGCCGGTTCGATTTGACAATGGTCTCCAATACCTTCCTCCCACTTTTTCTCCATTTCCCAGTGAGAAACGTTCAGAGTAAGACAAATGAGTTGGCCAACCTTGCAGCTATCGCCCATGGACTAGACCTACAGATCATAGGGTGGTCCGACTCTGCTGCTGAGCTTAATTGCTGTCCACGTGACTCCTACTGGGGTGATGACCCCCTTAGAAGCTTGAGGAGGTCCTTCGATATCTGTGAAGGGTGTGTGGGACACCCTAAGTGATAGTGAAGACTCAGTGATATGGCCTCATGGAACTAAAGGGGAACACTTTCCGAGTACTGAACGGGCATGCTGAGCACTTTTTCACCCTTGTTTCTCATTTGTGGCACAATGGCCATGCCTGGAGGTGGAAGACCTCTTTGCCCTGTCCCAGGCGTGTTTTTCTTCATTTTTCTTTCCATATCATTCTTTTCCCCCAACAGAGGTCAATCCAACATGCTGATATCATAAATATGCCATGGGACCAGTTCTTGTCTTTACGCCACCCTAACCCTGAGGACGTTCAGTTTAAATAACACAGGAGCTAATGGCATGAATCTTAGTGAACCCTGAATCTAAGGGCATCCTTTCTGTTTTACACAAGATGAGAGGTCACACATCCTTTACTAGAGAAGGTCTGAGAGAGTGAATGAAAGGGCACATGTCAATGGGCAGGCATTCTGAGATGCATAGGATATCAGGGATGTAACAACAACAATCACCTTTGCTGATAATTATTAGGTTTAAACGATTTTTGAAAACGATCAAGTAATTTAATTGTCTTGACGTTATTTGTAATTTAGTAAACCTTTATTTTTTTTAAGCATTATACATATACACTTTTCATATTCATTGGAAAACATCATCAAATCATTTTCCATATTCTAAGCCCACACTTTTGTGCAAAAAACATCAATTTAACACCAAATTATAAACAAAACATTACATTAAACACATTACATCAAAATAATTTTACTTTATACTGGTCTTCAGCAGGGCTATACTGGGAACAGCAGCCAGCCCTGGCAGATTGCTGCTTGACCAACTGGCCCTGTGGAGGGTGTTGGGGGGCACCACTTCCGTTTTTGTTGCAGGGGGCTGATTTTGCAGCACTGCTGCAAAACGGGCCCCCAGTGACAAAACTGGCTCCCAAGGGCACAAAACCGGCTCCCACCCCTCCAGCCCACAGGGGGTAATGCCTGGTGCCCGCTAAGGCTAGTCCGGTGCTGGTCTTCCGTTTCAAAATGCTAGCATATCCTCCTTGCATTCTTCTTTTTTTTTTTTTTTTTTTTTAAAAGAACGCCTAATTTTTAGCATATACTAGGGGTTGTGACAACACCTTATTTTAGTCCAACTAGGCCTCCAACGTTCCTTTTAGGATTTCATAAATGTAGTTGCAGATTTCCCCCAACTTCCTAGGATGTAAGGGATAGCATCATGAGATCAAAAGGATCTGTGGGCATGCATCACACTATACTCAGAATCTGGGAACATGCTAGTAAGCGCAGGATGCGAGGTGCATGGGCATTTATCCTGGTATGTAATGAACCTGAGGGCATGTGTCCTTAGGGGCATAGTAACTGTGGTCATGCACCCTGGAATAAAAGTCCTTACCCTTGCTCCGGAATGCCTGCTAACCTCCAGTTTTATAGGTGAGCTACCTGGAGGCACCTAGGAACCCTCAGATGGACATTTTGTGCCTGATTTAGATCTCAGCAGGCGTGTAACTCGGTCACAACAGTTACAGATATCCCGTCCTCTTGGATATTTAAATCCCATTATATCCTATGGGATTTATATTTTGGCGGATGGAATAACCCATCCGCGGAGATCTAAATCAGTCCCTATGGCTTCGGTTCTCCTGCTCAGCGCAATGCCCGGAGCATTGCCACCTGTCAGCACTTAAGAGCTGCTAGCATAGCAAGGATTACATCAACACCTTTACAAGTGTGAGGGTTCAATGGCAGCAATCGTGCAGAGCTCTAAGGTTTATTGCATTAGTATTGCAGACAGTGCTAGGGCGTGCACTTTATTAATTTACTACCTCCTAGTTGCGAGAATCAGTTGCAACCTGGCAATTAAGGAAAGATGGCTATGCAAATTTATCTCAAGATAGAGACTAATTTGACTAGTCAGAATATCTGAGGAAGTTTACAGCTACTTGTTGGTTTACCATCTTGACTTATGCGGAAGCAACGTTGGGTCCCCTGATGTGCAACAAGTACATATTTCAGAGAAGTGTCACAATAAAACAGGAAGAAAGTGCGCTTTGGAAAGGTGACAGCATAGCAGAAAATGACGAGCCTTTATTTCAATAATATCATTATATCCCTTGGGAGTGTTGTAATACTGTGGTTGTTCATGCAGGTGTTAGTGTTAAACAGAAGTTTCGTAGAGTCCACTTTTGAGACTACATGCTTAGGGTCTATATGCTTTTTTTAAAAATAGCTATAAAAACCTAATATTCCTGAGTCAGGTTATACCAAACTAAAATTACGGACCTCCTTTACAATTCGGTGGAAATGGAGCTCTACTGTAAATTGGCAGGGCTCCCACTTCACCAACAAAAAAAAATTCAGAGCGGGGCCAAAACAGCATGGCACTACTCTGCAAACGTCTGTGACTTCCGTACATTAATTGCACCAACAGGATTCCGTTATGGCATGCGGTCCCCACCAAAAAAAGCAAAGCAGAGCCACCTTGACGCATTGGGCTGCAAACTTAGGTGTGTGTCAATTTTATAATTTTGCCGACAATCCTTTGCACACAAACTGAAGATTCTGATTTAAAAAAAAGCTTTTGCAAATTAATTTTCCACCATCGTTTTTTAATTATATTCTGTTGCTTAAAATTGATATTTCATCGGTTGTTTTTCACCAACTTATATTTTGTAGATTGTTTTCCTACAAAACCTACTTCACGAAGTTTACAAACTTATGCCTAAGCTTCAAACATCTCATCAGAACAAAATGTCACCATTTCATTTCCTTTGCAAACAAGCATTGGCATAGCCAATAGGTCGTCTTTGGGACCTTATAAGTGTTTAGCAATGCAGTACATTATACCCCACTGGCATGCCCACACACTGAGCCTTAAATAATATAGCGCCACATAGCGGCGAACCTTGACCTGTTCTCAGGCCAGGAGGCTCCCCCCACCACTCCAGCGTTCCCTGCTGGTGCTGTGTCCTCTGTCTGCTGCCCCTCGCTGCTGCTGGGAGTTCGAGGCCCTCCTCCACCCGCAGGCTCCCGCCTGCGCCTCATCCCTGGTGGCCCAGTGGTGGGCGGTAAGTATTTGGTCTGATCTGCTGCCTGTTTCCTGTATTTGTATTGTATTTGTTGCCTGTTTTCTCTGTGCGCTGCTTTAGTCACTGTTGCCTGTATTTGTTGCCTGTTTTTCTGTGCGCTGCTTAAATAACTGTTGCCTGTGTTTTTGTTGCCTGTTTCCTTTCTGCTGTGCCTTAAGTTCTTTGCCGCCCCGCTCCCCGCACTCCCCGCATTCCTTTCCCGCCTTCTGCGTCCCGGCCCCCCTCCTCTCCCATTCGCTTCCCGCCTCCCAGCTGCTCCTCCCTCCGTCCACCCCTTCTTAATGCAGGACGCTGCGCGGCGAGGGTGCGAACCTTGACCTGTTCTCAGGTCAGGACGCTCCCCCCACCGCTCCAGCGTTCCCTGCTGGCGTTGTGTCCTCTGTCTGCTGCCCCTCGCTGCTGCTGGGAGTTCGAGGCCCTCCTCCACCCGCAGGCTCCCGCCTGCGCCTTATCCCTGGTGGCCCAGTGGTGGGCGGTAAGTATTCGGTCTGATCTGCTGCCTGTTTCCTGTATTTGTATTGTATTTGTTGCCTGTTTTCTCTGAGCGCTGCTTTAGTCACTGTTGCCTGTATTTGTTGCCTGTTTTTCTGTGCGCTGCTTAAATAACTGTTGCATGTGTTTTTGTTGCCTGTTTCCTTTCTGCTGTGCCTTAAGTTCTTCGCCGCCCTGCTCCCCGCACTCCTTTACCGCCGCTGTGTCCCCTGCGGCCCGCCCCCCTCCTCTCCCATTCGCTTCCCGCCACCCGCCTCCCAGCTGCTCCTCCCTCCCTCCACCCCTTCTTAATGCAGGACGCTATGCGGCCGCGCCGCTGGTGCGCCGGATGCGCGCCAGAGGCAAGCCCGATTGCGCCCTTCCGCACCTGGACCGCGCCCCGCGCCAGAACCCCTGGACCCCGCGCACCCTACCGCACCATACCCAGCCTCAACTACGACGCCGACTCCCTCCACGCTCTCAAAACCGCCCGAGACCAACGCTGCAACCAGGCCACCCCGAAACGCACCCACGGACCCTTTTCCTGCCGCAGCTGCAACTTCACCTGCGACAGAACCACCAAACCATCAAGGACCAGACCCAACCACCCCTGTAAGGATCTTACCGGAAACCAATTCTGCAGGAGCGCCGTGGAGTTCAGTGAAGTTGTTGCCAGGTCCCAAACTTCCACCACCACCTAATGCCTCTATCAAACCCTAGAGGGCACTGGTAATAGGGGAAAGCAGGGAAACAAAACAAGGAAGGAGGGGAAGAAATCCCTGGAGCTGCAGTCTGGTGCTTCTTCTGTATATCAGAGGGAATGTGGTTAATGTATCGTCTCTTCTGTACACTTGGGAAGACTGTGGGCAGTGTATCTGAAAGAATAGAAAGACAGAATGAGTATTCAAAGGAAAAGGGAAGATGAAGCATAGATCAACCTAACAGGAAGGGGTTTATCAGTAAATACCTAGCTCCTAAAACAGAGGTGACTGAGAAGGAGGTTCCATGCAATGGACGGGTAAGTACAAGCACAGAACTAGTGGAGTTGGGAAATGTGCAAGCTTTGGAGGAGTTCCTTCCCGTTCACTAGCATATACCCTAAAACACAGAAAAGCAGATGAGATTTACATTGCTTATCACCGTTCCCCCCTTTAAGTCTCAATACCCCGTTACCGGCTTTTCATACAGAATAAGGTCCGATGTCTGTCGTTGTATTAGGGTCTCAGCAATCTGTAAGGAGAGTACTTCCCGTTAGTCTGGGGTGATGATGAAGTGATTTTCAGGTTCCTTGCGTGAATAGTCAGTGCGCCTAGCCAGCCCACGGAAAATGATCAGGTAAGGCGGGCGGAGCGCTCGTTATCCAGCAATATGAGCTCCAGAGAAGTCGGAGGCGGGAGCGGAAGCGCCCGGTGAGGCTGGCGAAGCACACCAATGCGCCCGGTCGGCCCACGGGAAATAATCCGGTAGGGCGGGCGGAGCACTCTTTAACAAACAAGGGGGTCAGAGGTAAGTTCAAAATACTCTGCGTGTAGAACACTACACTACACGACAGGAAAAAACAGGGAGGATTCCCGAAAAACACAGCTCTGAAAATAAATTAGCAATGTATCCAAAAAACAGAGGTCCGTAGTACAAAACGCCAAAAGACGGAAGTGATACGTGATTCGAAACGGTAACTGGAAACAGGAAATTGCAGGACAAGCCTGAGGGGCAACACTAGAACGCGAAGCCTCGAACTCATCGGACGTCAGGCTTTTCTACTGGCCTGACGCTGTCGCGCATGCGCGATAGCTGGTCACCATATTGGATTCGATCTCGGCGTCTCGATCTCGGCAGTCATGACAGTACACTTCCCCCAGAACACCCCCCACAGGTTTGGGCTTGTGAGGGTTTCTCCTGTGAAACTGACGCACCAATCGAGGAGAATGTACTTGCGTTCTTCTACCCCGTAACCTTTCCAATGTATTAAATACTGTAAACGACGTCTACTCCTTCTGGAGTCAATAATGGCCCCAACTTCGTATTCTTCTTCTCCATTCACTAACACGGGAGCCGGAGTCGTAGGGAGACGAGCGCCCGGTTCCACAGGTTTCAACAGGGATACATGAAATACCGGGTGCACCTTTACAGTCACCGGAAGCTTTAGTTCCATAGCTACAGGGTTAATTACTCTTGTGATTTTGTAAGGTCCAAGGAACTTTGGCTTGAATTTACAAGGACCCCGTAGGGGTATGTATTTGGAGGATAACCACACCTCGTCACCTGGTTTGTACAATGGTTCTGCTTGTCTATGGAGATCAGCCCCTCTCTTGTAACTGGCCTTTGCTTGGTTTAAAATGGTTTGAGTGAGTTGGTGTATGGTTTGAATGTCCTGAATGAACTCACTGACAGCCGGGGCGGTGCACTCTGATGTAGAGGTAGAAAGAAAGGTTTTAGGATGGAAAACATAGGAACAGAAGAAAGGAGTGTACTTGGTGGATGTGTGTTGACTGTTATTGTACGCGAATTCTGCTATCCACACCATTTTATCCCATTCTGTACGTGAGTGTAATGATTGACTTTGTATATACTGTTCAAAACCTTGGTTTACCCTCTCAGTCTGACCATCAGCCTGCGGGTGTTGACTAGATGACAGTCTCATGTCTATCTGCAGAAGGGAGCATAGTTTTCTCCAGAACCGGGAAACAAACTGGGTACCCCTGTCCGAAATCACCACGGAGGGAAATCCTTGTAATTTAACCACATGCTGTAGGAAAACAGTGGCGAGTTCAGTAGTTGTAGGGAGACCCTTTAGAGGGATGAAATGCGCTGTCTTTGTAAACAAGTCCACTACCGCCAACAGAGTGTTATTTCCAATGGAAGTGAGTGGTAATTCTACTGTAAAATCAAGAGACACAGTGTGCCATGGGAATGGAGGTGTGGGCAATGGTTGAAGCAACCCGGTGGGATTCTGATGGGATACCTTACTTTGAGCGCACACATGACATGTCTTTACATAGTACTCAGCATCCTTTCCTAAAGTTGGCCACCAAAACCACCTCTTTAAGATGTCAATGGTCTTCTTAATCCCAGGATGTCCAGCCAAGGGGTGTGCATGACACCATTCCAAAGCTTGTCCCTGTAGTTCTGAGGTTGTTAGAACTATTCCCCCTTGGACGTAGGCAAGTCCATCTTTCAGACTGTGTTCTATAGACTCTATCAGTTCTTGTCCCTTCACCGTCTGTTGCTCTGTCTTTACCTTCTTGAGGAACTCTTCTTCAGATGTCCCTCCCACGATCTTGCTTTGAGGGATAATAAGAGGTGGTTCTACCTGTTCTTCTGGAAGGTCAAACCCTAGCCTAGACAATGCGTCTGCCTTGCCATTCTTTCTTCCTGCCCGGTACTGAATCGTGAAATCGTATTCACTAAAGAATTGGGCCCAACGTAATTGTCTCATGGACAAGGCCTTGGCAGATTTTAAGAACTGCAGATTACGATGGTCCGTATACACGGTCACTATGTGTCTTGCGCCCAGCAGATATTGCCTCCACTCCTCAAATGCTTTTTTAATTGCCAATAGTTCCTTATCCCCCACAGTGTAATTTAATTCTGCTGGTGTTAGTTTGTGGGAAAAAAAAGCCACGGGGTGCAATTCCCCTGTGCTCCTGTCTACTTGAGATAACACTCCTCCCACCGCTGCTTGTGAAGCGTCAGCTTCGAACACAAATGGGTAACCAGGATCCGGGTGTTGTAGAACCGGAGCTTGGGTGAATGCCTTCTTCAAAGCGTGGAAGGCCTTGTCAGCTTCGCCGCTCCACACAAAGGGAGTCCCCTTCATTAACAACTTGGTAATAGGCGCCACCAACCCTGAGAAGCCCTTAATGAACCGCCTATAAAAGTTGGCGAAGCCAATGAAGCTTTGTATGTCCTTTACCTTCTGAGGAGCCGGCCATCGATGAATGGCATCCACCTTATGTGGATCCATGCTTAACCCCTGGGGCGAGATGATAAAACCCAAGAAGGGGACCGTTTGCACATGAAATGTACATTTCTCCAGTTTGCAATACAAGTGATTGTTCTGCAGTCGTTCTAAAACCTGTCGCACATGAAGTATGTGTTCCTGTAGGGACGAGGAGTAAATCAACAAATCATCGATATATGCTATTACAAATTTGTCTAGCATCTCCTTCAGTATTTCGTTGATGAAAAATTGAAACGCTGAGGGGGCATTGCAAAGCCCAAAGGGCATCACAAGCTACTCAAAAAGCCCGTATTTAGTACAGAAGGCAGTCTTCCACTCATCTCCCTCTACAACCCGCACCAAATGGTACGCCCCACGCAAATCCAATTTCGTAAAGATCTGGGCATCTCGTACTCTATCAAGGAGAGAGGAGATGAGTGGGAGAGGGTACCTGTTCTTGATTGTAATCTTGTTTAAGGCTCTGTAGTCTATGCAACAGCGTAGGCCTCCCTCACGTTTGGGTATAAAAAACAGAGAAGAGGAAGCAGGGGATTTGGAAGGACGGATAAAACCCAAAGCTAACATAGTGTCCAAATATTCCCGTAGATAGAGATTTTCCTTCTCTGTCAGGGAGTAAACCCTACAGAAAGGTAATTTAGCTCCAGCCTGTAGATCTATTCTACAATCAAATGGTCTGTGAGGGGGTAAAGAAGTGGCCTCTTTTGGGTCGAAGATGGTTCTTAAGTCTTGATACACCTCAGGCAACACTTCTTTGTCCTCAGTGTCTTTTTCATTAGTAGTCTGACTGAAAGCTAGGGTATGTGCTTTGCAACACTCCGGTCTAAACTGTAATGTGGCCTTATGCCAGTCAATGAGGGGATTATGGAACCGCAACCAAGGTAGACCCAATAAAATGGGAAACTGAGGAGACTGGATCAGATCGAATTCTATCTGCTCTATGTGATCTGGTTCGAGGAGAACTGTAACGGATTCTGCCTTGTGCATGATGGGCCCTGATTTTAATATACTACCATCAATGGTAGTGACAGTCTCTCCGTAACCTTTCTCTTGGTTTTGGACTTGATGTTCCTGAGCCCATGCCTTATCCATAAAATTCCCGGAAGCTCCTGAATCGATCATGATTCGAGTCTTGGCCTTTCCCTTCTCCCAGGACAGGTCGGCTGGAACAAAGAAATGGCCAGAAGAAGACGTATTTTGGTCAGAAGAGGAGACACTCAAACCAGAATAACCCGGAGTCCTTGTCTCACAGAGCTCCAGGTTTCCTAGTTTTCCGACCTCTTTATCTGCATAGGCTTGGTAGGACAAGTTTTAAGAAAATGTCCCGCTTTACCGCAGTATAGACACAACCGATTTTCACGCCGACGTCGTCTTTCTTCAGGCGTTAGCGGCCCTCTCAAGGTACCTATCTGCATGGGTTCCCCTTCATCTCCACCATGGACAGGATCCGGTTTCTTTTCTCTTACAGTGACTACCCGAACGTCTGTCTTTCCTCTTTCCCTTTTGCGTTCTTGCATGCGGTGATCAATCTTGACTACTAACTCAATGAGTTCTTTACATGAACTGGGAAGATCCACTATTTGGGATAAAGCATCCTTAATCTCGCCTCTAAGTCCTCTATAGAACAGGGTGTTGCGTTTCTCCTCCGGCCACCCTGCCTCAACCACCAACCGTTGGAAGGAAGTGATATAGGAAGCAAAATCAGTAGTTCCTTGCTTTAGGGAGAGTAATTCTGTATCTGCAGACTGGGTATAGGTATGTTTGTCAAATAATTTTTTTAATTCCTCTTTGAAAGCCCCATAATCTTGTAATACAGGATCGTCCCTTTCAATCATTGGAATTGCCCAATTGGCTGCAGATCCCCCCAAATAAGAAATCACAAAGGCCACCTTCGCTTGGTCAGTGGGGAAACAATGAGCCTTACATGTAAAATGCAGCTGACACTGACTGATGAATGCCGCAAACTTGGTTGAATCACCGGAAAACCTTTCAGGTGGAGCAAGAGGGATAGATGGAGGTGTGGTAACATGTATTACCTGCGTCGGGTCCCTAGAACTGCCTTCCCCATGTCTCTCCCTCTGTAAGGCGTTAACCCGAGTAGCCAATGCCTGAGTCTCTACCTGGAGATTCCCAATCATGTTAGCTAGGTCTGCTAATGTCACCTGTTGCATGTCCATGGCGCTCAGGCAGAATAATTTACTTGGGCTTCGCGTTCTGTAAGGATCTTACCGGAAACCAATTCTGCAGGAGCGCCGTGGAGTTCAGTGAAGTTGTTGCCAGGTCCCAACCTTCCACCACCACCTAATTCCTCTATCAAACCCTAGAGGGCACTGGTAATAGGGGAAAGCAGGGAAACAAAACAAGGAAGGAGGGGCAGAAATCCCTGGAGCTGCAGTCTGGTGCTTCTTCTGTATATCAGAGGGAATGTGGTTAATGTATCGTCTCTTCTGTACACTTGGGAAGACTGTGGGCAGTGTATCTGAAAGAATAGAAAGACAGAATGAGTATTCAAAGGAAAAGGGAAGACGAAGCATAGATCAACCTAACAGGAAGGGGTTTATCAGTAAATACCTAGCTCCTAAAACAGAGGTGACTGTGAAGGAGGTTCCATGCAATGGACGGGTAAGCACAAGCACAGAACTAGTGGAGTTGGGAAATGTGCAAGCTTTGGAGGAGTTCCTTCCCGTTCACTAGCATATACCCTAAAACACAGAAAAGCAGATGAGATTTACATTGCTTATCACCGTTCCCCCCCCCTTTAAGTCTCAATACCCAGTTACCGGCTTTTCATACAGAAAAAGGTCCGATGTCCGTCGTTGTATTAGGGTCTCAGCAATCTGTAAGGAGAGTACTTACCGTTAGTCTGGAGGGATGATGAAGTGAATTTCAGGTTCCTTGCGTGAATAGTCAGTGCGCCTAGCCGGCCCACGGGAAATGATCAGGTAAGGCGGGCGGAGCGCTCGTTATCCAGCAATATGAGCTCCAGAGAAGTCGGAGGCGGGAGGGGAAGCGCCCGGTGAGGCTGGCGAAGCACACCAATGCGCCCGGTCGGCCCACGGGAAATAATCCGGTAGGGCGGGCGGAGCACTCTTTAACAAACAAGGGGGTCAGAGGTAAGTTCAAGATGCTCTGCGTGTAGAACACTACACTACACGACAGGAAAAAACAGGGAGGATTCCCGAAAAACAGAGCTCTGAAAATAAATTAGCAATGTATCCAAAAAACAGAGGTCCGTAGTACAAAACGGCAAAAGACGGAAGTGATACGTGATTCGAAACGGAAACAGGAAATTGCAGGACAAGCCTGAGGGGCAACACTAGAACGCGAAGCCTCGAACTCATCGGACGTCAGGCTTTTCTACTGGCCTGACGCTGTCGCGCATGCGTGATAGCTGGTCACCATATTGGATTCGCTCTCGGCGTCTCGATCTCGGCAGTCATGACACCTCCGCTGCATACTCCTCAACAGCCGCTCCGCACGCAGACACGCCATCGAGCTCTGGGACTTGCTCGACGCCACTGCCCCGGATGTAGCCTTCCTGACCGAGACGTGGTGGAACGACTCCTCTGTACCAGACATCGCCATTGCCATCCCAGACGGCTACAAGATCACCCGCAGGGAACGCGCCAACAGCATCGGAGGAGAAATTGCCATCGTCCAGAAGTCCACCCTCAAGGTCACCACCCACGCAGGTGACACCCTCAACACCGCCGAACACCTGCACTTCCTGATCCACACTGACCCCAACACCACCCTCAGAGGAACGCTCGTCTACAGACCCCCCGGACCCCGGGCCCAGTTCAGCGACTCAATCGCCGACCTCGCCAGCACCCACGCACTCCCCTCCACCTACTACATCCTCCTCGGGGACCTGAACTTCCACCTCGAGAACAACAATGATGTCAACTCCACCACGCTGATTGGCAACCTCGCCTCAGACAACTCGTCACTGTACCCACCCACGCCGCCGGCCACACGCTGGACGCCATCTTCTCCACAAGCACCCACGTCGCCTTCGACCACACCACCGAACCCCACTGGACCGATCACCACTGCATTCACTTCACCTTCAAAAAACCAACCACGCACCACCGCACGCAACAGCTGCCTCGCCGCGGCTGGAGCAAAGTCACCGAAGACCAGCTGCTCACCACCCTCTCCCAGAACCCACCCACCGACCCCACCAACCCAGACGCCGCAGCCCGCAACCTCAGACAGTGGATCGCCGACTGTGCCAACACCCTCGCCCCCCTGAAGAAACCCTCCAACAGCCACGCCAGCAAGAGAGCCACCTGGTTCACCGACGAGCTCCTGGCCTCCATGCGTGCATGCCGGAAACTGGAGAAGAAATGGCTCCACGAACGTACACCGGACAACCACACAGCCCACAAGGACGCCACCCGCAGACACCACCACCTCATCAGATCAGCCAAGAAGTCCTCCTTCAAAGACCGCCTGGATAACAACGCACACAACAGCAAAGAGCTCTTCCTCATCGTTAAAGAACTCTCCAACCCCAGCGCCAACACCAATGACATCCCGTCCTCACAGGAACTGTGCGACTCACTGGCCATCTTCTTCCACCACAAGATCGCTGACATCCACGACAGCTTCAACACCAAGACCGACCCGACCACGCCAGACTCCACCCCTCCTCCGAACACCAACAACGCCAACCGCCTTACCTCCTGGTCAAACGTCAGCGACAATGAGACACGCAAGGTCATGAACTCCATCCACTCAAGATCTCCGACAGACCCGTGCCCACCCCACATATTCAACAAGGCAGACGCAGCCATCGCCCCCCAACTACGGAAGGTCATCAACATCTCCTTCGAAACAGCGACATTCCTGGAAAGCTGGAAGCACGCCGAAATCAACGCCCTCCTCAAGAAGCCCAAGGCGGACCCCAAGGACCTCAAGAACTTCCGGCCCATCTCCCTGCTCCCGTTCCCAGCGAAGGTCATCGAGAAAATCATCAACATGCAACTGACCCGCCACCTCGAAGACAACAACATCCTGGACCCGTCCCAATCCGGATTCAGACGAAACCATAGCACCGAGACTGCCCTCATCGCCGCCACAGACGACATCAGGCGCCAATTAGACAACGGCGAAACATCAGCCCTCATCCTCCTGGACCTCTCGGCCGCCTTCGACACGGTCAGCCATCGCACTCTAAAAACACGCCTCCAAGAAGCCGGTATCCAAGAGAAGGCCCTCGACTGGACCACATCTTTCCTCTCCGGCAGATCCCAGAGCGTCCGCCTCCCACCCTTCCGATCTAAAGCCACCGACATCATCTGCGGCGTCCCCCAGGGCTCCTCCCTCAGCCCAACACTGTTCAACATCTACATGGCCCCCCTCGCACAAGTGGCCCACCACCACAACCTCAACATCATCTCCTACGCCGACGACACTCAGCTCATCCTCTCCCTCACCAAGGACCCACGCACCGCCAAAACCAACATCCACGACGGTATGAAGGCCATCGCCGACTGGATGAGGAGTAGCCGGCTGAAACTGAACTCGGACAAGACGGAGGTCCTCATCCTCGGACCCAACCCCTCGGCCTGGGACGACTCCTGGTGGCCGACCACTCTGGGGACAGCACCGACACCCACCGACTACGCACGCAATCTAGGATTCATCCTCGACTCCTCCCTCTCCATGTCCAAACAGGTCAACGCCGTCTCCTCCTCCTGCTACAACACCCTCCGCACGCTTCGCAGGATCTACAAGTGGATCCCGACCGAAACAAGAAGAACGGTGACACAGGCCCTCCTCAGCAGCAGGCTGGACTACGGCAACGCACTCTACGCCGGAATCCCAGCCAAACACCTACGACGACTACAGCGCATCCAAAATGCCTCCGCCCGACTGATCGTCAACGTCCCCGCCGCAGCCACATCACCCCCCACCTGACAAACCTACACTGGCTCCCCGTCGACAAGAGGATCACCTTCAAACTCCTCACCCACGCACACAAAGCACTCCACGACACCGGACCAGCCTACCTGAACAGCAGACTCAGCTTCCACACCCCCACCCGCCAGCTCCGCTCCGCCAGCCTCGCCCTCGCCGCCATCCCCCACATCCAACGAACAACCTCCGGCGGCAGATCCTTCTCCTACCTCGCCGCCAAGACCTGGAACACCCTACCTACCCACCTACGGCAGACCGAAGACCTACTTGCCTTCAGAAGACTCCTTAAGACCTGGCTCTTCAAGCAGTAGCGAAACTCCCCCCCCCTCTCAGCGCCTTGAGACCCTCATGGGTGAGTAGCGCGCTTTACAAATACTATGATTGATTGATTGACATACCTCGGAAGAGCGCAAAGAAGTATGTTTTTTGCCTCTGCTAGGCTCGACCTAAAAATGGCATGTGGGGGAAGGAGAGTGACAGGATGTAGACAGCATAAAGTTATGTTATGCTGAGTGCTTATTTGGTTATTGCCAACTTTATTGCGGACAGGATGTTGTGTTTGTGGAAGTAATTTAGGTGAAATTAATTTCAAGAGAATGCATATCAAGGGGGTGCTTCTCAAGACAGCGCAGAACTGGGCCGGAATCAGTCATGTGTCAGACTACACAAGACTTATTCTATCCCAAGCCTGCCTCTAAACCTACGGACCTGCCAGGTATGTACATTAACTCTGCAGGCAAGGCGACTACACCTGTACAAAGCTATGAACAGATATTTAAAATTAAAAGAGGAATGAAAGAGTCAGTTGCCAGCGCAGCGGTACATCGAGTGACTGGATTTGAGAGAGGGGTAGCACGGTGGGCAGGCACAGGCCTGGGGGTGACAGACACTGGTGCTAGCTCCATCTTGTATAAGACGAGTGGTGGGTGGGGCAAGATCCCACGGCCCGTGGAGGAAGAGATCAGGTACTGAGTATCAGATCCAGGGCTGGCACGTGACGAGCCTCCTCGAGCCACTTCAATTGGGACAGGGTTTACATGCGCATGGGAAAAGGAGAGGTACTGAGGAAAGATTTAATTGGGAGCTGGGAAAGAAAGTAGTAAGACGACCCATGCAGCTCTTGAATCATTCATGGAGATTAATATAACTGAGCTTGAGCCTGTAGATTAAAGTGCCCACGCAAATACCCCCCAAAACAGTACTCAAAGCAAGTGCCACATACCTGCAATATTTCCCAAAGCCCACACCGCTTGCTCGCTGATGTGCGCATGTGGAGACACCAAGAGGGAGATGAATGCGCTGCCCTCCACCACAGCCCTGGTCTGGTCTGAAGTGCCGGAGGCAATGTTGGTGAGGGCCCAGGACGCCTCAAACTGAATTGGACTACAGTCCATACGGCCCAAAAAAGCCACAAACTTTGGAATCAAACCAGCCCGGATAATGCTGCCAATAGGAGGCTGTTTCTCTCGGGAAAGGAGTTTCTTGTGAACAAAATTTACATTCAGAAGATGGCAATGGGTACAAGTGAAACCCTGCGCACTAAGACCTTAACAGTAAGCAGTTTGTCGGGCAATCACTGTAGGAAGGTGGATATCTGACTATGGTTACCCCCAACTTTTTGCCTAGTGTCTAGCTGGTTTTTCGACTTAGTTGGCCTGAGATCCTGCCATTCAGGGTCTCAGGCTGTCTGCTCTCTCTTTAAAATGGACTCCATGTACCCTAGGTACATTCCCAATTGGTAAGGATCACCTTATTGGACCCTGTACAGTGTACCCTAGGTACCCAGGGCATAGGTGTACCCTAGGCCTCCCAGGGGCTGCAGCATGTATTATGCCACCCCTGGTCTGGCCTTCCAATCAGACACAACTGGCTGATCACTCAGCTGGGGCAAGGTCGTGTAATCACCCCTTGCTTAGATATAGTATACCTATATCTACCTTATATATAGACACATGTGTACCTATCAGCCACTCCTATGGCAGGCCTTAACAATCCTGGAGGCAGAGTGCTTGGTAACATGTGAGATGGGGCTCTAGCATGAGCTGAGCCTGTCTGCAGCTTTCGGAACCATGTCCTTATAGCCGTTCTATGATATAGCCTACCATATACTCTTAAAGTGCCTTATAATCTTAAACGGTTATGGTAACTCTGGTTTGGCTTTATCAAAACATGTCGTGTAAGGTGTCTAACACTTTGGAATAATACCCCCATACCATTTCTGGTGATGAGGATATTATTCCTCCCTTCTAGAGGGAGAGACATGTTAAAATCCTACTTTGCTGTTTAACTCTAACCAAAGCCTCAGCATCACAAAATGGATGCTGCTGCCACAGACACAAGTCTGACCTCCTGCTGCTGGGAGTGATCCCAGCCAGGGAGGCCTGGACAATAGGTTTCCTGCTTGGGGAGGTGCTAGCACCTCCCCAGCCAGCCTTTAGTGTATTGGGGCAGGGTGGGCTGAAAGGAATGAGACATGCCTGGGGCACACAAGGTGTTCCTTGCATAGTCCAGTTCAAACCGGTGCTGGGGCACTCCAGCCCCAGCTCTGGCGCGAAACTGGACAAAGGGAAGTGGGTGTAACCACCCCCTCCCAGGTCCCACCCATAAGGCGTGACCTAGCAGGTATCCCAGCCCCCCAGATTAGTATAAGAGTGGGAGTTGGGCCTCAAGACTTTAGATTATCCTGAACCTGCAAACTTGAACAGAAACTCTGGACCTTCGACATTCGACGAAAGAAGAAGACTGAAGAATCTCCCTTGTGGCCAAGGAGTGGCTACCCTGTGCAAACAGGCACCATCAAGAGACTACCCTTTGCTTTGCCCAAGTTCTACGAGGGACCGACTGCAGAGCCCGACCAGAGCCTTGACTTCCAGACTTCTCCGACCCTGATCCACATTCACAGCCGTGCTGAGATCCGTGGAGGCGACGAGAGACGTGGGACCAGCTACCTGGGAAAAGTGGCTAGTATCTTCAAGCGCAGCTTCTGAGGCACCCTCGATGTTGTGCACCGGGGATTGAGAAGCCCCAACCCCAAGCACCATCTGCACCGAAGACCAGCCCCCCACACTCCACGAGTCCTGCGTGGGGCCCTTCTGCATTTTCCTGCTTGCCGCGTCTGTCCGGTTGCTTGCCCGCTGGCTAGTGGCCTTTGAGACGACGCACCCTGAAATCTTCAGCGCTGGTTTGGCTCCTCCAGACTGGCTCCCGCTTCTCTGCAAAGAAGAAGCACCCCAGACCTTCCTGGTCTGCACCAGAAGCAAGTCCTCCGTTCTTCGTGGGTTCCGCTTGCCAAGGCTTGGTGAGTCCTAGTCCAACTTCGACGCCGCCGACAGCAAGAGCCTTCGTGGGACAGCTCGCCTCCTGGTCCTGGTCGTCCTCGACGCTTCCTGGTCCTCGTGGCTGCAGCGACAAGCTTCACCTTCACCTGCAATCTTCACGACATCGCCTGGTTCCCTCCTGGTTCCACGTGGTCACTGGCTAGTGACCTTGACTCTGTCCCTTCTGCTTGCAGGTCTCCACTCTTCTTGATCCCAGCCTTGGGATCCACCGGACACTCTTCACTGACCGCCTGTCAGCATCTTTCTTCAGGCATCCATAGGAGTCGACGACGAAACCCGACGCAACTTCACCCCTATGCACCCGCAGCCTGTGGGCTAGGTAACTTGGGTACTCCGGTGCTCATCAGGATAGTGACTATCCTAGTGTCTAGTTTTCAAGTCTCGACTTCCTAGCTACTCCGGAAGTGTCCTAAATCTATCTATTTCTAAACTGTACTATTGCTAGTGACTTTTACGCATTACGCGTGAGTGTTTCCACTCTGCACCTGAATCCCGTGGGCCTCCCACTTCCTAACCTTTGGTAGTATAGTGTAGCCCCAGCGATTCCCTAGGCCTAGGCCTATCCTATTTCCGTGACAGTGGTCCTTATACCACTTACTTAGTATATGGTTTGCGTGGCCCCTAGGGCCTAACTGTATTACTTACCTGTGTGACTTAATGTATGCATAAATAAGACTGTGTTGTACTTACCTCTAATCTCATAAAGAGTGCGGAGGGTTTGTCTAGAATAAATACACTTTATTTTATATATATATCTGTTGTGGTGTCCTTTCATTTGGTATTCAAGGGATTATATATGGTATCACAGCTGGCTTCACATGCCATTCAGAGTTTAGCCTAAGACTGCTCTTGTCCATGCTACCACTAGGATAGCTGGTCTATAAGGTTGACTTTACAACCAATCACCATAAGGGTATTTGGACTGATATAAGGTGTACACTAGAACTAGTGACATCATACATCAGGCCAACTTCTCACAATCACTACGACACACTTGGATACAATAGTTACACAGATGGCAGTAGGTGTTTCAATCATTCGGTCAACAAAAAGGGAATACAATGCCAAGCACTTTTAAAGCACAAAGTGCTGTAATAGACCACTTAACTTATTTTACATTACACAACCACTATGTTCAAACCGTGATCTGCCTCAGGCTGCAAAACACACAATATGTCTGTGGCAGCTGCAATCAGGAACGGCACGGTGGAGCGACAATTATATTGGCCAAGGGGTAATTACAGATAAGTATGGGAGGGGACTAGGAGCACATTACACAGTCACACAATGGCGGTTTCTGGCACATGGCTGCTATATTGATGAGTTACAGGAGCATTCCATCCTCACAAGGAAGGGATTCAACACAAGGAAGCTTCTGGGAGCCAGTCAACTTTAGATACACTGAACAGCAGTGGGGAGACTTCAGTTAAACAACGCTGAATGTATGAATACCAAGCTAATGGTCTGATGGGCGTTTGTTGCCTGGCACTGGACGGACGGTGTGTGCAGCCACTTCTAAGGTGCAAGCTCACCCTCTCTTGAACATGTGTGTAGAGGAACCCAATTTGACAATTGAGGCGAAACAAAACTACAGCTGCCAGAATGCACTGGGTTTGGAGGAGTGCTTAAGACTGAAGTACGAGTTCTTTAATGACATTGCATCATCTGGTAACCTTACCCACGAGTCTTGCTGTATAACAACCTCCAGACAGCACACAATCTCAGTACCCGTGTACCCGTGGTGCTGCCCCGATATCTTAGCTCAGAAGTCAGCAGATAAATGGCGAAAACTAGGCAGCTAAGTCGAGACGAAGACTAAAATAGAAAGGGAAAAAAGAAAAGAAAAATCACAAGTGTTGAGGAAAAAAATTCCAGACAAGACTGAGGAAACAACAGTAAACGAAAACAGACAATGAGTGAATGCAAATGAGGGCTGTATCCGGCTCGCTCCTGTGTAGAGGGCGAGGGGTGGGGCTTATAGACAAGCACAGGAAAAGCTTCTGATCCTGGGGGCAGGGGCCAGACAAGAAAAGGAAATTCTGGAGTTTTGGGGGTGCGTAGTCATGACATTTCTCACAAAAAGAACTGGGAGGGGGTAAGCCTCTCACACAGCAGGCTGTGGGGATGTGTGGCCGGAAGCCCATGACACACACGGCAAGCTTTAGTGGAGGTGGTTGATGACACAATGCTGGTCAACCAAAAACTCATTCACCATCGGCTGTGAGTGACTCAATCCAGATGTAAAAATAAAAGATCCACTTGATGTTTAATGTAGCTCTGCATAGCGCGCAGAAGGCAGGTTCGATGCGCTCCTATTTGGAAAAAAACAGGAACCGCAATCAAAAGCGGCGAAATGCTAAGTTCAGGGACACAAAGTCTATAAAAGTGAAGATGCGATTGAAAAACGACATACCTCGCTCTCAGGGAGATACCTCACTGTTTAATTATTTCAAAAGCAAGTAAATTTGTCATTATTGGGAAAAGCAGAAGTTAACAGCAGAGTGATAAAAAAACATATGACCCCTGCGCGCCGGCGCCTGTAGACGCTGAGGGCATGTCTGGCGTTTCCCTTGCGGGAGCGAGTAGCAAGGCGCAATAATTGGTAACAGATGGCGCCTATGCTCGCTCCCGCAAGGGAAACACCAAACATGCACGAGTTTTAGCCAAAGTGCTGAGCGATGCCAAGAGGTCTCTCAACGCAGCGCTTGCGCGCTGCGTAGGCGAGACCTAAAAAATGAAACATCCAGAAATTTCGGAGTGCTTTGCAATGCAGAGTTCAGCTTGGATCCCCATTCTGGCTCTGTAGTCCAGCCTTTCTTGCCTCAGCTACAACTACTATGATACTTAAATTGTGAGATATTAATCTAAAGTAGTAGCTGGAACTTTGATTAATGTCGTGTTAAACTATATGAAGGGCTTCACACATATGAGCTTGTCATCCTGCATTTCTTACACAATGTAAAAGCTTACCCGGTCCCCACAATAAGAACATTTGATTGGATTCCTCAAGGTGAATGTTCATTGCACTTTGGTTCGCTTATTAAGAGTTACTTTTAGCTTGGTTTTAAATGTCTTGACGCCATTTGTTTCACAAAGAAAGTATTGACTTATAATTCCACATGGGCGCTTTGAGAGCTAGCAACAAAGACCTTCATAAGATTCCCAAGACCAATTTAAATGAAGAGGAGAGCGCTCATTCGGCGCCCCAGACTGTGGATTATTCTTCTCCCACAAATCAGACTAGTTAGCAATCTGTTAACTACATAATTCATTCACCTTTTGGATATAGTCATATAGATTTTATCTGTCATCGCCTGGAGAGCCCCATCTTCAGGACAAATAGAAAGGCGGGGCCGGCATCGGCCACGCCGAAGGTATGACGGGCGTGCCGGCCCCTGATGACCTTACCGGGGTGGGCCTGTTGCGCGCTTTGATGACGCGACAGGTGCGCCCCCCCACCATTAATTGGTCAAGGTCTGGGGGCGTGACCCGGAAGTGATTGAAAGCACTTCCGGGTCACACACTGTGGCTAACGCCAGGCCAGTTAGAACTGGCCTGGCTGGGAACAATAAAAGACTGGGGAGCGGCAGAGTCTGCCTCTTTGCTCGCCGCTCCCTCAGCCTGCCACTAGTCATACCAGCCTCGCTAGGAGGCTGTAAATTAATTTCCTCTTTGTCTTGCAGGTCATCGAAGACTCGAGCGGAGAGCAGAGTGGGCCCAGTATTCTCACCGACTAAAGCAGGAGTTTTTCAGACGATCAGTGCAGCGCCTGGCGGTGATGTGTGCTGCATCGCCGGAGGAGCATGGAGGTTGCCTTTTCGAGATCCGCGGGGTGAGAAGAGTAGCTGGGCTTTGTGTGCGACCAGTGCCTGTGTTGGGCTCGTCAGCGGAGAAGGCGATACAGCGCGAGGGGAACAGCTGTGTCGGTCAGCTGCGGTGCGAGCGGCTGCCTCCCCCTTTTTTATTGATGGTGAGCGTGCGCTCGGCTGGCAGCGTAATGTGTCAATGGCGGGGGCCCTTGCATTAGGTAACAGTGGCAAACGTCACACGGGTGCAAGGGCTCTGAAACAGCAGCATGTTCTAGAGCAACAATGTAATGCTATTATTTATTTTAAGGTATTTAAACCGTGCTTTGTGTTTGTCAGGTAGCCATCCATCATGGTATTGGTGCAACGAGGCAGGAGTGCGTCACTCTAGATAATATCACAATAATTTGGCAAAGATTTGCACAGCGAGCTTTAAGAAACAGAGCAATTTAAATATTGTGTTGCTCAGCTGGTGTTTAAACTTGATTTTGGAAAAAAGTGTAGCTCAGCTAGTCATGTTTGCGCTATAATTTAAACCACATGGCAACGTGGGAACAGCAATAGGCTACGCTCTGCATAAAACAAAGCATGCACCGTTGAGGACGCCAATAGTAATGATTTTCAACAGCGGCAGCGCCCAGCTTTAACCTGATTTTCAGGTGAAAAAGATCATGCAATATACAAGAAGCCCCGTATATTTAAATTACATTTTCGAAAATCATTGAAATTGAACCATATCCCTCCATGCCTTACATAAGTTCTCACAGGCTGAAAAACACGTCTTATGTTCCCTTGCGGTGCACAACTATGTTAGTTGTAACATGAAGTGCTTGTATGCTAACAATCCGCCTCTGATTTAGTGGCGCTACCATAATTTTGATACTGAATTTCAAGCGTGGCTCTGCATTCCCGATGGATTACAAAAACAGGTGGCCTCGCAGCCGCTTCGTAGCGAGTGAGGCACGGAGTGTTTGTGTGGGAAGAGCAGCCCTGCACGTCACCGGCAGGTGTTATTTCAGGCCTGGTATGAGAGAGGTTTTTACTGTGCTGAGAAACAAATCCCCACAAACGCCATGAGGTGGATGCTGCTCGCATTGGCTCGCTGGCATGTGCATAAGCTCTCCGATTTAAAGGGAGAGGCTGCCGGCCATGGGGAATAGTTTACATAATTGCATGATACTGGGGTGATTATTACAGCACTGTAATGAGAACGGTGCGGGGGACTGTGACTACTTGTAACTAGTGCATAAAAGACTCAAGCAGTCCAGCACAGGGATGTTAGGGTTCCTGCATGCAGGACTGTCCTGAATACGCTTCAATGTCACCCCTATTAATGTGGGCAGTTTGTGACATGTGTGATGCCAAACCATTGCGCTACAAAGTCAGACGCCAGTAGTCAAGGGCTCAAGGGTAATACAACTGGTGATATGCGCTCGCATGGGAAGAATCTAATTCTCAAATGCTCCCCATGTAATACAATTGGTGCTTTGATAAGCACTCTAAATTTGTAGGTATGATATCAAGTGCCTCATATAATGGAACTGGCTCTATGCTAAGCGCTCCCATTTTAAAATCTAATTTCAATGTTACTCGTGTAAGGCATATGGTGCCGTGATACGTGCTCTAAATTGACAGTCCGTTTGCTGTGCTAGGTGCTCTCAATTGAAAGTGAATAGAATGCTCCTCAAGTAATGCTAATGGTATGCACTCTCAATTGAGTGCTTCCAATGTTTCCTCATGTGACGCAACCGGTGCTATGCTGGGAACTCCCAATTGTAAGTCTGATTCTAGGGTTCCTGAGGAATTGCATCTGGTGTTATGCTAAGCACTTTACATTTTTAAGTCTGATTTCAATGTTCCTCATGTAATGGGACTGGCTCTAGGCTAGGCGCTCGCAATTGAGTCTGCTTCCAATGTTCCCGAGGTAATGCATCTGGTGTTATGTTAAGCGCTCTAAATTTGTAAGTCTGATCAACAATTGCGGTTGACACCCCTGTCAAAGGTTCTCCCGTATTGGAGGCCGCACCTGCAGGTGAACCAGATGAATCCGGCGTCTGATGTTTAAAGTTTTTCAGTTTTCCCAAATGAAATCAGGAGCGTTTAAATTTAATACAACAGTATAGATGCCATATATTAATCAAAAGGATGGCGAATGTACCACGCGCAATAGATTCAATGTTACTTTCTGAAGCTAGATCATTGCCTTAGGAATTATGGTTTGCTTTCAAAGCCAAAGGATATTGGGCACTGTAGATTGCTTTTAGTTTACAATATTACAGGCTTCGGATCAATTGGGAACACATAAGGGTTGTACATGTAAGTCAGTACTCAGTGCCTTAGATGCAGCATATACATTTGACCCATTCCAAACTGTCTGGAAATTCATTAGATGGCTAAAGCAGTGCCTTGGCCTGTATTACAAATACATTAAGTAACACTGTAGGAAGCTGTGTTAAGGGCATTTGCATTTAATATTGAGGTATAAAGTATGCAGGGATTGGAACAGTATATTATGAGTCAGTTTTGCATCGTGGGTTTCAGCAAGAACATTCATACAAAGCTGAACAACATGGCCTAAGTGTCCTATGGTTGATATACCTGATTTACTGGTAAATCTCTTGGGACTACATGGCTGTGTGCCATGGCCTGTAAGCCAAGTGCTGCTAGTGGGCTTGCACCACCGGTGTCGCCACCCGCAGGGGTAGCCCTGTAAATGTATGTCAGACATATCACTGTAGGGTCTGCTCACGCAGTTGGTAAATTGCCTTGTTGGTCCAAACCTTCTTTTCTTTACATATAAGTTACCTCTAGGGTAGGCTCCATGATTCCACATTGGATGACATTACTTACTGAGGGAGTTATGCTTAGCATATTACAGCAATGTCTTTACATGGTTGTGAGGTCAGGCCTTCTTGGCACTGGCCTCGGTGAGGGGCACTCAAGTATACTCTCAACACTTATGACGTCAAAACAGTACATCCCAGGCCTTGTTGTCACACCTTCAAGGGTATCCCTGCGCGCGGTGCGGTGGTACATAGGAATTAGGGGCTTGTGTCAAAAACCCTTCGTTCGTCATGCTTGGGCCCTCCCTCGGAGTGTGATTTACTGTGAGACCCTGCAACCCCTTCGGTTCAGGGCCTACCGGGCTCAGCTGGCCTTGGTCCCAGGATACGAGGCTACCTGGCGTTTATCCAATGCGACGGGCGACTGGAAATGCTGACATTTGCCCACCGTGATGTTTCTATACTCAGGCCTTGTTTGGGCCAGATTAAGACGCCGCGCGCATCAATAAGGTGCAGGTGCACGTAAGCTTTAGAAGGGCGTTATGTCACGCGGTGCATCGGCACCGGTCCGCTTATACGCTCAGGCATTGTATGCCGGTGTCTGCCACACAGTTTCTATACACCCTCATGTGCATACACGTAGGCACAATAATGTATTGTATCACCCGTTATCTCTGCACCCATGTGCCTGTGCACTTGTACCTTGGATGGCCGTGTGGCATCACACGGTACCGTCGCACCCCTGGTGCGTGTACAATGTGGCATTATATGCCTGGGGTTTGTCACGCTGTATCTCTGCACCATTGTGCTTGTGCACTTACAGTGAGATGTACGTATGGGGTCACACATTACTGATGACCTTGCACCTGTAAAACTAAGCAGGTTATTCCTGTGTTGTGTCGCACTGGACCAACTCCCCCCTGGGGCTGGTGCACATTTGGGGTATTTGGGGGCCTATGTTGTCAGACCCACGCAGTATCAATTCTTCCGTGGTGTCACAACAGTACCTATGCACCTTAAAACTGGGGGTGTGGGTGAAAAAGGGGGGGGGTACAGTCTCACCAAGTAGCACTGACTTGTGATTGTGAATTGTTTTTGGTCATCTAAAAGCAAAAGGCACTAATCATTGATCTTTTATGTATGACTGGATCCACGCCTGATGCCTGGGAAGTGCTCCACATCGCTATGACTGCAAGATGTGGACAACCAAGGGGACCGGTAGATCCGTAACGTGAGTGGCAAGCGACGGCATCAAGTGTGATGGGCGATCAACTAAGGGGGCTCAAGCGGTGCCAGCATGAGACGGTGCTACCTATGCATTATAGTTGAAGTGTATAGTTGTCACCCATTTGTTGTTGCCATTTGTGGTAAGTCGGCAGTACGCTGCCTTACAGGTGTATACCTTGACAGCTGCCCATGCATTATAGTTGAAGTGTATAGTTGTCACCCATTTGTTGTTGCCATTTGTGGTAAGTTAGCAGTACGCTGCCTTACAGGTGTATACCTTGACAGGTTGTCCAAAACACAGGTATTAAGGGCAGATGCGACACATCAACACCCTTGTCGTGGAACGGTTATCTGCCATTACGGCGCCTGTGCTCGCAGGCGCCTTCGTGGCGGACACTGTGCAGTGTTTGGATGCTCCGTAGTAGGAGGATAGGCTGGCACAGAGCCTATCCCAGAACATAGTGGTCAGGGTAGGTAGTTCACGGTTTCCATGATATGCTTATGGGAGAGCGTGGGGCCTGTGGGGCACTCCTTGGGTAGCCTTACAATGGTACAGTTTCACCAGCAATGAGTAGCATTGTCTGGGGTGACGTGATTATCCGGCTCACCGTTATGCTATCGATTGAGGCCAGGTAGGGGCTCCAAGACGGCATGTCAAGTTCCTATGAGTAAGCCAGCCCTAGCATTATTATCCTGCAACTTGGGAATGACTGGGTAAAATATTCCTCAACACCCCTTGTCATTAAACGGGATTTCGGCCATTAAGGTGCCTGTGCTCGCAGGTGCCATCACAGCGGTCACTGTGCTTTGTTGGGATGCTCCGTAGTAGGGACAGCAGCCTACATAGAACCAATCCCAGAACATATTGGTCAGGTATGGGTGGTTCATGGATTCCATGATATGCTTATGAGAGAGTTTGGGGGCCTGTAGGGCACTACCTGGGTAGTTTTCCAATGGTGCAGTTACACCGGCAATGAGTATCAGAGTCTGTGGCAACATGTTACATCATGACGCTATCAATCGAGGCCATTTAGTGGCTCCAAGACGGTATGTCATTTTTGTCTGATTCAGTCAGCCCTAGCATTGTTATCCTACACTTGGGGGAGGGGGGGCTGACTGTACGCTTGGATAGAACGGTAGTAATTCTTCCCACTGAAGTGGGAGGGTCAACACGTCTATGCCTGGGGTACACCTAAGGCAGAGACTGCAGAGATTCCAATAGAGAGGAGGCTAGCTAGGATTTTACACCTGCAGACTATTGAAAGTAAGGCTGGAAATCTTCAGGGAGAATCTTCTTGCATAGTTAGTGAAGTGTAGGGACAGGCCATGACCTTTCTGGTTGGTTTTGTGGGGGGGCCTGATAGTTGAGCAACTATGCAGGCCTGTGGCAGTAAGGTCATGATTGGTGAGCAGTAAATTGAAGGTCCTTAGGGACCTTCAATTTACTTTCATTCTTGAATGGGGTCGCCCAAGGGGGAGGGACAAGTGGTCTCTCCTAGAACTCCTGGGGCAGTTACAGCCGATTGGCTGGATGGGTACGTGGGAGGGGGAGTTATGCTTTCCGGTAGGCTGCTTGGCCACCCCGCACAACGGCGCATAACTGCCCGGGCCCCATTATGGAGATAATCTACAGGGCGTACGGGGGTGACCTGGGGGGGGGGAAGTACCCTCACGGGGAGCGGGCCCTCTGCGCATGCGCACTCCGGTTGGATGGCGGGCGTACGGTGGTGACCTGGGGGGGGGAAGTACCACTCATGGTGAACGGGCCCCCTGCGCATGCGCACTCCGGTTGGAGTGCGTGCATAATAGGATAATGATCTGGCGCCAGTTATTGACCTTGCCGTAGGCTCACAACAGGGATACGCAGAAAATAAAAAGAATTAAATATTGTTATTATGATTATTGATGATGGCATGTTTAGATTCGGATAGAAAAACCTTGTATTAGAGATATGTTAAGGTTAGCCATCTGACATCTGCACCTACCAATGTAATCAATGTAATGTAATGGTTTTCTGCGCATTGTGTAAATATTGTATATTAAATTTGTTTTAAAAATGTTATGTAAATAAATACGGCCGGGGGTTTACGATCCCCTAATCCAAAATTCTTCTCATGTGATATTGACAGGGGAAGAGGGGGTCTAGGTAGTACCTAGCCATATAGATTGACACCACTAATCTATAATGTTTTTCATTTATAATATATTCCTCCTTTTTCCTCTTTCTTCAGACAACTTCACATTTGGATATCTCATCACCTCGATTCGCCTGACTTTACTAGAAAAACGTTGTCTTTGAAATGTCCAGCCTCTTCCGTAGACTTTTTATAGTTTTTGATTGATGTAACCTATTTTTATATATGACGGAATTCTTAGCATTTACACAAAAATAAAATACAAAGGGGTTTGGAGCAGCCCTCTCCAGCTATAGCTTGTTAATGTTACCTTGTATCGTGCCATCACAGCCAAAGTGTGATGAAATACATTGAGTTTGCTGGATAGCCCGTTGAAAGGCTTTACCTGCTTTTAATTTCTTTTTTCAAGTTTCTCTTTCTTTCTTAAGAGGGCTTGGAGACGTTTTTTGACTTTGAAGCATGTAATAGTTTTTCTCCAGTATTGGGGTGTCTTTCATAGATTCACATGCTTGAATATTCCCCGTCGTCGGAGTGGGAGTCCCACGGTAAATAATATAGCAATAAATAAAATATACATATATATATGGTCATAATATATAGCCATAATATATAGCCATTATATATATATATATATATATATATATATATATATATATATATATATATATATATATATATATTCCAAGCACAACTTTCCGAAAATCACGAAAAGAAATCCAGGACACACAGGAATGCTGTTCACCAAGTTTTTAATCCAGGCAAGTGATAGCCTTCACCAACGCGTTTCGCAATAAGCTTGTTCACGGTGTGGTTACAATACAAACACGTTCTCTTTACATATGCGTATTCAATGACATAGAAATGGGACTGATCAGAAGTATGCTGCCGAAAGTATGGGCGCCATTTTGTAATGGTTTGAAAGTACCCATTTAGAGACGATCCATGTATATTAGATCTATATAACACGGGAGGCTCTACCGTATTATTGCAGCGGAGCGGACTCTAAAAGAACACGTGGGCCAAAATTAATTGCAAAAGAAAATTAACGATTGGTTAAATACACCGTTATTAATAGCCCCAGTGGGCTATTATATATGTAATCATCTAAGACAGAGATATAAATAGGTAATAACATCAAGAATGTCCCTATATATTGAGGAGCCTAGCGCGCAACCAAGATGGCCGCGTAGGTGCGAGGCTCCCGAGGACCTCCGCGACCTCCTGAATTAATCCTGGCGATATCCTGTCCTTGTTGAGGGGACTGTGTCGGGGAACCCGAGCTGAGGCGCCACCCGTTTTTCGGGCTCGAATCGGACCCCGGACACCGGTGGGAGCACCGATTGAAGGTTGCGGCCTTCTCCGCGCCGGCCCCCCGGATTGGAGTAGTGGGGCGATCCGGGGACAAAGTGAACAACAGCGGCGGGCAAGGCTGGGCGACTCGCGTACCCCGCACTTTCACTTTCGCTTTTGCGCCCTCCTTGCCCTCAAGCGAGGTGGGGTTGGTGTGGTCTTGTCCGGGTGCCCGGCTGACCCGCCGGCTGTGGGTTGTCCTGCGGTTCGGTGGTCGCCCTCCCCCCCCCCCCCCGGAACCCGTGAATTGGTATAGCGGCCCGTTCGAGGAGATTGGCACGACGGTGGGAGAGCAAGCATGTCCACCAAACAAGATGGCGACCGGGCGAAGGTGAAGACGACCCGCCGTGGCCCGGCGCACCAATCTAACAGTATGGACCGCTGCACTCTCCAGAAGGGTTCTCCGGAGACATCGCGCACATCCCCGGCGGGCCCGACGGAGGCATCTGCTCAGCCGGTGGATCTGACCCTCCGGGACGTCATGGGCGCCATCCCAGAGATGAAGGCCTCGGTGGACCAGCGCTTCGACACCCTAGCGCAAAAAATAGACTCGGTCCTTGTGGATGTGAGCCTTGTGAGGGCTGACTTGTCCAAAACGAACGACCGGGTCGATTCCCTGGCCCACACCGCAACGAGCCTCACGACGGACGTGGTGGCCCTCCAAAAGGAGGTGCGCCGGCTTGGCCAGGCGAGCGCCCTGATGGATCGGCGACTGGAGGATTCCGAGGGTCGGGCCCGGAGGAATAATGTTCGAATTGTGGGGGTGCCGGAGGGACGAGAGGCGGAGGCGGCAGATCTTTTTGTGGAAGAATTGATCCTTACCCATCTCCAGCCCCGGGGGCTGAGTAAGCTTTTTGCGGTGGAGCGTGCTCACCGGGTCCCTGGGGGCAGACCTAAGACCGGTGCCCCGCCGCGGCCTCTCATTGCCCGGATTTTTAACTTTCGGGACAGAGACGCTATCCTCCAGACCTCCAGGCAACAGGGACCGGTCAAGCTTGATAACATGGATGTGCATTTCTACCCAGACTTTACTCCGGCGGTTCAGAAGCAGAGACAGAGTTTTCTTGGTGTTAAACGTCGCCTACGGGACCTGAACCTTAAGTACTCAATGCTTTTTCCAGCCAAGCTGAGGGTGGAGGTGGATGGTCGCACGCACTTCTTTGACCGGCCCGAGGCGGCTGGGGACTGGTTGGACACTCTGCCTGGAGATCGGGGCCGGGGGGGCGGGGGGGGCGCGGCTGGCGAGGAGGGCCCGCCGGATCAGAATTGAGGGGTGAATAAATAGGCCTTGCTCTGGACGATGTTCCTTCACCATTTATTGATTGCATATGTTCCCCTCCTATGGAGGTCGTGCGGGGTCTGTTGGGGGCTTCCCTCCTCCTCTGGGGGACTAGTTAGTTTTCAGCTATGGGGCGACAGGCACACTGCACTTTGGGGGGGCTGTCTGGGCTCATGCAGGGGTGCAGGGAGGGGGGAGTTCTGTTGGGATGGGGGGGTGGGGGGGTGTGTTGTTTGTTTGCACCGCAAGGCAAACCCGCTACTGTATTGTTGCTTTTAAGATGCTCTGTGGGGGACGACCGATTGTTTCGACATATGATGGGGGGTAGGGATCTTACTGTGTTGTCATGGAATGTTAACGGCCTGGGGGATAGGATTAAGCGTGGTGTGGTCCTGCAGTACTTGAAACGTATTTCACCAGATGTTGTCTTCCTGCAGGAGACACACCTTATAGGTAACTCCTTTCATGCAATGAATCGGCGGGGCTATCGTTTGGCGGCCCATTCTGGCTTCACTTCGGGCTCGCGGGGGGTGGGTATTATGATCAAGAACTCGCTCCCGTTGGAGATTGATGAGGTGCGCCATGATGAGAGGGGACGCTACACTGTCCTGGTGGGAAGAATGGAGGGTAGAGTGTTTATTTTTATATCAGTGTACGTCCCGCCTGGGTTACAAGCCACCACATTTGCGGACCTGGGGCACCTCCTTCTGGACCTTCCGAGTGGCCTGCTGGTGGTTGGAGGGGACTTTAATGCGGTAGCTTCTGGGTCTATGGATCGCCATCCCCCTAGGGACCTTCCCCGGGCACAGGCGTGGCTGTCCGGCCTTTTAGACACGCTGGGCCTGGTGGATTGCTGGCGACTAAAGCATCCCGCACAGCGGCAATACACCTTCCACTCGGGTGCCCATGGTAGCCTCTCGCGGCTTGATTACATCCTTGTCCCGGCGGCCCATGCAGGGAGGGTGGGGGAGGTGTGCCATCTGGCGCGGGGTATCTCCGACCACTCCCCATTGCTGTTACATTTCGATGTCTTCCCGAGGGGGGATGGCAGGGTGGCTCCAATCAATGCATGGTATCTGCGCGACCCCACCATTCGTGCCGATTTGATCAAATCCTTACAGCGATATTTCGACGAGAATGTGGGGTCGGTCCCTTCGGCCATCTCCCTGTGGGAGGCTTTTAAGGTAGTTCTTAGAGGGGAGGCCCTCTCCTTTATCTCCCATGCCCGGCGGCGCGAGCGGGAGGAGGTGACCCGGGTAGAGGCCGAGATTGCGGAACTGGAGGGTGACCTGGGGAGCGGGGTAACGGATGCCAAGCTGCATGTTCTACACCTAAAGCAGGCGGCCTATCGGGCCCTCGTCACGGAGGCGGCCAGGGGCCTCAGTAGAGAGCAGCAGGGGCGATTGTATGATGTGGGTGATAAGGCTGGCAAATTGATTGCGTGGTTGGATAAGAGGGAGAGAGCGAGTCGCGTGGTTCCTTTGATTGAGAGTGTGGATGGTGCGTGTGTCACCGAGCCGGAAGCCATTGTCTCCTGCTTTGCGGATTATTTCCGCGAGGTCTACTCCCCGGTTTCCCCCTGCTCGGAGGCAGATTCCCATGCCCTGCTTCGGGACATCGCACTGCCCTCCCTTACGGTGGAGGACAGGGATTCGCTGGACGCTCCTCCCACCTCGGATGAAATTGCCTTGGCTATTCGCTCGGTTGCATCCGGCAAGGCCATGGGCCCCAATGGTATTCCCATCGAGCTATACAAGCTACGCCCGGATGTACTGGCGCCCCACCTGCGCGCGATGTTCCTGGCAGCCCACTCGCAGGGTTCCCTCCCGCCGGACCAGCGTCTGGCCACGATCGTGGTGATCCACAAGGAGGGGAAGCCCCGTGAGCGGGTCACATCCTATAGGCCGATCTCGCTCTTGAACGCGGAGCCCAAAATCCTCGCCAAGGTGTTGGCCAACCGATTGGTTGGTGTGGTGGGCGATTTGGTCCACCAAGACCAGTCTGGCTTTATACCACACCGCAACACGGCGCTCAATCTGCGGCGCCTGCACGGGGTGCTCGCGCGGGTCCCATTTGTGCGGGAGCCGGCCATCTTGGCGTCCTTGGACGCCACCATGGCGTTTGACACGCTTGAATGGCCATACATCTGGGCGATGCTGGCGAAATTTGGCTTTGGACCGAGTTTTATTAGCTGGGTCAAATTGTTGTACTCGGGCCCATTGGCGCAGGTGGTGGTGAATGGGCGAGTCTCGGCCCCATTCGCGCTGGGGCGGGGCACGCGGCAGGGTTGCCCCCTGTCACCTCTCCTGTTTGCACTGGCCCTGGAGCCCCTGGCGGAGTGGCTGCGGTGGCACCCTTCCATCCGTGGTCTCCGCTGGACCCCCGAGCATGAGGACCGCGTGTCCCTCTATGCTGACGATATCCTCCTGTATCTTGCCTCCCCGCGGAAATCACTGATTGTCCTGGTTGATGTTTTGCGCTCATTCGGTCGCAACTCAGGCCTTGTCATCAACTGGGCGAAATCCTGTGTTTATGTGCTTTCCGGGGAGGCTCCGGTCCTACCACGGGACTGTCCGATCCAGATTGCCTCCCAGGGGTTTCGGTACCTGGGTATATATATCACTCTTGACCCGGAGGCCCGCTATGAGCGGAATTTGCTACCCCCCCTCCAGCGCTTGAAGGAGGACGTGGTGCGCTGGCGGCGTCTGCCGCTTTCGCCGCTCGGACGAGCGGCCTTGTTTAAAATGATGTCCTTGCCGCGCTTCCTCTACGCCCTCCAGAATACTATGGACTTGGTTCCGGCACGCTACTTCCGTGAGGTGGAGGGCCTCCAGCGGCGCCTGTTCTGGGACGGGAGGCCGCGCATTGCTCTGGCTAAATTGACGCTCCCGTGGTACGATGGGGGGGTCGCCCTCCCGGACATTAAACGGTATTACTGGGCCTCCCAACTAGCTGCAATTAATCATGGCCTTTACGGGCCCGCCTTGAACCCGGCATTTGGAATGGACAAGATGCTCCTGCCCGGTGGCGACTACAATTGAGCGCTCTACTCTGGCGCGCCCGACTCCCGTCTGACGGGACCGACGCGTGTCATGGTGCGTGTCTGGCACGCGGCTAATGCAGCTATGGGGTGGAAGGACCGTTTGACCCGGGCGTCACCGCTGTACGCGTCTGAGAGGTTGGGCTCCCTGTGGACGTCGAAGGGCTTCGAGAAGTGGGACACGATCGGAATCAGCACTGTGGGAGATCTCTGGACGAGGGGGGGATTCAAGACTTTTGCGACGCTGCAGACGGAGTTTCAGCTGCAGGGCAGTGAGTACTTTCGGTACCTACAAGTCCGCCATGCGCTGGGCTCCGTCTTCCCGGATGTCGCGTCCATTCCGGAGTCTTCCCCCCTGGAGGACAGAGTGCTGGATGGCCATGTCCCAGACAGCACAATCTCCCTCATATATAAAAAACTGATCAACGACAGATCGTGCCTGCTGACTAGTCTCCGCGAGGCCTGGGTGGCCGACGGGCTGGAGCTGGACGACGAGGATTGGATTTCCGCGGTGGCCTCTCCGAAAGAGGTGGCCATCCCGGCTCGCCTTCGTTTCGTCCAGCTTAAGATCCTTCACCGGGTTTACGTGACGGGGCCAAGGCTTCTACGTATGGGCTTTGCTGGTGACGGATTGTGTAAGCGTGGCTGTGGTGCCCTGGCAACTTTCATGCATATACTGTGGGAGTGCCCTAAGGTGGAGCGATTCTGGCGTGGTGTGCATGAGGTCCTGCGTGTGGTTACGCGTGTCGCGCTGTTGCCTGAAGCGAGGAGATGCTTGCTGAATGTGTGGGAACCAAATGACTATTCGGTCCCGCAGACGCGGTGGGTGACTCTGGGATACATGATAGCTAAGCGTGACATTGCTCAATTGTGGGGATCCCAGAGGCCCCCGGCGGTGTTGGCCTGGAAAGAACATATGGATTGGTGTATGTTTCGTGAAAAGGTGGTGTATGTGGCGAGGGGTAAGCCTGGGGCGTGGGTGAAAATCTGGGGCCCCTGGAACGCCTACCGCGGGGGTATTTGTGAGCCGCCACTGCTACCGGCTGCCTCGCCAGCTCCGTCTCCCTAGATGGCCCCCCTCCCTCAGCCGTGGGCACGCGGTTCCCCAGTCCCTGATCTACTCCCATTCCCCTCTTCAGAGTTCTGCTGCTGGTTGGGATCCCCCACTTATGGAGCACGTGCTGTCACTTTGGATCGCGGGTTGCCTTGCGGGTGTGGTTCTGTGTGTTGTTTTGTTTTGATAAAAGGGAACCGTATTGTGGGCATGGAGCTATGTGGCCTGCAACATTGATTTCTCCTGCTTTGCTAATCTGCACCGCCAAGAAACTCTTACTGTATGTATGCAATATGCTTTTGTCACTCTAGCGGCCGGCCGAGGTTGTAGGCCCATACCTGTAACTTTTTCAAACTGCAATAAACGGTTTCAAAAAAAAAAAAAAGAATGTCCCTATATGAAATCTGTATAGAGATACATAGAAAGAGAAAAAAAAGACATTCGCAGTCTATCTCTGTCATTATGTTAGTCCAAACTACGGCCAATCAGGCGCCAGCTCCTCTCCAGAACCTTCTCCTCAGAGCTTCTCACCTCAGATTTTCTACCGCACGTCGTGTGACAGGGAGTCTCCCTGAGCTCTGCTCAGTTTTTTCTCTACAGCATGTCTTCAAGTAAGAAGTCTTTGTTTAGACCTTGTTCCTCTTGTGGAAAACTACGTTTATTTTCAGAAGATCCACACAGTAAGTGTATTTACTGTCTTTACCCTGACCATGAAGTGGGTAAATGTAAATTCTGTAGAACCTTTTCTACAAAAACTCGGAAAGACAGGGAAGGCCGTCTCTCGTTGTGGCTCCAGAGACTGAAAGATAAAGATGAAGTGGTTTCTGAAGTAGAAAGCTTTACTTCTGGCCGTTCCCACACAGCCTCAAAACGCAGTAGTGTACATGATTTACCTTCGCCTTTTCTTAAAAAGAAGAAAATGTCTGTCTATGATAGCTGCCACGTCTTCTTCCTTGGCTACTGCGTTGTCGCCCACGAGACATAGTTCTCAGGCTGCTGAGGCTTCAACTTCCCAGTTTTTTGGCAAAAAACTGGCTTCATCGTCGACGAGGCTTCCGACGACGAAATCCGCAGTTTCCTGCTCGTCGACGGTGACTCTGACGACGACTTCAGCATCAGGATCGTCGACGACGGTTCCATCGACGTTGTCGTCGTCGTCGACGATGATCATCAGTACTATAAAGACTGTATCATCTAAATTGCCTATTGCATCGTCGTCGTCGAAGAAGGAAAAGATCTCGTCGACGTTACCATCGTCATCGTCGAAGCTGGTAAAATCTGCCTCGTCGACGATTACGTCGTGTATTGACCCGTCGACGAGTGCTCCGTCGACGAAGAAGAAGAAGACCCTGTCGTCGTTCCCGTCGACGACGACTCTGTCGACGACGACTCCGCCGACGCCGTTTCCGGCGACGATGGTCCCGTCCACGATGGTCCCGTCGACGATGGTTCCGTCGACTATTCCGTCTACGAAGATGTCTTCAGTAGCCTCTATGCCTCAGATCCCGTCGACTGCGGTCTCATCGGTGAAAATAAAGATTAAAAGGACGACTTCTGCGCAGAGGTCATTAAAAAACCAAATTTCTTCCACGCCTTCAGCGTCTACTGCGTCCTTTGCCGCTGTTCCTTTGTTACCTTTGCCACAGAGTACTCGACAAGATATGTCAGGTGAGGTTATATCTTTGGATGATTCCCACCTTCCTTCACCATTGTTTGCCACTGATTCGGATCAAGATTCAGAAGAAGGTTTACCTGAATCATTTGGGACGGCACACAGTCCATCGGATTTAATAATAAAATGCTAAGGAGATACTAGTGAGGATGAGGAACGATTTGATCAGGAAGAAATTCCTACGGAAGGACAAACTGCGACGCTACCATTGTCGCTTATAACAAATCTTCAACTCATGTTGGACGATTATAATCGGCGTTTTCCTTTATCACCACAACAGTCTGTGGTTCCGCCTACTCCAGTGGTGCCAACAATTATATCGGAACCAGTGCCGGTTCCAATACCTTCTATTGTACTACCTTCAGTACCGCTGCGACATTCTTCAACTCGGACAGTACTTCCTCATGATACTGAAGAAGAAGTTCCTCAGGACAGGGAAGATGGTGAGATTATGGATGATGGTGGCGATGATGATGATGAGGATGATGGTATGGCGGAGTGGGATGACTACCATGCCCAAACACCATCTCCCTCTCCGGTGATACCTGGTGACTCACCACCTGTTGACATTGCAAGTTTTCACCAGTTAATGGATAGGGCAGCCCAAAGGTTCAAATTAACAACGGAACACAAGGAAGAGGATTGTTTCCTGTATGATTTTAAAAATCAGCCTTTTAAGCAAACACATACAATCCCTATTATCGAATTCATTTGGGAGGAAGGCAAAAAGATTATGAAGACACCAAATAGCCTTCCGGCACAGGTGCCTAGATTAGAGAAAAAGTATAAGTCCCCATTAGGAGCGCCGGCGTGCCTCACTGGTCAATCAAAGCCAGATTCTGTAATCACACAGGCAGCGCAACGTCGGGCTAGAAACCCTGCATCTACGATCACTGCACCACCTGATCGTGATGGACGTCGTTTGGATGCTATAGGGCGAAAATTTTCTTCGATGGCTTCTACCATTGTGAGAGCGGCTAACGCCTTAGCCATCTTAGGTCGTTACGACCGTCAAGTATGGGCGGATATATCAGCGCTAGTTGAACAACTGCCTGAACCGTCAAAGTGAAGCCGTGAAGCTACTCCAAGAGGGAGAGAGCACATCTGCGGAGATAATAGACTGTGCAGTTGATATCGCCTGTAAGGGTTTCCGTCAACTTGCTGGAGCAACGGTACTGCGCAGGCAAGGTTGGTTGCGCTCAACATCCTTTCGTCAGGAAGTGCAGGCACGGACATTAGACATGGCATATGACGGAGAGGCTTTATTCGGAGATCATGTGGATGAAGCTCTCCAATCGATAAAGAAGGATACAGAGACTGCTCGCTCTCTGGGCACATTGCAATTTCGAAAACAGCCCTTTCGGGGTGCACGCGAACGCGGCACCTCCTCTAATTTTCGAAGAGGAAACAATCAGTATCGACCATATAACCAGGGTTCCAACCGTTATTCCTATAACCAACAGCAATCCTCTCGACAGCAGTCTTCCAAGACTTACAGAGGAAAATCCTCTTACAGGGGTTCCACTCCTAAGAGACAATGACTTGTATCAGTCCCAGAAAATTGGAGGTCGAATCTCTCTGTACTCTTCTCAATGGTCCTCCATAACAAGAAACCGTTGGGTTTTGGACATTGTGGAAAGAGGTCACACTTTAGAGTTCATCGAATTCCCTCCACCCACACCACCTACCGGACCACCACCGGCTCATTTCAAGGAACTGTTACATCAAGTTCAACTTCTAATGCACAAGGGAGCCATAGAGGTAGTACCAAGATCTCAAAGAGGAAAAGGATTTTATTCCCGCTTCTTCCTTATCACCGAAAAGAACGGGAAATGGAGGCCCATTCTAGATCTGAGGGCTCTCAACAAGTATCTAAAGAAACAATCCTTTCGTATGTTAACGCTTGTAGAGATCTTGCGATTACTCCCACAGGGAGATTTCATGGCAACAATCGACCTCCAAGATGCAAATTTTCACATCCCCATACTACAACAACATCGGAAATTTCTACGGTTTCGAGTGGGTCGGAAGGATTTCCAATTCAAGGTATTACCATTCGGTCTATGCTCGGCCCCTCGAGTGTTTACAAAGGTGCTAGCTCCTGTGGTAGCGTTCCTACGTCTCCAGGGTGTTCAGATCTTCCCATATCTGGACGACTGTCTCCTTAAATCACAATCGGAAGTTCAACTTCTACAGCACACACGTCTTTGCCAGGAGATGTTTTGCGCCTTAGGGCTCTCCATAAATACCACGAAGTCCCATCTACAGCCTTCTCATCGCAAGGATTTTCTGGGAGCAACTTTAGAAACAGTGTCAGCAAGGGCACTTCTCTCCCAGGACCGTCTTCAAAGGATTCTCCGACTGGTAACCCTTATCAGATCAAGAAGATCCGTTTCTGTAAGACTGTTAAACTCTTTTCTGGGGATGGCATCATCGTCCATTGCCTTGATCCCTCATTGCAGATTACGGACACGCCCCGTCCAAGAAGAACTGGACGTTCAATGGCGTCAGATTACGGGTTTTTCAACGATGTTCTAAACGTCACAGATCGCATGAAGTCGGCGCTCAAGTGGTGGACACAACCATTAAATCTAACAAAAGGCATTTCATTTCTGTCAATAATACCAGACATGACCATAACAACAGACGCCTCTCTGGAGGGATGGGGTGCTCATTTGGAGGACTTATCAATAAAAGGGAAATGGACAATATGTCAAAGAGCCTGGCACATCAACAGGCTGGAGCTCATGGCTATATTTCTGGCTCTCAAATCCTTTCTTCCTTTAATCCAAGGAGAAACAGTACTAATACAGACAGACAACACAACCTGCATGCACTATATAAACAAGCAGGGCGGAACAAAATCTCCGAAACTGTCTCGACTAGCTCAGTCAATCTGGGATTGGTCTCTCGACCATCACATCACGATTGCAGCAGTTCATCTACCGGGGGTATCCAATATCCTGGCGGATTCCCTGAGCAGGTCCTCCTCATCGACCCACGAATGGGAGTTACATCAACCAACTCTAGAGATGATATTTCGACAATGGGGTCGCCCTCAGCTGGATCTCTTTGCCACACCAGAGAACCGGAAATGCCGAGACTGTGCAAGCTGGCATCCCCACCAAGGCTCACGGGGCAATGCCCTTTTGATGAACTGGTACAATCTGTTTGCCTACGCTTTTCCCCCAATCCCTCTCATACCTAGTGTCCTGTGGAAGATGCGGAGGCAACCTTGCCATCTACTTCTAATAGCCCCTCGTTGGCCTCGGTAGGCATGGTTCTCAGAATTACTCCTACTGTCCCAATGCGAACCAATCCTTCTATATCCTCGTGCAGATCTACTCACAATGAGCAAAGGGAAAATTTGTCATCCGAATCCCTCCTCACTGAGCTTATCAGCTTGGAACCTGAGCACTGTGAATTTGCCCATCTAGACATACCACAGGACTGTAGAGACATCTTGGCTCAGGCGAGGGCTCCTTCTACGGTAAAAACGTACAAGTTAAAGTGGAGAAGATTCTGCCACTGGTGTGCATCTAATGGGGTTCACCCGTTTCACTCTACACCAGAACAATTGTTACCATTCTTCTTGCATTTAGCTAACTCCGGACTATATCATGCAACCTTGAGAGTTTTTCTGGCGGCAATTTACCGTTTCCGTCAGGATGGTTCGACTTCACTTTGTTCTTCAAGGATTATCCATCAATTCTTCAAAGGGTTGTTTCGCAAATTTCCTCCTGTTAGACGCCCTCCTCCGATGTGGCATCTTAACATCGTTTTGGCACAACTAATGAGACCACCGTTCGAACCTATTCACAAAGTTGAATTGAAGTATCTCACATGGAAGGTGGCTCTTCTTTTGGCGCTAACGTCTTCACGTCGCGTCAGTGACATTCATGCATTTACAATAAATCCACCTTTCCTACAGTTCAAACCAGATTCTGTAGTATTGCGCACAAATCCAACATTCTTGCCGAAGGTGCCTTCAGACTTTCATATTAACGAACCAGTGATTTTTAAAAACCTTCTTTGCTAATCCTCAAACTCCTGCGGAGTAAAGATTACATTCTCTGGATGTGAAACGATGTTTAAAGTTCTACATCAACAGAACAGCTTCGTTTCGAAAATCTGATCAGCTCTTCATAGCTTATGGACGCTTTCACAAGGGACGTCCAGTTACTAAACCAACTATTGCACGTTGGGTTTCAGCAGCCATCGTTTTCTGCCATCAAAAGGCAAACAAGCCATTGCAGTCAACAGTGAGGGCTCACTCCACTAGAGCAATGTCATCTTCAACCGCCTTATTTGCTGGAGTGCCTTTACATCAGATCTGCAGAGCAGCTACGTGGTCGAGCAGACATACGTTTACAAGACACTATTGCTTGGCAACTTTAAACGAAGAGGATGCTGCAGTTGGGAAAGCAGTGCTTCGCAATCTTTTTAAATAAGGTGAGCCTCTTCCTTCCCTCCTCCATATTGTTTCCATGTACCGTTGAAAAAATGGTTCATTTACGCTGATATAGATATTCAGTAATATCATATACATAGGATATTGATTGTCATTACAATTTCAGCTCTTTATGATTATGGAAACCATGATAGTTGTTACTTCTAGCTATTCTATATTCAAGCATGTGAATCTATGAAAGACACCCCAATACTGGAGAAGAACAATTGTTACTTACCTGTAAACAGGTGGTTCTCCAGTATTGGCGTCTTTCATAGATTCACATGCGACCCTCCCTCCTCCCTTCAGAGGCTCTCTTCTCCTCATACACTCTAAAAGTCACTTTGGTGCTACGAAAATCTGAGGTGAGGAGCTCTGAGGAGAAGGTTCTGGAGAGGAGCTGGCGCCTGATTGGCCGTAGTTTGGACTAACATAATGACAGAGATAGACTGCAAATGTCTTTTTTTTCTCTTTCTATGTATCTCTATACAGATTTCATATAGGGACATTCTTGATGTTATTACCTATTTATATCTCTGTCTTAGATGATTACTTATATTATGGCTATATATTATGACCATATATATATGTATATTTTATTTATTGCTATATTATTTACCGTGGGACTCCGACGACGGGGAATATTCAAGCATGTGAATCTATGAAAGACACCAATACTGGAGAACCACCTGTTTACAGGTAAGTAACAATTGTTCTTAGTTCTTTTACCACAAGGTGTTTGTGGCATGTGTAAACATAAACAATAAAACATTAACAAGTTCGTTCAGCTGGTTGAAGAGGAAACTGAACTGTTTGAGTTGATAGTAATCAACTCCCATGACAATGGGTCAACAATCATGATCCAGGTGTCCATAAATGCCAAGCTAGGGCAGCATCCTCAGCGCTCCGTAGCTGGGCGGTTTTAGTCTCGTGCTAGGGCCAAACCTCCAGTTTGTTTGAGTTTGCAAGTATTGTTTGTGTCTGCTGTGTGCTTGCCCTGAGCTTGGTTACGATTTTCTCCAGAACCTTATTCACAATGAAGAAACTCCCAATGGTTTTATAACTGACGGGATCAATCGAATCCAAGTTGGCATTTCTCAAAAGAGGGTTTGTGATTGCTTGTTCTCATGGGGGAAGGATCACATCGCAATGAATGAAGCTTTAATGATGGAGTTGACAGAGTGCCAGTGAGATGCAGGAGCCTTCCTGGAGCAGGGTAGTGTCCTGAAGGTATCTGAGATAAAACCAGACATTTTCCTCTTGGGTGGAAACAAAGAAGAAACCTGACGAGTAAGATGCCTTCACATGCTATGAGGTTGGTATAACCAGTAACGTTAGCGGGAGGGTTAAAGAAGGAAAACACCTGCTTTGTCCAGCATTAGTTTAACAGAACAGTTGCCTTAATATTTTGTGATTACCGCATAGTATCAATGCAATTTGGGCTTGTGGTGTACAAAAGTTGTGTGGGGACACCTCCTAAGTATCTTTCTCTTCCAGGGGATCCTCATCAAAGTCATAAGCACTAGAATATTCCCGCCTTTGCGCGGGACCCCGGAAACACAATCATATATGCGATAAACATATATGCATCTCTCTATATATATATATATATAACACAAATCATGTACGTATATTTGTATATATGATTTATTTTTGGAGATTATCAATGACACAATTATCATTCAACACATTTATGAATTTGAATATATTTTATTAAGTAAATGAATTGTGTTTGCATTCAATATTGTGAACGATAAAGTTTTGTTGTTAGATTTAAATATAGTCTTTCTTTCAACGAATGTTCACGATAGACCTACATGTTTTGAAAACATGTTTTCTATGTTTACGATTTGTAACCCGGAAATGCATCTTTAAAAAGACATGACTGCCATTGTTCCAATGTATGACTTTTTGACAAAGACGGTTGTCGAAACGCGTCAAAGTCAATAAATACCTTTGCTGAATATATATCCTGAGTGCAACTGGTTCTTGCGTTGTGTGCAGCGTAAGCTCTTCACATATGTCAGCGGGTTGCAGCGCCCGCCTGTCTGCACCAGCCCCATTTGGTGGACGAGATCGGAAGAAACGCTGAACTCTTTGGAAAAGACTTAACTTTCCCGATTCCCGCCGCTACATTCGTATTGTGGAACTGTTTCCGCTCGAGGGAGCCTACGACGAGTACGAAGGACTTTTCGGAGGAGTTGAGGATCGGCACGCACAGACCGCTTGCAGGGGTTAGTGCGCTACGGTTTTAAATCCCTTACGGAATCCTCAGAGTTAACTCTTGGCTTCGGATTACAGATCTACGTAGCAGGGGTGCCCTTTACTCTTAAACAACGCAGCGGCGTGTTTAATTGAAGTCTAGGGGAGGATTTCACATTCAGCACCAGATCAAACGGAATCTGCAGGAAGCGCTGGGGCAAGTATAACACTTCTGGAGTTGTACGTTAGCAGACCATGTGTGAGGCAATACGCCAGAGATTGGATGTAGCTAAATCGCTCTTCGTAGAGGTCGACGAAGCAAATGGAGTGAACGTAGTGAGGCCGAATGTGGGAGACACAGGGGAAACTCGGTCTTTGAAACAAGATCTTATGAAACTTGAAAAACTGTGCAAAAAGGAAATCAACCGCAGCTGGGAAGTCATTTCTCTTGATAACTATATTGAAGTGGGACGTGTCCCAAGGGGGCTCAGAATCCTGGTCACACCAACGTACCAAAATCCAAATCCCAAACTGTTGGAAGAATGGTCTGCTTTGATGGCAGGTACGTGCAAACAGATGCTTGGTCTCCTCTCCAAATATGCGGCCATGGAGCTTCAACTTATCGGAGAGGAACTAAAAGAGCTCCGAGAATCACTTGATAAGTTGCCCAACAAGGAGGAAATCACGAACTTTATAAAAGAAATGGAGATCAGACTAACAAAATACGAGGATGGAATCAAGGCCAGAAAGCGGTGGAAATTTATCAGAGATAGAAATGATTATGCGCAAGGACGCATTTTGACCTTCAGTAAAAAATATGATGCAATCAGGAAGGACTACAAGAGAATGGAAACGATTCAAGTTCTTGAATCAGAAACATCAGGTTCGAGCTCCGCCGCTCCATCCGATGACGAGGACAGGAGTTCCACAGCAATGGCACAAAGAGGACCATTTACTTCCCTGGAGGAGTACCGTTTTATGCAACTAAGCCTCAGCGCCGCCAAGAAACCCACACGGGGAAGAGGAAAAGGAGGAGGCAGAGGAAGAGACAAAGGAGAAGAGACAGGAGAGGGGGCGAAGGCCAGCGACAATTCAACGCCACGTGGGAGAGGCATCAGGCGATCGAAGAGGAACAAGTGATGGGTAAGCAACCACTATCCAATTTCACTATTATCAATCTCTCGCAACATATCCTGACCCCGCATGAAAGATCGGTTTTGGAATTAGGCCTTTCTTTCTGCCCCACTGCAAATTTTGACTTTGCTCGAACACGCATTGACTTATTTTTATTTCTACGAAAATTGAAATTATTGAAGTTATATACTTCTAAACAGAATGTCACTTTCTCCAATATAAAACCTCAAATGTCTCAGATTCCCCCACCGACCACCTTAGCCTTACGAGATATTGATACTCTAGCTGGCATGAGGGAAATATAAATGGGTACGAAAGATTGGGACTCGGATCGGGACCTCCTAATCAGTTTGGATATGGAGATCAGTAAAAGATCAAGAAATGACTTTAAACCCAATTCTAAGTTTAACCCAGTTACACTACATGATGGATTAGACACATTCCATGAGGCTGTTTTGCTTGACTTATTGTCTCTGTGGAAAAAGGAGGGCAACAACTTTGCCAAAAACCTGACAGCTGCAGAAAGAGTTGGGTTGCAGTCTCTGAGAAATGCCACTGACTTTGTTATCAAACCCTCTGACAAGGGGGGTAACGTGGTCCTTTGGGACATTAATAAATACAGAACAGAGGCCAGGAGGCAACTGGAATTCTCAGGTTGCTATCTTAGATCTAGCCAGGCGAGATACAATAAAACAATTGTGGAGTATCATAGACTCCTTGATGGCTGGCGCGAGAATGACATGTTGAGTCAAAACGAATATCTATTTTTGTTGGTTAAGAAACCTGTAACTACGGTTTTCTATATGCTGCCGAAGGTTCATAAGCATCCAACAGATCCCCCTGGGAGACCTATTATCTCAGCCAAACAGAGTCTCCTCGAAAACACCTCCATTTATCTTGATTTTTTTCTCTGTCCTTATGTCCTTAATTTACCATCCTACTGTAGGGACACCATGGATTTTTTAAGTAAAGTTCAGGAAATTCCATGGAAGGAAACATATATCCTAGCGACAATTGATGTGGTGGGACTATACACCTGCATTGAACATGATTTGGGCATACAAGCATGCAAATATTATCTCAGGGACAGACCCATCACTATGTATGATCACACTGAAATTTTACTGCTGATGCTACAATTTTGCCTGTATAATAACTGTTTCCTCTTTGAAGACAATTGGTATGAACAGTATACAGGTACTGCGATGGGAAGTTGCTTTGCTCCATCGTATGCATGTCTATTTATGGGGTGGTGGGAGGCGGAACATCTGTGGAATGACAATAATGTGCAGTATATGGACAATCTCATAATGTGGACCCGATATATAGATGACATTTTTCTAATTTGGGACGGGCCACAAGAGTCTTTAGATCTTTTCATCCAAAGCTTATCGGCAAACAAATTAAATCTACAGTTTACCAGTAAGACTGACCGTACCAAAATTGAATTTCTTGATATTCTTGTGGAGGTCGGGCATGAAACATTGAACACGAGCCTCTTTAGGAAGCCCACATCCAGTAACAGCATTTTGCATGCACATAGCCACCATCCAACAGGACTTAAGAATAGTATCCCCTACGGGGAACTATTAAGAGCTAAGCGCAATTGTAGTACCAACAATGCATATCAGCGAGAAGCACAACACATGAGGGCTCGTTTTAAGAACAGAGGATACTCAGGAGGGACTATCAGACTCGCAACCAGTAAAGCAGAGAAAGTAAACAGGAACAGCTTATTGTTACCTAAAGAGAAAAATAGCGAGAAGCGTGAGATAAGATTTATCACCACCTTTAATCATGCTTCACAAGAGATTCACAAAATAGTCAAGAAGCACTGGCACATAGTCAGGAATGACATGGTCATAGGGAAAAAGGTGAGCCCCATGCCACATATAACATACAGGAAATGCCAGTCGCTGAAAGACATTTTGGTACATAGCCATCTTACTACTAAATCAAGGCCCAGTGGAACCTGGTTAAAAGAACTTCCATGTTTCCACAAATGTGGCAGATGTAAAGCTTGTAACAGCAGCACAAATGTCAAGACATTTACTCTGGCAAATGGTAAAACAACACAAATCGGCTGTTTTATTAACTGCAATACAGACTTTGTTGTTTATGTCCTAGTGTGTATCTGTGGGCTTCGCTATGTGGGAAGCACAATCTTCCCGGTGAAAAAGCGTGTTTTAGAACATCTGCGCGCAATCAAGAATGGTGATTTGTCTTATGCTATTGCCAAACATTGTGATCAGCTACATCCCAATGTCAAAGATATAAGCACTAAGATCTCATTTTTTGGCATTGACAGAGTTGTGCCATCAACGAGAGGAGGAGACCGGGAACGTCACTTGCGACGCCTGGAGTCAGAATACATAATAAAACTACAGAGCAAGATCCCGGGAGGCCTTAACCATGAGGAAGATCTCCATGTCCATCTGGGTTAAATAAGAAATTTTCTCCCCTCTCTTGAATGTTTGTAAATTGGAGTATGTGCTATCCGGTATTCTATATGACATTAGGTTGCTATTGTCCGTTAACCTTTCACGGCTAAGTACAATATACATGCACTTGCACAGAGAACACTAGGGTCTGACTATGCCTATTATTTAGGCTTATGATTCTCTTTCCTTTGGTGTTATTTTGATTGGCCCGGTTCTCCAGCTTTCAAGCTTTTTCCGTAATTGATCATTTATAAGTTTTTTTCAATTAAAAATGTATCAATGGCATTCTTTGGATGCAGGTCTTTTGATGTTTGGCATTCCTTATGGGCACTGGCCGGATTGTAATTGTTTTATAAGACATATGCCACTTGGCATTTTTTCTTAACACAAATCATGTACGTATATTTGTATATATGATTTATTTTTGGAGATTATCAATGACACAATTATCATTCAACACATTTATGAATTTGAATATATTTTATTAAGTAAATGAATTGTGTTTGCATTCAATATTGTGAACGATAAAGTTTTGTTGTTAGATTTAAATATAGTCTTTCTTTCAACGAATGTTCACGATAGACCTACATGTTTTGAAAACATGTTTTCTATGTTTATGATTTGTAACCCGGAAATGCATCTTTAAAAAGACATGACTGCCATTGTTCCAATGTATGACTTTTTGACAAAGACGGTTGTCGAAACGCGTCAAAGTCAATAAATACCTTTGCTGAATATATATCCTGAGTGCAACTGGTTCTTGCGTTGTGTGCAGCGTAAGCTCTTCACATATATATATATATATATATATATATATATATATATATATATATATATATATATATATATATAATAAAAAATCAGATGCAGCCTTTAGAGCTGAATAATGCTGTAAGGACTCCCCTGTATATAATCAATAATATAACCAATATAAATAATATATCATAAAAAACAGGGAAGAAACAAAAGCAAATCATGTTTCAACACTGTTTTAATGCTTTGCATCAGCACAAACACCTCAGATAGGACTGAAAGCATTGTCAGCTGACAGGCTGCACTGCAGAAAACCACAGCCTAGAAAGGCTAGAAAGCTAACTCTTAGCAACATAGAAAAACTGGCACCGTGCCTTTAAGGCAGCCATGACCCCTAGCTTCCCATCATGCCTCAGGGGTGACAGTTAGGTTAGTTGTTCTTTCCGGCTCCTTCAGTAAGGACCCTGGTTACACAGCTCCACTCTTTTCTGGTTTTATTCAGAAATAATCTACCTTTTTCAGAAAAATGTTATCTTACTTCGACGTCTTTCATCCAGTCAAGTAAGGTGTTTGCTTTTTCTGACTAATTTTGGCATTTTTTACCACTCAAAATGCCACCCCTTTTTGATCCCTGCCCTTCTTGTGGCAAAAAGAAGGCCAGGTCAGACTCTCACTCGGTCTGTATTCTTTGCTTGCCTAAAGATCATGTCCCCAAGACTTGCCCTCATTGCCAATCTCTCTCTAAAAGAACTTTAAAAGACAGAGAGAGAGACATACGTCTTTATGGATTGGCAGAAAGGCTTCCAGAGGCAGGTCTCCGGTAAGAAAAGGCTCCAAGAGGCCCAGATCCTCTTCTAGACCCTCAGCGTCGGGCTCGGCGCTGAGAAAATAGCCACCGGAGGGACATACAACGAAGAAAAGACCGTCGACAGCGGGCTCGCCGTCGAGAGAACGCAGGCATGAAGGTATGTCATCGACGTCGAGAATCCGACAGCCTCTGCCGTCGTCATCCCGGCGACGATCGGCGTCTAGGAGTTTCAGTCCACCGCCCGCATCAAGGCGATGATTGGCTTCGAAGAGCCAAAGCCCTCCGCCGTTGTTAACCCGGCGACGATCGGCGTCGAGAGCCAGCAGACCTCCGTCGATGTCGGTTAGACGTTCGACGTCGAGAGCTGATAACCCTCCGTCGCTGTCACATAGACGACGTTCGACGTCGAGGGGAGAGAATTCTCTGCCGTTGCAGACCAGGCGGCGATCGGCGTAGAGAACGAGAAGTCCTCCGCCGTCATCCCGGCGACGTTCGATGTCAAAGACCAGAAGCCCTCCGCCGACGCCATTCCCACGTTGCTCGGCGTCGAGAGCTAGCAGCCCGCCGCCGTCTTCATCCCACCGACGATCGGCGTCGAGGAGAGGAAGTCCTTCGGCGCCGTCGAGTCCACATAGCTCGATGTTGAGACGAAGAAGTATTCTGCCGTCGTCAAGGCGCCATTCGCCGTCGACACATTCTAAGCCGAAGAAACTACAGTCAACGCCGAGACCGCTCCCAGAACCTGGTCGAGCCTCGACGACTAGAAGAAGATCTCGATTGACGTCGAGGAGGGCTCCGTCGCAGCGGGATATACACTCGACGTCGAGACCACCATCGCATAGATCTGACGAAGGTTCAGTAGTCTTAGTGACGGAATCAGCATCGAGACACTCTTCTTCGCACTCCTCGAGACATCCACATTCTCCATCTGCGTCTCCAGAACTTCAGAGGAGATCGCCACAGAGATCCCTGTTGCACCAAAGGGCCTCTCCTTCTATACATCTGTCTCCAAGATGGCTTTTACCAGTACATCACTGGAGTAAGGCTCCGGCAGGAGCATCGAGAAGGGAGGAGGAATACACAAGCCCTGTCCACAGATCCCCTCTACAAAGATTAGTACAGGAGGTGGATAGATCGCCTTCACCGGTACGCCACCACCGTGCAGGAAGATCTAAGGAACGCAGGCCTTCTACGTCACATCACCACAGAAGGAGGTCTCCCTCATGGTCATACTCCTCCACCCACTCTTCAAAGAGGGACTATTCGCCTACTCTATCGGACAGCCCTCAGTCGAGAGTGTCTCCGATAGATGACATGAACACCTATCATGATGTGCTGCAGAGAGGGGCTCAGAAGCTGAACATTGCAATGTCCCCCCCTCAGGTCACAACGACGGTGATCTTCGAGACGCTGCACCAAAGATCTGCTTCGCGTCCGTTGCTGCCTCTGGTTCCTGGACTTCTGGAACCAGTAATGGACATTTTTCTAACCCCCTCAACGATTAAGGCTACACCGGCCAGAATTCAAAATAAGTACAAGCTTGCTGATGTAGACCCAGTGTTCTTGAAAACGGATCCTCCTGCGGATTCCGTGATAGTCGCAGCGGCACATAAGACTCACGCAGTCTCTGCTCATGCGTTGGTCCCTCCGGACAAGGAGAGTAAGTCCCAGGATTCTTGGGGACGAAAGGTTTGTGGCTCGGCAGCTTCTTCACTCAAAGTCTCCAGTGCAGCAGCCTTATTAGGTCGATACGACAGATCCTTATGGGACTCTTTGGATCGTTTCAAAGAGAAGTTACCAAAGGAGGATCAGAAAGACTTTGAAGAAATCATTACGGAGGGTTCCTTGGTAGCTAATCACGTGATTAGCACTGCAGCGGATGGTACCACACTATTGGCGCATTCGTATGCGCATGGAATTTGCACAAGAAGGTCTGCCTGGCTAAGGCTTACAGCTCTTAAACCGGATGCTCAGCAGAGGATCCTTAACCTACCTTTTTCGGGTTCTTCATTGTTTGGCTCCCACACAGATGAAGAGATGGCTCGAATGAAAGCCGAGTTGGACACTTTGAAGGCGGTGGGGCTAGAAAAGAAAGGAATTCCGACAAAGGTACAGGCCCAGCCAGGGCAAGGGATACCAACAGAGGGTTCAAACCCCTCAGTGGTCCCAAAGCAAGAACCAAGGACCATCGCAATTTCAGGATCGAAAGTCTAGCAGAGGCAGAGGGGGTAACCAACAACAATCTTCCTCCACTTGACCAACAGGAAAACAATGAGCCAGAGCTTCCTCTGATGCCGTTGCCCACTCCAGTGGGAGGATGTGTTTCAAAACATCTGAAAGAGTGGTGCAACATAACAAAGGATCGTTGGGTGCTCAGTTTACTGCGCAATGGATACGCACTACGTTTCCGTGTGTCTCCAAAGGACATTCCTCCGAAAAGATCTCATCCTCACCAGCTAAAATTACTACGTCAAGAAGTGGTGGCGCTTCTACAAAAAAAGGTCATAGAGAAGGTTCCCATCTCTCAGCGAGGAAAGGGAGTGTACTCCAGGTACTTCCTTGTGCCAAAAAGAGATCAGGAGCACAAGTTCAGACCAATCCTGGACCTGCGGTCGCTGAACAAGCTCATCCTAAAAGAAAAATTTTGCATGCTGGCGCTTCATCAAATATGTCCACATCTGCAGGCAGGGGACTGGATGTGTTCAGTGGATCTCAAGGATGCGTATTTCCACATTTCTGTAACTTCCCGTCATCGCAAATTCTTGCGATTCGTGGTCGGCAACAGTCACTACCAGTTCAGAGTGTTGCCCTTTGGACTAAAATCTGCCCCATGAGTCTTTACCAAGTGCATGGCGGTGGTAGCGGCAGCTCTACACAGACGAGGACTGTTCGTATATCCATACTTGGACGATTGGCTCTTGAAAGGGCCATCTCCTCAGCAGGTAAAGATCGACATCCAAGTGTGCCTAACTCTACTCCGCAGGCTAGGCCTGCATATGAATATGGAAAAGTCAGTTCGCCAGCCTACACAGGTGATCCATTACCTAGGCTCCGTCCTAGATACAAACCTAGGAAAAGTGTTTACTTCGGAACAGAGACTTTTATCAATTCGGCAGAAGTGCGAAGTTCTTCTCCAGACCAATCGCCGAACGGTCCGGCAAGTAGCGTCCCAATTGGGATCAATGGCATCTTGCATATTCCTCATTCCCAACGCCAGGCTGAGGATGAGACCTCTGCAGCAGGACCTGGAGGACAAGTGGGACCAGATAACCGGTTTCTGGGAAGACCGGATTGTACTTTCACAAGGAGCAAAAGCGTCTGTTCTGTGGTGGACTCGTCCACGGAACCTCTTACTGGGAGTCCCCTTCCATCAACCTGTTCCTACCCAGTCCTTGGTAACGGATGCATCGCTTCAAGGATGGGGGGCGCACATGGATTGCCTACAAATGCAGGGGCGGTGGTCCGTCAAGGAGCAATTCTACCATATAAACATGTTAGAGCTGCGGGCAGTCCATCTAGCCCTGAAAGCTTTTCAGCCCTCGATCATGTCCAACTCAGTCCTCATCCAAACAGACAACACGGCCACCATGTATTACCTCAACAAACAGGGTGGTACGTGCTCTCGCCCTCTATCCCTGGAGGCTCAAAATATATGGCATTGGCTTCTAGCCCGAGGCCTTTCCATCACAGCGGTGCACCTTCCAGGAGAGCGAAATTGCGAGCGGACGCACTCAGCCGGCACTTCGAAGATCAGCCAGACTGGGTGCTAAACGACGAAGTAGTGGCAGAAATTTTCCGTCAGTGGGGACAGCCTTCCATAGATCTGTTTGCAGACGATCTAAACAAAAAATGCCACGCCTTCACCTCCAGGTTCCACTGTCCAGGGGCGATGGGGAATGCTCATTTGATGGATTGGTCCGGAATATTTGCATACGCCTTTCCTCCCCTGCCTCTGATTCTGAAGGTGGTGTCCAAGCTCATCCGGTCCAACATGTCAATGATTCTGATAGCCCCAGACTGGCCTCGACAATGGTGGTACCCGGACCTATTACAGCTGCCGGTGCACCCCCACAAGAGGCTCCCTTGCAGGTCGAATCTACTGACCAAGATGGACGGGAAGATCCTACATCCCAACCTTCCCTCACTGAACTTGGCAGCATGGCACCTGAGGTCCTGCAATATGGACATTTGAACTTACCGCAGGACTGTATGCATATACTAAAGGAAGCAAAGAGACCTTCCACAAGGGCTTCCTATTCCTTTAAGTGGAAGCGGTTCTACCTGTGGTGCACTCGTAATAACTTTAATCCGACCACAGGGCAGGAGGAGGTTATTCATCCTTACCTCCTATACTTAGCTAAATCAGGGTTGAAGTATTCATCGATCAGAGTGCATTTAGCAGCTATTACAGCCTATAGAAAATCTCCAAGCCAGCCTTCCTTTTTTCAACTACAGGTTGTCAAGGATTTCCTACAGGGGTTGAAGAAAGTGTATCCCCCTGTTCGGCCTCCTTCTCCTCCTTGGGAGTTGAATCTGGTCCTCTCTAAATTGATGGGTCCTCCTTTTGAGCCCATCCATAAAGCCACACTGCAGCATTTGACATGGAAGACCGCTTTTTTAGTCGTGATTACCTCAGCGCGAAGAGTAAGCGAAATCCAAGCGCTTTCTTACAAAGAGCTATATACTATCTTTCACCACAACAGAGTAGTATTAAGGACTCGCCCTACTTTTCTGCCGAAAGTTGTATCTGATTTTCATATTAATCAGGCAATTTCTTTGCCATCCTTTTTTCCCAATCCCCCAACTCCTGCGGAGAGGTCACTCCCTTCCTTAGACCTTAAGAGAGTGCTTAAATTCTGGCTAGAGAGAACTAAGGTCATAAGAAAATCAGACCAATTGTTTTTAAATTATGGTTCCATGAGGACAGGTTTTCCAGCTACCAAGAGATCCATTTCCAGATGGATAGTGTCTTGTATGTTATGTTAAAAGACATTTATTCAGCGCACGTTCACCAACCGGTTTCTTGGCACTAATCAGAGTCAGACAGTTGCATAAAGAGAATAGAGAGGGAAAAGAAGTTGAGCTTGAATGAACAGCCAGGTCTTAAGAGCGGACCTAAACTGAGCATAAGAAGAGGATGAGCGAAGATCAGAAGGAAGGGTGTTCCAAAACTGAGGTGCCAGGAATGAAAAACAAAGACCACCGTGTTTCTTACGCTTAAAGGAACAAGGCATCAGAAGGTTCATGTTTGAAGAGCGTAGTACACGAGAAGGGGTGTAGCGTGACAGTCTAGACCTAATAAAAGTCAGGCCAAGATCCCAGAGGGCTTTAAAAATGGTGCATCCTAGTTTAAAAAGGCAACGTTGAAATACGGGGAGCCAATGAAGATCCTTCAATAGGGGTTTCACATGGTGAAATTTAGGCTGGCCGTATACAAGTCGTGCGGCTTGGTTCTGTACCAGTTGAAGTTGATGAAATTGATAGGCGGGAATGCCGGCGTAGAGAGAATTAGCGTAGTCAATACGCGACATCACCAAGGCCAGGACAGCCTGAGTCCGAGCCTCAAAGGTCAGAAATCTGTTAATTTTGCGGATTCTTCGAAGATGGAAGAAACAGGCGGAGACCTCAGATTTAATCTGTGCTTTCATCAAGAGATCGCTACTGATTACAATTCCCAGACTCTTGACTGATTTCGCTGGAGATGGAGGACGACCCAGGAAGTCAGGCCAAAAGTTGGAGTTCCAGGGGTTCCCTGGGCCCCCCCCGTAAGGATCAGCTCAGTTTTATCTGGGTTTAGCTTAAGCTGGCTGGCACTCATCCAGTTGCTAATAAATAGCATGACAGATTGAAAATTTTCAATAGAGGAGGGAGAGGAGTCAATGTGAAAAACGAATTTGAGATCATCGGCATAGTTAAAAACAGACACCTCTCTTTTTTGGAGGGCCGAGATTAAAGGGAGAATGTACAGATTGAAAAGGAGGGGGGAGAGTGCCGAACCCTGGGGGACACCGCATGTCAATCTCTTTTTCTGAGCCAGAAAACTGGCCAGACGAACCGCTTGAAAGCAGTCACAGAGAAATGAGGAGATCCAATCCAACGGGGGACCCCGAATCCTGGCGCTCTCGACCCGATCGACCAAAAGAGCATGGTCGACCGTGTCGAAAGCAGTCGAAAGATCTAATAGTACCAGGACTTGCGTGGAACTCAAGTCGGCCCCTCTACGAAGTTCATCAAGAACTGCCAGAATAACAGACTCCGTAGAGTGTTTGGGTCTAAACCCCGCTTGATGGGGGTCTAAGTAAGATGATTGTTCAATAAAGGTGCTGAGACAGTCAGCAACATGGGTCTCCAAGACTTTGCCCAAGAAAGGCAACAGTGAAATGGGGCGGAAATTGCTGAGGATGGAGGAATCAGAACCTGTTTTTTTTAAAATAGGAACCACCTCAGCACATTTGACAAGATTGGGAACAATGCCCCGAGAGAGGGAATTGTTAAAGAGAGTCATAGGGGGCGCCGGACAAGAAAGATAAACTTCTCGAAGAATGGAGGAAGGACAACTATCTGAGGGGGATCCTGACTTCACTCTTTTGAGTAAAGAAAAAAAGGCTTCTTGCGTGATAAGAGGAAAACAGTCCAGGCAATAGGGGTTGATGTTAGGAACAGAAAAGGCCATAGAAGCAGGAGGATGGTGAATGCTTAATTTGATGTTAACAATTTTCTCGATTAAAATAATCATTAAGTGAGTCACAAAGAGATTGGGAAGGGGTGGGTTTGACAGCAACACGATCAGGTGTGACAAGTTCATCCACTATTGCAAAGATGTCTTTGGATCTATTGGTGGATGCCAAAATTTTGGATGAGAAATAATCAGATTTAGCATTAATGATAGCGTTTTTATAATCCTTAAGTGCGGCAGTGAATAAGAGCTGCTTGTGGGGACAGTAATCCTGTCTCCACTTATGCTCAGTTTGACGCAGAGCCAGTTTAATGGACTTCAACTTGTCCGAGAACCAGCACTGTGCGTCATGAGCTCTTTTATTTTTGATGGTGCGGAGCGGAGCAATACTATCTCTAGCCGATTCTAACCAGGTGTTGATGTTTTCTGCCTGGGAGTGAAGAGAGGACGCTGTGCTACAAGGTTGGGATGCAATTAACATGGAGCTATAATCTTTGATGTTAGCTTGACTCCAGTTTCTGGCCGAGAATGAAACTGTAGGAGAAGATTTAATAGCGGGAAAGCTGAGAATGGAAAAGGTGATAAACGAATGATCTGACCAAGAACAAGGAAAAATACTTAGTTTGCCCAGTTCCAGATTAGATGTCCAAACCTGATCTAATGTATTACCCTTGACGTGAGTAGGGACTTTAATGTGTTGATAAAGGTTCAGTCCTGTCAGCAAGTCTGTGAACTCGCATGAATGAGGACCTTCCTGTGAGCTATTAGGCCAATAGTTAAAATCGCCAACGATCAATATACTCGCATGATTAATGATTAAGGTGGCAATGACTTCACTCAGTGTTTGCGCAAAGGTGAGCATGGAATCCGGAGGCCGATAGAATACAGCACAAACAAAAGAGGAATAATCAGTTTCAAATTTAAACAGAAGATAATCAACTGAAGGGATACACTGGGTATGAAAGGAGATAAATTTGTGTTTGCGAGAAATTATGGCTGCCACACCCCCTCCATTTCTATTCCCCAGTCTATTAGATTGGAGAATGTAATAGTTGTCTGGAAGAGCGGCTAAAATATCAGGGCTGGAATCTTCCGTCAGCCAGGTTTCGGATAAAAGGAGGATATCCGGTTTATTGGACTCCAAGAAATAAAATATCTCAAGTTGGTGTTTCACCAATAGATCGGGTGTTGAGATAGCAAATAAGCAACTGCTCCTGTCCCGTATGTAAGGTATCAGAAAAGGTGGATTGGAGGTGCATTGGACGTACGAGGGGAATTCGAAACAGAAGAAATAGAGGGTAATGTACAGTCCGTGCAAACAGTGCTAGAGATCTCCAAAATGTCTATCCGTTGTTGGATATAAGGGTCCAAAGCCCAGTTTCCCCACAGGGATCTAAGATTAAAGGAAGAATAAACTGGCGGTAAGCAGGGTCTTGGGCCCTAGGCCCCGGCCGGTGGCGGACGGGCGCAGACGGGCTGGCAAATAAGCCCCTATTGTTGTCATCTAAAGCACACTCCACTAGCCCCTTCAGTGCCCCGCCCTTTCCCCGCCCTGTGCCGGGCGTTGCATTAGCGGGCGGGGTTCATGACGAGATAGTCTCGTCATGGGCACAGCGCAACCGTGCTCCATGACGAGACTATCTCGTCATGGGCACTGAAGAGGTTAGGGGAAAAGCAGCTACAGTAGCTTTCTTGCATGATGTTCCGATGGCAGAAATGTGCAAGGCAGCAACCTGGAGATCTGTGCATACTTTCACAAGGCATTATTGTCTTGAATCCGACTCCAGGGCGGATACTCAAGTAGGCCAGGCCTCCTTGAGGAATCTGTTCAGATAACAGAAGTGTCTGAATTATCAAGTTTAGTTGTCTGAGCTTGATTGTTAATTATTATCTTTCCTTTGCCCGCAGTGGATGAGGTGAGGCTCGCAATTCTATTCTAGTGCTTATGACTATTGATGAGGATCCCCTGGAAGAGAAGGATTAGTTACTTACCTGTAATCCTAGTTCTCTTCCAGGGGTATCCTCATCAAAGTCATAAGCAACTCTTTGTGTTATGGCTTTGTGTCACCGCAAAGAACAACTGACCTAACTGTCACCCCTGAGGCATGATGGGCAGCTAGGGGTCATGGCTGCCTTAAAGGCACGGTGCCAGTTTTTCTATGTTGCTAAGAGTTAGCTTTCTAGCCTTTCTAGGCTGTGGTTTTCTGCAGTGCAGCCTGTGAGCTGACAATGCTTTCAGTCCTATCTGAGGTGTTTGTGCTGATGCAAAGCATTAAAACAGTGTTAAAACATGATTTGCTTTTGTTTCTTCCCTGTTTTTTATGATATATTATCTCTATTGGTTAAATTATTGATTATATACAGGGGAGTCCTTGCAGCATTATTCAGCTCTACTTATGAAAGGCTGCATCTGCTTTTTTATTGTATATATATGGTGTGAATAAATTTACACTTACCTGCAGACTACGGAGTGGCTCGTCTTTCTTCCTAGGATTGGTGGGAGAATCTCATTGCAATATATATATATATATATATATATATATATATCAGGTTCTTAGTCCTTTGATTCAATGAACTAAGAAAGGATTGCACTCACTCGTAGTTGTATTTAAGGAAAGGACTTTATTCTTGCCAAACCCAACGCGTTTCGCCTCTGCAAGAAGGCTTGATCACGTGATCAAGCCTTCTTGCAGATGCGAAACGCGTTGGGTTTGGCAAGAATAAAGTCCTTTCCTTAAATACAACTACGAGTGAGTGCAATCCTTTCTTAGTTCATTGAATCAAAGGACAAAGAACCTGCCATATAATTATCAGCTGGATCCTGCCGAATGGTTTATGCACCGCGCTGTAAACGGAGCGCCTACGTCACAAAGGGATCCATCCTGGATATATATATATATATATATATATATATATAGTCCACAAGTGAATGGGAACACCCGTTGCCTCCAGAACGAAGGGCGCGTCGGTGAAGAGACCTCCCAAACGCGGTCACAAATATTATCCAAAACTTCTCCAAGTTCAAGAAAAGCAATCGACGCCGTGTCTGTGCTGAAAATTATTTATTGCCAGCCGAAAAAGCTAGACGCGTTTCGCCTGTCCTGCAGGCTTGTTCACTAGCAGTTTGGTAAAGTTTTCAAAGGCAATTTAAAACAGTGAGTGACGATCAACGCACGTGATGGACTACAAGCATAGAAATAAACAAAAGACTCGTAGTTCACTTCAACTGCAATAGATACACAATCCTGGCATGTGCCAAAATGTAAGACCAATTCATTATGGTCGGACACGCATAATATGTACTCATTATTTTAGAGTATTTGATAACATTCATCAATTGTGACACAATTATTACCCAAGTGGTCAAGTTATGAAAACATTAAAACCGAATGTTGTTTTAGCCCGCAAAGTTAATACATTGCAAAGGAATTTGGATCAAGTGATCAGTCGCACTGAATATAATTTCAGTCATTGTGTCAAAACATGATTTAGCATATCAAATTAATACTGACAATAAATGCATGGTATCTATAAAGTTACTGCCCAAGTGGGCTGATGCCACATACAGAAAGAGTCAATTATAGTTAATAATAGCTGTTTTAAGTCCAAAACAGTAACGTGATCATACAATAAACAAAATACAGATAAAACCCGATAAAAAAGGACGAGAGGATTCTACAGATGTGTGTGTAAGTCTTCTTCCATATTAAGACCATGTGGAGTTTTAGTATTGAGTCTGATAATGTAGCAAGACTCAAGTTTGCGGAGCTTCTTTTCCCGGTTTCCACCTCGGCTACCAACTGGAACTGCATCAATTACAAAATAAAGAAGACCTTCAGGGTCTTTGTTGTGGCATCTGTCAAAGTGTCGGGCCACGGGATAACTTTTGTCCCCATTTTTAATGGCCCGTAGATGCTGCAACACCCTCTTGTGCACAGGTAAAATCGTAGAGCCCACATATTTGAGGCCACAAGGGCACTGTAATATGTAGACCGCATAGTCAGTCTTGCATGTGTACTGCCCCTTGATGTATTGGATGGGTTTATGGGAAAAGCCTGCTGGGAAACAAGTTGTATTTTTTCCATACATACAGGCCTTACATTTATGGCATTTGATAAAACCATCCTTTCTTTGGAGCCAAGAACCTGCTAATTTAGTTTGTTTACTGGGTAGCACATTGCTGACTAGTGCTTGGTGCAAAGATCTGGCCTTTCTGAATGTAAATTGAGGTCTTCTTTGAACCATTTTACCCAACACTGGATCACTTCTGATAATGTGCCAATGCTTGTTAAAAATTGTTCTCAATTTGTCCTGTTGTTTGTTGTAAGTCGTGATGAACCTACACTGATTAGTGTCTCTTGCTGAATTTTTTGTTGACTTATTGTCTTTATTGAAAAGAATTTGTTCTCTCTTAATTTTTTCAATTTTGGTGACAGCTTGGTTAAGACAATTGTCCGAATAGCCTCTAGCTTGAAAGCGAGATTTCCAACATGCAAGTTCTATATTGAAATCATGTTGACTACTACTTGATGTGCAGTCAAAACTACTGATGTGCAGGCAAGACTCAAACGCTTGGAGAAGTTAAATCGGACTGAACTTTCCAAATGGTGGGAAGCCAAATCTCTACGCTGTTATTTAGATGCCAAAAGAATACCCAGAGGGTTACGGATTCTAGTAGCACCTACCTATGAGGACCCCAATCCCAATATGCTGAGAGAGTGGTCCGACAACAGCCAGGAATCCTCCAGCAGGATTATATATATATATAGAAACGTATTATTGGAAGACCCTTTTCTTGGAACAACATCTTTTTGCTGATACCTCACCACAAAGTTGGGAAACTCTGCAAACTTCAGCGATGCAAATGATGCCAACTGAGCTCAACTAACTTGGAGTGTGCAGAGTTTAATACTTCTCTCCTAGACAGTATTATCCATGTGAAGTCTTTGTAGATTGCCAACCTTTTGCTACGCTGAGTATGCCCTTAGTATGGCAGTGATCTGGTGTGATTCATCCCCTGCCTACATCCGCCATCATTGCCAAGCGTTATATTTGTTAGTAAAACAGTGTAGATGGAACCTTGTGCATCTGACACTTGCCTTTTTTCCTGGGATAATTGCTTGTTTAATTTGAACCTAAAATACCTTTTCTTCCAACAACTCAAGAATGTGTTATGTCTATGTCATGCACTGTGCAGTCTTGTTGCTTGGCTGTGGAGAGGCTCTGAAGACTGGCCCTGCAGGAGGATGGACTTTTGTGATGCACTTGGAGGTGCTGAAGAGACTGAGATCATGGGACTTTTTGTGCGGTCTTGTGCGCATCATTAGTGCAGCAGCATAAAAGAATAGGCCCCTTGTGCTCCCTGGGGAGAGCATCCATACAAGTGATAGACTCAGGAATGGCAGCAAGGACCACTGAGATGGGTAATAATAGCCCCCTTTAAAGTACCACTGTATCTATTTGTGTAGGAGTTTTATAAAGCTCTAATGGTCGTATCTTAACTTCAGGGAGCTACGGGAAGATGCTGCAGTGATGAGGATTATGAGATAGATGTGTTGTTGCCATGGTTTAGGCTCTAAAATGTATTGACAGGGATACAGAAATAATTCAGGTGAAGGTCAGCGACTACAGGCCTGGTTGTTGCCATTGGCGCTTGTGTTGCAGAAGAGTATCTGCTCTTATTAATTGTTTCCACCTCAGTGTCAAGCAGTAAAAGAGATAGGAGCAGCACTGTATAAATATTTAAATTCCTGGAAGTGAATCTCTCATTTGAGACGGATCCAGAATGGGATTTGGCTATGACTTACTGCAAGTTTGTCCCCCCCTCACCTCCCCACTTGATGACTTGAGCTCAACACTTGATGTGCCTTAGAATGAATCAGAAGACAGAAATCCCTGACTTTAAAAATATCGCTTCAAGTACTGTAGTCACAAGAATAGTTCTATAAACATTACAGATGGAGAAATCCAAACAAAGCAATAACTCGCGCAGAGAGGCTTTCGGCAATAACCATCTTCCCGCTATTCTTCGCAAGGCCAGTTATGCAGTGTTGGAACTATGCCCGCCAAGCAATACCTCTGTCTCTGGAATGTGAGTCAAGAGATCCCAAGAGCATCTTTTCTGCAGGTACCATAATCAACGTTTATATCTCTATATGGGTATAAGGTGGACTTTCATGTCATTGTATTTGTTGTTATTTCTCAGTTCTTAATTTTACCAATAAAATATTTGATACACAAAAAAGAGATCCAAAAGGCAACAGCATCAGCCTGGAGTGGCAAAGTGCTCTGTGTTGTTACAGATCAGTGCCAGAGATGCAGTGAGGTTTGAAGCGCCCAATACTCTGTGGTAAAATGATAGAACCCTTTCAAATGTAATTAATTACACAAAACGTACTCTGAACAGACTGAGGTGAATGTAATCATCCTTGATCTTGCGTACGTCATATAACTTCTTAGGAGAGATTTAGCATAGTTGAAATAGAGCCTCCATTTTGGGAAGTGGGGTTCACCGGTCCTACTTACAAAGTTTGTGTTATCCTTTCAGAGTATTTCTCTTCTGGAGTATGTCTCCTGCTGACTGTTTTGCTCCTTATGTAAGTATTAATTCTGATGGTATGTTTCCTGTGGGTGTTTTGTCTTGTAATCGTATCTCTCATTCTGAAGATATTGCTCCAACTGAGGAACTCAAGGTATCTCTCCTTCTAAGGGCATCAATATTTCTAGGCATTTCTCATCTTCTGCACGTATCTTTGCTTCTGATGTATCACACCTTCCGGGGTATCTTTCTTTAAAGGGTATCAAGCCTACTCTATTGCTCCTTCTGTGGATCTTCCTCTTGTTGGAGTATATCTCATTCTTCAATAGTCTCGCCCTTGCTTAGATTTTCTCTTCTGAGGGTATTGCTCCTTCTGCTATCACTCCTTTTGTGGTATTACTCCTCGACAGATAATCTTTCCTTCTGAGGTTCCTGCTTCTTTTGCAGGTATCGCTACTTCTGAGAGTACCAGTCAATGTATAGACTCTGTACTTAATGTATCAGTCCATGGGGGGGGCTCTCCTTCTTAGCTTAGCTTCGTTTATTGCTCTGAAGGCCCTATACCATGCATTTCGGTGCAGGGATACTGAAGGCTGAAAGCCATAATTCCAGGCAAAATGGACAAAACCAAATGAACCCAGAGATATGAGGTTCTTTTCACTGTGATTTCCAGGATACCAGGAAGAAAAACACAGTCATTTTCTGCCTGTTCTCTGAAGACAGAAAGTGTCAGGAAATGGGCAGTGAGGGTTGGGGATGGGGTGGTGACTCTGGGCAGGCTTCCTTCCACTTGACAGGGCTGAGCATTGCCTGATGCCCCCTATTGGTCCAGGGGTTTGAGGAAAATGCTGTGCTGCTGCCCATGAACTCTGTCCCTGCAACCTGGAAAAGTACCTGCTATCTCCGGGCCTGGAATTATTGGGTCCGGAGTCTTGCGGACCAGATAGTCCAGGCCCGGAGACTCTTGGAATGGTGGACAACTATATCTAACACAGAGTTATCACTCAGGGTGAAATTCTGCCATTCCATTTGAAGGCCATTACTCCTTCTGGGGTAGCTTTACTTGGGTATCTCTCTGTCTGAGAGTATCGGATCATCAAAGCTATCTTTCCTGTGGGTATAGTTTCTTTTTGGGGGGGTACCTCTGTCCCTGAGGCTATATTCTCATCTGATGGCATCACTCCCACTGAGGGGATCTCTCTTTCTGAGGTGTTGATCCTTACCCAGGTATTAATCCATCTGGGGTACCTCAAGTTCTGAAAGTATCTTTATTTCTGAAGTTTTTTTTCCTGATGGTATCAATTCTTTTGACGGTTCCTGCTCCTTCTAGGGATGTCTCTCCTTCTGAGGGTTTCTCCTTGTATTGGATGAGTGTATGCAGGCACATGTACTTTTATAGCACAACTCTAGCTTGGAAGCAGTGGTGTGCTTCTCGTTTTGAGAGTATCGCTCTTTTTGAGAGAATCTCTGTCCTCTGGAAGGTATAGTTCTTGGCGATGTCTTAACCTGAGAGTATGTGTTCACCGAATCCTTTGTCTCCTCAGTGAACACATAAGTAAACTGCAGAAAACTTGAATGTTTCAGCTTTCTTCTGACCAACAGTGGTGTAGAAAGGCTCTGTGTATGAAATACTTTTCGGTAAGGGAAGCCTACTGAAATTTAGTACGATTGATTTATTAAAAAACTGCTGCAAACAGAGTCAAATTATCGTAATCATCTTTGACTTTCTGGTGAAATTGTAAAATGACTCGACTCTGAAATGTTCTGATTGCCCTATTTTCTTAGAAAGCAAGCCCATTCTGAACCACGTCAATCTCTCCTGTCTTCTACACATCTAGACTAACTATTTACCAAAATCTGTGTGCGCAGCCTGATTGTTTCTCTTCATCTCGGAATATTTCTTTTTCTGAAGGCTTTTTTCCCCCAGGGGCTATTGCTCGTGAGCGTATACCGCTGCATACCCTTCCTTCTGAAATCTTGCTGCTTCTTGTCGTATTGCCTTATAAGAGGGTAACTTTTTTTCTGAAGGTATCTTTCCCTCTCAGGGTCAGGTCACTGTCCCACTCCATGACCCGATCCTTCTGAAGATAACTGTAACTTCTAAGGGTATCTCTTCAAAAAGTATCTAACCTTCTGGGGACTTGTCTCTCCTTCACAGAATGTCTCTCCTTCTGGGAATATCTCTCCTGAAGATATTATTTTTTCAGTGGCTCTCTTACCATGAGTGTATCTCCATTTGCAGATCTCTTTCCTTCACAGCGTCTCTCTCTCCTTCTGCAGACTTCATTTATTCTGTAGACATCTCTCCTTCTGAATGTATCTCTTCTGAGAATATTTCTCTTTCTCAGGCTATCTTTCCTTTCGAGGAACTCTCTCCATGAATCTCTCCTTCGGGTTCTATTCATTAATACCGGTATCTCTTCTATTTCTCTAAAAAGTATCTTCGCTTCACGATATGTACACTCTCAAGTCACGCGGTAGTAAACTGTCGAGTTGCTGCATGTTTCTGCTTTGCTTTCCTAGAATGATGTAAACGTGCTATCTGCTTGCTAATTTCCAAGCTATCAACACCCAGCCAATGGGTCTATCTCACATGGGAGAGGTAAACACTTTTCTCACTCTGCCTTCCTCAAATCTTAGGTTCGTCTTCTAAAAGATGTACTGGATTCTACAGATTTTCTGATCTCAGTAAGTTGAGTATTTAAACATTTTTCTCTTTCTTCTCTAGTTTAATTTGCTTGCATCAAAAACTATCGTTAACTATACACCTCTGGCACTGTGGTGATTCTCATAGGAAAACTTAAATGTGAATACTTAACATCCGCATCTGCAGGGATCGTTGCCTCAGTGATGAAGTTGATGGAGCTGCTCCACTACCCATTTACGTGCTAAGATTTTCCTTGTCCAAAAGGCTTCTAAGACTACTTTCATAAGATGGAGATAGTAACTCTTAGGAAAACAGTTACCGACTTTAAGTTACAACTAGTTGTAAGGAAAATAATGCTTTAGCTTCTAAGTACTACAGCAGAAATGTTCAATTAGCTCTACGGTCAAGGGTGAGATCTCGGTTGCATATTTTAGAATTATCCTAAATTTGCATAAAAAGTAAGAGCAGAATTTTGAGACTGCGTCTGTGCTAGTCTACTTGTGGAATGCCTCTAGGTTCTTGCCTGAGATATAGGATTTGATATAGAGTAAAATGATGAAGTGTAATCCTCCTAAAAGCAGTATTAATGTGATTTCATCTATCAGAGTGATTTCAATTGGGGCATCGTCTTCCAGAGGAATTACTATCTCCATGATGGAGCATAGCATTGGTAATTCCTCTGGTAGAAACTCCCCATATAGATTTTACACTTCGGTTGAAAATTATGTTACTTCCTTTTGTTTGGGCTTTATTCATTACTTCTCATCGTTCCAAACGTACAGCTTTCTTATTCTGCAGAAAAGTGGATACTAAGTATTTGAAACCGAAAGCGACTAACCGATAAGGTGCCTCTCTCTCGTACAAAAATTCTGGACTTTTCTTTCGTGGATAAACAATATTTACAAATTATTATTCAAGGTTATATGAGTAGCTGTTGCAATTACACGATAAAAACTGCAATATATTTTTAAATTTTATTTAGAAATTATTCAACGTTTGCTCCAAAAGACACATCAATAGAAACATTGTTTTCAAATCTCTAAAACATTTAAAGAATATAAGTAAAAAACGCAACGCACAGAAATATTTGTTTACAGAAATGACTAATGTGAGATCTAATCTGTAAATATCTGCTTTGGTACGACGGGAAAATTATACCAAGGAGAGAAAGCAGATCGAAACAACACTAACTAAAATGTAAATTTTAAGATGAGGCCATTAAATTAATATCTCAACTCACAGCCAAGCACGGAGTCACACGAAGACTAGCAGAACAGCTGACAACATTGCTATTGCCTCCATGCAGGTAAAGGCGAAATGGGAAAACGGGCCAAGAAGGAATTTGTCAACGACACCTAGAAGAAATTGTGCAGATATGCAGGAAATTCATTTTTAAGTAGCTGACGTGATACCTCAGGCAGGTTCTGTCGGCCTGCTAAAGAGACCTGCGTACCAGTCAGCTGAGTAATGATGACTCTTACGTACTTCACTAAGTACCTGCACACTTCATACAGACAAGTGTGCACTTTACTACAATTTGTAAAATGTGTAAGATAGGGTAGCTGCTCCATGCCCGATGGAAGATAGCCTTCTGTTGACCCACAAGACCAAAAAGGCCCATGACTTGTCCAGAGGAACATGCATACCTGTTGGAATGTCTCTCCTAGAGCTTTGAAATGTAAAACTGCTACTGGTAATTTCTTCAGCCAGTCAATGCGAGGCTTCCACCATTATTAGGGGAGTGAAAAAAGTCCTGTGACATGAGGGAAGTTGGGCTGCTATAGAGGAAAACCAGGAACCATGTTGCAATTGGACATTTAGCTGTAGACCGGACAGGGAGTTTTGGGAGCCTTCCCACAACTTGAACCTACAGCCTAGTGCCTAAGAAGACATTATTGGGTGCTCAGAGACTTTGGAAGCACCAGGGATAAAGTTAAAGGTTTGTTTTCTAAAGAATGATACTTAGGATGACCCTTTGAAAATATTATTTCTGGAGTACCAGGACAAGATGCAGAGACTGCTTGTAAAGACACGACACGGCACACTACATTTTGGAAATGTGAACCTTTGATTACAAGTGTTAGTCTGCAGATGAAACATCTGACCTAGAGTATACACCTACCCTTCCCTGCCCTCACTTCATCAAAGGTCATCCAAACATAACACAGCGCTCCAAGCCTGCACCATTTCTCATCATACCAACTTACAATGAGAAATCCATAGGAGGCGCTGCGTTCTCAGTAGAAGGCGCTAAGCTCTGGAACACACGAGCAGCCAGAAGCATATACACTTCCGAAGAAAGCTGAAAATATGGTTATTTCTTAAATAACTCCACCACCCATATTGCCCGATTCCTGGTCCAATAGCACCATCGTACCTATTTTTAAAAAAGGGGACAGACTTGATCCTGGGAGTTATCGCCCGATATCATTAATTGACAATACATTGAAGATTTTGGGCAGGGTCATTTTTAATAAGATTAGCATTTGGGCCGAAGAAAATAAAATTTTACACCCATGTCAGTTAGGTTTTAGAAGCAACGTAGGGACGGTTGAGCAGTGCTTGAACCTAAACTTAGTTTTAGATAAATATACTATAGCTAAAAAATCCCCACTTTACCTAGGTTTTATGGATCTAAGCTCTGCTTTTGATTTTGTCAACCGATCACGCCTATGGACAGCCTTGCTGAGATATGGTTTGGATGAACCTCTGGTCTAATTCCTGGCCCATTTACACAGTGATTTAAAAGCCTGTGTTCTTATTAACAACGATGGAGAAGTTTCGGGTGAGATTTTAATCGGCAGGGGTGTAAGACAAGGTTGTGTCTTGGCTCCCCTGCTTTTTATTTTATATATAAATGAATTAAGCACATCCTTGGATAAATTGAGTACTAATGTCCCGCTCGTCAACGGCAAACCCCTCCCTGTATTGCTTTATGCCGACGATGCAGTACTATTAGGTCGTACACCTAATGCACTCCGCACTTTAATTTCAGGCTTTGTCTCCTATATGGCCGACCTTGACCTATGTACAAATTTTAAAAAATCTTATATAATGTCTTGTGGGCCAAAGAAACATAAAATCCGCCATATTATGTCAGGGAATAATGTTTTAAATAGCACTAGCACTTTCCCTTACTTAGGTCTGTTGTTTTCCGATTTCGGATCCTGGCAACCTCACGTTGCCAGAGGGAGGAACAAACTGGGCAAAGCCATTAACTCTATAATTACTTTACGCCAACCAAAGCACACTGAAGTCATTCTATCACTTTTACAAATCTATAAAACCCAGTGCGTCCCTACAGGAACTTATGGTGCCGAGGTGTGGGGATACTCGAGTTGCACGAACATTCAGACAGAAGAAAATAAATTCTGTAGGAAGGTACTGGGGGGAGTTATTTCAGCACCATCATACGTGTGCCATAGGGAATTGAATCTCCCTTATATAGAGGACTTTATAAAATCTAGACCTGCTTTGTTTTGGTTAAAAATTTGGCGTAACCCAGCCGCCTCTCTGACCCGTGACATAATTTTAGATTGCCTAAAAAGTGAGCGGGCAAAATATATTCCCTGGCTTAACGCAGTACAGATGAGCCTTTTAAGCGTAGAAATGGGGCATCTTTTCTCAGCACCCGAAACAATTGATTCATCACATAAGACTACAGTGAAAAGGGCCTTATTTGATTTGTATCGAGTGAACAGAGAAAAAATTGAATTTACAAAGCCAGCAATTCTTGGATACATACCTCTACAAGTATTTTGTACTAGGCCACTTAACATGCCCCAAGGCTATTTACGCAAGAAACTGGGCAGATGGAATCGGAGTTTGCTGTTTAGATTTAGGGATGGGAGTGTGGTAAACTTACTCTGCTTCCCCTTAGGTTACACCCATAATTTGGGAAACCTATTTTGCCTATGTAACCAGGGTGGAAAGCAAAGTCTGCTGCATTTCACACTGTTCTGTGGCTTCTATGTAAAATATACCAAACACTTGCTAATCCCTTATTTGAGAGCCAATGCCCTGACGGATTTTAATGAGGCTTTTAGAGTTTTACGGATGCTAAGTACTGACGATGTAATTTACAGAGTTAATCACTTTCTTCAAATTGCTGTCCGTTCCCGTGCCTCAATGAACACGACCTGAAGTGTGTTGATTATTCTGCTCACTCAACATATTGTATTTTGCACATTGGTTGTCCATTTACCTCAATGAATTTGGTTTGACAGCCTGTCCATTATTTGCACATTGTATTTTTGTACATTGGGTGTACTATTAGATATGCTGTTTTTAAGATCAGTTTCCATTAATGTATCCGGTTGTTTCATTACTTGCACATTGCATATTTGCACATTGGATGTACTTTTGACATGCTGTTTTCTTAAGATTTGTTTTATTGTTCATTGGGATTACTTTTTATGTATTGTAATGGACGCATCTTCTAGAGCTTTCTGACATGTTAGATCTAGAATTATCTTTGCACTATTTGCACATTGATATTTGCACTTATTTGACTGTGTATAAGAATGTCTGACGTAATTTGTATGTACTTTTATGGATGTTTTTGAATATATCCGAATAAAGATCATTTGAATTGAAGTGAATTGAATATCCCGGAACATGATTTAATCAGATACTCATATTCAAAAACAGTCACTCCCTCAAGCGCAGTCCTCTGCTTACAGCCCATGAATTGGAAACAACTCAACCAGCAAACTGCTTTCGATATTTGGGTAAGCTAAGAAGGTCTGACCTATGGTTTGTTGTGGCATTATATAGTTATGTACATACAAATATAAAAATTATGGCCCACAATAATACTAAAACGTAATACGCATCAGTCAGCAGAAAATTGTAACTTATACTTTTTAAATTGACATAAGACATATCTGCTATGAGGGTGGTCCATTATCAGCGCTGTACAACCCCCAAAAAAACCAAATATCACCAAATGAACAGGCATGGAATAATTGATGACATTTTTAGCACGTTGTTGGACAATTCAGAGGACTTTAATTTAGTCTACCATTGCATGTCCCAAATATCTATACAATCTAACTGCTTCTTTACATCTCACAAAGACATTCAGCTATGGGATGAAAATAAAAATACCCTCTCCACATCTCTCTCCCTCCAACCATACACAAATTCTCAGATTGGACAACCCAGTACAGTAACCATCTAAGCAGAATACATTACAAGAAATATCACAGAGGGACCCGCAGAGCTGTTAAAAGCTACCAGCATACTGAAAACCCTAAAACTGTGTGTCTATCTCCAACACTTCATCAACCATCACTCTGCTATGGCCAGTTTCCCGTAACATGATAACTGCACCTTGGTGCTCATCACTCACAACATGGAAACATTTCCCACATAGTATGAAAACAAATACAACATTCTTCCAACCACATTCCCTCCATAGTAAGTGTGCTACCCATGTAGGCAAGTGCCCCAGCTCCCCATGTTGGGGTAATAAGTGGTAAATAAATGATGCAATACAATACAATATAATGTGTAGTAAAACTGTGGTCGCAATTTGTGTATTGACTTTTTGCAACCGCTAACTCATTTTGCGAACAAACCATTATATTAACAGGTTGTTTCATAAAATGATTCAGAGCTGGTCACAGAACAGTCTGCCAAATGACTATAGACCAAGCCGGTTGACTATGAAGTTGCCACCACAATTTGCAAAAGGGCAAACGAATATATGACGTCACAATGCATGCAATTACAACACATGCTTTTACAACACAGTCTTTACATCGCAGCTACCGTTACATTGCATGATTTTACAACGCATGACATTACAATACATTTTTTAAAACTACCATTACAACAAATTCCATTACAATACATACCATTACAACGCATAATACTATTAGAGCAACAGTAGGGTAAGTGTTGGATAATGTAGGGGTCAAAAGTACTATTCCCACTCCAGTGAGTGCAACAGTAGGGTAAGTGTTGGATAGTGTAGGGGTAAAAATTACTAAGTGTTGGATAGTGTAGGGGTAAAAATTACTATTCCCACTCCAGTGAGTGCAACAGTAGGGAAAATGCTGGATAGTGTAGGGGTAAAAAATACTATTCCCATGTACCCCAAAACCCCTACCCATCCTAATACTAAAATAATCTCCATTACTTACCTTATAATGCATTATAATGGTATGCGTTGCAATGGAATGCCTTGTAGTGACAAGCGTTGTAATGGCATGCGATGTAAAGGCAGTTGTGTTGTAACAGTTGCATTGTGAAGGTAGGTCGTTGTAATGACTGCGTTGTAATGGATGTTTCCCGGGCAAACTGTCCCCAGAGGTCCCATTCCCCTCTGCGAATGAGTTACCACCTTAAGTTGGCAGTCTGTAACTTCTCAAGAGTTTTAGACCCATTGTCACACATGGTACCGATTAGGTATTTGGAAGGGACACCCAAAAGTCACACCTTCCAAATACTGAATTGGTAACCATTTCTAAATCTATTGTGTGCTTCAGAAAAACATTTCTAAATTGTAAAATGAGTGTAGTCGGTATTTACAAGCATTTTTATGTTTGCAAACCCTGATTTTAATGATTGGGTGGTTTGCGAACCCAAAAACCCGTAGTACAGGTGGTCCTATCTTCCTTGTACATACCCAATCAGTGTGGCTCGGGAAACTGTTAGAAAACGTATAAGATGGATTGTAATGCACTCATATTTTATAGTTTTTACACCTCACCGTTTGTTCATCAGATTGCAACATAACCCTTTAACGAAGCAGACACTTACTATCTGCAAACACAGAGTGAGGTGCATACCTTAGCAAGGTCAGTTTCCTGTGATTAAATACAACAAATACATAAAATATGCCTCAGTCATAAATGATTGCAGAACATTTTTAAGAACATTGGAAATAACATAATAGTTAATCATTGATAACCAATGATTCAAATTGTGTCCGCCTATTTTGGTAGCTCCTTTGACTTGGCTTTGTGCTGTATGTTTGCAATGTAGAACAGGATGGGTTTCAGTGTTGCTGAACAACTCGGTTGGATGTTAGCGCCACCTAGTGATTTTGACAAAAAACTTTTCCACTGTAAGTTGCTCAACTCTAAACCTTTAAAAATTCAGTAATGTAAACTGAACGGATATAGTTATGCTCATGCCCTGAAAACTCTGAACATAGAAAGCTATTACCTGTTCCTTCTTAAAAATAGAAGACTGTATTGAAGAACCAACCAGTTCTCTAGATCAGGGGTTCCCAACCCGGGTATCCGCGCGCACAGGAGGGGTGCGAGATGGCATTTCATGGGGGTTGACAAAGAGTTAAAGTATGTACTGTATGCATAATAGGAATACAGTGAGACTTTTGTAAGGATGCGAACGTTAATAAAACATTTCCTAGGCGTCTGGGGCATAGAACAGTTTGGGAACCCCTGCTTAGATCCTTTAGCACTGGAAGACAAGCTGTACAAAAGCAGCGTAATGTTGTATTCTGTTACAATGTTTTGTGTATCGCATTGTCAAAGGTCTTCAGAAGACAGGTGATAAATTGACCCTTACTGGAGGATGCACCCTCTGGGGGCTTGCAAACCTCAGCCTAATCCTCTTGTGTATTTGTACTCTCAGTTTAATTGTGTTGTCGGAGCCTGGGGTCTTTATCCCTAGTGTGTAACATCCTTGCTCCACTTTCATTATGTGGCAGTTTGTTCTCACTCGCGTAATCCGTGTGTTGTCGGTCCACCCGACCGCTAACCTATGATAGTCGGGTCTGGTGGCTTAGTGGACTAATGCGTCCACTGTAGGTGCCAACGTTCGACCTCATGGTCACAGGCTCAAATTCCCGGGGGCCCACTCAGCCTTTCGTCCTTCTTAGGTCAAGAAAATGAGCATCTGATAGCGACTTCTAGCTGCAGAGTCCTTACCTTTTGAATTTCCCAGGCGTCAGGCTGGATCCGGAAAATTCAAAGGTAAGGAATCTGCAGCTAGATAGACTCTCTACCAGCTAATGCGTTACCGAAGGTAAGTAACTTGTTCACCATTTAATTGGGTAACAATAAATATCTGTTATTCAGCACCTAAGATACCCTTGGGTGAATATGCGCTTTACAAATACACGTTAAGTTATGTAGTGGTTATTACCACTACGATCTTGTAACTTTCTGACAACCGGTAAGTGCGTGCACAGGATGGATGCTTCCTGTGCCATTAACTTATATATTTAGCGTAGTGGCTGAGCCATTGTCTTGAGATTGCTAGATAATGCATGCTTATCTTTCGGGGAGGGATCATTTATGGTAGACTGAAATAAGTGGAAAGTGCCTCCCACTAAAAGATGGCCTTGACAATTCATTAAGAAAGTACGTAATTGCTGAAGAGAGCTAGAATCATATGCAATTGGCTTGTAATAACTATCCAAGGTATATAGTTGGTGTGTGGACAGTAACCATGAGCCAACAATGCTCTAGATAAGATTAGGTTTGAGAATTTCAAAGTGAATAGAACGATTAAGAAAGATTGCATCTCTCTGAGCAGAAGTGAGCTGAATTGATGACACTCATTGTGTGGTCCAGATTTAAATAGTTTTAGATTTATTAGAGTGAGTCACCTGAAAAAATATTGTCAGGCTTGTAACCGGGTGGGCGGTTGCAGGGATATGAAGACTTGACTAAACATAAATAAGTGAAATACTTGGTCTTTATTGTTATGTCATAAGGGAGATACAGTCTAGGGACCTCCTATGTCACAAAAAAAAAAGGTTCATTCAGGGGTTAGTCCGAACAAAAGAAAGCAATCCTTTCTTCCAGGTTTGGGCGTAGGGTCCTCTGAGCCCTTGCCTCTCCTCTTGCCTCTCCTCTTTTTCTCCTTTGGGTCTTGTGCTCGGTGGGCATGAAAAGGAAAAAGAAAACAAATAGGGTGGGTCAATCCCCAGTGGCGTAACGAAACCTGAGGGGGCCCCCCTGCAAAGAGCATGGAGGGGCCCCCCTTCCAGACTTACTCAGGAGCTCTCAGGCCAGGGTACTGCCTGGAGGGGTCCCCCTAGAGCTGGGGGGGGCCCTCCGCACTGCTGCCCCCCCCACACTGCAGGGGCTGCTGGGGCCTTTGTTACGCCACTGATTGGCTTACCCCAGAAAAAGTAACTTCTGATGTATTAGGCATAAGCTTTGCTACAAGCTAAAAAGTGCAATACAAACAGTCTTTTTAGTGGACAAAGTTGGCTCAATCAGATGCCGCCCTCAGAGCAACCAGCAGGTGGGTGGAGCCTTAGCACCTCTCTCAGTAGTAGTCTGAAAGCTCTTTTTTGTTGATAGCATAAAGTAAGGTGACAATTACACTATCAAGCAAGACATAAACATCTGTTTAGATTTGTGTCACCCTGGACTTCATATACTGCTCTCATACACAAAACTGCACTCTAAAGTTAATAATGGAAGGGAAGCAGTACATTACTCATGAATGTCCTATTACCATCTGTACTGCTACCAGAGGAAAACAAACACTGTCAATTATTTAGTTATCTAAGACACTTTAACAGTGTTATAATGGGGGGAGGAGCCAAAATGGCGACCGGGACGGCAGCGTAGGCTCCCGGCTCCGTGAACCTCCGCACCCGCACAGATATCCTGCACGAGATCCTTAGCCTGCGCTATCTACTCGTGTTGGTGAACGCGAGCGGCAACCGGCCGTGTGACCCCGAAGTTTCTGGCAGCGGTACCGCTGGAGAAATGTCCGTCTGAAGTTTGCGGCCTGTGCAGCCCCGGAGCCGGGACCTCGAGTGAACGCCGTGGCCGGGCGGCAGTGCAACAACAACGGCCTTTGGTGACTGGGTGGGGTCGGACTGCCGGAGTGGTGCGAATGTCGGACTGCGCTTCGCCGTGGTCGCTCCTACCACTAAGCGTAGCTGAACGAGTGGGTGCCCGAGGTGGCGACTCCAAGACTCTCCGGTGATTGCCTCAGCCTTCGCCGGTGAGCTGCCCGGACGCCGCCCGTAACTTGCCCCGATTCTCGCGGGCTGCTCCCGGATTTTCGCGGGCACTGGTCCGTGGTGGGGACGACTGTGGCCCGTGACCACACACCGGACACATCATTTGCCTGCCCCCGGAACCCTGTTTCCAGTGACATGGAACCCGAGGTGCTTGGGCCTGAGTCCCGGTCCCGATCTGAGTTGGATCTACCCAGCGGCCATTTTGGTCAGACAGTGTCCACTATCCTGTACACTGGGTTGCAGCAGGATTGGGAGGGTGCGCCTCTGAGGAGCGTAGCGGAGCGAGCGCCGGGAGCTGTACTGGGGTACGGTGACCTTCGAGGCCCTCGGTGCCCTTCATTCCACCTTGGTTCACGGCGCCTGGGTGTTGGGGAGCAAGCTCGAAGGAGTGACATCAGCGTTGGAACAGTTGCCGCCTGCCTATCCCCAGGTACACTGGGACTTCTTACACCGCGCACGAGGGGACAGTGTCGTGGCCGCCCCTGAGAATAGTGCACGCCTGGACTCTCCGGACAGTATATTAACATGCGATCAGCTGGCTGTGGATCTGGTCTGTTCCGGAGGTTTCGGACCTGAGCGGGGGGTGGTGGCCTTGTCCCGTGCGCGGCCTCCGACGACTCAGGCAACATCCAAGCAACGGTCGCCTACTCTGCCTGATTCCGCCATCCTGGGCCTGGTGTGCAGTGTCAATCCTGGCTCAGCACTGGGAAAGACGACCCTCCATAGAGCTGACTGTGTCGACCTTCAGAGCCCTCTACCCTACTTGTGTGTGTCGCTTCCTGATCTTTATTGGACGCTTTTCTTCCTGGTAACACTGGACATGGCACTGGGACGAAGGGTATGCATGGGTGGGTTTGCAAAGAGTGGCCAAGGATGATGCTGACCCTTCTGAGGTGGTCACCTACTAGGCGGGCGGGCTCGGGAGTTGTGTGCTCTCACGGCATAACTGTTAGTGTACCAAGTGCGTAATGCTCCTTACTCCTCTTTGACAGGGTCGATTTTGTGTTCTTTATTGTATGCTTTATGGGAAACCGTGTGGTGCGGGAGGGAGAAACCGGGGGCGTGTTTTGCAGGCCCTCCTCCAGTTTATTAATACTCTCTCTACCCCCCCGTCTGGTGGGGGCTCTTTTCCCACTTCTTTTCTCTGTTTCTTCTATATTTCGGGTCTGGTTCCGGGGCGACAGGCACACTGCTGGGGGGGGGGGGGGCGTACTCATCTGCAGAGGTGCAGGGTGGGGGGTTGGGGGGGGGGGATCCTTTAGTCTTTCACCTCCTTTTTCTATGGCCTCCTTTTCTTCTCTTATTCTTCTTTGTCTTTTTCTGGGATCAGCATGGTAGTACTCCTTTGTTGTTAATCACTGCTGTTTCCGGAGTGCCATAATTTCCGTGGAGTTTCCTGGGTCTTGGGGCAGGGGGTTGCAGGCGCAAATGGCCGTGTCATTCCTCCACATCCTGAACTTCCTGTTTCAGCGCCATTGCTTAGATAGACTGCTGTGTATTGTTTACGTTCATCGTTCTTCCTGCCATTTTTCGCTGCTGGGAAACTGTTTGGCACCTGATCCTTCCATCCTTTTCTATTATAAAATGTAAACCTTTATTATCCTGGTCTCCTACTTGGGCTGTTTAGAGACTGAGAGTATGCTAGCGTCGAGATTTTGCTCCCCGAGGTACTGACTGTGATAGACCTGCTTTCTGTTATTCTGATTGTTTAGCGGCCGGCCCCGGGGGTTGTAGGCCCATATGTGTAATTGATTGAAATGTCAATAAAGGTTTTCAAAAAAAAAAAAAACAGTGTTATAATGTCAGGTGTGTGCTCCTGAAAGTTCATGCTCTGGCAGCCATATTGCGGCTGGCTCAGGAGCTGGATAAATAAAATAATCACAGTTGTATGGAGAGGAAGCCCTTTCTTCTGTGGAATCACACAACTTTTGCTCAATCATAACAAGTACTCCTGCCTAACATGTATCCGGAGCCAAAGCCATCCTCTCTGTAGTGCCGCTAAAGGTCTTTTTAATATTTTTCACATTACATCTGGCGACAGATGTGCTGTCAATCCTGATCTAAAAAGTAGGTATCTAAAAGTAAGCGGTTAAAGAACGCAAGTCAGCCAACCAAAAGGATCGTGAAGAGGCTATGCTCCAGGGCAGGGACAAAGACCAGATGGACCAAGACTGACAAGAAAAAACACTAATTAAAAAGCAGGGAAATGACGGTGTCAATAAAGTCAACCAATGGTAATAAATGGGGGGATTTAAGCCTACTGTACGTTCTTGGTAAGCTCACAATAGGTATTTTGCAACCAGACAGATTCTGCTGTCTGATAGGGCAGACCCAAAAATTAAAACTTCTGCTTCCCCATTAGAGTGCCCCTCTCTTTTATTGGTGTGGCTATGTTCAACATTTAGGCGCGGCCAGACCCAGATCAGACACCAGAGATGTGTCCTTTTCCATTCAATTCATTTTCAACAGATGAACATTGCAGTGGCACATTGGGAACACTGCATTGACAAAGCACGAACAGAGCAATTACAGAACATGAACGCTGCAATGAAAAGCACTAATACTGCAAAAACAAACCAAAAGCACTACCCTGGCAGATCACGAACACTGCAAAGGACTATCATGAACACTGGACAGCCTGATCATTAACATTGCAATGGTACAGAACAAAGACACAATATGAACAGTGAAATAACTCGACCAACACCACTGCAGTGATAAACCAAAAACATTCTAAAATCACAACACAATGCTTGATCATTAACATTCCAAAGACAAATCACAAACACTGCAGTGTCAAGTAAAAAAACACCTGCAAAGCCAGATAAAGAAATCTGCAAAGTCACATTGCAACTGCTGCAATCATCGAACACAGATACTGCAGGTACAGTACAAGAACACTGCAAAAGCAGACAAAAAAACAAGACAGCAGATCATGAATACATAGATTTTAGATCACAAACTTTGCAATGCAGCATCAAGAACTGTGCAATACCAGATAATTACCACAGTATCAGAAACACTGCAAGTGCAGATCACAGGCACTGTATTAACATATTGCAAACATTGCTAGAGCAGAACCTAAAACCGCATCAGACACATCACCGACACTTCAAACACTGAATGCAAAAACTGCAATGGCAGAACCAAAGCAATGCATAAAACAAAGCAAATAAACTGGAATGGCAGAAAACAAATAGTTTGGTGGTGGATCACCAACGCAGCAAAGACAGCCAAACAACTCTGAAAATATAGACCCAAAAGCCTTCAATGACAGACTGATTACTACAACAGCCATCACATGCAGTGGGCTTGCAATTCCAACAGCAGACGTTGAAGGCTGCTCTGACCCATCACTGACACTGAAACAACATACAACACAGGCAGCAAGTGAAATAACAGATCACAGCACAGCAAGGAAAGAACGCTGCATTGTGCTGGCACTTAGCACTTTTCAACCTCTTGTGAGGATTCAGATGTAGAATTTGATGCTATACTTGATATATTTTTCTATACTTTCTCAAATGTTGTGTAATTGTGTTAAGGTGTGATGATGTCCAGTGATGCGATGCACAGTCTCTTCCAGGACTAGTTTGATGATGTTCCACCCTATCTATTAAAATTATCGCTGAAGTTTTACATAGTGTGAACTCTCCCTAAGCATCGTAGCGCTTTACATGAGCACCAGTTACATTACACAAGGACACATTTATTTTATAGTCACTGAGAGATTAAAGTGATTTGCCCAGAATCACAGGATGTTGAGCCGGCGCCGAGACTAGAACTTAGCTCCCCAGTTCCAAAGTTGACTGCTCCCTAAAAATAGAAAGAGGGGGGGGTAACATTCTCTCTCTCTCGAAGGTGTACGGATCAGCCACTTTCTATTGCAATCGAGTTATTTGTACTGCACCCAACAGCCTTTCTGCTGTGGGCAGACTGGTAAAAGCATGGATTAGAGGCAGGCGGCGTGACTGATCCGTCTGTAGAGAGTGTCCAGATGGGAGGAGGCTGCTTTAGTCTCTCCAACACTTCACCATGACTCTCAACTCTCCCCCATGCCCCGATTCCTCATTGTCAGCCTCCCACCCAGTTTCTACCCCTTACCTCTTGGTTCCCAATACCTCTCTTTTCTCTTCCCATTTCCTTCCAGCCACAGGCCCAGGCCCAGATGCTCGTAATGCTCTTCAGTGAGATATCAAGGTTTTGGGGACAGCCATGCCACCCACAACACTTTCCCTCTATTCCTACTAGTCACAGATTTTGGAATTTCCTGTGGATTGGGGACATCTTGTAAATTTCCTGCAGATTTTTCGAAATGGTCTAATTTTTTGTATTTAAAGAAGGCGACAGTCAGCAAAACCATCCTAACGAAGGAGTAATGAACAATGTTAAAGATCCAGGGCCATGGATACATCTGACAGTACTTCATATAAACAGAATTAGGTCTGGTTCTCGTCAAGACCTTTTGATCTTACAGAATCTAGAAATAATATGTGCGATATAATTACTTATAGGGCCTTCAGCAGGCCCTCTTTATACATTGGTCTGTTGTTGAGTCATTAACATTTGTATACGCCCGCTATAGCATGCAGCTTGGGGTAATGGGTCAGCCCACTTCATCCATTGGCTATTTTACCTCAGGTGACGACATTCTACCCATTCAAAAAAAATAGCATCCACACACAATGTAGTTCCGTTCGGTGACAGGGACTACTTTGGCTATGTGTGCATTTTGAAAACAAACGCTATTTCTGCTTTTAGCCAATGTTTTTTTTTAGACTGAGGTGGGCCTGGCTGATTTCCCAACTATAAAGTTGCACAAAACATGTCAAAACAATCATTGACGAGGCCAAAAGGCTGGCAGTTAACACCAGACCTACTGGCTTTGACAATGCTTGTTTTAAGTACTAGCAACTCAGTTTCTTGACATACTAGGCCAAGCAGCGGGTACCTGCGCAGTAACTCTTCGCACAGTAAGCTACTACTTCAGGTGCTGAGTAACATGGCGTGGGCTCACTTCTATCCCTTTACTGATATGACCTACGTCACCTGCTCTTAGGTACCCATGCGCGCCAAAACGGCTAAGGCAAGAGGTGGGTGGGGAGAGATTCTGGCATCAGTGCACAGAGAGGCTGAAGGGAAATGTCGGTGAGGGGTAGGGAGGCACAGACATCAGGACACACAGATCCATGGCGCTGGGGCAGGAAGCGCCCCCATTAATACATCTTGTAACAGGTTATAATGGGAATGAACAATAAAAGAGTCATTCAAATGTTTTGCTCTGGCAGCATCTGTTGTATTTTCAAACGCACACTGTCACATATCCTCTTTGCCTTTAGTGAGGTGAGACCACTGTCCAGCACCCCACTGTAAACTGCAGAAGCCCTCGTGACTTCCTTGGGCACAGACCCTTCATGCTTCAGTGCGCTCGACAGCCATACATTGAATGTAGACAATACATAAAATACACTGAGTGCAGTTTGATGCAGTTTGGATGATTATGTTTGGCACTGAATTTAGTAAAAAATTATATGACGTCTTACCCAGATTTTTCTAGGGATTTGACTGCTACCTTTTTTTAGGGGGGAGGGGCGCACTCCAGTTATCATCGCCCTGTCTTTTTCTCAAACAAAAATCCTGAACGTGCTTTATAGTTCCGCTCCCAGTAAGACTCCAGATCCAAATCAGTTGCCAGGTGACTTGAATGTCAAATATCTTTTTCACGGGAGGAAACGTGGTCTCTGTTGAAGTTACTGACCAAAGAAGCAGCAAGCAGCGAGTTCCAATCCCGGCTTGCCGACTTATCACGGTGTGATCCGCAAATCACTTTATCTTGATACACTTGTTAATGCTTAGAAAATGACTGCCCAATTGTATTAATAACTACGTAAAACGGACGCAGCTGTAATCAAAGTGCTGCAAACACCGGCTACATACCTCTTCTAGGTCCGGAATGGATGTAATAGTGCGAATTTTGCTTCCCTTCCTTTGTTACCAGGAGAGGTCTGTCTTGTGCAGGATTAGCGTCGAGGCCCGACGCTGCCTCGAGTTTGCCATCCCTGCGCTAAGTAAGGAAGAGGCTCAGGGGCCCGCGCGTGCGCACTGCGCAGCAGTTGCGCGCCATTTAATTCAATGAAGTGCCTCTGAGGCCTGAACGGGGCCCAGGCGTGCGTGCTGTGTGCACCATTTAATTCATGACGAAGTGAGGGGGCCCCTGGAGCGTGGGGGCCCCCCCGCAACGCGGGGGCTGCGGGGGCCTGTGTTACGCCCCTGTCAATCCCTGGCCTTTTGTTTATCTAGCGTTTTGTGCTACCGCCACCAAAGGACATGTGTGCTGTGGGTAGGGTGGGTGCCGGACTATTTAACCCTTTCACCGCGGCGGGAATTCTGCCGCGGTGCTGGGGGGTGCGGGGGGGCAGCGCGGTGGCGCTGTGGTCATGACGGAGCCGCTCCGTCATGAGCCACGGTTGGGCTGTGCTCATGACGGAACGGTTCCGTCATGACTCCGCCCATTTGCGTTGTCCCCCCGCACAGGCGGGGAAACAGCGCCGCGCAGGCGGAGCGGCCGCCAACGGGCGTGTCATGACGGAACCGTTCCGTCATGAGCAGGGAAGGGGTTAACGCAACACACCTCTGTGCCTTACATTCCCAAAACCTCCTCATCACCCCCACCAGAGCATTCCCCCGAGGGTTACTCGCCTGGGACCATGACCCCTTCCCAGGGCCGTGGCGTCGGGGCCCGGGGCTTCTTCTCCCTTCTCTAGCCCATCGGGTATGCTCGCGGTGCAGAACACTCTTCCGGTCTCTTGGCTCGTTGGTTCCTCCGCACCTCCTCCTTCCTTCTCCTCGCTCCGCTCTGGAAGCGCTGGAATCGCCGTCTGTTCTATTCCTTCAGTGTTGTTTCCCGTCTCCTCACTCTGCTCTGGAATCGCCTCCTGTTCTCCTTCTCCGATACCGCCGTCGCGCGCCGGCTTCTCCCCGGGCATTCTATTTAGGCTTCTTCCTTCCGCATACGTCAATGGCCCCTCCTTCATGACTCGCTCCGCCACTAGACTGCTGTTAGTTTCCGGTGGGGAGGAATGTGGCACACTCTTCTCCTCCCACTTCCGGTTCGCCCCGTTCAGGCCCTCCTTACAAGGCTCAAGATCCTTTACCCACCTCAGTAATGCTATGCAATTTATTGACACCATTGGCATTGCAAGATTCTAATTAATTGTAGTCCGTTTAAGTTTCTGTGCTTCAAAAGCTGCCTTTCTAGCCCCCATTTTGCTAAGACACCGCCTTGGTTAACCCCCCACCATACAGTGAGCCTGCCTACTGCTACTCCTTAAGGCCTTGCCTGCCCAAGAGCCAGAGTCGCTGCCTCCTGCTCATAATGATTCCATGAATTAGGACCTGCAGTTTCACATTGTTTGCTTGTCTCTGAGCCACATCCCACCAGGGATATCTAATAACTTAGCAGTGTTACAATTATTTCTGGGAAATTTGTTCGTAAAAAATATCTTTTATATTGGTAAACATAGGATTTTCACTTTTCCACAGTTAGGGTGGGTAGAAAATCATAATTTTATGGCATGGCACGGAGGCCAATATTATGCAGTCCTCTTTAATTGCAAACTTGCAGCAGCAACATCACAATGAACAGAACTTAAAAAAAGAATCCTTTAAAGTTCTAGTCACTTTATAGTTCCCTGTGTGGCAGCCATCTTCCTTCTTTGTTGCTGCTCACAACGCAGATTAGTCCTATGTTAGAGCTCTTATGTTTTTTATCTTTATCGGTGTTCTATGTCTGTGTGGCTTTGGGCTGGTTGGTAAATGATGAATGTATGAGGATTGCTCTATGTGCTGGTTTGGTTTGCTATGGGACACGTTAGATTTATGATTTTATGGAATGAGCCCTTTTTAAGTTAAAGTGCTTTGTTGAATGCACTCGTTGAAAAGCTGAGCCCTTCAGGACTCAAATATGTTGCGCGCGTGTAATAGGCGCTTTGCGACCCCTTCCCTTAAAGCCTTTTTTATGTAAAAATGACAGAGCTCAAGGCAAAGGTCTCCTTCAAACGTGAGGCACGCGCGTCAAATTTTTCACCGCCCCAATCCCAACAACAGGAGTGGTTACATGAGCCTGATAATTTGAAGTTATCCGAAGTATTACTTTACTTTGCTTAACACTCCGCTGGAAGCAGAGTCTTAATTGAGGAATAGTTTCCGGCATGAGGCACGCGCATGTCCAACTCATCGGTCTGAGGAGACAGTTGGTGTTTGTAGTCCATTGCTGGACAGTTATATTTTAGAGCTCTTGTGAGGAGGTTTTCGGGGATATTTGAAGAACTAATTTGGAAAGCTGCTTAACCCCTTCAGTGCCCATGACGAGATGGTCTCGTCATGGGCCGCGGTTGCGCTGTGCCCATGACGAGACCATCTCGTCATGAACTCCGCCCGCTAATAGAAAGCCCGGCACAGGGCGGGGAAAGGGCGGGGCACAGAAGGGGTTAAGGGTCCTTTTTGTGAGGAGGTAGGGTCTTGAATTTAAATTATTCTGTTGAGTAAGGACAGGTTGAAGAATGGAAGATTCAGAGATAATAGAGAGAAATGTAGACAAGATTCATGCCTGTGTCAACAAGGCTGTTCCTGTTTTGGCTTCACAACTGGGCAGGAAGATAGATGACTGGATGGGGAAAATTGAAGGAAGACTCTCGGATAAGAATAGTGAAGAACAATTTTGGTCAGTGGAAGAGGTAGCAGGCGGCAGTGTACCTGGTGGAAGTGGCCCGAAGGTGGCCCAAAAGCAGAAACATGTCCGTAAAGAGAAAATGGTTAAGAATAAAGGGTCCTTTAATCAGAAAGACAAGAGAAGGGCAACTGTGTAAGAGTTGGATGGGAAGACTATAAAGGCCACAAAGGAACACAGATCGATTATCTGTAATGAGTCCTCCAGTAGTGGGGACATCGTGATTTCTTGCTCATCCGATCTGTATGAATCAGAGGAGGAAGGGTCTGAGAGGAAAAGATTTAAAAAAGAGAAAGGACGAAAGGATGAGATGGATCAAGTTAAAGACCCCCTAGGGGATTTCACTTTTGATCCGCATACAATCCAACATCCGCTCTCCCCTCAGTGGGTCCCTGCTAAGCATGTAGCAGAACACATTGAATACTGGAATAGGCAGGAAATGCCTAAGGATGTAAGAACCAGCCTCCATTTTGAATGCCCAAGACCTTCTTTAGCTAACAAGGTGGCTTATACCCCAGAGCTGGATACCAAAATGATAGCCTTTCTGAATAAGTCTGGAAGGGGTCCCAGGTGTGGTCTAGATAAAGGTTTAAAAGGGTGCCAAGATCGACTGCTCGATGTCTTTGGACCATTGACAAAGATTTTTGACTAATGTGAGGAGACATACCTCCAAGAAACAGCGGTAGATTTTCTAGAGTTGAGACAATGAGTCCAAAGGGCAGAGTGCCTGTTAGGTAATGCAGCTTTGCGTGCAGAGTGCAGGAAAAGTCTACTGATGAAAATAGACCCTAAGTTGGCCACGCAAAGAATCGGGCCAAGAGGCTAATGGTCTCCTTTTTGGAGAGGAATTCTTTAAAGAGATGGCCCGTTATGCAGGGGCATGCAACTCCATTCAAAAGGGCCAGTAGGACATTAGAAAGGTTTTTGGAGGGACCAGGAAAATGCGGGGTCGATTCCCTGGCCGTAGATTGGGGATCACGAGAAGCGCCTTCTCTCTTGGCTAACGACCCAGTGGGTACCAGAACTACGGATTTAGTTCCAATACCGGCTTCTTCCCCCAGAGGCAGAGAGGAAGAGGGAGATACAGAGGAGAAAGGAGGACAAGACAACAAGGTTTGTTTGGAAAAAGACCCGTTGTGTATTGTTCAAAAATTGGGTGGCGGACTCACCCATTTTTTTTAGACAGGTGGAAAGGGATAATCTCAGATCCTTGGGTTTTACAAATGGTAAGGGGATGCAGGATAGGTTTTATACAGTGATCAGTACAGGTAAGGCGTCCAAGGGTGTTACATTTTTAAAAAAAGGAGGAAAATATGGTAGAAACAGAGGTACAAGAGTTGGAAAAGAAAGGAACAATGGAGAGAGCGGCGAGTGCCTCAGTGGGATTTGTAAGCAACCTCTTTCTTGTAGAGAAGAAGGACAAGGGTGTGAGACCGGTAATAAACCTGAAAGAGTTGAACGAATGGGTGCAGTTCAATCACTTCAAGTTGGAAGGGAGCCATATGTTGAGAGATCTGTTGAGGAAAGGGGACTGGCTGACACGTTTGGACCTGAAGGATGCTTATCTTACAGTCCCAGTGTTTTCAGATCAGAGGAATTTCCTAAAGTTCTTTTGGAAAGGAGTTCTGTATAGATTCAAGAGTTTCCCCTTTGGTCTCACTTCGGCTTCTTGCTGTATCACAAAGTTGATGAAACCTATAGCCGCTTGGTTACGTTCCAGAGGTGAGCGTCTGATTGTATATCTGGACTATATTTTTATTATGTCTCAGAGTCAAGAATTGGCAGAGGAACATACGATGCTGGCCGTATGTGTGATAGAGGATCTAGGGTTTGCGATAAACCGAAAGAAATCATGTCTGAAGCCCAAACAGGAAACTGTGTTTTGGGGTTTTCAGATCTGGAAGTTGGATTGTACATTGAGGTTGCCAATGGGAAAGGTAAAGAAGATAATGAGAGAGATTTGCAGAATGTTGGCATGCGAGTGGATGAGTTTGAGACAAATAGTGAGGGTCTTTGGACTACTATCAGCCTCCATACAGTCGGTACTCCCAGCTCCACTACATTACTACGCACTACAGAGACTGAAAACAAGGCTCATACACAGGGGGGTGACTTACTGTCAGGAGGTACAGTTAGATCTGGAAACGAGAGAGGAACTAGGTTGGTGGTTGTAAAATTTGGAAGCATGTAATGGAAAGGCGATTTTTGGGCCAGTCCCGGAAGTAATAGTAGAATCAGATGCCAGTCCACAGGGCTGGGGTGCAAGATGTGGCTCGTTGACAACAGGGGGAAAGTGGACAGATCAGGAGAAGAAGATGCACACGAGAGTTGTTGGCAGGTTCCTTTGCGATAAAAAGTTTCATCAGGAATTGAATGACTTGTGTACTCTTAAAGATGGACAACATCTCTGCAGTGCGTTATGTCAACAAGTTAGGCGGCCCTCGATCTAAGACCTTGGCAAATTTAGCAAGGGATTTTTGGCACTTTTGTCAAAGCAGGAATATCATGATTCAGGCTCAGTGCATTCCAGGAATAAACAATACGATAGCAGATTGGAATTCAAGGGAGTTGAAAGATTTCAGCGATTGGAAACTGTACATGGAAGTGTTCAATTTGATAGACATGAAATTGGGTCCGTTCATGGTAAACCTGTTTGCAAACAGAGTGAATGCCCAACTAAGACGGTTTTACAGTTGGAGACCAGACCCGTAAGCAGAGGCAATAGATGCTTTCCTGCAGAATTGGAGCAAAATTCAAGGATATGCCTTTCCTCCATTTGCTTTGATTCAGAGAGTACTATTGAAGGTAAAAAGGGACAAGGCGGAAACGGTGTTAGTTGCCCCCTTTTGGGCATCTCAGGTGTGGTATCCAGATGTGATGGAATTGTTAATAGCAGACCCAGTACTTCTTCAAAGTTTTCCAGATCTATTAGTGAATATAGCAGGGGACAGACACGAGTTAGTCCATCAGGGTCAACTGTGACTGATGGATTAGTTAATTTCGGGAGATCATGGCAGGTGTAAGAATTATCGTTGGAGGCTTCAAAACTTATTAAGGAGTACTTGACACTAGGAACCTCAAAGACATATAGATTGGCTTGGAAAAGATGGGTTTGTTGGTGTGTTTCGAGGAGTCCGGTTCCCATATCAGCACCTGCAGTAGAAGTGGTAAACTTTTTAACTGAGGTTTTTTTGCTTGGAAGGTCAGCAATTTCGGCTGGTCATGAATTGGTAGATAGTATTCCAATAGGACAACTGGAGGTAGTGAAGAGATTAGAGATTATTAAGGAGTATAAGATTAAGGGTCCCACCAGGAGCTAACTATTCGTCTTTGTGGGATGTGGCATCTTGGTCTGAGAATGAGTTCCTAGATTTAAAAAGTCTTTCTCTGAAGCTGGTGATGCTTCTTTCCCTGATCTCATATAGACGGGTCTCGGATGTTTAGGCACTGGAGGTCACGGGATGTAGATATCTACCAGAAGGCGTATGTTTTAACCTTAATAAGAGAACGAAGACTATGTCACACACCATTTTTTACCCGAATTTGGATGAATGTAGGAAGCTGTGTGTGGTAAGATGTTTGAGAGAATATGAAAGAAGGGCAGAGAGTTTAAGAGATGTGACAAACTTACAACTAATAGTTGCTTTCAGGAAACCGTTCAAAGAACTGTCTACACCCACATTAGCTAGATGGGTAAGAGAGATAATGAAGAGGTCAGGAATAGATATCTTTAAGTTTGGGGCCCATTCTGCTAGAGGTGTTATGGCTTTCAAAGCTTATTTGTTAAGAGGAGGCTTGACTGAAAATGTAGCGGCTGCAGATTGGTCATCTGAGTAAATATATAAGAAATATTATTTTAAACCTGTGGAGTGTGCTGTGAGGAATATTATGGCAAGGCTTTAAACATGCATAATATTTGCCTCCGTTCTTTGCCATAAATTTTTTTTAAGTTGGACATTTAAGGTTGTTTGCAGCAATAGAAGGAAGATGGCTGCCACACAGGGAACTATAAAGTTACTAGAACGTTAAAGGATTCTTGTTCTAAGTTCTGTTCATTGTGATGTTGCTGCTGTAAGCTTGCAATTAAAGAGGAATGCATAATATCAGTCTCCATGTCTTTCATAATCATGATTTTCTACCACCCTAGCCGTGGAAAATCTGAAGGCGGTGTCAAAGCAAAAAGGGAGCTAGAAAGCTAATGTTTTTATGAGGCCACTTTTGAAGCACAGAAACTTAAACGGACTACAATTAAGTTTGAATGTTGCAATGCCAATGGTGCCACCAATATCAATGAATTATGAGGTAAAACATATAATTTTACTTGCTTAATGACAGAGGCTTGAGCGCCAACTGATTTTAAAAATAGAAATCACACTCTGCCTAGAGTCATATCAGTGAAAATTGGAACTTCAAACTCACTTTTCACTGGAAAAAAACGGTTTTAGTAATGCTCTTAGAAAAATCTGTTCTTTGATTGTATATTCTGTGAAATTAACTAGAATCATTTTAGGGTACGTTGTGTGATAGTGTGTGTAGGAACTCTATGTGCCCCAATAATTGAAAGATGAAAAGTCGAGTAAGATGGTCTTTGATGAGACTTTCAATGAAAGCCAATACACCAACATTATGTCCTGTTTACTTTCTGGAACTCCATTAAAACACAAATTGGAGTGTTGTAAATGATTTCCAATTCCTCTTGTTTACTTTTCAACTGTATCCTTCTTATACTGCGTAGTGTGTTCCTAGAGCTTCAGATGAACATGTTACACATTTTAGAAACACAGTGTTTTCAAATATTCAGTTCACTTTATTCGATCTAATTTAAACACAGATCATAATAGTATAGTACGGCTTTAGACTTTAGTTTCGTAAAGTGTCAGTGCATAATACAGAGATATTGACAACGTTACAGGAGCCACAAAGAGAGACATCAGGTATAAAAATAAGCCTTGAGCGATAATATTAAAAAAGTCAGTGAATGATGCAAAGTTAATTACATGAATGTTAAAACCTCACTCAGCGGTCCACCAAGCACTCCAGTTAACTTGTTGTAATATAACAGTATAGCTATCATTGTTGATTTATTAAATACTTTCTATAAAAGAATTTCATAATATTGTGCCTGGGCAGAATTAAAAAATATAACCACTGTTGTCTATTGTATTATAGATATACTATGGTAAAATATTTAAAAAGCATGCAAACCGTTTAAAACCTTAAAATTGCCATCAACATGACAAACTTAAAATCAATTAGACCTTTCTACTGGAGGGATCTTCTAGTCACTATTGACAAACATAAATAAGACGCTAAGCAGTAGTACAAAATGTGATCAAGACAACATTTGTAAAAAAAAAAAAGTGCTGGGCAACACTGCCTGAAATTGTGTTTCTGCATGAGGGGGAGGATAAATCTTTTGCTATGCGCCACGTAAAATTTACAAAAGAAGGTAATGTGCAGGTTTGTTTGGGGAGATACTCCATCGCACGGACAAGCCGGCAAAGCTTTCCGGGGGATAATTCCTGTGGGGTGGCCTAGCATGCATGGTATAAGGTTTAAACGAAATCTTGCTAATACATATCGATGTTGAGGATTAATCACAACAACAGGTATGAACTTACATTATGGGGGATAGAGGGTGCCTTTAGATATATTATCACCATGGATTTGTTACGGTTAATTTCCTATCTATCACTATCCCTTTAATTAGGGCTTATGGGGTTGTCAGGCAATTAGCTGGGTTCGTAGATAGAGGCTGCAGACCCAAGGAAGTCAGTGTGTTTTTAACATATTGGATCCAGGTAAACTTATGTATGTGGTCAAGGGTTAAGCAGTCCCTAATAATATTTTGTTTCAAATTAACAGTTTCCCTTCTCCACAGTGAATGCCATAATGGAATCGGAGCGAGGCAAACCACGTCTGATATATAGGGTACGTCCAGCTCAGAGTGGGTGTTGAAGTTGGAACAACTTCTGGGAAAGGCTAAAGGTTTTTTGTGAAGGTATCTTCGATGCTTTGAAGGGCATCTACAGTTGCCAGACCCCACACCCCTTCCCCATATGTGGTTACGGAGATGGCTTTTGCTGTAAAGATCTTTTTGAATGCCTCCAACGGCTTGGACACTGTTTTTTTTATTTAAAAAAATAGCCATAATACTGTTTTTCACAGCAGGAGACATCTATTAGTTACTATACTTGACAACATGGTGGTTCTGTCAAACAAGATCCTCAGATAGAAGGTTTCAGCCGTCCGCTATGTGAAAGGATGGCAATTTCTTATGCTGTTTCCCTCACACCAATATAAAGGTTTTTGATTCACTGACTTGGCGATCTAACATTGTCATAAATAAGACATACTCTTCTATGAGTTTCTGTAGTGCCACTCCAGTCCGGGATATTAGCACTGCATCATCTGCATAGAGTAGAATAGGGGTACGGTTGGTTCACCATGGGGACATCTGATGTAGAGTCTAAGAGGGCTGCTTCCACACCATTCGTGTATATAGAAAATAGGAAGGGGGAGAGGACGCACCCCTATCTGACTCCCCTAGTAATAGAAATCTGCCTTGTACATTTCCCCTGGCTTCCAAACCGAACGCACATCGAAGCGTGGGAGTACCGCTGACGTATAATTAGGATTATTGGCTCATCTATGCCCATCTCCTTCATAATTTTCAATAGATGTGAATGGGAGATGTAGTCAAAGGCTGCTGATAGGTCCATAAATGCCATGTAGATCTTACCCTTTTTGGCTGCAGTCAAACTCAGGTTTTACATTGATCCAATGTCCCTTTCCCGTTCTTAAATCCATAAGGTACTGGAATTAGTATATTTTTTGCTGTGGCCCACTCCTATAATCTGTTCAGTAATAAGCGGCCCATTAATTTGACTGTGCCATCCAGTAAAGAAATGGGCCTGTAATTTGGAGGCAAGGATGTATCTCCTTTTTTGGGAATGGGAAAAATAATTGTCCTTTTCCCAAGATTCTGGCGGCCCCACCACTGCAATAACGTTAAAGACGTTGGTTAACAAAGGTACCCAAAGGTCTGAGTTTTCAAAAAAGAGGTCTATAGGAGCTCCGTCAGGGCCATGGGCCTTAGCAGTGCTGCACTGCAGCAATCCATATCTGACCTCTGGCAAGGTATATGTTATGGAAGGTGAGGGGTCAGCTATGTCATCGTTAGAGGGAATTCCCTATCATCGTGTGGAAGCCCGACAATTTTGAGTGTTCCACCCAGGTGTCTTCATCCACATGGACATCTAGGTTAGGGGCTGTCCCTGTTTCAAGAATAGGGCATTGATTTCAGCCCAGAAGTCCCTTGCGTTTTTGTGGATGCTGCCTGTAGGAGGTTTTCCCATGCCTCCTCTTTCAAGGTTTGCAGTCTAGCCTTCCTGGTTTCTTTGTATAGGTGTCACAAGCACTTGACTAAATCCTTGTTTCTTGGATTTCTTCTAAGGACCATATGGAGGTAAATTCAAGTCGTAGTGCACTCTGCGTTGAACCAACGAGGTTCAGCGAAGTTAAAGGACAACACTGGGCATGTTAAGTTATTTCTTACTTTGCCCAGAATTATTTTAAAGGCTAGCACTACTCTGGTGGGTTCTATATACTGGTCAAGGCAGGCCATTATCTCCTTCTGGCTGTTGGCTACAATCAGGGGACTCAATTCCTCCTTGTTGATCTTGTCCCATTTGAGTTCTATACTATTCTTTCTCGCTAGATGGGGTTTGGAAATTCTCCTTGACGGAGGACCGTGTCTTTCTTTTCATTTTAGTTGGGAGGTTATCACTGCATGATCACTAAAAGATGTGGATTTTGGTATTACTAAAAAAGGGTTTTTTGGGGGACCGGTACAATCAGATAGTCAATGGTAGAACCCTGTGAAATGATGCTGAATGTTTTCTCTAGGCGGAAAGAGATTGTATTAACTGGGTTAATAATTTCGAAATTCCTTATGGTAAGGTGGCGGTGCGTCCATTGGGGGCGTTGGGGTGTTGCCCCCCTGCCCGCACCCGCAGCTCCCTCTGCGTCTCTGAACTTAAGTAAACTTACGTTCAGAGACGCCGAGGGAGAACTGACAATCATGTCAGTCAGTATGACGTCGGATCGCCCACCCCCTTCAGAGTCTGAAGGGGGTGGGCGGTCTGGCGTCATGTTGACTGACAGGCATTGTCTGTGGCAACAGGCAGCAGCCCACAAATGCGCATGAGTGGGGACGGAGGGCGAATTTTTGCGCCGTGCCCAGTCATCGCACTAGTTTTTCCACAGGCTGGCGCATGCCCATTAGAAGAGCGAGGGTTGAGCCAAGGCTCAACCCTCGGTCTCCTAATGGGCAGGAGGGCGGAGCGTAAGCCTGCTCTAAGCCAATCCTGGTGCTGCTCCAGCGCCAGGATTGTCTGAGAGGGGTCTTGCCAGCAGTGATGGGCTGTTCCAGTGTAGGCGCCAGATTCCAGAACGGACCCGTAGCGGCGCGGACCTTTTTTTAATAAAATAGTTGTATTACGTTATTTACCCCCGCGCGACATCCCCCTCCCCCCCACGAGCGGCGACTGATCATGGAGCCAGTTAAACTGCCCATGCTTAATGCAGATCGCTAGGCCCCTGAAACTACACTCTGAAATGTTTGCAGACACTTCTTGCAGCTCTTTGGCATATTTTCCAAGGCATTGAGTATTTATTGTGCTTGACATATAAAAACAAAATCTTCAGTCGTGTGCTGTTGCTCCCTCATGCGGTTTCAGTTGAGGCCGCGCTTGTGTTCAAAGCGAGCGTGAAGTTTCATTACATAGCGGAACGCGCATAAAGGTTTTATATCTCAATTAACCTGTTTAAGATCTTTGTGTAGGCTTGTGCCAATAGATAATTGGTGCCACGGTTTCGTAGGGTGCGAAACACGCATAGCGTCACAGCCATAATGACAGAGAAGAGCTGAACTGCCACTCCAGCACGCGCTGCAATTCAAGTATGCCTTATATATACTAGTCGTTTCTTGCAGTAGATGCCTTAAATGCGATGGGATGCCGCGATTGAGTCCATGCTGATTGTGCTGCACGACCCAAGCTATACCTCATTGTCAAGACCTAAGTAATCCAAATCCGGTGTGGAGTTGTTTGTGTTCCTGCCAGGAGAGGGTCTGGCATATCCGTCTGGGCTATTCCTAGTGGACCAGGCCCAAGACCAATCTGTCTAAAGCGTTATAGTAGGTACAATATGACAGACTGGGACAGAGCCTGAGCAATCGCCAGCGACTGAGATTAATTCAAGAATTCCTCTTGTCACTTCATTGTTTGCTGCAGAAGCCACATGGATGGCATTGTCAGGCCCTGCAGTACATCGAGGAATGGATACCTAAGCCTAATGTCTCGGAGGCCCTTGCCAAATTTATACTAGAGCTGCACAGCTAGTAGCACCCAAACAAGTAATTCACTAACAGTCAACGATTCTACTTACCATGGAAGATTAACGTCTAATTTGTTGGGTGGTAGGACATTATACTTTATGATTTAGCATGAGGTGAAGTTGTACAACCTGGTGTTAGGTGGTGTGAAGTTTTGGGTAGGTAAAGTTTAGAACTGCAGGACGGTGCTGTGTTTACTATGATGCAATCTAGTGTGGTGTTTGAGATTTTATGAGATTAGAAGTTGTATAATATGTTGGAAGTGTTGCATGATACAGCGTAATGTGCCACATGGTGTGGTATGATACTACGTGATGTAGGTGGACAGTGTTGTTTCATGCCCTGGGGGTGTAATGTTGCAGACTACAGTGCTGTGTAGTGTACTGTGCTTTGGTCTTATGCGGCTAGATTTTTACAGTGTGATGTTGTATGGTTTTATATGGTATGGAGTGTTTGGATTTATATTGTGTCATAATGTGCAATGATTTGTGAAGGTGTAACGTTATAGTATGGCGCGGCATGGAGAATCATGTGATATGATATGGTGTGCTGTGGAGATGTAGGAACAGTTTTTCCCCTCCTACAGTAGTGTCCTACAAAAGTGTCCCATATGTGGTAGACTTGCACTGTCTAGGATCGCGTTATGTAGTGTTTGGCATGATGAACTGTTTACGGTGCTGTGTAGAGTGATGTGGTGCAATGTTCACGTGTTATACACAACATTCTTGTCAGAAATAGAGATATTCACTTGAGATGAGGCACCTCTGCCGATTACATAAATACAGTCTGGTTAGGCTAAAACACATTTTAACACAATCTCTGCTCAACCCTTGGTAGGTGTGGCACAACCAACAGAAAATTCACTAAATATATGTGTGTTGAGCTCATGCAGTATGTACAATCTTACTGTCAAGAATACAACACAATACAATTACCAAACCAGTTTAGAACAATGAGAAAACTGTCATTAGCAAAAAATGAGAGCAAAATTCGGAGAAGTGGAACAGGAGAAGAAAAAGGCACCTAGAAAATATAAAGTGCCAACATAAAGTATTATTTTGTGGTTGACTAGGTCTTAGATTCCATTTCAGGCCAACCTGATAGAGCAGATGTCAGCTACACCAGTCAAAACGTACGACATCATTTTAGAGCTCAAAGTTTTCCAATGTGGCAAGTTGGACACTGCGGTCGTGGAGGGCCCACCATAGGCAGATATGTCGTCATCAAGCTCCCACCGAAGCGTTTTATGTTGGTTCTAACAAAGGAACAAAGCTTTAGTTCGTTGCACGGAAGGTTATTTTGCATCAGCGATGCTGTACTAGCCCAGTGGAAGAGCCACAAGGCCTCGAAGGAGAGATCTATTGGCTTTGCCATTGCTCCTTAGTTTACACATGTATGGTCATGGGCGTCCGCAGGGGGGGGGGGGGGCAAAGAGGGGCACTTGCCCCCCCCCCCCTAGAGCGCCCCTCTTTGGGCCCTGTGGGCCGCGGACCCCCAGGGGTCCGTGACACATTCCCAGGGGGTCCGCGAACTGGATCGTATTATATTGAAGCGCCCATGCGCTACTACGGCTACAAGCACTGAATGACAGCGCAGGCCAGGGCGGCAGGACCAAAAAAAAAACGGGCCAATCACCATTTCAGCTTTGGGGTGGAAGTTGAAGGGCGATTGGCTTATTATTTTATAGGCGCGCACGCTCGCGCACGTTCGCACGGCAGTGCGTCTTCCCTCGCGTTTGCGGCCAGCCCAGGAGCATTTTGCCGCCCAACGCCCTGTCTCCGCTTTCGGCTAAGAACACTAGCATTCCCGCATCTCGGAGCACTTGAGTGTTTATTTTTTTATTAAATTTACAGCTAGTGGGCAAGGGCAAGGCCAGGGGAATTCGGATGCCGTGTTTATTGAGGCCGGGTCACGGTGTACTTACTTACCCATTGGTGCTGGGTCAAAACGCTGCTGCAGCTTTTGCTCCAGATCTTTAGCTGTTGACTGCGGGCCCTGTTAATCACATCGGGGATCAGTGAAGATGAGTATTTTCGTCTTAGCTTTTCTCAATTCAATGTTCGGGTGTTTCTTATTGCCTGCATTGGAAAACACAAAGGGCTGTCTTGTGTCAGAAAAAGCTACCAGGAGCACGGAGGAGTGAGCCCTGATAAAAGCATCTAAAAATGGTTTTGATACAGAAAAAAGCATTGGTAAAGTAAGTAGGTCTTGTCCTTTCGACCTAATTGGCTTTGGCAATGCTTTTTTACTAATGCGATGCATCTTTAAAATAAGAAATAAAAACGACTTGCACGCACCCATGTGCACCATGATACTCTGGCAACCTCGCATGATGACAAACGCATCACCACGCATGTGAACACATAGTGCATGATGCAGCCACCATTTTGTTAATTTTTTAGGTTTCGCCTGCCCACTACTTGCGCTGTGCTTGTGAAATTTCTTGAATTTAATATATCTTGAGAGGGGGCCGTTATCTGTTCTCGAGCCGAATTGCTGTCTTCATTCGCTGTTGTGTGTAACTTTTTGTTGTTCTTTACTTGCCCTGGCGTCACACATTGAAACAGCTGTTACAGCTCTGATCTTTTAATTGTGACGCCACAAAGTATTCACTTGATCTCACTCTACATTTTATGTGGGCTTAAGTTCTTGAACTAGATTTTGTGACTTTGTTATGGGCAGTTCTATTTAGTGCGCTTGCACAAGCCCATGTGAAGATCTCCCGTCACTCTCTCCCCATATTGGAAAAACTGGACACCACTGCCATCTACTGGTTATTTTGTTAATTAAATATAAAAATTGCTCTTGCATACATTTTCTAAAATGAAAAAAAAAATGTTTTAATTATTTTTTTAAGGGACTGCAGTAGGAGGGATGGATGGTGAGCAACGAAAGGGTGGGTAGGGGAGGAGTCAAGTGGGGGGGGACAGCAATGGGAATTGGACATGGGAGCAGTGAGGGAGGGAAAAAAGCCTAAAGACAAAGTGGGAGAAGCAATGGACAAGCTGAGTGAGACTTGTGGTAGGAGGGAGCAACAAAGCACGTGAGCGGTATTTAAGTGTGGAAGCAGCACACGCGGAAAAGAGCAAGAAACACGTGATCTCATGGAATGCTGAAAGAACAAGAAAAAAGTATTTCACTGAATGTGAGCAGTGGAAGAACACAAGCCATCCATTCAAAAGGATTGTAAAGCAGCATTACTCCTGGGGAGGGACAAACACAAGAAGAGGAAGATTAGCCTTAAATAAGAACAAGCACAGGAGACTGACAAGAAAGTCAACCAATAGAAGGCATTGGGCAGGTTTTACCCCCACTGTAACCTTTTGATATGATCCGCAAGAGGTCTTTCCACAACAGACAGATAAAAGTGGTCTGTAAACAAGAACTAAAACATGGATTGCTTTACTTTCTGTAGCATAAACGTGTCTGTTTTCTCAATGCTCAAATGCAGTGTTGCTGAGCCACTTGGTGATATAAACCTGGCAGACACCTTGGACAATGGTGGCTCCTCCGCTACGGTGGAGAAGCATCACCCCCACAAGAAAACTAAAATGATAGTAACAGTGTTATTATCATTTTATTTTTCATTATCGGTATGCAAAGCCGGTGTGGACTGGGAACTCTCCTAAGTGTGCATGAGGGGTTTAGCCAGCCATGTCAGGCCAATCAAACCCCTCATGCGCACTTGCCATGTTCTCCACCGGGCTGTATTGTACAGCCCGATGGAGAACATGCCCAGCCTGCCATGCCCTGGCTGAGCACTGAACCACGGTACTCAGGCCAATCACAACGCTGCTGCACTGCAGCATTGTGATTGGTCAGGGGAATTGGGAGCCTGGGTGCTTCCTGGTTCATCAACCTGAAGAGGACGAGAACGGAGGACAGCGGCCACCAGCAAGGCAAGTGTTTTTTGTTTTCCTTGCCTCTTTTCTCGTTAACGCCCAACCCCCCTCCTTCCCCACCACCACTACTGCCCGGTAGCAGCTGCTAGTATTCTGAATTCTAAATTATTATTTTACCATTCCAAGATGCCATCACATTTTATAATCACTTGGCGAGAGGCCTGGCAGGACTGAAGCATGAGCGCTGACAAATGCTTCTGTTTAATGTATGCTATACAAAAGAACACACGTCTTTTTTTAGGTCACGCATACAGAAAGCTTGTAGTTGTATGTTTGTAAGCTACTAGCTGTACGTTTGCAAAAGATCTCTAGTGGCCCATACCAAAAACTTACAATGGGTTTAGTGCCCGCCCATAGTTTAATATTGTTTGCCTTTACTGCTACTTTTATTGCTTACTTCTAATTCAACGGCTTGCCTTCCTCTTTTTATTTGTATCTCTCCCACATCCTTCCCCTGCTCACATTTATGCCACTACCTTTTATTTTGGCACTCCATGAGCGTGCACGTTTTTTCCAGCTGTCTTACTCGTATGCTGCGTCCCAACCCCACAAATACAGGCCCAAACGTTGCTTAGTGTTGCTCCCTCCCACACCCCCAAATGCTCTCTCACTTGTGTGCTGCCGTTCCTTTTCAATACTCACCCCATGCGCTTCATAGTCTTCTCTTCTTCCCATATAAAAACTTTATAAAAAAATGGAATCCCTACCCCTGCCCCATGGCGTATAGCTTGTCTATTGGACTCTATATTGGTTTCGCCCACCTGCTCCTTCTTTGCTTCCCCATGCATTTCAGTACAAAAAATACTTCTTAAAAATATTTTTTGCATTTGCTGCTGGTCACTCGTCCTTCAAAAATGTGCTTTTGTGCAATTAAAAATGCCTTTTTTCAAATTATGGCTCCAAATTGCCATCTTGGATTGGTAAATAAAAATATAAATAAAATGGCATCAGCATCATTCAGTAGGATTGCACATGCGTGGTGACGCATGAACACTCCTACTATAGGACATGGTCACATGACATGACGCGTACATGCTAAAGTAATTATGTCTTTTTTCTTTTCATGTACAGCCTTCGCAGAAATAATTTTGCTTAAAACACTGTGACAAAGTCAATAGGTCACAAAAGCTTTGCTAACGCTGGTTTCTGTGGCATCAATTTTTCAGAAGCGTGTGAGTTCACTCTCCAGTAAAGAAACAAGCAGACGAAGTTCAAAAACATTTGTGCAATATCAGGTGCTTACAAGTGTTAATATTTAACGTCTGTCAAGTACTTGTTTCTGTATTGATAAGACAAATGCTTAAAGTATCTATTTACTAGACATTTCATAAATCCTTGTGTTGATACTAGACAGGTTTCGTTTATTAAAATATAATTCCTGAGCACTGTCAAGTTCTTCGGTGTTATGCCACATCATAACGTGCTTCTGAATTGTACGTCACTCTCATCGCCATATCCAAAAAGCAAAAGGCAGTTGTGATCATATAGTCACCCAAAACAGATTGACAATTGATTTAATGCATTTTCTGCAAAAGGCATTCCTTTAAAATGTTTAGTGACAGGTAGTCATTGCAGTTAGAAATATGATTTGGTATTATCTTGAAGACAACCAATTCTCCAATACAGTTTACATCGCTTCCTTGTAAAGATCATCATGTTTGACTCACAAAACTTTCTTAACTGCTATAAGCTAGCATGTTTACATTACATTTAGCAAAACTCCTTTCAGCAACAAGCTGGATAAATATAGACACTTTCTTCTACGGTTTCGTCTTTTTTGTTATCCGCAGCTCTCCTCGCGATGCAATTTACTTTAATTAAAGAGTTCTGGAAGGGTAGGAACCCGGGCGGAAAAAGCCTCCGATTCCCTGTCGCTCTAGAGAGTCACACAGTGCTGAAGATGTTGGGGATTTTTTAAATCAATTCTTTGAGAGGCCAGGTCACAGATTTTTAGTCTGTAAAATTAAGATTAATTTATGTCATTTTATCTTCTGTGTCTTAAGGGGCATTTCATCTTGCAGCAAGAAATATTCTGGAAATGCAAAATTAAGAGCACTTTGTGCAGTTTTAGTATTCACGACAGCAGTTGATTTTATTCTCCGATTGCTCCAGAACATTGATCATCTCTTCAATGATGGCTTGCAGAGCCCGGCCCAGCTGCACCGCAGAGTAAGGTTTCCCTAATGGAGGCACATGCACGAATGCCGAACGGCCGTGGCTTTGATATAAGGATGTATAGTATGTAAAATCACACAGGTACCTAGAAAAAGAAGGAGGAGAAAAAGGATAAGTTGGCTATTTCAACATACGTAATCTTTAGCATTTAAGCTCCTTTAAAAATGTTGTTAAATAATGTGGACTAAGTTAGTTAGTTGTCTTGTATCGCTGGCTCTAGCAGCTCTGAAAGTGTCAAATAAGTGTGAATAAGTATAAGGTACTTGAGAGTTACTGTTATTTTCCTAATAAGGCCTTACAAATTCAAACTGAGTTATTTGTCCAAGACATATACAGAAACACTCAGACACAAATTCCACCATGCCTCCAAACCTTTTGCAAAGGCTGCAAAGAGGGGCGCATTTTACGGACTATATGCTCCTAAATTCACTTGGCGGTTAAGTTATTTGCTTAGACACCTTAAGGGCATAACTACATAAGTACATTTCCGATGCTCTATCAATAACCAAAAATGCTCCTACGACAGGCCCGCTGTTAAAACTAATTTCTGATTATTGCTTTTTTTGATCCAAGTGATCAGGTCAGATGGCCACTCTACCTTCAGAAGCTAATACAGTTTATGTAAGGTCTTATAAAGCGTAATTTCCAAACAAGAAATCAGTCTCTAGGATGTCTGGGAGCATATTTCAAATCCACCGCCAGCACAAATAATGACAAAAGTATCCCGCTACCCGGTGGGTTCGTTAACATTTAAGGAGTCTTTCGGTGAAAGAAGCACATAACAAACGGTGTTACTTAATAAGGCAGAAGAGACACCTCCCACCACTCTTCAGATATGCATTTCAATTGTCAATATTGGATTCACAAAGGTTCATGGTAACTGCAATAATATGGGTGTTTACGAGGTGCCTTGAATGATGCAATTTCAAGGGAGAGGATTATCAGAATCTAACCTTGCATATTAACATGACCCAGACCCAACAGGAAAGACCCTCCTGCACTAGCCAACTTGACCTCTTTCAGTCTCAAATAGTGAAAAAACAGTTTTAAATTAAAAAAGCATTAAGAATTCCTTCAATAAAAGCAGAAGAGTATTGTTCCCTTGCTCGACGAATGGAAAACAGCACATTCAAGAATTCTTCAGAGAAGTTGGAACAGTTTTCCACTTTATAAAGATAAAAGATAGGATACTATTTTATGTCTTTTCTTTTAAAAACACATCGTTCCAGTGGAGAATGAATCAAAAGTACTATTGGTTGATTGGATGTCACAAAAGACAGAAAATGTTGCCTCATATGGACAGATTTGCTTGTTTGAGTTCCTTTCAATTTGAAAATATTTTTTTCAAGCTTTCTAGCACGCTGCATATGCAGATTCTACTATTATGAATTAGGAGAGCAGGCCAACGATGGGAAGCTAGGATTGTGAGCAAATCATTTTCCCTCCCTACCAGTCTGAAAACAATTTGACATGATCCTGCCTCATACCTGCCAGCGTCTTTTGATATCGAAACGGCAACCTCTGGTTCAGAAGCTGTGATCCGTTTACAAACTGTTTCCAGGTCAAGGACGGAGTCTATGCATTCTGGTCCACCTTCCACACAACAGCGGGAGCCTGGGCAGAAATGACAGTTGTCCAAACCACTGTAGCCCACATTATGTCCACATTTTTCCAGAGTGACGGTTGTAGCCATGCTGGATACGCCTACATGAACGACCAACTATGAAGAAATAAGACATTGATTATGCAAAGCTAACAATTGCTAAACATGTGATATTATAGGTGGAATTCAGAGCAGTAACTGTGACAAGCATTGCTGTAAATGGACTACTCAATGGAACTCATACCTATAGTGTGTGGCTATCAAGTATGAAAAGAACTGCAGGTTTGACTCAAATTAGCAGTGCCAAGTTGCTTCTCACCTTTATAATAGCTATACTGAACTGCAAACCCACATGATCATCAGCACGGTGGAACATTGTCATGGCATCCCCAATAAGGACCTGTTGATACTTTATTCAAAGCAAGAAGAGGGAAGGCAGGAAAAGCATGCACGACTCACCGATACATCCCAGTCAGAAGTTCCGAGTTCATATACAGGTTCTTACCTTCACTCAGTTTCTTTACAAATTCCAACCAGGACTAACAAAGCTATTAAGCATTATCACGTTACATTTATATTGTTATTGTTGCTCAGTACTTGTATATAACACCATCTGCCTTTAGTATGGCATCGCTGCATCTTATCCAGCGACCACCATTCCGAAAAGATCCTAAGCTTCCCAAGCAAGAAAGCAGTAGGCGTAGGTGACAGCGCAAACCAGACTGAAACTTCGGGGGGAAGAGGTTTACAATAGCCCCTGCTCAAGCTGGGGGTCTGCAGTACTGAGTGTACTTAGCCTAGTGCTTGCATAAGGCCAGCAGTGTAGCGCTTGATGACAGTCAGCTTACGGAAGACTAAGATGGAATAAGCTTGTCTGGAATACAACAAGGAATATTTTATCTAAGGTATTACGAGCAAGGAAGCCTTAAAAAAGAAAAACATTTAAGATGGAAAAGGATTAAAATATTTCTGAAATATAGTTCAATCAGGAAGGCAAGTCTGTCTTCCAGAGATGAAAAAGCAACTAGGCGAATTTATGATACATTTGGTGAATTCAAAGTAGAATTTTGAAGCTCATCAAAGTTCGTATTGTATGGGGATGTGTCAGCAACAGAGCCACGGGCGCTGAGAAAAACGGGCACATAGAGATACACAAGGTGAAAACACAGCCACAGGTATTAACTACACATATGAGAATCTTCTTTCAAGGGGTCTACCTTAAATGAAAGAAGAAAAAGGACAAGCTTCCTCAGTTTATGACAGGCAAGCTCCAACGCATGCACACGTTTCCACAAAAAAGTAAATAAAGGGCCACTGCAACCAACCAGGAAACAGCACACCATAGGAGAGCAAGAAGAAGCAATCACACAAGATCTCCATAGCCTCACCCACTAACTCAAGCCAAAGTCAGATGCCAATTACCCACCCATGATGGGTAAGGGTCGGCATACCGTTATCAGAGTACACACTACAAAAACAGCCTCTTGTATGCACACGCACTATCACAACAAAACATGCTTTACAGACAAAATGCCATGATGGCCAGGGCACTGGAAATTCCAGTCTACATTAGTATGGGGGTTATTCGAGTCCCCACACACCTGCACATAATTACATCAAACAAACACATTTCTGATAGATACTTTTAACCATTGATTCCTCAGGCTATGAATAATTCCCAGGCATGTTGGGATTGTTAGAGTCTAGGGCAATTCACTTTGGTGTTAAAGGCCTTTTTGCCCACCATCAAAGGAAGGCTGGTGTAGGTGCTGACGGACAACACGACGGCCACGTCGCTCTGAAACAAGCCGGCGTGGTGAGGTCCAGACCCTTGTGCCATTTGCGCTTGCGCCTCTGGAAGTGGCTGGACTGCCATGTTAATTCTCTTGTGGCAAACCAAATGGTAGGATCTTTAAACACCAGGGCTGCAGGCAACAAGCAGATTATGAATTGCAGTTGCACTCGGAGGTGGCACAGGTCATCTTCCAACAACAGGGAGAGCCCTGACTGGATCTTTTCACCAGTACAGAGAATGCACAGTATCAGCACTTTTACAAACTACAGTTTCCAAAACAGTAGTCCCTCTGAGAGGCCTTCTGTCTGGAGTGGATCTCGGGACGCCTGTGTGCCTTCCCGCCACTTCCTTTCCTGCCCAAAGTTTTGAAGATGATCAGGAATGACTGGGCCCAAGTCATCATAGTGACAACGGACTGGACCAGGAAAGCGTGGTACCTGGAACTCCAGGGCATGATCAGGTGCCCTCCAATCAAGCTGCTGCTTTGAGAAGATCTTCTGCTGCAGCAGCTAGGCTGTTTCATCCGAGCTTGCACACTTTGAGTCGCCATGATTGGAGATTGAGCGACAACAGCTGACCTCTTTTAACCTGCATTTGAGGTCGTTGATGTTATCTTGGAAGCAAGGCGGCCCGCCACTATATCAGTGTACGCTAGCTGTTAGAACTCATTTGTGGATTGGTCTGCACCCAACAAATTGACCCTTTACAGAAACAGTTGTCTGAAGTTGTATTGTTTGTTCTGTCCCCATCCTGGCAAGGGCTTACCTTGAGCACTGTTAAGGGCTACTTATTGGCTCTTTCAGCCTTCTTGCGGTAGCCAGATCAGCCTTTGGTATTTAAATCATCAGTTGTGATGAGGTTTTTGTAAGGTCTGCAACATATGTTTCCACTGAATCCCTTTGTGATGCCTCTTGAGGACATGAACTTAGTCCTCAAGCTCTTGATATGTACCCCATCTGAGCCATTGCAAAGTTGTGTCTCAAGTCCTCTTACCTTAAAGACCGTCTTTCTCCTTGCCAAAACATCGAGTAGACGTGTGAGCGAACTTCAGGCTTTCTGTGTAAATCAACCTATTACCAGCTTCTTCCTGAGAAGTTGGTTTTGCGGCCCCTAGCTTACTTTCTATCAAAAGTGGTTATTCCCTCTCATGTCGGTCGGGCCATCGCCCTGCTGGAATTTTTTGCTCTGTCTCACCCCTATATGGAGGAAGAGAGACTCCAACAGTTGGACCCTAAAAGAGCATTTAGTTTCTATATCGATTGTACATGGGAATATCACGTGGATGATTGGCTCATTGTAGGGTTTTTTTCCAGAGCAAAGTTCTTTTCAGCGAATGGGGAGAACCTTTGGTCACTCTTTTCACCACCGCCTGAATGGGCAATGTTAGCAATTTCCCATGTTTGAGGTCCGGCCTAGAAACTCAAATGCTCCAACAAATTCCTGGCAGCTTAAACTTTCGTGTTAAAGTATGCAGAAGATTAGGAACCCGTTGACATCCTGAGGGAGCTCAGGGTACTAAAGTGCAATGTGAGGGCGGGTATTACTTTAAAATATCATATGATTACATATTGATTTTTAAATAGTTTTGGGGAATGGGCATGCAATCCCATGTTACGGTTGTCTTTGGAGCCTATCTGCTTCTGGAACAATGTGGCAGGTGACTTCTTAGTAACAAATGCATCATTTACCGGAATTTACTTGTTGGGTTCATGGGGAAGACCACAAACTCTCCCTTTTGTAGTAGTCTTGGAGTCCCATACACTTTTTGTGTCACTATTGTATCCCTTGGTCAAAATTCAGATTGTATTGTTGGGCCTCTGAAGAACCAATCTGTTCAAAGAGAACATTGCTAATTCACTTGTGCATTTGGATTATGCTTGGAGGGAAAAGTGGAGCGGTCTCATTTGTCGTCTACCGTGGATGATTTGATCGGCTGAGTTTCCCAGTAAACTCTAAGCACTCATTGTAGTAGGTCCGGATGAACCTTAGTGAGCAGGGCAGTTAATAAGACATTTCCATTTTGCAGCTTTCCTTATAATGACTATGCTAAAGTTTCTGATAAAGGGGGTAGTTTTAACACCGTGTTACAATTTCTATTCTACCCACAAGGGATTTCTGAAATACTGCTTGCTACACAGACATCATTGTGAATACGGTCTTCATTGTGAAAATTCAAAAGAATAAGCTGTATTTGCATGAACTCAAGTCTAGCACAGCAACATTTGAAAAGTGTTTTGTGATTGGGTTTCTTCAGACTGACCGGAGTTGCGGTTGTGTAGTGAATCAGTGGGATAATCTACGCACCCAGAGTGAAATGAATGAGCAAATCATTGCCCTGCAATGATGGATCCCCACAGACCTCTGGTTTATTCAGGTTACCACAACTGAGTTGGTACCTCCACTACAACTATCCGGAAGATAAAGATCACTTACTTTGGTGGGGACATTAGTTGGAGCAAACACTAGGGGAGAGCAACAGCAGAGGCAAAGGAAAGGACATTTTGCCTACCTGCTACTGTGGTGAATGTGAAAGGTGCCCGCCTTCTCAGACAGGGGATTATAAGTGTTACTCCGTTTTAAAGACTCAAATGTTCAGTAGGAAAGCATTACAAGGGTCACAACAAGATTTTGGAAGAAGGCCTGTGAGGAAAAGCAAACTTATTGCAAGTAAATATGACACATTTGATTGGATAAACAGGGGTACCCTGTAGCACACGGGAGGACCTAAAATACTACAAACAGCAGAGGTATAAATGCAAATGTACACAAAATAAAACTCTGGGATGCTCTCATTGTATTGACAAAATCCCATAATGATATTAATTGGAGGTTTAGATGGGCTGGTTTTTTCACCTCTGCGCCTACTTTACATACTGTTAATGTATGTATGTATGTATACATGTATTTATGTATTTATTGGTATTCAAACCTAGCTAGGAAGACAAAGAGTGCTTTACCTTACTTTTAATTCATCATTTTGGTAAAACGACTAAAACATCCAACCTCGATAATAACAAAAAATGTGATTTGTCTCTGGATTCACAGAGACCGAAACTGTAAATTCTGCTTTTGACTCTCCATTTACACATTTCTCATACAAAAAGCTCAAACAAGAAAAGTCCATAATAAAACCCTCTATTCAAAGACAATAACATTCTCGGATAAACAGCAACAGTTAAAGGAACTTGCTTGGAATCCTGCTACTCACTTGTGGCGTGTGCTTCTTCCACAGAGCTGGAATCATCCTCTGCACAGCTTGGTATTCAACTGGAACCTCATACACATAGAGGTCAACAGAGTCACCCAGACCCAGTTTCTCCAGCTCCTAAAGTGAGGAAATAGTAGTTTTAACTCCGGTAGTTATCAAGTCTTTTTCCATGATGCCTCCATCTTCTTTAAGGGATCACAGCATAATACAAGAATTAAACATCACCAATTCAATCCATTGAGGTGAGGCCAAATAAGCGAAGTGATTTCTGGTTTTGCACGAAAACACAAAACTTAAGGCAGACCCTCATCAAGCAATATAGTATTCCATTGTTACTGCCTTTATGGCTCATAGATCTGACATAAAATACATAGAAATCCTTAGAACACCTAGCAAGCAGTGAATAGGTTAAAGTCTCATTATACTACTTCTCAAAGATTTTAAGAGGATTTCTAGACTTGAAGATTCTAACCAAATGAAAGGATATAAAAGCATTAGCCACTGCCTGGAGAAAGGCAAATATAGTGGAAACAGTTGTGAGCTTTCTACCACATAACAGGGTGGGAAATGTTTACATGTATGTTCATTCAGAGTACAGCCAGGCTGTACAAATTATGTCCACTGACTGCATCTTTTCTCTATAAAATAATAATAACTGGTTCAGAGTGCATCTACCTGTTGAAGGCAAAAGGGAACAACATCCATACAGTCTAGGTCATTGCCAGTTTGTCCAAGTAGTGAACAAAGCCTGTACAACCTTTACCAGTTGCTCTGGCCTACCAGGCAAGACTCTAGGCGTATCTTGGTTCAACAGAAGGCAGGGTTGTCTGTCCAGTCAGAATCTAAAGTAATGTCCCTTGGCACACCAGGTAAGAATCAAAGCTATGACGTGAAAGCAGTACTAATATTTGGGTTATAAAGTTGTAGTTTTCACAACTCTTAACTAAGAAAGACAATTATAAAAATTTCAAAAAAAGCTAGTGTGTAGATTGCTTTAGATCCAGATTACCTGAAGTATCCAATTCACACTTACATTACCATCACCTTATTCAGGCTGAGTGGTAAGAGATCAGCAAGCATACCTGGAGGCAATTCTTAGTTATAGACCCGTGCAATTACTCCAAATGGAAGGATTTAAGTGGACAGCAAAAAGAAAGACAGAAGTTCAAATACCACCCAAAGTCTGAAGCATGCCTTACACACGCATTTTCATATCATACCCTGTTCTTTTCAAAAGTAATAGTAATTAATTTACCTGAACTGCGATCCAGCTGGCATTAACTGCATGTTCCCCGAATGGACCAAATCCTGAAATTACAGAAATGTCAACTATTGTGAACCTTCTTTTTCTCTCCATATCAGTTTACTTCTGTTCCTTGATTTTTTTAATGGTTTTGCAGATAAACAGCAGAAACATGGCAATTCAAGGTATTCATTTTACATAGAATTTCAGTTGCTGGCTGAGATAGTTCTTACTTTGAAACAGCAGTCCAACTGACAGGCAGTAGACACACTGCTTACTCCACTGTTTATCCCAGCAATCTCCCAAATGTCCATATTGGCTGATAGTTCATAGTGAGGATAACCTGCCTGAAAGCGGTGCAAGAGCCGAGACACAGTCCAGCTAGCTAACCCTGCTCACTACACAAATCAGTTTTCCGTTTAGGTTGGGTCACTGATACAGGCGAGGGAGTTTTCACACTTTCTTCTACCTGTGCCCACATAATAGGGAGGCGTGTGGGTTGGTATGTAGCGAAGACACTGTTGGAGTGGCATTGAGTGGAGTCACTTAGAGTAGAGTGAACTGGTGTAGAGTGCAGTGGCGTACAGTGACAGAGTTCAGTAGCATACAATGCAGCATTCCAGAATCCAGAGGCATAGATTAGAATGTTGCATGGGAGAGTGCAGTGCTCATAGTAGAGCTGCATAGAGTGCAGTTGTACAGAGTAGAGTGGAGTGGCGTAGAGTGGTGCAGAGTAGAATATAGTGCTATAGAGTGTAGTGGTGTATAGTGGAGTGCTGTAGAGCGCAGTGGTGTAGAGTGGACTGATGCAGAATACAGTGGCGGAGAGTTCAGTGGGTAGAGTATCGTGGAGTGCAGTGGTGCAAAGTGGTATAGAGTGCAATGGTGTCAAGTAGAGTGCCGTACAGTGGATTGGGGCAGAGTGCAGAGGCGTAGAGTTGAGTGTTACAGATTAAAGTGCATTGGCCTAAAGTGTACTGGCATAGAGTGCAGTGGCATAGTAGAGTGCAGTGTTGAAGAGTGGCATAGAGTGGAGTTGTGCAGAGTACATTCGGAGTAGACTGGAGTGGTGTAGAGTAGCGTAGAGTACACTGGCATAGAGTAGAGAGCCATAAAGTGAAGTGGCATTGAAAGCAGTGGAACAGAGTGGAGTAGAATGCAGTGAGGGAAAGTGGAGTAAACTAGAGTCAATCAATCAATCAATCAATCAAAGGCATTTATAAAGCGCACTACTCACCCGGAGGGTCTCAAGGCGCTGGGGGGGGGGGGGGTCCGCTACTGCTCGAACAGCCAGGTCTTGAGATTCTTCCTGAAGGAGAGGTGGTCTTGGGTCAGGCGTAGTTCGGTGGGGAGGGCGTTCCAAGTCTTGGCGGCCAGGTGGGAGAAGGATCTACCTCCTGTAGTCGCTCTGTGGATGCGGGGGACGGCTGCGAGGGCGAGACTGGTCGAGCGGAGGTGGCGTTTGGGAGCGTAGAAGTTGAGGCGGCTGTTGAGGTAGGTCGGGCCTTGGTTGTGTAGGGCTTTGTGTGCGTGGGTGAGGAGCCGGAAGGTGATTCTTTTGTTGATCGGGAGCCAGTGCAGGTCTCTCAGGTGTCTGGAGATGTGAGTTCGTCTGGGGACGTCGAGGATGAGTCTCGCCGAGGCGTTCTGGATCCGCTGGAGTCTCTTCTGGAGCTTGGCGGTGGTACCGGCGTAGAGGGCGTTGCCGTAGTCCAGTCGACTGGTGACGAGGGCCTGGGTGACTGTTTTCCTGGTCTCGGTGGGGATCCACCGGAAGATCTTACGTAGCATGCGCAGGATGTTGAAACAGGACGAGGAGACGGCGTTGACTTGTCTGGTCATGGAGAGGGAGGAGTCCAGGATGAAGCCCAGGTTGCGTGCGTGGTCTGTCGGTTTGGGTGCGTTGCCCAGGGCAGGGGGCCACCAGGAGTCGTCCCAGGCGGAGGGTGAGGAGCCCAGGATGAGGACTTCCGTCTTGTCTGTGTTCAGTTTCAGGCGGCTGGTCGTCATCCACTCGGCCACGTTTTTCATCCCTTCGTGTAGGTTGGCTCTGGCGGTGGCAGGGTCGTTGGTCAGGGAGAGGATCAGCTGGGTGTCATCGGCGTAGGAGATGATGTTCAGGTTGTGTTGGCGTGCGATGGCCGCAAGGGGGCTCATGTAGACATTGAAGAGGGTGGGGCTGAGCGAGGAGCCCTGAGGGACGCCGCAGGTGACTTCCGTGGCTTCTGATCTGAACGGGGGCAGGCGGACTCTCTGTGTCCTTCCGGTGAGGAAGGAGATGATCCATTCCAGGCCCGGAAGCCTGACTGGGAAGGGTCGAGGGAACCAGTCGTCTCGAGGAAGGCTGCCAGTTGCTTGTTGATGGTCTTCTCGATGACTTTGGCTGGAAACGGGAGGAGCGAGATGGGGCGGTAGTTCTTGAGTTCGGTGGGGTCCGCCGTTGATTTCTTTAGTAGAGCGCTGAGTTCGGCGTGCTTCCAGCTCTCAGGGAAGGTGGCGGTGTTGAGGGAGGAGTAGAGCAGAGTGGCAAAGACTGGAGTATGCATGGTGTGGTAGAATGCAAGGGGAGTTGGTGTGAAAAGGCTTTGCCCTTGAGAGGGACGAACTCACCCTGAACATCCTAAAACAAATAAAGCTGGCTAATAGAATACCACAAAATGAGAGTTACAAACTAAAACGTCAATGATAAGCAATGGTGGAATGCATTCCCAAGGAAGCTTTCTGAATGTTCCCAAGAGGTCTCTCGCAAACCAGACAGCTGTGCTGTCTGGCAGGTTTTGACCAAAAAAGGGGAATTCCAGGCATTTTTATTATGTAAAGTAGAAAATGTAAATCTTTGTGACTCTTACAGACTGCAGGACAAGCTGATAATCTGCACACATGCATAATGAATGTAATCTGTATGACCCCCTGCATGATATTGTCCGCAACCATAGAAGATTTTTTTTTTTTAAATATCGGGCCTCAAAAATGGCCATAAGAAGTATAGCTTTTATTCAAAGAACAGCATATTTTTCAGAACAAACCAAACGCTGGTGCACCACGTTCTGCTCATTGTGCAAATGGTCAATGTCCACTGCACAGATGATCTTTTGTAATGAGTAACCACTGCTATCATACAACGTTAGTCTGATATCTACTGTAACAAAGCCTTCTCGAAGAGAAAGGGGCTTGAAAAGAGGTTTAGTAATTCAAATGTAGCGCTTTCGGACAACAGGGTTTTCAATTTATTGCTAGGTAGAGGCTTACAAACTATAAAGGATTTGAACCAGAATCATTAGCACACATAAAAATGTGCACCTTGTGTAAAAATGTTATAGCCAAATAATTAGGAAAGACAGAAAATGTTCACAGCAGAACGTCAAAAGAAAAGAAAGTATTCATAGGCAATTGGCAAAATATGGCCAAAATAATACATTCTGGATGAAGGTTTTTTCCAGGTTTTACTTGAATGCTTCTCTTTTTTATGGAGCCAGGATTTATAAATACTGCAATTCTGCCAAAATAGGGTGTGTTACATGCAAGCCACAAAAGGGTGCCACAACGTGGTCGAAGGCGGTAGATGCAAGGAGGTGTGCAACATCAAGGGGAGATGGATTTTCTGTCTGCAAGCATCTCCTCACACTTTTGCAGTAGCGTAACTCAACACTACTCACATAAGGAGCTATTTCTTGCAGAGGCATTAGTAAAGCGTTTTGGGGACACCAAAAAACGACAGAAAAGTAATTAACAGGCAGAAATAAACTTTGTGATAGTAAACATACCCTCTCAAATGAGCCTTAAACCATCTTCCATGTAGCTTTTTAAGTTGCAATCCCTCTGTCCACTTTCTTCTTTGGAACTGCTAGAACTTTAGTTTTAACCAAGCAGTCGAAAGATAGGAGAAAACAAAAGAACCGGTTTGTGCAACTCACTTATCTAAAAAATATTTTGGTAATAAAACATTTTAACGTTTTGGGAAGGTTGGCATCCGCCATCATTTCTGACTACAAAATCCTCTCAGAGGCTCAATCAAAGTACCTCACCATTTCATTTCTAAAAGCCTAATTAGTAGATCTTAGACGTTTTATTGGTGGCCCAAAATATATTAAATTTGGTCCTTAAAAATATATTGATTTTTATCCTTGTCTTTTTCTTCAGAGGGCATGTTAACTGAATAAATTCGGACCCCCAAATTGTCTATTATGCAACCAAAATATCTATAAAATTCCATTATTAGTGAGTCAAATTCACTTTATTTGAACAGAAAAAGAACTATTATTAAAAACTTGAAAATGACCTATTATTGCAACAATATGTACTTCATTCGGAACTTAACAGGTAAGTTTTATATTTGTCCCTTTGAATGTGTACTTTTTCAAGCCCTTAAGGGCCCGTTATTTGGACTCCAATAAGATTTATCATCACCCTACAGTTGAAAACATAAATGACCAGTAGTTGGACTTCAATACACCTTTCTTCTGGACCTTAAAATGTACTTTGTCTAGCCCTGCGTGAATGTTATGAAGTCAAAGACCTCTAAAGCATCTTATTTACAGCCCAAAATGTCAATTATTTTGGCCAGAGCTTTCGTTTGACGACCCGGAAGCAAAAGAGACATGTTAGGGACACAAAGTGCACTTCATTTGGAAACTAAGCATGCTAAGCATGTATCCTTTGTAAAGTCCTTTGCACTTGTTTTTGTTTCTAACAAAGGAGTGGTGGAGACACGGACTCGAAGAGAGGACAAAGGGGCTGAGGGGCTGCGATCAGTCTGTTGCACACTCACCAGTCACCACCACGGCTTTCTTTTGGGCCTCCATGGCTACTGCCTCCCAGCCCCAGCCCCCAGCCCCCAGCCTGCCGCGGCAGCTGCTCCTCTTCCTGGCCACTCGCTGCCCCGGCCGCCCAGCTGAGCTCGCACTTCAGACAGTACAGTCCTAGGGAACAGCAACAAGGCAGCCGTCACTGAAGCAGGAAAGAAGGGACTGTTCCCGGAGAGACATCAACGGCGCCATCTTTGAGTGGTGCCAGTACACATAAACCTGGGTAAGAATCTCAATGAAACATCAGAAAGGGCAAAAATCTTTGCTAAACCTCATCATTTTTTAATTTGTAATACGAGACCAAAATATAAGAACTATTTTCCTCTGCGAAATTAAAGAACATTCTAAAAAACAAAAGGTAATTCATCAATGTCTGTACCCTTTCTGAATTTGCCGCAAGCATTTCAACTTACTTAAAAAAAAGAATCATATATAATTGACAAGTTTTCTGTTAAACTATAAAGGCTCAGTCTCGGTGCATTAGGAATGTGGCTGCATATCTTTGACCGCTTACTGCCAGAGTTTCTGAAACATTGAATTCTGTGCGAAATTAATAGCCATTTTGGAACGGGTTTTGGCAAGCCTATTCAGTCTCTCCAACTACTTTTGACCTCATAAACGGAGTCTCTCAGGTTTCACTTAGGTTAGGGACTATGATTTAAGTGATTCGTATGCTTGTTTTTTTTTTTTAACATGATAGAAACAACCTTGTTTGTTAACCATTTGTGTCCCTGTTTTCCATGTAAGTGGCAGGCGATGTTACTTGATAAACAAAATGGAGCAAATCCCACTCTATTCTCGTTTATCATTGGGCGTCTGTCTTCAATACACATTTTAGGTGTAAATTATTTTCATTATGTTTTTTCTGTTTTGATTGTTCATATGAAAGGACTATCCATGCTGGCTTATGGTACTTCTACTTTGATAATCCTCTTAAATGCACAACTTCACTTTCATGTTTTTTATACAGAAGGTTGAAAGGTGTTCATCTGACTCTAGTTGATTTATTTGTTGAGAGGAAGATACACTGTCAATAAATGCGGTCCATGGCAACAATTCTGTACAACAGTATACGTTTTTTAATGGGGTCCCAAATGAAGAAATTCCACTCCGCTTGCAGAGTTTTTCCCAGTGGTGCAACTAGGCCTCATGCCATGCCTGTCGGCGCCTGCATTTGCCACCTGCGGCAGCCAAATTTAAGGGCGGATGGGTTCTGGCGATTCCTGCCCTTGCTGCCCCTCGACGGCCGCATGTAAGAGCGGGCAGGGGGAGGCCACCCCCCTAAAACCCATGCTTCCTGGGGCGGACCGCCCCCACCTCTTCCTTGCTATGCCACTGGTGTTTCCCACCTTGCTCTCCGCGTAGTGTCCGGAGTTCTGCAGAGCAGAGTTTTTTCCTCGCTCGTGCTCGCCAACTTTAAGTTCAAGTTGGCGAGCAAGGAAAATCTTACTCCAGACCAACTCCCAGTGAGATTTCTCAATGCAGCCAGTCGAAGATGCCCGCTATTGCTCTTGTTGGGAAACCTTCCGTTCACGTTGAAGAAGCTGCTGCTTGTGTAGAACATCTACTCGAGCGGCAGTGAGAAGCAACACCCTTGTGCGCTGCGCACGGTGCTGTTCGTGCTGATTTTCCAGCACGGGACAAACATTCGGCACTAAAAATCAGCGCGAACGACGTGACTTAATGGACTCTGCCACTTGTGGACCTCAGTGTAGCGCGGCTGAGTTTTTCAGTCACTTTGTTGAGTTCCACGTAGCAGAACTCTGCGAACCCATCCCAGGCCTAGTGGCTACATCCTTTGAGTTTAAGCCATCTCTACTAATCTATGATGCAACAATGTAATGCCCAGGTAGTGACATCACTGGTAGTTACAATATCGGATGTGACATAAGGTGCTAATCGACTACCAACATCCTTGTGTTTAGTAGGGTTGTAGATGGGTTGTTTTAAGGGTTAAATTGCTCTGACTTATGCTTAATTTGTAAAAAAACAAATGCCAGGGGTCTCACCAGGAGTCCACTGCAGCTTGCACCACACATTTCCCCTGCCATGCTGCCAATGATAGTAACAACACTACTACTAACCATCACACACCTATAAGTATGACAGTTTAGACTATTACAGGCACCCAACGCTAGAGGCATGACTTGGGTGGCAGGTAAAAGTCATTTTAATGTATATTGAATTAATAATTAACTGTTGTTGTGGTAATCTCTATATTAGCCAAACAGTGCCACCTTGTAGCAGACTGCTATAAGCGCCGGTGTTGACAATTAAGTGCTTGTGCCGAGCACCAGAAATCACCAGCTCAAATTGTGCACTCTTCTGAACTTTCTATTTTCCAGATCCCTTTGCTCCATGTTTCACTAATTCTTAAAGGTTGGGGCTTTGGCTGTCCTTAGGCATCCAAATTTTCTGAACCAAAGCGTCAACCTTTTTTTTTTTTCTTTTTTTTTGTTTTTTTTTTTAAATTTTATTGAACAATAATTCGGTTACAAGCACGGGCCTACAACCACCAGGGCCGGCCGCTAGGTACAGAATGAAATATACATTTATCAAGGCTGCAGTCAGTTCCCGGGGCTCAGCCCCGTAGTGGCTCCGGATAGTTCTAAAGGAACAGGAGACTTAAGTCCAACAGACACAAAAACTAAAAGAAAAACAAAAGGCGAGGCATAAGGGCAAACAGTGCGGGTCAGGCTTCCTCCGGGGAACTCCAGGTCAGACCATTAAGCAGCAGGCAAAAGGAAGGAGTACCGGGAGGCTGGGGATGGGGGGGGGGGCCAAGGGAGATGAACGTCAATATGTAGTTATTCCAAAAGGTGCCAGGAACCGTCAAGGGTCAGGGGGACATGGCGATATCGGTGTCCACCAGGGGGGGCGTACAGATACCCCCGCGATACGCATTCCATTGCCCCCAGATTCTACCCCATGCCCCCGGCTTACCACGGGCCACATACACAGTCTTCTCCCTGAACATACACCAGTCCATATTCTCCTTCCATACTGACACGGTGGGCGGCCGCTGGGGGCCCAAAGCTGCGCTATATCTCTCTTGGCAATCATGTTCCCCAGGGCCGCCCACCGAGTCTGAGCCGCGCTGTAATCATTGGGCTCCCACACATTCAGGACACAGCGACGCACCTCCGGCAGCAGCACAACCCCAGTGACCTGTCCCATAACCGTATGGACCCGGCGCCAGTAGTCCGCCACCTCGCGGCACTCCCACAGGATATGGAGAAAGGTGGCGCTGAGCCCACAACCCCGCTTACAGAGCCCGTCGTCGGAAAATCCCATCGAGACCAAGCGAGGACCCGTCACATACACCCGGTGAAGAATCTTAAGCTGTACCAACCGGAGACGGGCTGGAATGGCGACCTCCTTGGGAGACGACAGTGCAGACTGCCAGTCCTCGTCGTCCAATTCCACCCCATCCCCCGTCCAAGCCTCCCGAAGGCGCACAAAGAGGTCAGCCCGATGATTGATCAGTTTTTTATAAATTAAAGAAATAGTACTGTCAGGGACATGTCCGTCAAGTATGCGGTCCTCGAGGGGCGAGGAAACCGGGATCTTGGTCCCCTCCACAAAGACCGAGAGCAGGGCGTGTCGAACCTGGGCATAGCGGAAGAACTCCCTGTCCGTAAGCTCGTACTCGGCCTGAAGCACCGCGAAAGTCTTAACCGCGCCCTTATGCCACAGGTCTCCCACTGTGCTGATACCAATCGTGTCCCACTGGTCAAACCCCTTCGTAGTCCAGAGGCTGCCCAGGCGATCGGAGGCAAACAAAGGAGTAGCACATGTTAGTCGCTCACTCCAGCCCGTGGCCGCAGTGGCAGCCCTCCAGGTCCGCACCGCAATCTTAGTAGGACCCGTAAGGGTCCGGCCAGCCGAGCGGGAGTAAAGTGCCCTGTTATAGTTCCCGCCGGGAAGCAGGAACTTGTCCATCTCATACGCCGGATTCAAGCCAGGCGCATACGTGGCATGGTTAATAGCCGAAAGCTGCGAGGCCCAATAATACCTGCGAATGTCGGGAAGCGCGATGCCCCCGTCGTACCAGGGGAGAGTAAGCTTAGCAAGAGCAATACGCGCCCGCCCGTCCCACACCAATCTCCTCTGCAGGCTCTCCACCTCCCGAAAGTAGGCCACTGGGATGACGTCGAAGGAGTTCTGGAGTGCATAGAGGAACCTGGGAAGGGACATCATTTTGAACAGTGCGGCCCGACCCAGCGGGGACAGGGGCAACCTGCACCACCGGGCCGTGTCCTCCCGCAATCGCCGAAGTGGACGCAGGAGATTCTGCTCATAGCGAGCCACCGGGTCCAGCGAAACGTATATCCCCAGGTACTTAAAGCCGCTCAGAGATACTTGGATCGGAAGCCGAGGCGGCAGGAGAGGAGGCAAAGCGTCAACCTTAACACAAAATATTCACCCCTTCCCCTTCCTGTTTCACCGGCCTTGGGCTGCTAATAAATATTAGTTTTCACTGAGTTTTGTTTCACACTAAATGTTATGGGCCTCTCAGGACAGTACCACCATGTCTCCCTTTCGATGGCAATGTTTTATTCAATCCCTCTGCTTACAGCACGTTGGCAACATTCCATGTGGCTGCTCTTTCCATGAAGATTCTTACACACACTTCAGTTAGTGACTTACCTCCAAACACTGTCTATCCTGTGCGCTCAATTATTATTTTTGAAGTCTCCTCTCACATAGTCGTAGAAGGAGCCTGCTTCTGTGAGTGTTCACACTGTCCTCTCTCACATAGTCATAAAAGGTGTCTTCTGTGAGGGTTCCCACTGTCCTCTGTCACATAGTCATGGAAAGAGTCTGCGTTTGTGAGGGTTCCAACTGTACTTGCCCACTTGATTAGAATAGGTAGTTTATGCTTTGTGAAAGTTATTATAGTTATTATGCCACTGTTTTGATTCTTGGCACCCAGTTTGCCAGTTCTCAAGCTATCCCATTGTATTAACAAAAGTATTCCATTTTAGAAACAGTCAAAACAAAGGTGGGAATATCATCAGTTCAATTAGATAGAATTCAAGAATATTGAAAGATATTACTCCTCTAAATCATAATGAATACATATGAAACAATCAAGGTTTGCATCAATATATTTAAAAGTAATCACCGCATACATATTTAATTGGCAATTAAAAACAAGAGAATATATTGGTTAGTTACGAATAACCTACTAAAGAATATGCCCCCTTCACTTTCTGAATATTATATGTCTTTTTCTTTTCCATCATCGCCTTCAACCATACCCTCATATCTCACATGTCCCATGGGGACATTGTCGTCTTCTCTAAGTTAGCATGAGCACGCTGCAGATTGTCTGCTGCTTTGTGTACGTTACTACACAAGTTTATTTTGCAAATGTCTCTTTTGCCGTTTTCACATTAGAACCTATCGCTGTGTTCACACTCTGCAGTTTCCTGGGATTTAGTCTGAACATTGTGTGCAAGGTCGAACAACAATGACCCTTGTTATTCTGTTCTGGTCAGGCCCTAGCACCTAGACAAAACATACCGATGCAGCTGTAGTTTTGGGAATACGTACTTTGGTCTTATTGGAATACACAAATAGGTAGTGGACACTTGGAGAGGGACCTTTCAAGGGAGAAGAGCAAGACTGCACCTATGATATAGATCTACCATCTATAGACTGAGGTACGGGGTCTGCAGATAACACCCAGCAATCTTCTAATATATAATCACTCTGCGTCTATACAAAGGGAGAGAGGTTAGGCTATATTGTCTTTTCATAATGACAGCTCCTTTCATGATTTATGGACTAATTGCTATGCTGACTATATTTGTGTTATGCATTTTGTTGCATATTGTGGCACGTATACTGCATATTAGAACACGTCAGTTAAAATAAATATTTTAAACTTGTTCATGTCTCTGTCAGATTTTATTGTGGACAAGTACAAGAGTGTGAGCGAAAGGATGTATCTTGCAACCGCGATTCCTGAGAGAGTCGGGAGTGTTGTGTTCTGGGGTGTCTAATCACTTATTTCTCTGGGAATGAATAGTAGTGCAAGTGAGACAATATAGCTAGTTGGTTCTGGGCTCATGGGTACTAAGGTGGTAGGATGACTCACTCGATATGCACTAAGGTGCCATTATCCTACGCATGGTCCTATGTTTTCACAAAATCCCTGCAACATGGCACCCAAAGTTTGGTCTGGTACTTATTCACGAGAACCCTAAGAAGCCCTTGTCCACAATACCCTCTTAATGATTCCCGGAGACGTTCGTGTTGGGCAGGTTTAGGCTCTTCCATTTGTAGGGTACACCTATCTCTGAAGGTTATTCAAGCTTGAAGTTTAAGAGGTTGATTTTAGACTCATTTGCGCTACTGCTATATTGACTCTTTACGCTTTTTCATGGCACAAGCAGTCGCTATTCCGGCGCATAGCCGGGCAGCGGTTATGGCCTACTTGACTCAGCACGGGGTCCCCAATGCGGGTGCTACCTTTATTTTTGTGGTGGAAGCAGATCCTGCATACCGCTTCGAGGTGTTTTATTCTTGGGTTACATTTCCCGCAGTTGATGCTAATGATAATTTTTTCATGCTTACACAGCCGCTGCTCCTCCAGCAGCGTGTCATCCTTATGCGTTGGTTGATGTTCCGATGACATCCTGGGAGCACACTATTTGGTTTAATGGCACCGTTCCTCACCCTGTCTCATTAATTTGAATGGGCCCCTTGTCTATCGATGGGGCTACTTGGCTTGGGAATGCTTCCGCCAGCGGGGGAAACCTGGTTGTTCCTTCATTTGCACCGACGCCGTGAGGGGAACGGCCCAGACGGAACCACATTGCCCAGCGTTCCACGCTCCCGGCGCAGCGGGTGTCGTCACCTCGGCCGGCCGGAACAGCTCAAAAGCCGCCGGGTGCCACCGCAGCGCGGGACGCGCTCCAAAATGCTGGTAACCTGTTACTTAACCCTACCTTGACCCGTTGAGAGGGGAAAGCTTCCGCCAGCGGGAGAATCCCGGTTGTTCCTTCATTTGCACCGACGCCGTGAGGGGAACGGCCCAGACGGAACCACATTGCCCAGCGTTCCACGCTCCCGGCGCAGCGGGTGTCGTCACCTCGGCCGGCCGGAACAGCTCAAAAGCTGCCGGGTGCCACCGCAGCGCGGGACGCGCTCCAAAACGCTGGAAACCTGTTACTTAACCCTACCTTGACCCGTTGAGAGGGGAAAGCTTCCGCCAGCGGGGGAATCCTGGTTGTTCCTTCATTTGCACCGACGCCGTGAGGGGAACGGCCCAGACGGAACCACATTGCCCAGCGTTCCATTCTCCCGGCACAGCGGGTGTCGTCACCTTGGCCGGCCGGAACAGCTCAAAAGCCGCCGGGTGCCACCGCAGCGCGGGACGTGCTCCAAAACGCTGGAAACCTGTTACTTAACCCTACCTTGACCCGTTGAGAGGGGAAAGCTTCCGCCAGCGGGGGAATCCTGGTTGTTCCTTCATTTGCACCGACGCCGTGAGGGGAACGGCCCAGACGGAACCACATTGCCCAGCATTCCACGCTCCCGGCGCAGCGGGTGTCGTCACCTCGGCCGGCCGGAACAGCTCAAAAGCCGCCGGGTGCCACCGCAGTGCGGGACGCGCGCGGGCAGCGCCCGGGAGAAGCCCGGGCCAAGGGCGGGCCCGTCTCGCGCCTGTCATCGCCAGGAAGAGGCAGGGCTGGGCCCCCCCTCTTAGTTGTGGTTTTCATCTACAAAGGTACTGTGACCAATACGGGGCTTGTTATCCCTACTCGTTTTGACTCTAGGACTGTGACTTGCTTGCTTGTGTATAAAATCTGCAGAGGACGCAAGCCTGTTCCTTTCTATTCATGTTAATTCGCACTCACAGAGTTATATTTTGAGAATTTTTGTGGGTTCTACATTTGTATACACGGATGTAATTTTATGCCTATTATCACGGCTATATAATTGTTTTTATATTATATTATATATTTCAGTTTAATTTAGTTTTATGCTTGGGACTTTGTTTCTGCCATTGATACCGAACTATTGCCAGTGCTTGTTTTAGGGCGTGAGGGACTGCGAGGCCTTTCAGTGGCAAAACTAACTAACATTACCTGAGGCCTCTTCCCGGACACTCCCCCTGCTTCTTGCCTTGCTCATAAGACTACTCGCGGGCCCCGCATCGCGGGTGCCGCTAGAGCTTGGGACTTTGTCCCTGCCATTGATACCGGACTATTGTCAGTGCTTGTTTTAGGGCGTGAGGGACTGCGAGGCCTTTCAGTGGCAAAACTAACATCACCTGAGGCCTCTTCCCGGACACTCCCCCTGTTTTTCATTGGCGTGTTTAATTATAATTACCAACTATTATTACGCCCCGTTAAGGTCCGATTAAGACCGGACCGGGCTACCTCCTTAACATTTTTAACTCCGTATTCGTAAATATTGCCCTTTCATCGTATGAGTCCAATTATCGGCCGCTTTGCTACTCATCATAATCATCATAATTATGACAACCACAAGAGGAACCAGGAGCAAAACGGCCACGGACTCAACCAGCATAACTGGCCCTTTGGACAATTTCATTGTTAGAGCTAACTCTGTTATTGACCAAGGGATCGCACTCATGGAACGTAGAGTTTCCCAGGAGTTGGCACTAGCAAAACGTTCATCTATGGGCCATATTGCTTCGGTTAAAACCCCAGCTAAGCAAATTAAAGACCTAGCTCCCATTGGTACTCAGGCGGATCGACATAGTCTCCCAAATACGGTGGACTTGTCAGTATCAGCTTCTGAATTTACATCAGTCTTAGAATTAGATAGGTCTTCGATCTCCTCACATGATCCTTCATTAGAAGCCTCAACTGACTTACAGCGGAGGGGGTCCAGAGAGGGCGCCATACCAAAATCGTTAAAAAATTCTAAGAAAAGAAAAACAAAAAGCGTAAAGAAACCTAAGAAATGCCAGAAACTGATAGTGCCTCTGGAAAAGGTGATCCGTGAGCCTTTGTTAAGTGTCCAAGAGGGGGGCCATAAACAAACAAAGGTTACTTGTAGTAGTACTCGGCCAGACATGAATAATGCTAATTTGGACATAGAACGGATAGACGTCTCCCCCAGTACGCCTCTAATCATCATGGCCACCGAGCCCGAGGACAAACTCTTAGATCATATGAGTAAACTACTTACATTGCATCTCGCTCCACTGGAGACTAGATTGAAATGCATTGAAAAGCAGTTAATTGAATTGACCGCTCTTACTAAAACTTTGAGTAAGTCCGGGGCACAAAGGGGTGGAGATAGGAAGCTAACCCTTAATAATAATCCACCTGGGGGCATGCTGTCAAATAAATGTCCCACCCTGAAAGAGCCTATAATAACAATTGATCCGACCGTATTGGAGACAAAATCACCTATCAATGTCAATAAATCCACTCAAAATACTAGGCAGAGGGCTAGTATATTTAGAAATATTGCTTCAGACCTTAAGGGAAATCACACTGGGGGGTCTTCGTCGCAGAAACTACCAATCGACTTGCCTCCGGAAGTAACTCCTTATCTGGTGATCCTGACCGGGGTACCAGAGTTGAAGGAGGAGGTTGAGGAGCCCACTGGATCTTTGAAGAACAAGGTACAGCATTGGCTTAATTTAAGACGGCCATTGCCCCCCAACAGGACGAGCAAAATCTTAATGGTGCGTAGAGTACCTTGGGTAGGGCAAGGCAAAAAAACCGTTGTGGGGACTGTATATTGGTCAATTTTGATGATCCGGGTATGGTTGATTACATTTGCTCATGGGATAATCAGCACAACTATGAAGGTATTGCAACCAGGCGTCTGTCCTTTTTTTACCCTCCCAGAATCCGCCACGAACCAGCCTTTGATCGAAGCTGGGGACTGGTAGATTCTCAAGAAAGAGTAGCAGACAGGTGGGAAGGGGGTTGGCAAAAAAATAGAGAAGTACCCCCCATTGACATCTGGAGAGGAATACCGATTGATAATAGGTTTAGTTGTTTGGAAACGGTCGATTGACTCTCTCCGACTGCTGCGGTTAAGGGTGTTTCCGCTGGGGATCCCAGTGAGTCAACTAATAGAAAAAACCATTTACCAAATGTAAATGTAGGGGTTATATCTGAGAGCCTGGAATCTGAGACAGAAGTAAGGTTAATTACTCCACGATCCATAGCAGAAGAGTCACTCAGTACAGAACTTCTAGGATTCAAAAATACTGACCCCGAACATGTATTACCCAGTCAACAATCTCCAATTTGTCGAGGAAGGGAGGTTGGAGAAAAATCCCCACAGATAGAATTAGGCATTGGTACTGATAATCTTCTTGTTATGGAGCCGTTAGGAGAAGCCCAACGCAGCAAGTTGGCCCTGTTATCATGGAATATTGCGGGCCTTTCAAATAAGATAATGGATCCTATTTTCCGAGACTTTATTGATAAATATGATGTTATCTGTTTGCAGGAGTCTTGGGAACAAAAAGAGATCCATCTTGAAGGGTATCGCACATACTCTACGTCTGCAGTTCAATCCAGGAGGGGCAGATGTTCGGGTGGTCTTTGTACCTATGTCTCCAACACCGTAAATGCGACCATAAAGCTTCTGACTAACGATGGACATGTTTTTTATCAGATCCTTTCTCTCCTTTTTGGAGGGAAACGACAAATAATTTTTGTAAATTTTTATTATAACATTCCAAAGGAAGACCAAAAACGTGTTTTGGAGGATCTAAACAACTCGTTATATTTTGGGTCAGATGCGGAGCATATAGACACGTGTATCATACTGATAGGCGATTTTAATTGTCACTTATGCCCACATAGCAGTACGGGTATGTGTGGATTATCGAATTTATCAGGAGACTGTTGCACTCATTTTGAGCACTCTACATTGGGCAATTTACTTAACGCCTTAATTCATGACTGGAACTTGGGATTTGCGAATGAGTTATGTAACCCACAGGTTAGTTTCCAACCTACTTTTAATTGGCATGGGTCGCGTTCTACAATAGATTTTATATTAACCACTACCAGCCATTGCTACAATATCCTCATGTTTAATACTGAGGATATTGCCATGAGTGATCACTTTCCCCTTAGCACTATTTTTGACGTTGGAATGAGCAACGGAACAATTCCAAACATAGTAGAAAATTTGTATTGCTATTTCATTCATTTGGCTAAAAAAATGGATATGCAATAAAATGGAATATGGTCGACCCTACTAACTTTTTGCATAGTCTAATTACTGATCAATATAGTAATATTATGACTTGTTTGGAAGATATCCCAGACCCAAGTGCGGTCATTAATGCATTCCATAAGATTGCTATACAAATATGCAATAACCTGACTGGAATGCATAGAGAAGGGGGGGGATCCAAATCAGAGGGCTGGTTTAACTCAGAATGCAGTAAAGCACATGCAAATTTGAAACAATCTCTAAAAAGACGCCTAGAAATCAAGTAGACATTAGAGCAGCCAGATTAGCGTATAAATCTGCATTACGCAATCGAAAATTAGAGATTAAGGAAAATGCCTGGGCTGCTTTAGTAAAGGCGTCTACTTTGAGAGATAACACTGCGTTCTGGAAAGCTGTTAATGCTCCGTTTTTTATGGACAGAAAATCTGATGTGGTAGAGTTGGCAATTGATCAATCTGTCTGGGTAGATCATTTTACTGAACTTTATAAGAAGGATGACTTACCTAGTCCACAAAATACTTGTCAAAACTTGGTGATCAATAGTGGGCCCATTTCAGCTGCTGGCTTCCCTCTGGAGATTTCTTTCTCTGTATCTGAGGTGGAGCTAGCTTTATTTGATAGCTCAAAAAACAAAGCCCCAGGACCAGATGGGATCCCTATAGATCTATTTAAGGAAAATATCCCCCTATGGGCCCCGCTCCTGACAAATCTATTAAATTGTTACAATAAAAAGGGATTTCCTGTGACCTGGCAGGAAGCGATAATTGTTCCTATTTTTAAAAAGGGAGACCGTAACGACCCCAAATGTTATAGGCCTATTAAGCTGCTTGATTCGCTGATGAAAGTAGCAGGCAGACTTATCCTAAACAGATTACAAACGTGGGCCAAAGACAGTAACATTCTTTCCAAATTCCAGTATGGCTTTAAGGAAGGTTTAGGCACAGTCGAACAAGGACTCAATTTAGCTATAATAACTGCAAAATATATGATAGCTAAAAAGGGTAACCTTTTCATGACCTTTGTCGATTTAAGTTCAGCCTTCGACTGTTTAAGCCATGAGGTTTTGTGGGCTACTTTAATTGCATTTGATATCGATTTTAATATTCTTAATTTTATAAAAGAGTTGTATCGAGGAGCAGGAGCAAAGGACCGTTTTGGCAAAAAAGGGGAATGTACAAATAAATTCCCAATTATGAAAGGCGTCCGACAGGGATGTATTCTGGCTCCTTTTCTTTTTAACCTATACATAAACGGAGTGGCGGATTTTTTATTAAAACAGGAAGTAGATTATCCCCAAATTAATGGCGATGCCGTTCCCATTCTATTATACGCAGATGACGCGGTTATCATGGCTAGAACCCAAATAGGCCTCCAAAAGGCGATAACTAGTTTTTCAGCTTTTATGACATCCAGGGGCCTAAAAATTAATGTTGGGAAAACTTTTACCATGAGCTGCACATCAATGAATAAAGTTCCTTGTAATACTTTTTTAAATCAGTCTAAGATAGAATTAACACACACCTTCTCTTACTTAGGGATTCTTTTTAACAAAAGGGGCACATGGGCAACAGCAGTTAGTACTAGGAATTTGGCTTTTGTTCGCTCAATTGGTGCACTGAAACAGTTTGCAAATAAATTGGGAGGTAGACCCGTCCGTATCTTATTAGATATTTATAAATCCAAATGTGTTTCAACAGCTACATATGGGGCTGGAATTTGGGGCATTGCAGACTGCCGGGAAATCCAAGTAAAGGAAAATATTTTCCTTCGGTATTTGTTAGCTGTTCCCAAGTCCACTTCTACATATGTCTGCCATAAGGAATTAGATATAGTATACATATCTGACTTGATTAAAATCAGTCCTTTATTATTATGGCATAAGATATGGACCTCAACAGCTACCACTTTAAATAGAGCTGTTTTATCTGATTGCATTAAACTTGAGAGCGCAAAACATATTCAGTGGCTTGCATACATAAAGGTCTTTTTGACCAACATAGGACTTCCAGGATATTTTAACAATCCTACTTCATTATCCTTGATTACGAGAAAGGAACTTAAGGATTGTTGCCTTGCCTTACTGGAGAATGAACGGTGGTCTAAGGAAAGGAGTAAAAAATCTGTATTACAACATCAATTACTCCTACAGGGCCCCGGTCTACAGCTTTATTTATCGCCTGATCAAACTTGTTACGATAGAATGTTATTGGCTCGTCTGAGAACCGATTGTTATTATAGGTTGATAACATTCCCTGATGTAAATAATTGGTCGACATATTTAATTAAATGTCCATGCGATGACCTTTCTGTGCAATCAACAATACATAGTCTTTTGTTTTGTAAATTTTATGCATGGGGGAGGAAGAGACAATCCCATTATTAAAAATGTGGGGTCTAAGGCAGTGTAGACCAGCCTATGTTAAACTGCTTATGCTGGAAGATGAAATGACTATTTATGCTGTATCTAAATTTTTAAAATATTCAATCAGATGCAGATCTTCTATGGCTTAGTCTTTTCCAACTCTGTGTTTAATAAGTCTGCTCTATTATTATGATGTATTTAACTGGACCCATTTGTCTATTTTTATTAATGCGTGATTGTTTTTATGTATTGTGCTTTTATGGTTTTTACTATGAAATCGAATAAAGCTATCTTTGATTGATTGATTGATTGAAACTTGGCTTGTTTTGGCTGGTTTTACACCACATCCCAATTATCTCAATGTTACTATTATGGAGCTACGTGTACTATATACTAACCCTGGGCGTAGTGGGGCTATGTGGAGCATCATATAGTGTGGCCAAATCTACGCACACTCGCGCGCTCCGCGTAGCCCTACTACGCGCCGCCCGCCCTCATTTTAAAATGATTTTAACTATTTTAAAGTATGAAAATTCCTTACCTGAGGTCGGCGTCCCGGAGCTCCCTCTTCCTGGTGCAACTGCAACTTCTTCCTCGCAAATGCGCATGCACGGATACCCGTGCATGCGCATTTCTCGTGAGAAATGCGCATGCGCGGGCATCTGCGCATGCGCATTTGCGAGGAAGAAGTTGCGGTTGCACCAGGAAGAGGGAGCCCTGGGACGCCGACCTCAGGTAAGGAATTTTCATACTTTAAAATAGTTAAAATTATTTTTAAATGAGGGCGGGCGGGAGGCGGGTGGCGGGCAGCTCTGCTTCACCCCGCCGTGTGGGTAGTGCTGCCTGCTACGCCTACTTCGTGGAGCACGAAGCAGGCAGTACTACGTACACTCCGTGGGCGGAGCAGAGCACTCCACCCACCCTTACTATATATACAATGAGTTCATCTCCATAGACGACTCATACAGTTTATGTCTCGTGCACTTCAAGCAGCTCTGGCTGGAGCTGCTCCTCTGGCACCGGGTCAGGGCGGAGGACTTGGGATTAGTCCCGTCATAATTAACTCAGTGATGGGCAAACATCCTCAGAATCGTGGGGGTCTACAATTTTGGATCGCACAAAAAATGAGCACCTTGTATACACTGTGCTTTGACACCTCCTCCATGAGCATTCTGCCGAGCGTTCTGAAGAAGGTACAGGATGAACACAGGGCTGGTCCAGCCCTGGATTTGGTGATGAAGTTAGTGGGCATGTTCCCTATAGTCTCCTATATGATTCTGGCCATTATTAAAGGTGAAGCAGTTTGCTTGCAAGTGCGCCAACGCCTGGTGGCGGAAGCTGATCGGGAACAACAGTTGCCGATTATTATTGCGGATGTATATACCTCCTTAGGCCGCAATAGTTTGGGGGTCCAACCCTTTGCACAGACAAACAGTAAACCCTCTCCTGAGAAGGAGTGTCATCCAGTCTTTCCTAATAAGGCTTGCAATAAAAATGTGCAGCAGCAACAACAGAAGCCTGGTTCTCCAGTATTGTATCTTTTATAGATTCACATGCTTGAATCTTCCCCGTCTTCATGGTGGGAGTCCCACCATAACAGTAAAATAGCAGTATGAAAATCTAACAATGAAAAGCCCATAGAAACTCATACACTTTTGTTACCTATGACCATTGTTGTAAAACATCCAAACTCCAGCTAATCAGAGCTCAAACCATAGAATCTCCTTCCCCTGCAGGGCCACCATACCCTCAGATTTCTTACCGCACGTCGTCTGCTAGGGAGTCTCCCTGAGCTCTGCTCAGTCACAGTGTTTCTTCTACTGCCCTTTTTGAACTCCAGCTAAAGTTTTATCTAGGCGGTCTTCTCTCATCTGAGGCACCTGTCAGGAGCGTGAGTACTCTATTTTGTTCATCATGTCAGAGTCTAAAAAAGGTTTGTTTAGGTCCTGTAAGACTTGTGGAAAGTCCAGACTTTTTTCCGAGGACCCACATAAAGAATGCCTCTACTGTCTTTACCCAGAGCATAAGCCCAGAGAATGCAAGTACTGTCATACTTTCTCCTCAAAGACCCTTAAAGATCGTGAGGGTAGGCTGCTTCTCTGGCTGCAAAGGAAGAAAGCAGCAAAGGACTCTGATTCAGAGGCTGAGGAGAAGCCCCATACTTCCTCTAAGAAGAGAAAAAAATAATCTTTGTCTTCATCTCTTAAAGATGCCAAAAGAGCCAGATCCCAAAGTAAGAGAGTTGAGGAGAAGGAGGTAAAAAGAGCAATTCAAGCCCCTCCTCATCATGTCAGAGTTCAGAATCAGCTCCTCCGTTGACGCCTCTATCTGCTCGCAAGAATTCTTCTGGTGACAAAAAACACTTGTCGACGGGCCCTTCGATGAAGAAATCACTGTCTATGACTTCTGGCTCTGCTTCTGTGGGCATTCCGTCGATGGCTTCGTCAGCAACATCTACCACGTCGATGGTTAAAATGACGTCAGTGAGTACGTCTACGACCGTGGTGATAGTTTCACCATCAACGACTGCACAGGGTCTATCCCTGTCGACAAGAGTTTCACCAACGACGGCTTGGCAGGTTACCTCACCGTCAACGGCTATCATTTCGACTGTTGTTACATCAACTATCCCGTTGTCGATCCAGGCGACGATCCCGTCGTCGATCCCGGCGAAGATACCGTCGACAACCCCGTCGACGAGGGTGAAGATTGGTCTGCTTCTAAAACTGGCGCCTTCCCAGATGCAGGATTTTTCTAAGGTTCCTCCTCTGCACCCTACCCACCTTCTAGTCTTTCAAGAGTCTGAAGATAAAGTACAGTTTGGTCCTGCCTACAGCCCTTCGCAACTCTGGGTTAAGTGCCAGGACTCAGAAGATGAAGAGATGGTGAAGGATCCAGCCACTTATATGGAAGGAAGTTACTCCTTCTCTGATAGGGAACGTCCCGTTTCTCATCGTATGGACGCTTTCGAGGAACACTATCCATATGAAGAGCAGGAAGAGCAAACTTAGGAACCCTTCATTAATGTTCTGATTTCATTAGTATCTGACCTCCGACTAATGCTCAATGATTATTATGAAAGATTTCCAGAAGCAAGTTCTGCTCCTCCTCCGCCTCCTGCACAGGAAGCCACCACTCCAGCACCGTGGGTGCTACCTCCTCTGCAAAAGAGCAGCGTTATTTCAACTCCTGCTCAGGTTCCGGCGTAAAGTCAAGATGACGATGACCAGCAGTTGGAGAAGGGGAATTGAGTTTGTACCAGGATATGCAGGATGAGTGGGATGATTATGCGATTCCCACTCCACCTTCGCCTACTCCACCCTAATCTGACTCTCCACCCGCAGATATCGTCGGATTCCATGATCTGCTAGAACACGCCTCCAGGTGCTTTGATCTTCCCATGCCGGTTAAACAGACCGAATGTTTTCTTTATGACTTTAAACCTACTACACAACACTCTTCTCGTTACATCCCTATTGTGGATTACTTGTGACAAGAAGACTTTAAATTGATGAAAACAGCAGCTTCTATCCCTGCTGTAGTGCCGAAGCTGGATAAAAAATACAAGGCACCCAAAGATTCTCCCACGTGCCTAATCGGACATCCCAGGCCTGATTTGGTCATTATGCAGGCAGCTCATAGGAGGTCAAAAAACCCTTCCTCTCCTTGCTCAGCTCCCCCTGACAAGGAGGGACTCGTTCAGACAATATTGGCAAAAGGTTCTCTGCTTTGTCAGCCATGGCCATCAGAGCCTCCAACGCTTTAGCTACCCTGGGGAGGTATGACTGCCAGATGTGGTCCGACATTTCTGCTTTCTTGGAATTCCTGGTAGAAGATAAGAAAAAGGAAACACGGGAGGCGCTGTTGAAAGGAGAAAAGACTTCCTCGGAAATGATCGACGTGGCCATGGACATTTCATCAACAGCCTTCCGGAAGATGTCAGGAGCTGTGGTTTTGAGACAGCAAAGGTGGCTGAAGGCCACTGCTTTTCATCCAGAAGTTCAAGCAAAAATTCTGCATATGTCATTTGATGGCGAATTGCTTTTTGGAAAGCATGTGGACGAAGCTTGGCAATCGATAAAAAAGGATACAGACACAGCCAAATCCTTGGGAAATCTTCAGCAAAAGAGATTTTCTTCTTTCCGAGGCAGAGGCTGGGGTCAATATCTCTCTCGCCCCCAGCTTCAACAGCGTTTCCAACCCTATCATCAACAAGGTTTTCACTCTCAGTACTCCTCTCAGCCCTTTCGGCAAACTTCTACATCAACCTATCCTAGACCAGCAGCACGTCGCCGCCAACCTTCAGGAGGTAGAGCTAAAGACTCTAACAGGAAACAATGAGATTCCACAGGCCCCTGCTACCGCAGTCCCACTTCAATTCGGCTCCGATTACTCCAAATTCTTCGATCAATGGAAGCTTATATCTTCAGACAAGTGGGTGTTAGGCGTATTTCTCCACGGTCACACCTTAGAATTTGTTCAACGTCCTCCCAACATGCCGCCACGTAGGACGTCTCATCGCTACCTCCGGGTTCTCATAAAAGAGGTCCAAATGCTCCTATCCAAGCAGGCAATTGAGGAGGTACTGCCCGATCAACACAATCAGGGGTTCTATTACCACTTCTTTTTGATAAAAACAAAGACGGTAAAATGGAGGCAGATAATGGACTTAAGATCACTGAACAAGTTCATCAAATCCCAACCTTTCAGGATGTTATCACTCCAGGAAATTCTGCTTCTAATGGATGCAGGAGACTATATGTCTTCCCTGGATCTGCTAGACGCTTATTTTCATGTTCCTATTCATCCAAAACATCATCAATTTCTGAGATTCGAGGTGACAGGGTGCCATTACCAATTTCGAGTACTTCCTTTCGGTCTGAAGTCTGCCCCAAGAGTCTTCACCAAGTGCCTGGCTCCAGTAGCGGCTTTCCTACGGCGAACCGGTCATCAGGTATTCCCTTATATGGACGACTGGTTGGTCAAGGCCTCATCGCTTCAAGCCTCCAGGTGATCGACGGACTCTTGTGTCCAACTCTTTCACTCCCTGGGGCTCAGGATAAACTGGGGAAAGTCCTCCCTGGTTCCCTCCAGGTCAATAGTGTTTCTAGGAGCAACTCTGGACACTACACTCTCAAAAGCTTTTCCCACAAAAGAAAGAATCCTCCGGCTGCAAAGGACAGTGAGAGGTCTGTCCGCAAAAAGGTTCACTTCAGTACGAACGTACAAATCAGTGCTGGGGATGATGTCATCTTGTATCCCGCTGATTACAAATTGTCGCTAAAGGATGTGACCTCTCCCCGAGGAGCTCGACGCTCAATGGAGGCAATCTCAAGGCTCATTCGAGGATGTAATTTCAATCAACCCGAAGATTGTCTCAACAATGTCTTGGTGGACGGTCAAAGAGAACATTTCACAGGGTCTCTCTTTCCTCATGAAAAAACCAAAGATGGTCATGACGTCTGATGCTTCCATGGACGGATGGGGTGCTCATCTGCAAGGATTGCAGGTCCACGGGAAATGGTCTTTTCAGGATGCTCAGTATCACATAAAGTACCTAGAACTCAAAGTGGTCTTTTTGGGTCTTCACGCATTTCTGCTCAAAATCAGGAAATCATCGATTCTGATCCGTATGTACAACACCACCTCCATGATTTATCTGTTAAAGTAGGGAAGGACAAGATCTCAAACCCTCTCAATCCTGGCTCAACAAATTTGGGAATGGCTGATTGCCAATGAGATATCCATCCAGGTTCAGCATGTGCCTGGAGTCCAAAACTATGTGGCAGACTCACTAAACATAGACACAAAGCAGTGTTATGAGTGAGAGCTAAACAACGAACAGTTACAAAAGTTTTTTCATTGCTGGGGGTTTCCAACCCTAGATCTGTTAGCTACATCTCTCAACAAGAAATGCAGATCCTTTGCCAGCAGGTTCCCTCAACCAGGCTGCTTGGGAAATGCCTTCCACTTCTCATGGGAGGGAGCGTTTGCTTACGCTTTCCCTCCGTTTCCTCGCATACTGAAAGTTCTCCAAAAGATCAAACGAGAACCTTGCCGTATCATTCCAATAGCCCCCCCCATGGTCGCGACAATACTAGTTCACAGTGCTGTTTCGCCTATCAAGGTGTTTGCCGATTCACTTACAACCAAAAGAGGATCTCCTTTTGTCATGATCCTCTAGTCTTGACACTCTATTTATGGCATAATGAGGGTGTCTCCTGCTTCTATTTGTTCTATGATTCACCAAGATTCAGGAACATTATGCAGGAACATTATTATTCATGTATAACAGCCCTCACACACTATAGTTCTGCTGTACTATTTGAGCTTAATTACAAACTATGGACCAGATTGTGATATTATTATATTATTTGCCCATGTGTTCATTTTTTGTATACATATTTGCCTTTATTTCCTGTAAAACAACAGCACCTTGAAACAGCACCTTGCAGAAAACGTATCTTTAATTGTTGGTGAACACGCTCTATTTGTTTAAAGACCTTTGCCTTCTGCACTATTGTTTCCCTCGACGGCCGCCGTCCCTGCCTCCCTTCGCTATTTACAGCGACTGCTTCCAGACACACCCTGCAGATTATTCCAGCATCCTTCCAGGCGGTTCCCTGCTCGCATCTCTGACGAAGCTTGTTTCTTTTGTCGGTAAGCTCTTCCCGATACTTTTGCGAAGGCTGCCATCTTCAGGTAAGGGAACTTCATTTTCCTTTCATTTAAGGCAGCATTTCATTTCAGCTTCGTGTTTAAACTTCAAAGACTACATTTTAGAAGAGCTTTTATGATCAAGGGCAGAACATAAATAACCTTGAAACATTACGGAGCACTTATTCTGTGAACATTGGAACTCATATATTGAGAATTTAAAGAAGTCGGACAATAGAGAATGCATGTTAGAATCATTTAAATCTTGAATATTCAAAAGAATCTTAGTGTACTATATGTGCAACTAAAGGACCTTCATAATAATCCCAGAAAACAAGATTTGCACAACCAATCATTCTGAGTAGAATATTCTACACCAACTATATGCTTGATCCTTTTTCTTTACAGGTAATGGTTGTTTGAAACATCATATATATATATTTAAATATAGTGTTTGTGATTTGAACCAGAGACTGAAGAATCTCACTCAATTACCATCTTACTTACGTTCCAGATCTCCCTCCCTGCAGTACCCTCCCTAATTCCCTTCCCCCCCCCCCCCCCCCCCCAATCTGGCCATCTTGAAACTCCGGTGTTTTCTGAGCGCAGAGTCAAGGCTGCCTGAGGGTGGGCTTCTTGGAGGTACTGCTCCTGAGGAACCAGATTTGACAGAATAATCTGCCCATGAAATTTGTTCCTCCAGAGCAGTGTCGCCAAGATGGCCACTTTAGACGATTTGTGTAAAATGTTAGGCAAGATGCAGAAGGAGTTGACTGCAGCTAGGTTTGAAACAGCCTACAAAATCAGCTCCCGGGGAGTCCTATGACTCCACTCATATCCGGGGGTGTTTCCACAGGGCCTACTCCAACAGTTTCAGTAACTGTTCCTTCTACCGTACCTCTGGCCTCACCTGAAAGATTCTCTGGCAATGCAAGTAATGTACAAACCTTTCTGACTCAAATCCAATTACATTTCATGGCGAAACCAACCTGTTTTCCAAATGCACAATCACGTATTGCCTTCCTTATTTCTTATCTCAGTGGAGATGCGGCTATGTGGGCGATGCCTTTAGTGAATTCTGACGATCCTTTGCTCTATAATTGGTCAAACTTTAAAACAGAGTTCGAAAAAGATTTTGATAGACGCACTATCACTGGATCAGCGGATCTGGAACGTCTTTGAACTTAAAGAAGTTAATAAAGATCTGATTAGTTACTTGACACAGTTTACTCGTTTAATCGCCAAAACTAATTGGCCTGAGGAAAAGAGATCAGCTCTTTTTTTATCAAGGTTTAAAATATGATCTCAAAGACCTAAAAGTCCCAATTGATCCTCAACCTAGAGATTGTGCGGAATTGATTTCACTTTTCTTGACATTGGATCATAGGTTAACTGAAAGAAAAGGAGATAAAAAGAAAACAGAGTTCAAAAGCTCAATACATTTTAGAGAGAGAGTTACTTCACCCATCGTAGACCATAGTGAACCCATGGAAATCGGAGGAGTCAGGAAACCACTTACCCAAGAAGAAAAAGATACACAGCGCAAAGCAGGCTTGTGCCTATATTGTGGAAAAAAAGGCCACTTTGCTAGAGAGTGCCCTAATAAACCTAAAGGTTTTAAGTCAATCAAAGCCATGATGTCCAATCAGGAAGACTAGAAGGCTCGAGGAAGAAACAGAGGATCTCCTCGAGTGGAACTCATGATTCCTCTGGTCAATCATTAGCCAATACCCTCCAAAGTTCTTCCCCACATTTGACTCTTTATTTTATTTTATTTTTTTTTTAAACCGTTTATTACAAAACTCAAAAAATATACAAAGATGGGCCTACAACCTTCCGGCCGGCCGCTAGCAGACAAAAGGAGCATATGATACACATTGTAGAGCGTGTGTTGCGGATGAAGAAGATGCACAGGAGTTAGCAGCGTTGATAGCCACACCATCCAGACCCCACTGTACGGTTTCATTTTAAACTAAAAGAACAACCAGAAAAACAACCCACAAGGCAATCCACAATCAGAAATAGCAGCATGTGCTCCCCTGAGAGGGGGACCCTACCAGTCCATAGGAGTATCAAGAAGGGGAAGAGATCAGGACTAGGGCTGGGCACATTTGACTCTTAACGCGTTATTCATTATTTCAGAGGTTTTGAGACAAGAAGTAACAATTTTGGTGGATTCAGGAGCCACCCGGAATTTCATTGATGTTAACTTCTGTTCTAAGTTACAAATTCCTCCCATCAAAAAGAATAAACCCGAAGCTGTTCTTGCTGTTGATGGTACAATACTTACCTCAGGCATGATTACTCATACCACCGTTACCTTAACCGTGATAATTCACTCAGCAGAGCATAAACATACAGAACATCTTCATCTAGACTTGATTGATGCACCACAGTTTGGGGTAATTCTTGGTATGCCCTGGTTAACCCAACATAATCCCACCATAGACTGAGCTAAAAGAAACATTACATTCAGTTCCGAGTGGTTTCAGCAACAGTGTCTTACTACATTAACACCTCAAACACAAAAGATACAAATCCAAAAAGAAAAAAAGGACAAACTGGAGCACATTTTATAGCCACAGTTGCAGAACAGCACATTGAGTTGCCTACCCAATATGCCTCTTTTTCTGATGTATTTTGTGAAAAAAGTGCGGAAACCTTGTCACCACATTGTGAATACGATTATGAAATCGAGCTAATTCCTGGAGCTAAAATACCTTGTAGCAGGATATATGCCTTTACCCAGATGGAAAATCAACATCTGCGAGATTATCTAGATAAATACTTTAAAAATGGGATTATCAGACCATCTAAATCACCTGCTGCCTCTCCTCTTTTCTTCATGCCCAAAGCAAATAGCGATCACCGCACTTGCATAGACTATAGAGCGCTAAATAACATCACAGTAAAAAATTGTTATCCTTTGCCACTCATTCCAGTGCTACTTCATCAGGTTCAAACAGCTCAAATGTTCACAAAATTGGACTTAAGAGGGGCATACCATCTGGTCAGAGTTCGTCCTGGTGATGAATGGAAGACAGCCTTCCGAACTAGGTATGGTTTCTTTGAAAATTGTGTAATGCCTTTTGGGTTATGCAATGCCCCTGCGGCCTTTCAATTTTTTTAAAATGATGTTTTAAGAGAATTTTTGGACAGATTCGTCATCGTTTATATCAATGACATCCTTATTTATTCTAACTCAAATGCTGAGCATGAGCTTCATGTGAAGACCATTCTAACTACGCTAAGGAAACATGGTCCCTATTGTAAATTGTCTAAATGTGAATTTCACGTTAATAAAGTAGAGCTTCTAGGATTTATTATCTCTCCTCAAGGAATCATAATGGCAGACCGAAAGGTGCAAGCCATTCAAGATTGGCCTGAACCTAAATCCATCAAAGACATACAAAGATTCTTAGGATTCGCCAAATTTTACCGGTGCTTTATCCAAAATATTTCAGCCAGAGCAACTCCATCAACAAGTTTATTACAAAAAAATCGACCTTTTCAAGGGACCTTGGATGCACAAAAGGCTTTTCAGGACTTAAAACAAGCCTTCATAACGTCCCCAGTACTGAAACATCCAGATTTGTCGAAACCCTTTATTGTAGAAGCTGATGCTTCCAATACTGCCATAGTAGCCATTCTTTCACAAAGAGAAGAAGGTACCAATCACCTTCATCCAGTAGCTTTCTTGTCTAAGAAGTATCTTCCATCAGAAAGAAATTACGCCATAGCAGAAAAATAATTGTTGGCTATATGTTTGGCATTCAAAGAATGCCAACATTATTTGTTAGGAGCACACCATCCAATCACCATATACATTGATCATCGTAACTTACAGTTTTTACGTTGTGCAAAAGCTCTTACCCCCCGGCAATTACGATGGACCCTTTTCTTTGTTGAATTCGAATTTACTATTACCTTCAGACCTGGCAGTGCCAATAAAAAAGCAGACTCCCTATCTCGCTATGAAGAAGTAACTCAATCCAATCCCCAACTGGAAGCGAGATCCATAATACCCAACGATCATATCATTGAAGTAACTATGTCGGGACAGTTTTTGAAAGAAATTAGAGACCTCATGCCTATGAATAAACTCACGTCATGGAAAGCCTTAGATAAACAGAGAACTATGATTGATGGGCTGCCTTTTCAAGGTCATTTGCTTTATGTACCAAAGAAAAAATTACAAAGACAAGTTTTATAGTGGTGTCACACACATCCTTTAGCTGGTCACCCTGGATGCACCAAAACTCTGGAATTGGTAAGTCGAAATGTTTGGTGGCCCAGTGGGAAGAAAGATGTCATTACTTACGTAAAAAACTGTGAAAATTGTATAAGAGCAAAAACTAATCATACTCCCAAAAAATGTTACTTACTACCCCTACCAACTCCAACTCATGTATGGGAAGATATTACTTTAGATGTCATTACAAATTTGCCAGAAGACTGTAAAAAAAACTGCTATCCTAGTCATTGTAGATCGTTTGTCTAAAATGGCTCATTTTGTAGCCTGTGAAAAAATACCCTCAAGCAGCAACTCTGGTGGATTTTTTACTATATCACATAGTTCTATTTCATGGTTTGCCACAATCTATTACAACCGATCATGATTCACAATTCACTTCTAAAATATGGGTAGAATGGTGTAAGGCTTTACAAATTCAACGGAACGTATCCACTAGTTTCCACCCTGAATCAATGGAAAAACCGAACGAGTTAACCAAATACTGAAACAATACCTCCGATGCTACTTAGCCCATTCTCAAACTTCTTGGGTAGACCTGTTATGGGAAGCAGAGTTTGCGTATAATAACTTAATGCATTCATCAAGCAAGATGTCACCATTCTTCGCTACACATGGATGGAATCCAAGGTCTTTTCTTTTCTTAGATCAAATCACTACACAAGTTCATCATATAACCACCAAGCTACAACAAATGAAGGATTTAATGCTAACTCTCCCAAAAAATGTAGACAAGGCTAAAGCAACATACAAAAGATTTGCTGATAGAAAAAAGACAACCTGGTTCCAACTATCGTCCAGAAGATAAAGTATAGTTGTCTACTCGGAATTTATAGTTCAAACACAAATATCCTTTTAATCCATGGTTCATAGGACCGTACAAAATCCTCAAACGCATCAATCCAGTATGTTTTAAATTGCAACTTTCGCAATCAATGCGGATTCATCCAGGGTTCCATACATCATTATTAAAACCAGCTACCATGGCTATTCGTCCTAGAGCTCCTCCTATGATTATTGGAGATTAACAAGAGTATGAAATACGACAGATAAAGGACTGCAAACGAAGAAAAGGCACACTTTGGTATTTGATTTCCTGGAAAGGATATGGTCCTGAGGAAGATTCTTGGGAATATAAGGAGGCGATTCATGCCCCACGACTACTTCGTCTTTTTCATCAACAACACCCTAGAGCCCCCTGCTCATGAGAGAGAGTCCATTTTTGATGGGGAGGACTGTAATGATCCTCTAGTCTTGACACTCTATTCATGGCATAATGAGGGTGTCTCTTGCTTCTATTTGTCCTACGATTCACCAAGATTCAGGAACATTATGCAGGAACATTATTATTGATGTGTAACAGCCCTCACACACTATAGTTAAATTACGAACTATGGACCAGGTTGTGATATTATTATATTATTTGCCCATGTGTTCATTTTTTGTATACATATTTGCCTTTATTTCCTGGAAAACAACAGTACCTTGAAACAGCACCTTGCAGAAAACGTATCTTTAATTTTTGGTGAACGTGCTCTATTTGTTTAAAGACCTTTTGCCTTCTGCATTATTATTTCCCTCGACGGCCGCCGTCCCTGCCTCCCTTCGCTATTTACAGCGACTGCTTCCAGACACACCCTGCAGAATATTCTAGCATCCTTCCAGGCGGTTCCCTGCTCGCATCTCTGACGAAGCTTGTTTCTTCTTCCGGTAAGATCTTCCCGATACTTTTGTGAAGGCTGCCATCTTCAGGTAAGGGAACTTCATTTTCCTTTCATTTAAGGCAGCATTTCATTTCCACTTCGTGTTTAAACTTCAAAGACTACGTTTTAGAAGAGCTTTTATGATCAAGGGCAGAACATAAATAACCTTGAAACATTACGGAGCACTTATTCTGTGAAACTAGTATTTGAAATACCTACTTAACCTTTGAACTTTGCGGAATGTTTATTCTGTGGAGCTAGAATTTGAAGCACATAATTAAGCTTTTCAACATTATGGAGCACTTATTCTTTGAAACCATTATCTCAAGAATCTTAACACTAACAATTCATCGAACAGACAGTTAAAGAATGCTATTAGTGTTTGGTGCTTAATTAGTCTATTGGATATTTTACTGTTATTGTGACTTCTTTTAAGACTGCTTGTGAACATTGGAACTCATATATTGAGAATTTAAAGAAGAAATCGGACAATAGAGAATGCACGTTAGTATCATTTAAATCTTGAATATTCAAAAGAATCTTAGTGTGCTATATGCGCAACTAAAGGACCTTCAGAATAATCCCAGAAAACAAGATTTGCACAACCAATCATTCTGAGTAGAATATTCTACAGCAACTATATGCTTGATCCTTTTTCTTTACAGGTAATGGTTGTTTGAAACATAATATATATATATATATATATATATATATATATATATATATATATATATATATATTTATATTTATATGTAGTGTTTGTGATTTGAACCAGAGACTGAAGAATCTCACTCAATTACCATCTTACTTACGTTCCAGATCTCCCTCCCTAATTCCCTTCCCCCCCATCTGGCCACCTTGAAACTCTGGTGTTTTTTGAGCCCAGAGTCAAGGCTGCCTGAGGGTGGGCTTCTTGGAGGTACTGCTCCTGGGGAACCAGATTTGAGACTTTTCCATGAACCAGGGACAGGTGGTTCACCCCCAGGTTCGCACACTCAACCTGACAGCCTGGCTCCTCATCACACAGAATTTGGAGGATTAAATATTTCTGAGGAATGTCAAACAATACTGCAGAATGCTCGTGCTCCCTCCACGATAAAATGCTATTCAGCTAAGTGGAAAATATTTTGTATGTGGTGTGCTACAAATTCTCTTGATCCGCTTTCTTTGTCACCTGAGGATTTTTTGCCTTATCTATTATCTCTTGCTAAGGCTGGTTTGGCACACGCGTTCATCAAGGTACACTTAGCAGCTATCTCCAGGTACCGACAGCGTTCCGGTTCTTTGTCTCTGTGGTCTGATAGACTAATAAAAGAATTCATGAAATGACTTTTCAGGCTCTTTCCCCCTGTAAGGCCTCCTCCAGTTCCATCACAATTACTGTTTTGTCGCAGCTCATGAAATCGCCCTTTGAACCTATTCACAAATGCGACTTGAAGTATCTATCTTGGAAGGTAGCCTTCCTGTTGGCTATCACGTCAGCAAGATGCGTTAATGAGATTCAGGCCTTTACCACAACGGAGCCTTACCTTCAATTTTTTCCAGACAAAGTCATTCTTCGAACAAACCCATCTTTCATACCTAAAGTGCCTTCAGTGTTTCATCTAAATGAGCCAGTGGTTTTGCCCCCCTTCTTTGCAGCTCCTTTGTCAACAGCTGAGAGGGCTCTTCATTCTCTGGACATTAGAAGATGCCTAAAATCCTACTTACAAAGGACTCAGTCTTTCAGAAAGTCTACTCAACTACTAGTTGCCTAGGAAGGGTCAGGCTTCGACACAGGCGTCTATCGCTCGTTGGATCTCATCAGTTATTCTTTTTTGCCATGAGAGGGCTGGCCGTCCTCTGGTTGCCAAAGCCACAATGCATTCAACACGTGAGGTGGCTGCTTCTTCTGTTCTGCTCGCTGGAGTGTCCTTGCCCGATATCTGCAGGGCAGCGGATGAGCGAACGTCCATACCTTCACAAAGTATTACTGCTTGGATGCCTGGCAAAAGGCGGATGTAGCAGTTGGTCAGGCTACACTGAGGAGGTTATTTGCTTAAAGGTATAATGCTTAAACCTGTTTGTTACTGTATATGTTAACCTTCTTGAATGTATATATGAATACATGTTTCTATTATTAAGCATTTATATGCATTATTCTGAGTTCATGTTAAAGGATCAGTTATTCCTTGGGTCGCATGGTGGGATGGTTCACCTTCCCGCCGCCTTTTGGCCAATTTTTCTTGATCAGGTACTGCTTACTATTCTGGTTCAAGCATGTGACAATACTGGAGAGAAAACAAGTTACTTACCTGTACACTGTGGTTCTCCAGTATTGTTATCTTTTATAGATTCACATGCAACCCTCCCTCCTACCCTCTTCGGGTTCACCTTCCATAAATTTTTCATTACCTAGAGCACTCATGCTCGAAATCTGAGGGTATGGTGGCCCTGCAGGGGAAGGAGATTCTATGGTTTGAGCTCTGTTTGGCTGCAGTTTGGATGTTTTATAACAATGCTTATAGTTTACAAAAATGTATGCGTTTTCTATGGGCTTTACATTGTTAGATTTTCATACTGCTATTTTAATGATACCGTGGGACTCCCACCATGACAACAGGGAAGATTCAAGCATGTAAATCTATAAAAGATATCAATACTGGAGAAGCACAGTGTACAGGTAAGTAGCTTGTTTTTTCTCGTGCTGGTTCGCCTCCACCTGACGCTTCTGAGCGTAGATATGATTTGCGTGACTGCTCTAAAATTAAAACACCCGAGAGGTTTCAGGTTCCTGATCCTTGTTTTCCTCGTTCCTTTAGTGAATCATCGGATCAGCAATTTGGTGGAGCAGGGCGACAAGATCGCAGACAAGGCTAGTCTACGCTGGCGAGACGTGACCCGCAGCACCAGTTTGACGTAAAAGTCAAGCAGGAGGAACCACCTCAATATCGAGCCCCGTTTCAGAAGAAAAAAGTTGCTGCTTTGACTGCAAAGTATGCCTCAGATGGTGAGAACCCTCCTCCTCGACAGGAGTTGGATGGTAACCCTCTTCGACAGCGTGGCGGAGGTTACCATAGTGCGACAGATATTCCACCAGCGTCTGGAGGCGAAAGCAACTGACACTTTTATCACTGTGGAGACCACTGACACTTGAGTTGCTCCTCCAAATTGAAGGTGATAATAAGTGCACTGTTAAAGTAGTCTTTTGGGACAATCTAACATCTTGTTATGATATTTTGCTGGCGGAGGTTGATTGCCTCCCCCGTTTGTCCTCGCTTCCTTTAAGGGTGAGGGTGTTATTCTACCATATTTTTTGCAATATGTCCCAGAGGAGATAAAAATGTTTTTGCTTTGTAGTGGGCTCTAGCCTTGGCTCCCACATTATATTGCAATCAGGCGGGTTGGGACAAGGATTCACCAGTACATGTTTCTTTTGCGTTCTACACCATAGCCCCAACCGCAATATCCAATTAAATGAGATGCCAAAGCGTTAGTAGGTACAGAACACACATAGTTCTGCATTAGTGGATAACATTGTTTGAAAGAAATACAAAACTATGTTGGGCATTTCCAAGGGATTTTTCAGTCACTCATTGGCTCCTGAAAGCCGTGACTTGACTGCCTTGAGCACTCTAGGCAATCAAAGACAATATAACTGATTGCCTATGGGATATAAGCATAGCCCAGGAGTGTTTGCGGCAGGCATTGTGTCCCCCTTACATGAAATTGACTCTGATGCCTTTTCATATTTCTATGACATATACTTGACAAACGATGACATGCCTCCGCATCGTATGCACGTAGATCGCATTGTCAAACATTTTGTGACGTTAGGTTACGAATTTAATTTTGCGAAGTCACATATTCCCTTTTTGGCAGTCCTGTTTCTTGGTTATGAACTCAATAGCTAAGGTAGGGGGTTGGCCCCCCACTTTTTGGAGAAATGTGCTTAATTGCCACCATTGCTGTTTTTTTTAAAATCTCGGCAGGACTTACATTCCTGATTATGTCCAGCATATCAGACCGCTATATGCGTTGATACAACCTTCTTTTCCTCTTCCAGTTGGCTTCCAGAACACACCGCGGTACTTAGGTCTTTACAGTCTGATCTGCTTGCGACTCAATTCTTGATAACTAGAGATAATACCACAAATTTGGTCATACCAATTGTACAAGGAGTGTTAGGATTCACCTGCGTGACTTTCAATGAAGGGGACACAGTTCCCATAGCTTATAAATCGCATTTGTACACTAATGTTAATGTTACTGGGTATTTGTAGAGTGCACAGCTACTCCCAGGAGTGTCCCGGCGCTAACAACAGAGGGGACCAGTGACAGAAACACATCTGTGGCGTCTCAGAGCCGTCGATCATGCAAACAGCCAGGTTTTTAGCTTGTGACAGAAGCACAGAAGATCCTCTTCTCGACGCAACTCAAGGGGTAAGTTGTTCCAAAGCCCGGAGGCCACCACCTGGAAGGAGCGGCCGCCCAAACGGGAGCGAGAGAACTTTGGGATCCGTGACAGACATGAGGTGGAGGACCGTAGATTACGAGATGGAACATAGAGCTGACATCTATTTCTCAAATACGGAGCCCCGATATTGTGAAATGCCTTGAAGGCCAATACCAGGGCCTTAAAAAACACCCTCTTGCGTACTGGGAGCCAGTGTAAAGATCTGAGGTGTGGGGTCATATGGGTCCTGCGATCGACCATAAGTATAGCTCTGGCTGCAGCGTTCTGAATCACCTGAAGACGGCTAATCAGGTAGTCTGGTAGGCCAAGATAGAGGACGTTCACATAGTCAAGACGTGACAATATCAAAGCTTGCACAACTATCTTTCTATGAGAAACTGAAAGTAAGGGAAGAAAGTTGCGCATCATCCTCAGGAGGCCAAAACAGGTACCAACCACCGATTGGACCTGGGATTTCATGGACATATCTTTATCCAGTTTGACCCCTAAACTTTTAACCGTGGTGGCCAGGGTGGTGGGAGGAGACATATTAGATGGCCACCATTCTCGCCATTCGTCTCCCGGGTTGCAGCCAAAGAAAATCATTTCAGATTTTTTGGAGTTGCATAGAAGTTGGTTCTGATTAAGCCATCCAAATACTGCGGATAGGCAAAGGTTTATCCTCTTCCCATCAAGAACTTCGCCCTTACCGAAGGTTAACAATAGTTGTGTATCATCGGCATAGGAAACGACCCTAGCGCCGAAAGGTTCAACCAGTAATGCCAAGGGGGCCATAAACACATTGAACAAGGTTGGTCTCAAAATGGATCCCTGAGGGACACCCACATTCATAGATTGAATAGGTGCTGCAAAAGGCGGGGACCAGACTGTTTGCTGACGGATTACTAAGTAAGACCGGAACCACTGCAGAACTGTGCCGCCAATACCGCATCCACAAAGGCGATCGAGAAGAAGGTCATGCGGGACGGTATCGAAGGCCGCAGATAGGTCGAGCAGTATCAGAACTGCCTTCCCACCTTTGTCCAATGTGGACTTAATGGATTCCGATATCTCAAGGAGAGCTGTTTCAGTGCTAAAATTAGTACGGAACCCAGATTGGCTCGGATGTAAGATGCCATTGGATTCGACAAACTCCCCCACGACCTGATTCACACATTTCTCCAAAGCCTTAGAGAAAACCGGGAGCAGTGAGATGGGTCTGTAATTACTTGTTATCAAAGGGTCAGCAGATGGTTTTTTTAAGAGTGGGAGAATTTTCCCATGTTTCCAGCTATCAGGCACCGTCCCTTCAGTTAGTGATAGGTTCAGAACCTTATTAACCGCCGGGTTTATCACCTCGGCAATAGATGCAAGAACCTTCGCCGGACACAGATCCACAGGAGAACCTGATTTAAGAGAACAAAGGATTTTTAAAGAATGATCTAAGGCGATCGTCGGAAAATGCAGTAGACAACTCTCGGCCTTAGGGAGCAGAGAAAGGGACTTATCCGAGTTGACCGAGGGACTTGAAGATACCGCTCCAAAAGAAGCTTGTATAGAGGAAATTTTTGTAAAGAAGTATTGCGCTATACTCTCTGTCCATTCCTCTGTAGGAGTAAAAGGATTCTTTATTGCACAAGGGGCCGTAAAATCTTTAACGATTTAAAAAAGTTATTTACTTTTGTTGCCTGCCTTCTCAACTTTTCCGTTTAGAAAGTTCTTTTTTTCCAGGCGAACTTTAGAGTAATATGCTTTTAATGTCGCCTTATACGTTTGTTTAGCCATAGGATTAAAATCCTTCCTCCAGATTCTCTCTAAGCGTTTACAAAGGCTCCTGCTCTTCCCGAGAGCCTCCGTGAACCAGGGAGCGGATGCTCTGCCTCCATTTGCCACATGTGGTTTAGGGGGGGCAAGCTCATTTACGCAGGATTCCAACCAGCTCTCTAAAGTGAGAGCATCATGCGTAAGGCTGTCCTTAAGGCAAAGCGGATGTGCCTCAAGAAAAGCTCCTAGGGCCGCCAAAGTCATTAGGTTAAAAGATCTGAAACTACTAGTACGCTCCAAATACTGCTTAGGAGCCTGGACAGGGGTTTTCTTTATTTTAAAAGTAAGTAAATAGTGATCAGACCATACCAAAAGACGGGGCGGAGCCATATCAATCTTGTCAGAAGAAAAGACCTGATCAAGAGTGTGGCCCCTTTCATGGGTGGGAAAGGAGACATAAGGAGTAAGGTGTAACATATTCAATGATTCATAAAACTTCAGAGAATCGTGATCACGGCACAAATCCATATGAATATTACAATCTCCTAATACTAAAGACTGTTTATATTTTGCAGTCAGAGGAGCAATGGCCATGTCAAGCCTATCTAGAAAGCTTTTTGCCTGACCAGGAGGTCGATAGACTAATATGGATGCTGGGATGCGTTTTTCTTCTACTGAAAAAAGTTTTACAGCAGTACAGATGGCGATTCTGGAGGAATGCTCTCTGGCTTAGGGGAAATGTGTTTTCATGGTTTCGCCAGTACCAGCCGTAGAGGCTGTCACAAAGGCGAGTGGGCCCAATTCTAAAGCTCTGCGTTCTTGTTGGATACAGTGGGCTAGTTCATTGACGCCGGCTGATGTCAATTTTGCCTTTAATCCTTCATTACAAACACAATAGTTTTTACAGTATGAACAAGTTCTTCCTCCTCCTTTGTCACTACTCCCTCTTTATCAGTACAGATGTATAATTTACACTGATGGATCTGCACAGCCTGCCATTGGTTCAAAACATGCTAATACAGCAGCCTCCGCAATTGTGGCAGGCACGATAGTGGACAGTGATTTTAAATCCTCCTTGGTTCACACACAATCCCTTGGGTATTGTACAGCCCAATTGGCTAAATTACGTGCTTTGGTATTGGCTCTTGAGTTTACTGATCCCGATGTGCCGACGCTTGTAGTGTGGGATTCATTTTACTGTGTACAATCCTTTAATGATAGCTTGTTCTTTTGGCGACAAAATGATTTTTGTGATTCCAAAGGTAGCCCAATAAAGCAAAAGACACTTTGGGTCCAATTGGCTGCTCTTAAGGAACATTTGCCACTCACACATGATATCGATACATTGGGCCATCACCGTGTGTGTAGGAAGGTGGATATCTGACTATGGTTACCCCCAAATTTTTGCCTAGTGTCTAGCTGGTTTTTCGACTTAGTTGGCCTGAGATCCTGCTATTCAGGATCTCAGCCTGGCTGTTCTCTCTTTAAAATGGACTCCATGTACCCTAGGTACATACCCAATTGGTTGGATCACCCTGTGAGCCCCTGTACCAGTGTACACTAGGTACCCAGGGCATTGGTGTGCCCAAGGCCTGCCAGGGGCTGAAGCATGTATTATGCCACCCCAGGCTTGGCCTAACAATTTGACACAACTGGCTGATCACTCAGCTGGGGTAAGTTGGTGTAATCACCTCTTACTTAGGTGTAGTATACCTATACCTAACCTTAAATGGGACACCTGGTAACCTATAAGTCACTCCTATGGCAGGCCTTAACAATCCTGAAGGCAGAGTGCTTGGTTCCATGTGAGATGGTGCTCTGGCATGAGCTGAGCCTGTCTGCAGTGGTCGGAACAACTTCCTTCTACTGTTTCCAGATATCGTCATACCATATACTCTTAAGTGCATTATGAACCTCGCGGTTAAATGCTATCTTTGGTTTGGCTTTATCAAAACATGTCGAGTAAGGTGTCATACGAATTGGAATACTAACCCCTCGCCAATTCTGGCGACGGGGTTAGCATTCCACCCTTCTAGAGGGACACGACATGTACAGTACCTGAAACCCGGGTAAAATCAGACATAGCCTCAGCTCCACAAAATGGATGCTGCCACCACAGACACAAGTCTGCCCTCCTGCTGCTGGGAGTCCTTCCAGCTTGGGAGGTGTGGACAAAGGGTTTCCTGCCAGGGGAGGTGCATGCACCACCCCAGACAGGATTTTGTGTATTGGTCAGGTAGGGCTTGAAAGAAACCAGACATGCCTGTGGCTCACAAGGAGCCTCGGTGCATATGCCAGTTCAAACCGGTCCTGGGGCACACCAGTCCGGGCCTGGGGCGAGCTGGACAAAGGATTGGGGGTGTAACCACCCCCCTTCCTGGTCCCACCCATAGGGAGGGACCTAGCAGGTAGTCCGGCCCCTAGAATCCGCTTAAAGGTAGGAGCTGTGTCCTAAGACTTCAGACATCCTGGAATCAACTTAACACTAAGAAGAAGACGAGAACTTCGACGCTCTGCTGCACAGAGGACTGAAGCCAATCTCCCCTGTGGTCAGGGAGTGACCACCTTGCTAACGCAAGCACCATCCAGCGAATCAACGTCTGCTTTGCCGCCGCCTCCCGCCGGAGCCCGAGCCCAGAGACTGACAAGACCTGGACCTCCAGACCTCTCACCGCCCGATCCACAGTCCCTGAAAAGAGGAGACCCGTGGAGGCACCGAGACACGTGGAGCCAGCCATCTTGAAACGACCACGACAAGCTGACAAGTGCAACAACCGAGGCTCCCTCCAAGTTGTGCTTTGGGATCTGAAAAGCCCAACACCCGAGCAGCATCTGCACCAAAGGTGAGCCCTCCAGCATCTCCACGATCTGCGTGGGGCCCTTCTGCATTTTGCCACTCGACGCACCTAACCGGTTGCTGGCCCGCTGGCTAGTAGCCATCTTGGCGACGAACTTCAAGAAATACACCGCTGGTCTGGTTGCTCCAGACTGGCCCTTGCTCCCCTCCAAAGGAGCAGTCCTTCTGACCTTGCTGATCAGAACCATCAGCTTATTTCATCTCCTACAACAATTGCTTTTGCCAAGGCTTGTTTGCTTCGATCAAGTCGCCGACACCGCCGACAGCGAGAGCCTGCGTGGGACAGCTCGTGAACCGACTCCTGGACGTCGTCGACCTCCAGGGACCACGTGGCTGCAGAGACAAGCTACACCTTTCTTCCTGTTTGCACCCGACATCGCCTGGTACCCACCTGGTGCCACGCTGGTCACTGGCTAGTGACTGTGAACACTGTCCCCTCTGCTTACAGGTCTTCAACATCTCCGATCCACTCTTGGATCCACTCCATCTCTCCCGGACCGACCGCCTGCAGCATCTTTGTCTTCAAGCTCCACGGAACAGATAGAAGAAACCCGACGCACTTCGAGGCCTATGCACCCGCTTCCTGTGGGTGAGGTAAAGCTGGCACACCTGTGCCCAAGTGTAGTATTACATCTCTAGTGCCTGTGTTCCAAATCTTGAGTTCCTAGTCCATCCGGAAGATCCTCTTTGCAGTAACTTTGTACTTTTTACGCACCCATTGAAACCTATGGGAGCACGCGTGTGACTATTTGCTCTGCACACGCCACCCGTGGACCTCCTGGTCACTAACTGAAGTTAGCTCCTTGTAGGCCCAGCGATTCTAGAGGCCCTAGGCCTTTTCCCTTTTCTGTTCGTGGTACTTATACCACTATTTTAGTATATGGTTCGAGCGGCCACCAGGGCCTATCCATATAAAGTGCAACTTCTGTGTATTCTACTGTAATCTTGTTTGACGATTTGTGCTCCTGTGCTCATAAAAAGACTAGGGGTTACTTTGAGAAATAAATACATATATATTTTGAATATATATCTGTGTGGTGTCCTTTCATTGGTATAAAAGGGGGTTACATTTGGTAAAACAGCTGGCTTAACACGCTTCACGAGTTTAGCCTCAAAGACTGCTTAGCCTACGCTACCACTAGGGCAGCTAGTCCGAAAAGGTTGACTTACAACCACACCATAAGGGTTGCTTGGCATGGTACAAGGTGATCACTTTAACTAGTGAGCATCATATACCAGGCCAACTTCTCACATTGGTGAGCAGCGGTTGGATTTGAGCTTGCTGTGTTTTACCATTGTAATCTCTTGGTTACCAATTGAAAGATCACATAGGTACCTGTAGGTACATATAAAACAAGATTAGATATACATAAGTTCTACTGAACTTAGTTGTTGTAGAGCAAAGGGAGTAGCACACCCTGACTACAACTACTAGATAGGTTTAGTAGGTAAACCCAAGTGTAGGTAGATTGCAACACATCCACCCACACTTAAGAGCAATGGCCGGGGCAGAGGGGTCCACTGTACCCATCTCTGTTGAGAGTGACCCCCAGAGGGCACCATCCAGCTTTGCTACCCTTAACCAGAATGAGCTCAGGCATTTGGCAACTCTTAGAGGCCTTAAACAGCCCAAGAACCCTACCTCTGCTGAGCTCAGAGAACTCTTGCAAAATGATGAGAATCAGAGAGAACTCAAGAAAGCTTCCCAGTTAGCCCCCTTAGGGTCAGGAACAGGAGGCCCCCTTTCTGAAGATGCTACAGAGGTACCCAGTTCCAATAGCCATCCCTTAGATGAGAATCATACTACAGGGGAGGAAAGTGGTGAGGATACAGAAAGTAGTGTGGATGAAGGGAGAACTAGCCCAGTGCCAAGTGTTATACTTGGCCCAGCTAAACTAAGGCTATTGGGGATTGACAGTGGGTTTACCCCATTGGATCTCCCCAGTGGACTTAACACAGGGCTTGGGAGGCAAAGGAATCGCTCAGGTGACTCCAATGCTTCCCATGGCTCTAGAGGCTCTCAAGGTCACTCCAGGAAAAGGATGACCACCCCTCAGAGGAGGGAACACGAGGCCAGAATGCAGGAAGCCCAGCTGAGGATCAGGAAGCAGGAGCTAGAAGTAGCCCTGATGGAAGAAAAACTGAGGAAGGCTAGGCAACCTAGAGAGAGTGGGTCTATACCCACTGGTGGCAGCATTGTCCCTAAGGACAAAGATAGGGTCTTTGATAATAGGAACCTGTCTAAGGTTGTGCCCCCCTACAAAAGTGGGGATGACATCCACAAATGGATAACTGCTCTTGAGAGAGCCTGCAAAGTACAGCAGGTTCCTGAAGACCAGTGGGCAGCAATCCTCTGGCTCTCCTTTGAAGGAAGAGGCAGAGACAGACTCCTCACTGTTAGAGAAGAGGATGTCAGAAACTACAGAGTCCTGAAGAGTGTTCTGGTTGATGGGTTAGGCTTAACCACTGAACAGTACAGGTTAATGTTCAGAGACACCCAAAAGACACAGACTCAGGACTGGTCTGAATATGTTGAATGTGCCACTAAGGCTTTGGAGGGTTGGTTGCTGGGAAGTAAGGTATCTGATTATACAGGATTGTACAATTTGATGATGAGAGAACAGATTTTAAGTAACTGTCAAAACCAGCTCCTCCATCAACACCTGGTAGACTCAGATTTGACCTCTCCCCAAGAATTGGGAAAGAGGGCAGATAAATGGGTCAGGACCAGGATCAGGCCTAAGAATCAGGGTGGTGACCAAAAGAAAGATACCACCAAACCTCAAGAGAAGGGAGGGGATAAGGCAAAAGAGAAATCTTCCTCAGGGCCCCAAAACTCCACACAGGGTGGTGGGTCCCAAGCTCCCTCCTCTACCACAGGCAAAAAGCCTTACTGCCATGAGTGTAAAACTCCTGGGCATTGGAAAACGGACAGCAGTTGCCCAAGGGCTACAAACAAAACTGTTCCTCCAATTACTCCTGTCACACCACCTATTACTGTCAGCAGTAATCCCCCAGGTGGTGGGAGTGCCCCCAAAAAATTGGGTGGGTTTACTTGGGGAACACAGGGGGACCCTGGCTTAGCCAATTCCCCTGCAGCAGATACTCTTGTCTGTGATGGTGGCATGGGGTTTGCCAACTTCACTGCCTGTCCCAACACTTTGGGTAGGTACAGACAGGAGCCCTACATCAATGGTACAAAAGCTGAGGCCTACAGAGACACTGGAGCTAGCATCACAATGGTGGCCCATTGGCTAGTTCCCTCTGAGCAGCTTTTGCCTGGTTTCTCCTACCAGGTGACCAACATTGATGGCAAACAGAACAGTCATCCCATGGCAGAGGTATGTCTCAGCTGGGGAGGTGTCACTGGCCCTAAAAGGGTGGCAGTGTCCCCAACCTTGCCTGTAGACTGCTTACTGGGGAATGACTTAGAACTCTCAGCTTGGGCTGGAGTTGAACAAGACACCCATTCTAAAATGGTAGGCCTTTCACAAAAGGGTAGTGGGGTTGTGCCATTCACAACCCCTGTCCAAATAGATTTCCTCCCTGGAAAGGTTGGAAGGGCATTGGTAGCCACAGCCCAGGCACAGACAGACTTCCCTGTAGAGACTGGCAGAGCTGTGACAGTCACAGCTCAAACACAAACTGAGTGCCCCCCTGAAAAGGTTGGCAAGACTGTAATGGTCTCAGCCTATACTCAGACTGACATAGGTGTAGTGAAGCCTGAAACTATGGATCACTCCACACAAACAGAGAGTAGTGGGGAGGAAGAAAAGTCTCCCTCTCCCCAGACATTAGGAAAATGTCAGCCTCCTCAGGGAGCTGACCTCACCCCTTGTGAAGGAACTGCCCCAGAGGTAGCCAGGCCTGGCCTGGCAGAGCCTCTGATGTCAGTGGCCCCTTCCAAGGTGGGACCCAGTCTGGTGCAGGTAGCCTGCCTCTCTCTACCCTGCCTCAGTCAGCCCAGAGCTGCAGAGGTCAGGGAGGCCAGTGGACCCCAAGAGGGCCCCTGTCCACAAGAACCCCCCCATCAAAAGAATGAGGATTGCCTGGCTAGTAGCCCTAGTCAGGTGATGGGTAAAAACATTCCTGAGGGATCTCCTTTACAGGTAGTTAGGGACCTCCCCCAGAGGGATTCTGTTGGGTACAGGCAAACATGGGACCTTAGGGCCCCAGACCTGACCTGTCCCTCCAGTAAGCCCACAAAAGGGACCCAGCCTCCAGCTTTAGGTAGCCAGAGGCTGACCCTGAGAGCACAGTGCAACTCAGTTAAGGAAAGAAAGGCATCCATGGTGGAGGGGGATTGGAGGAAGGTGAGGCCTCACTTTGAGGACACTCACTTCAGTACTCCATCTCAACACCAGCCTTTTACTTTGCCAAGACACACCAAAGGTAGAGATTCCCTATGGTGGAGACCCTCTGATACCCTTAGGGTGAGGGATTGCTTAGTGGACCATGAGACAGGGGGTAACCATGCCAGTGCTGGTTCCTCCTTATATGGCCACTTGGGCAATATAGGCTTACCTGGTCAAGGTCAGCCTTATCTCCCTTCGTTTGGGGGGGGGGTTGTGTAGGAAGGTGGATATCTGACTATGGTTACCCCCAAATTTTTGCCTAGTGTCTAGCTGGTTTTTCGACTTAGTTGGCCTGAGATCCTGCTATTCAGGATCTCAGCCTGGCTGTTCTCTCTTTAAAATGGACTCCATGTACCCTAGGTACATACCCAATTGGTTGGATCACCCTGTGAGCCCCTGTACCAGTGTACACTAGGTACCCAGGGCATTGGTGTGCCCAAGGCCTGCCAGGGGCTGAAGCATGTATTATGCCACCCCAGGCTTGGCCTAACAATTTGACACAACTGGCTGATCACTCAGCTGGGGTAAGTTGGTGTAATCACCTCTTACTTAGGTGTAGTATACCTATACCTAACCTTAAATGGGACACCTGGTAACCTATAAGTCACTCCTATGGCAGGCCTTAACAATCCTGAAGGCAGAGTGCTTGGTTCCATGTGAGATGGTGCTCTGGCATGAGCTGAGCCTGTCTGCAGTGGTCGGAACAACTTCCTTCTACTGTTTCCAGATATCGTCATACCATATACTCTTAAGTGCATTATGAACCTCGCGGTTAAATGCTATCTTTGGTTTGGTTTTATCAAAACATGTCGAGTAAGGTGTCATACGAATTGGAATACTAACCCCTCGCCAATTCTGGCGACGGGGTTAGCATTCCACCCTTCTAGAGGGACACGACATGTACAGTACCTGAAACCCGGGTAAAATCAGACATAGCCTCAGCTCCACAAAATGGATGCTGCCACCACAGACACAAGTCTGCCCTCCTGCTGCTGGGAGTCCTTCCAGCTTGGGAGGTGTGGACAAAGGGTTTCCTGCCAGGGGAGGTGCATGCACCACCCCAGACAGGATTTTGTGTATTGGTCAGGTAGGGCTTGAAAGAAACCAGACATGCCTGTGGCTCACAAGGAGCCTCGGTGCATATGCCAGTTCAAACCGGTCCTGGGGCACACCAGTCCCGGGCCTGGGGCGAGCTGGACAAAGGATTGGGGGTGTAACCACCCCCCTTCCTGGTCCCACCCATAGGGAGGGACCTAGCAGGTAGTCCGGCCCCTAGAATCCGCTTAAAGGTAGGAGCTGTGTCCTAAGACTTCAGACATCCTGGAATCAACTTAACACTAAGAAGAAGACGGGAACTTCGACGCTCTGCTGCACAGAGGACTGAAGCCAATCTCCCCTATGGTCAGGGAGTGACCACCTTGCTAACGCAAGCACCATCCAGCGAATCAACGTCTGCTTTGCCGCCGCCTCCCGCCGGAGCCCGAGCCCAGAGACTGACAAGACCTGGACCTCCAGACCTCTCACCGCCCGATCCACAGTCCCTGAAAAGAGGAGACCCGTGGAGGCACCGAGACACGTGGAGCCAGCCATCTTGAAACGACCACGACAATCTGACAAGTGCAACAACCGAGGCTCCCTCCAAGTTGTGCTTTGGGATCTGAGAAGCCCAACACCCGAGCAGCATCTGCACCAAAGGTGAGCCCTCCAGCATCTCCACGATCTGCGTGGGGCCCTTCTGCATTTTGCCACTCGACGCGCCTAACCGGTTGCTGGCCCGCTGGCTAGTAGCCATCTTGGCGACGAACTTCAAGAAATACACCGCTGGTCTGGTTGCTCCAGACTGGCCCTTGCTCCCCTCCAAAGGAGCAGTCCTTCTGACCTTGCTGGTCAGAACCATCAGCTTATTTCATCTCCTACAACAATTGCTTTTGCCAAGGCTTGTTTGCTTCGATCAAGTCGCCGACACCGCCGACAGCGAGAGCCTGCGTGGGACAGCTCGTGAACCGACTCCTGGACGTCGTCGACCTCCAGGGACCACGTGGCTGCAGAGACAAGCTACACCTTTCTTCCTGTTTGTACCAGACATCGCCTGGTACCCACCTGGTGCCACGCTGGTCACTGGCTAGTGACTGTGAACACTGTCCCCTCTGCTTACAGGTCTTCAACATCTCCGATCCACTCTTGGATCCACTGCATCTCTCCCGGACCGACCGCCTGCAGCATCTTTGTCTTCAAGCTCCACGGAACAGATAGAAGAAACCCGACGCACTTCGAGGCCTATGCACCCGCTTCCTGTGGGTGAGGTAAAGCTGGCACACCTGTGCCCAAGTGTAATATTACATCTCTTGTGCCTGTGTTCCAAATCTTGAGTTCCTAGTCCATCCGGAAGATCCTATTTGCAGTAACTTTGTACTTTTTACGCACCCATTGAAACCTATGGGAGCACGCGTGTGACTATTTGCTCTGCACACGCCACCCGTGGACCTCCTGGTCACTAACTGAAGTTAGCTCCTTGTAGGCCCAGCGATTCTAGAGGCCCTAGGCCTTTTCCCTTTTCTGTTCGTGGTACTTATACCACTATTTTAGTATATGGTTCGAGCGGCCACCAGGGCCTATCCATATAAAGTGCAACTTCTGTGTATTCTACTGTAATCTTGTTTGACGATTTGTGCTCCTGTGCTCATAAAGAGACTAGGGGTTACTTTGAGAAATAAATACATATATATTTTGAATATATATCTGTGTGGTGTCCTTTCATTGGTATAAAAGGGGGTTACATTTGGTAAAACAGCTGGCTTAACACGCTTCACGAGTTTAGCCTCAAAGACTGCTTAGCCTACGCTACCACTAGGGCAGCTAGTCCGAAAAGGTTGACTTACAACCACACCATAAGGGTTGCTTGGCATGGTACAAGGTGATCACTTTAACTAGTGAGCATCATATACCAGGCCAACTTCTCACAGTGTGGGAGCACATGCTATTAGAAATTCAATGGCTGATGAGGCAGCCAAATCTGCAGTAGCCACATGCTCAGTAGCAGCCGTTACTAGGTCTATGACTAAAATTGATGATGACATTTTGGCGGCCATTGCTGCAACGAAGGATGGAGAGCAGTTTTCCCAATGATTTCCTTCGCATTATACTTATCACTTAACGCCTGATCAAATTCATTTGTAACCATTCCATCAATGGTGATCGTTTGTTTCCCAATGAGGACCGCAGTCTTTCTTTGATTGTGGCTGCTCATGAAGGTATGGCATCTGCACATGCTGGAGTGACAGTGACTATTTCGCTTTTACAGCAACAACGTTTTTGGTGGTGTGGCTTATACCAGCAAACGAGTAAATATGTTCTTTCCTGTGACATTTGTCAACAGATTAAACCTTCAACAGTTTCATGGCCACCTCATACTCAGCTTTTCATTTAGAATCATCCATTTTGTTGTATTTATCTTGATCACAACGGTCCTTTGACATCAGACAATGCATTCAAATATATTTTGGTTGTAGTGGATTTGTGCACTAGATTCCTTTGGGTTTGGCCACAACGCAGTACTGATGCTCAACTGTTAAAAATAAATTGTGTGACTTTGTAGGAACATTTGCCTGTGGCACCTTCCATTCTGACCATGGTCCGGCATTTGCCTCTAAGGCTTACCGGGATGGGATGAAGTCTCTGGGGGTGCAGGTGCAATTCTGGTCTCCATATCAGCCTGAGGGCAATTCTGTTGTTGAGCAGATGAACCGTGACTTAAAGCAATCTTTAATGGCAAGGGTATTAGGTGCTGGTTGAGGCTGGATGACTCATCTATATGGAGTCCAACATGCACTAAATAATCTCCCTTGAAGATCTCTGGGTGGGCGGACCTTGTACAAAATGCTCTTTGGCATTAAAATGTTTGTGCCATACCTTGATGGTCTATATGTTGTGGTGACTGCCGCAACGTTTGACGTAGATAACCATTGTGCTATGTTACAGGATCTACAAAAGAACCTGGACCCTCTTGCAACATCTCATTTGCCCTCATCCATGGATCCCGCAGTGCTGATCCCAGTTTCTGGCTGGCTTCCTAAAGTTGGGATCTAGTCTGAGAGAAGTTGGAGAACAAGAAAGAATTTGGTCCATCGTACCGTGCAACAGTTCCAGTCCTTGGTTTAAAAGGCACCCGTACTGTGATTATACCTCTGCTACCTTGTTGCAAGGAGAATTGTTTAGTTTCCATTGAATATGTCAAGTTACACCATACTCAATAGTATGCCTACAAGTATTCCGTGTAGGGACGTTTCCCTTCATCCAGTGCATTTTGCTTCCTCGAATTCTGCCGAAATGCTGCCAGGGGTTATTATATGGACCGAGATGACTTTTCTTCGGATACATCTTCATTGTCTTCGTCTGTAGCAGACATACATTGGGATTGTATTGCTGATGGTGTTCCTCTTCATGTGGATTGACTTTGTGACTGTCTTTTTCCTTTTGATTAATGGCCACTAATGACCTGAATGCTCTGCTGTAGACTTGGTTGGTGCAGTTCTGTCCCCACATACTTCGTCTCATAGAATGAAAAGAGGTCAAGGCCTAGTTAACATTTTAGCCTTCCCAGTCGCTATGGCATAGTTTGGGATAAAGTACCATTTGATGTATATGGTCCTACGGAAATCTTACAAATTCCATACGTCGTCCGAATTTCTTTGGGTGATGTTTTGTTACCTGGAATGCACTCCAACAATTGGGATGTCAATGCTGTTTACTCACTGTTCTCCAAATACAATATTACACTGTATTTGATACTGACGTTTTGTATTTAAATTCCGCAAATTAGGCAGATTTATTTTGCTACCAACATGATGGCGATCATTTTTTGCACACAACCAGTACTCAGAGACCACAATTTAGTTAAACTTAATGGGAGCATTGCCCAACACCTTTTAAGAGGAGTTCAATAACACAGAAAAGGAAGTTTACATATTTTATGGGTTACAATTTATCGGACCTGAAGTCCTATTTTTACAAATTAAATATGACCACCTGCAACAAATACATGCGTACCCACACTAAATTGATTTAATCCTTGTCCTTCATAACTGAGTTGTCCCTGAAAGGTTATGATTATTGGAAAGACACGGTGGATTTAAAGTCTATTGGGGAGCAAAAAATTGGCAGGTTGAGGGTATTGAGTCCTTGCATCGAGCATGTTTAATACCGTCTCAACTAGTATTTTTAAATCAGATGGTTCAGCAAACCACCTGTTTCGGTTTGGCCACTGCTAAAAATGTAAATACTCTATCAATTCCGTCGCTGGCTGACTATGACACATGGCATACACATACCAACTACATGATTGAGGACTTAACTATTGTGTTTCAAAACAGTACTCTTAATTCATCTACTATTGACCCTTGGGGTTGGTTGCTGTGGCCCTCGAACACAAATGCTTGTTATTTACAATTTACAAATGCCACAAAAGGGTTCACTCAAAGTAGACCTGACCCGTTACACCATTCTCATTCAGTTACTACGCATTCTGTTGGTAAATTATGTCAATAGTGGTTGGAACATTACACACTGTTGTCTGTGAAACAACATCTCTCCTTTTGTCGGGTGACATTGATCTTGCTGATTTTCTTCTAGGACCAAAATCCCCTCGCACTAAACGTGTGTATGCAGCATATAATGAGTCTTGGAAACTGTCCCAAATGGAAGCTGCAGTACGCTTACGTCAAATTGATCAGGATAACTTAGAAAAAGTTCTTCCCTGGTTGATAACTGTATGAACACTCTGTCGTCACGTATATATACTTTGGATAATATTGTATCATCTGTTATTGACATTGTTCAGAATGAATTGTCTACATTGTATCATGGTCAGCTGTGTTCTGTTATGCAATTTGGTTGGACACTGCAAACACTTAAAAATGGGAGAGTACCATGGGCTTACCTGAACGTTTCAGCACTGTCTTTACCATTCAATTTGACAGATAAACAAACACTTATGTCAATGAAAGATGCAACATATACTATGTTACAGATTGATAAACTAGAAGTTACCATTTTCAGTTGCAGAAACAGATTCAGCGGTGTGGTTAATACATGGAGTTATTTCCTTGCCCATCTCACTTTTCCAGTTTTCAGCTTGCATGAAACACTATCCTGTGGGTAGATATGAGCTGCTTGGGAGCAGTTATATTCATGAATTATGGTCATTACCAACAAGGATGCTTTCCTTACAGGGGAGGATTGTGATTCTACAGTAAGACACTCCCTTGTCTGGAAACAAGTAAAACTTCACGGCGCCTGCAACGTTTCGGCCTCTAATTTGGCTTGTTTTTTTAAAGGGGACCCCGGTCCCTGCTATTATTCCCACACTCACTCTGCTTTCTTAATGGCAGTTATCTTATCCTAAATAATCAAACCTGCTGCGGCTTGCGGGCCGGCATCCCATATATAGTAACACTTCCCCATTGTGTTACATGTTGCAGCAACGTACTGTTTCCACCGCCAAAACAGGTTTGTAGATAGTTTGCTGTGGCCTTCCAGTCAAACTCTGAAAACAGATTTCAATAAGCTAAGCAGACTCAAAGCGCTATTGTTTCAACAAGAAGTGTCCCTCACATCAGCTCGTGAGACCTTCAATTTGCAGGCGGCGAGAACATCAAGTGAGATCCAGTCACTGCTAAACACGAATCTCCCCCTACATTTTGGAGAATTAATTCACCAAATATTTAATGCGTCTGATACAGTGGGCCTGGCCCACTTTTTTAAGGTCGTTGGCTCCAGCCTTGTCACTTTGTTTCAGACTGTTTTTGGAGTAATCCCAGCTTTTATTCATTCTATTTTTTCCAGTTTATTTGGAGGGTTTCCTCTGCTGCTCCTCTTAGTGTAGTTCTGTTACTTCTGCTGCTGCTCCGTAATGGCTGCTCGACTGGTGGTACTGCCAAGCCGGGACCAGTTACAGCTGTACCGTGATCGGATGTGGCAGTTTTCTGGTTTAATGCCTTTCTGAAGCTCTTTACATCGACTATTGGCTGACCTTCCTTTATGCCTACTTCACCTGCATGCAACCTGTGTTCTTCTCCAATACGTCACACGCTGCACTGGATTGTGAACTGTTGATGGGTCCATTGATGGCCCATGACCAGGGCTTTTCCGTGGGTAGGCACTTTGTGTACGATCCTACAATTGGACCATTGGCAGACTTGAATACCTGTGCTCGTGCACAGCGTCTCTAGGTTCAAAGTATCAATGAAGTTAACACAGGTTGGCCTGGAATGCTCCTGATTACCTCTGGATAGTATTGAAGGTTCTGACAGCTTGTTGGAGCTTATGGTGTTCCAGTTCTCCCGCAAAGTTTTTGGCCCAGATGATACGCTGTGAATGGATGCTCTTTGGCCTTTCAATGAGACGCTTTGCCTCTGCTTATCTCTGATTTCTATTTTATTCCAGGGCTACTGACCTGACCAAGGGGAGGATGTCACATGGCCCATGGGGACATTGTCGTCTTCTTTAAGTTAGCCTGAGCATGCTGCAGATTGTCCGCTGCTTTGCGCACGTTTCTACATGAGTTTATTTAGCAAATGTCTCTTTTGCCGTTTTTACATGAGAACCTATCACTGTGTTCACACTCTGCAGGTTCCTGGGATTTAGTATGAACATTGTGTGCAAGGTCGAACAACAATGCCCCTTGTTGTGTTCTGGTCAGGCCCTAGCACCTAGACAAAACATACTAATGTATCTGTTGTTTGGGAATACATACTTTGGTCTTATTGGAATACACAAATAGGTAGCGGACACTTGGAGAGGGACCTTTCCAGGGAGAAGAGCAAGACAGCACCTATGACGTAGATCTACCTTCTATAGACTGAGGTACAAGGTCTGCAGATAACACCCAGGGATCTTCTAATATATAATCCCTCTGCTTCTATACAAGGGGAGGGAGGTTAGGCTATACTGTCTTTTCATAACAACAGCTCCAGTCAAGATTTTTGGACTAATTGCTATGCTGATTATATTTGTGTTATGCATTTTTTTTGCTTATTGTGGCAGGTATACTGAATATAAGAGCACTTTAGTTAAAGAGAGGCGGTGAGGAACAGCTGTCCTACTGGGGAGCGGGTGTTCACCCAGTGACTGGCTTAACCAGTGAGTGATTGAGGTCGAGGGTGCAGGGGCGAGAGTAGCGGCCCATTGAAGAGCTACCACCTGCCTACTGCTTCCTTCTCCCAGCCCCCCCTCCCTTCCTCATGAAGTAGCTGACTGTGGGGCCTCCTGGCCCATCGTAGACGCTCCAAGTTGGGCCATCAAGACTTTTTAACGTCAAGGCCGCAAGCGTACTAAGGACACCGGACGCTGGCAGACTCCAGTGACAGAAATCCCGGAAAGCGTCTGAAGCTGCCTGACATAAAGATGGCGGCCGGGCGTTTCTGACCAGGGCGATCCTGCGCATAGGATCCACGACTTGAGCATAGAGGCTCGGACTGTTTAAGGCCAGCAGGGGAGCTCTGAAACAGTGGATAGCTCCTTAACTGCGGTGAGGCAATGATTGCAGCGGCATTTGGAATAGCGATTAAATGTACACCGCGGGGGGGGAGGAGCCTAGCGCGCAACCAAGATGGCCGCGTAGGCTTACGGCTCTCGAGGGCCTCCGCAACCTCCCACGTCTATCCTGACTAAATCCTGGTAAACTTGATGGGCTTTTGCTGATGCATCCGCGCTGAGGTGCCACCCGTTTCCCAAATTCAGATCGGACGCCGGGAGCCCGAATGGTCGCCCTCCGAAGATTGCGGCCTGCTGTTGCCTAGGTCCCGATCTCGAGTTGGTGGGGTGCCCGGGTACGAAGTGAACAACAGCGGCATGCTGAGCCTGACTTGCCGCGTACCCCGCACTTTCACTTTCGTTTTCGAGTCTGTCCTTTTGAGATCGGCTGAGAGACCTCGGTGTTTCAGAGGAGAGCGGACGGCGGAGTGTCTGGCCTGACTTTCGGGCTACACATGGACTTCCTGCCCGCGACTGCAGTGTTCGACTGACTTGGCCAACTGGTTCCTGTCCCCGGCTTCGACGAGTGCCAACTTTGGTGGCCTCCGGATGATGGCGACTAGACCAGACGGTGACAAGTCGAAACCCAAGTCAACCCGGAGGGGATCCTATGCACAGGCCAACAATATGGATCGGTATGCGCAGCTGAAGGGGTCCCCCAGTGGCTTGCATAAATCGCCTGAGAGGGCTAAAGAGGTTTCGGGCCCATCGTCAGAATTGACCCTGCAAGACGTTATGGGCGCCATTGAGGAGATGAAGGCTGCGGTGGGTCAGCGGTTTGATACCCTGGCGCATAAATTGGACGCGGTCCTTATTGATGTGAATTTGTTCAGGGCAGACCTGTCCAAAACCAACGATCGGGTCGACTCTTTGTCTTAAGCGGCGTCGAGCCTAACTGTGGATGTGGCAGCCCTGCAGACGGAGGTCCGCCGGCTGCGGCTGGCCAGTGACCAGACGGATCGTCGACTTGAGGACTCTGAAAGCAGGGCTAGACGGAATAACGTTCGTATCATCGGAGTGCCGGAAAGATCGGAGGAATCTGCCGCGGATCTATTTGTGGAGGATCTGGTGATCAATCATCTCGCGACCAAGGGATTGAGCAAGTTCTTTGCGGTGGAGCGGGCCGATAGGATTCCGGGTGGTGCGCCCAAAGTGGGTGCTCCCCCGAGGCCTATAATTGCCCGACTTTTCAACTTTCGAGATAGAGATGCTATCCTTCAGGCGTCGAGGGTGGCAGGGCCGCTGAAGTTTGAGAACTCCAATGTCAGCTTCTATCCGGACTTCACGCAAGCGGTCCAGAAACAGCGGCTGGGATTTTTGGGTGTGAAACGGCGCTTGAGAGACATGGAGTTGAAATACGCGATGTTGTTCCCGGCGAGGTTGCGGGTTGAGTTCCAGGGTCGTTCCCACTTTTTTGACTGGCCGGAGGCAGTTGGAGACTGGTTGGATGCTCTGCCGCGGGGACAGGACCGAGACAGTCGGACGGCGGAAAACGAACGGGATGTGGTGGAGCGGGACTAGAACTTGGTTCCTGGCGATTGACTAGACTGGCGAGGTTTTGTACCTTGGCTCAATTGTACTTTAATCTGGTACATCATGCCCTTCAAGTGCCTGGGGGTTGTGGGGAGCTTATTGGGGTCCTTTCCTCCTTCTGGGGTTCTTTTTGTGGTATAGGTTAGGGCGACAGGCACACTGCAAGTTGGGGGGGGCTGTCTGGGCTCAAGCAGGGGTGCAGGGAGGGGGGAGTTGTTGTTCGGGGATTGTGGGGGAGGGGGGTTGTTGGGGATGGTTGTTTTCTTGTTTTGCAAGGCAATGTGAAGTTTTCTGCTGAACTCTCTGGGTTGTGCTCTCCGGGATGTGGGTATCATGTGCGGGAGTGGGATGGGGGGTAAGGGATTGAGAATCCTTTTGTGGAATGTGAACGGTCTGGGGGACAGGATCAAGCGCGGGGTGGTGTTGCAGTTTTTGAAACGAGCCTCGCCCGACATTGTTTTCCTGCAGGAGACACATTTGATTGGGAACTCCTTCCAGGCCCTAAATAGGAGGGGCTATCGCCTTGCCGCTCACTCTGGTTTTACTTCTGGCTCTAGGGGAGTGGGCATTCTGGTTAGGGCCTCTCTCCCATTGGAAGTGGACGAGGTGCTTTATGATGATAGGGGGCGATATGTGGCGCTGGTGGGGAGATGGGAGGGCAGGACTGTGTCGCTCGTGGCTGTATATGTACCTCCGGGGTTACAAACGGCTACGTTTGCTGATTTGGGGCGTTTGGTCCTGGGACTCCCTGGGGGGGTTTTGGTGTTGGGTGGTGATTTTAATGCCGTTGTCTCCGGATTGGAGGACCGCCACCCTCCCAGGGATCTCCCTAGGGCTCAGGCCTGGTTGGGTGGTTTTTTGGACACTTTGGGACTTGTAGATTGCTGGAGATTGATGCATCCGGGACAGGCGCAATACACCTTTCACTCTGGGGCCCATGGGAGTCTCTCGAGACTTGACTATATGCTTATGCCGGCGACCCAAGCTGGAATGATTGGGGAGGTGCGTCATTTAGCCCGAGGTATCGCTGACCATTCCCCTCTATGGTTGCAGCTGAGGGTAGTCTCTGGGGCAGAGGGGAGAGTGGCACCCATTAACACCTGGTATCTTCGTAACCCTAAGATCCGCGCGGAGTTGGTCAAGTCCACTGATCACTACTTTACTGATAACGTGGGGTCGGTGTCGTCGGCCGTCTCCCTATGGGAGGCTTATAAGGTGGTGGTCAGGGGGCAGGCCTTGTCCCTTATCTCCCATACTAAGAAGTGCGAGAGAGCGGAGGTGGTCCGCCTGGAAGCAGAAATAGCTGTAATGGAGGAGGACTTGGAGAGTGGGGTTACTGAGGAGAAATTGCATGTTCTCAGCCTCAAACAGTCAGATTACAAAGCGTTAGTCACGGAAGCGGCTAAAGAGATGAGTAGAGAGCAGCAAGGGCGGTTGTATGATGTGGGGGATAAGGCCGGAAAACTGATCGCTTGGTTGGATAGGAGGGAGAGAGCTAGCAGGGTGGTGCCCGTTGTGGAGAGGAGTGATGGAGTGCGTGTGACTGACCCGGTTGAGATCGTTGACTGCTTCGCAGCTCATTTCTGCGGCGTATACTCTCCGGTCTCGTCGCGATCGGAGGAGGATTCCCATAGCCTGCTTAGAGACATCACATTGCCAACCCTATCGGAGGCAGACGCGGTGTTGATGGAGGCGACGTTGTCGTCAGATGAGATCGCTTTGGCCACTCGTTCGATCGCTTCGGGTAAAGCGGTGGGTCCCAATGGTCTTCCCATCGAACTCTACAAGTTGCGTCCCGATAAGATAGCACCATATCTTCGAGACATGTTTTTGGCGGCCCGTGCGGCGGGCTTCCTCCCCCCTGACCAACGCCTCGCCAGCATAGTTGTGATCCACAAAGAGGGGAAGCCGCGAGATCGCTGTGCCTCCTATAGGCCCATTTCTCTGTTGAACGCAGAACCCAAAATTCTGGCTAAAGCGTTGGCTAACCGACTGGTTCGGGTCGTGGGCGACTTGATTCATCAGGATCAGTCTGGTTTTATACCCCATCGGAATACCGCTCTAAATCTGAGGCGGTTACACGGCGTGCTTGCTAGAGCGGAATTTATACGTGAGCCGGCCATCTTGGCATCGTTGGATGCTACTATGGCATTCGACACTTTGGAGTGGCCATATATTTGGGCCGTGTTGGCGAAATTTGGGTTCGGCCCGGAGTTTATTGGTTGGGTAAAATTACTATACGCTGACCCACTGGCTCAGGTGGTAGTGAATGGTAGGGTGTCGGCTCCCTTCGCACTGGGGAGAGGTACGCGGCAGGGGTGTCCGCTATCACCCCTTCTCTTTGCACTTTCTTTGGAGCCTCTCGCCGCCTGGTTGCGTTGGGAGCCGTCGTTGCGAAGCATTAGATGGACGCCGGAATTCGAAGACCGTGTCTCCCTTTACGCGGATGATATCCTTCTGTATCTCACGTCTCCCCGGCAGTCGCTAATTGTATTGGTGGAGGTGCTGAATTCTTTTGGCCGCAACTCTGGCCTGGTCATCAACTGGGCTAAGTCGTGCGTCTACGTCCTCTCGGGGGATGCCCCCCTGCTGCCGCGGGGTTGCCCAGCTCAGATTGTTACCCTGGGGTTCAAATATTTGGGAATCTTTATCTCACTGGACCCCGCGGTTCGCTATGAGCGAAACCTTCTACCTCCCCTCCAGCGATTGAAGGCCGACGTAGCGAGATGGCGACGACTTCCGCTCTCGCCGCTCGGACGGGCGGCATTGTTTAAAATGATGTCGCTGCCTCGTTTCTTGTATGCCTTGCAAAATACTCTTGATGTCGTGCCGGCCCGTTATTTCCGGGAGGTGGAGGGTCTTCAGCGCCAACTGTTTTGGGACGGGCGGCCGCGGATTGCTCTCGCCAAGTTGACGCTCCCTTGGTATGATGGGGGGGGTCGCCCTCCCCGATATTAAACGATACTATTGGGCGTCTCAGTTGGCGGCGGTGAACCACGGGATATATGGTCCTGCCTTAAACCCGGCCTTTGAGATGGATAAACTCCTGCTTCCGGGTGGAGACTATAATAGGGCGCTGTACTCGGTGACCCAGGACATGCGGTTGACGGGACCCATGCGGGTGGCAGTGCACGTGTGGCACACGGCGAATGCTGCGATGGGGTGGAGGGATCGCTTGACTCGGGCGACGCCGTTGTATGCTTGTGGGCGGTTGGGCTGTTTGTGGAGATCGAAAGGCTTTGAGAAATGGGATATGATTGGTATATGTAAGGTGGGTGATCTGTGGGCGAAGGGAGCTTTCAAAACGTTCGAAATGCTTAAAATTGAATATAAATTAAACGATAGAGAGTACTTCCGGTATGCTCAAGTCTACCATGCACTTTGTTCGGTCTTTCCGGATGCTACTGCTATCCCCGAGTATTCCCCACTGGAGGATAGAGTGTTGTATGGCTATGTGCCCGACAGCACTATTTCCCTGATTTATAAGAAACTCATTAATGATCGTGCGGACTCGCTGCTCCGTTTTAGGGAGGCGTGGACGGGCGATGGCTTGGAATTGGATGATGAGGACTGGGTATCGGCGGTGGCCTCCCCGAAAGAGGTGGCGATCCCGGCCCGCCTACGGTTTTTACAGCTGAAGATCCTCCATAGAGTGTATGTCACAGGGCCCGGTTTGCTGTGTATGGGTTATTCGATGGATGGATTGTGTAAGCGTGGATGTGGCCTGCCGGGCACGTTTCTTCATATTTTGTGGGAATGTTCGGAGGTTGTGCGATTCTGGAACGGTATCCACACCGTAATGGAGGGGGTCACGCATGTGGCCCTGTTGCCAGAGGCTAGGAGGTGTTTGTTGAATGTCTGGGAACCGAATGATTGTAATGCGGCACAGACGCAGTGGGTGACCTTGGGGTACATGGTGGCTAAGCATAACATTGCACAGCTATGGGGCTCCCCGAGGCCGCCCACGATTGACGTATGGAAGGAGAATATGGACTGGTGTATGTTTAGGGAAAAGACGGCGTATGTGGCGAGAGGCAAGCCAGGGAAATGGACTAGGGTATGGGGTCCGTGGAATCTATATCGGGGACGTATCTGCACCCCGCCTCTGCCATTAGAGGTCGATATTGCTCTGACCCCCTAGCCGCGCGTTCCGCGAGAGGGCTTGAGATGTGCTCCATGCTTTGTTTTCCCATTGCCCCCCTCTACAGCTTCCGGACAGGAACTGCTTTGGACACTATATGTTATTCCCCGTCCCGGGAAGAGCACACTGCTACTTCGGACTCTCATTGCCTTGAGTGTGTTTTATATTTAATACATAATGAAACTGTTGTTTTCAATTGCTCCTGGCCTACGGCCACGGCCTGTTATATGTGCTTACGAACTGCCGGGCGCCTTGCCTATGGTTCGACGGATTGTGTGGCGTTACATTGCGGGCCCCCGGGCTCTATAGCGGCCGGCCCTGGTGGTTGTAGGCCCTTGTTTGTATTTTATTGTGTGCTAACGGTTTCGAATAAAAAAAATTTAAAATAAAAAAACAAACAAACAAAAAAATGTACACCGCGGTTTCCCCTACATCTCACCCCTCTGGAGGCCAATTTGCGGCTATCGGGCCGAGGGCAGGGGTAACAGGGCTGAATGAACAGAGGCCCCTGTGCTGATGATCACAACCTCCTAATTTAAAACAGGCCGTAAAAATTGACTGAAATACCATCCACAAGAGCGAGGGCGCCTTGATGGCCCCCTCTGGAACGCTCTCTTCCCCCCAGACACGAAGGGCCACTAATGAGGCTCCCGAATTTTACCCCTGAGATAACCTACGCGGTTATGTAATCTGCTCTGGACTTAGTGACTCTGTTACCCCTACCTGAGTGATGGTACCGCTTACCCTAACTTTTTGGGCCCTCATGAGGCATTTTTCTCCCACTGCCGGTCTGCCAGAATATATCTGCTGCCTAGCCCACTGTTCTCTTCCAGGGCATCCTCATCAAAGTCATAAGCACTGAATATTCCCGCCCATGTGCGGGGACCCCGGAAATAATAAAAATTATATATGAAAAACACATATATATACAGCTCTGTATATGTATAACCACATATATTATTTTTTCCAAACCAATGCAGCCCCCATAGTAGGCTAGACAATGTAATAATAATGAATGTAAACATTCCTTTTTTTTTTTCTTTTATGAGACAAACCTCATGAGAAAGAAAAGAAAACACTGTGCCAAACACAGATCAAAAACATTGTTAGCCTGCAGGCTGCATTGTAATACAATACCATAGAGACTGAAAAGCCTTGTACAGATAAAAACTGGCACCGTGCCTTTAAGGCAGCTCTGATCCCAAGATTCCATCATGCCTCAGGGGTGACAGTTGGGTCAGTTGTTCTTTCCGGCTCCTTCAGTCAGGACCCTGGAATTCAACTTTTTTCTGTCAGAAATGCCTTCCTTGTTCATGGCTTGTCCATCCTGTGGTAAAAAGGAGGCTACTTCAGATTCGCATGATGTGTTTATCATTTGTCTACCTGACACACACTCTCCTGCTTCCTGTCGTCATTGTAAGAACCTTTCAAAGAGGACTTTGAAGGAAAGGGAGAGGATCAGGCTTTATGGCCTTTCAGAGATGCGGTCGACGTCGAAGCAGTTGATACCTGTTTGTTCTCCATCGGCGTCGGGCTCGGTGTCGAAGACTCCAGCGACGGGATCGTCGTTGAGAGGTGAGGAGACAAGGGAGAGTCACGCTTCCAAAAGAAAGTCAGCGTCGACGCAAGATCCGGCGGCGAAACGCATACGTTCGTCGTCGAAAGCATCGCCGTCGAGAAAGCATCGATCGGCATCTAAGGAGATGCATCACCGTTCGGTGTCAAAGTCGACATCTAGAAGGAAGTCGACGTCGAGGGAAAGGCACGGACGGTCGCCGTCGAAATCATCAGCGACGTCGAGACAAAGATCGACGTCTAGAGTAAGGCGCAGGAGATCGCCGTCGGAAACACCACCGACGTCGAGGCGAAGATCGTCGTCGAGAGAAAGGCGCAGGCGATCGCCGTCGAAAACATTATCTACATCAAGGCGAAGATCGTCGTCGAAGCAAGGATCGACGTCGAGGCAGACGCCTCCGTTGGGATCGACGTCGAGGAAGGCGCGACGTTGAGGCAGGCGCCTCCGTCGTCAAAAGTGTCCATGACGTCGAGGCGAGGTTCCCCATCGGGTTCTAGGTGTCAGGGTTTGAGAGCCAGGGCGCCTACATTGTTTCGAGTATCTTTCCGACGGAACTACAAGTCCCAGCAACCCCAGAGGAGGGGAGGGGCTAATGACTTTATAGACACGAACAACGCCCGGACGCGTTGTTCGTGATTCTGGAACCAGGAGGCAGCAGCGGAGTTGTGAGCTGCTGCGGCTCAACTATTTGCAGCCTCCACTGCCAGGAGGAGACTTTCGTGAAAACCGTTTAGGAACCGCCGTGGGTTATCGGCCGAGGTTCCCAGGACTCTTCAACGGAACAATTCCGGATAACGGCGTGGTTCGCGGCAAGGCGCCGTTGAGGCTCAACTGACGGGGAGTTCCTCCCTCTCTCTCAGCTTCTCCGGAGCAGCTCGCCAGGAAACCCGCACACCGTGTCAGGTAAACCGGGGACGAGCGCACGGCGAACTAAACCATTGCTGGAGTTCTTTGTTATAGCTGTGTTCTTGTTAGGGGCCACCGGGCAGCCATGTGGGTGGAGCCGGCCCAGTGCTTTCTTTTTGTTTGATGAATATCTGGAGCCTGCAGTAAAACCACGGAGTGGGAGCTGGGTTCGACATCGAGGTATTCGAGACCTATTGGTGTGAGAGAGAAGCCAGCGAGAAGCCCTGACAAAAAGGGTTCTCCAAGACACTGTTCTGTTATTTTTTCTTTGGTTCATAAATACCAGGCGTGTGGGGAGGAGTTGTTTGGTACGTATGAGGACGAAGGCGTGTGGAAGGGGTAGAGGAATGAATTGTCAGGGATTCCTGTGTTACAGTGTTTGCCTTTTTGTTTTGCAGTATATATAGTGCCCTGCCATTTCTGAGAGAAGACTGGAGTTCAGGGAGACACAGTGGCAGGTATGAGAATCCACTAGTGAGACCTTATGAGAGTAGGGAGGGGTGAGAGAAGATAGTAATCACATGTTCTTTGTTTTGCAGGTGTCCCTTCCCACGCAGATCCTACCCTTTCCTTTCCCTCACCTGATCGCCTCAACACTCTGTAGCCTTATTCAATCAGAGTGTGGGGATGTCTGGAGGTGGACCCCTTTAAGCATCGCCCAGATCCTGAAGGAGACTCGGGGAGCCGTGACAGAATCACGAACCCAAGATAGTTTCTCCTCCCGGTCTGGGCTCATAGCTTAGATGGCCACATTAGAAACTGTGCTGCAAGCCTTAGCGGCCATGCAACTAGAGTTGGTAACATCCCGAGCAGAGACGGCAGCCTTACGAGACAGGGTGGATAGACAGGCTAGGAACCCTTTTGATGTGGGGGCTGGTCAGCTACCAATTCAGGTCACAGTACCCCCGCCCATTCCTTTAGCTAGTCCCGAGAGGTATGCGGGAGATCCTTTAAAAATACAGGCCTTTCTCACACAAATCACGCTTCACTTCTCGTGTCGTCCTTCGTCGTTCCCAACGAATCATTCAAGGGTAGCGTTTGCGGTATCGTACCTGTCGGGGGACGCCGCCAATTGGGCGGTTCCTTTGGTTAGGAACGATGATCCATTACTGACCGACTGGGACGCCTTCCGTACGGAGTTCGAACGGGTGTTCGACCGAAGGGCTACCACTCTTAGTGCAGACAGAGAGCTGTTGGAATTGCGCCAGGGCAAGAAAGACTTGGTAACGTATATGACGATGTTCAACAGACTAGTGGGGGAGACAGCATGGCCCGAGGAAAAAAGAATGGCCTTGTACTATCAAGGGTTGACGGATGACCTTAAAGACGTACTGGCGCAGATAGATCCCCAACCCAGGACCTGTACGGATTTAATTAACCTAACGCTACGTCTCGATCATAGGCTCACAGAGAGAGGGGGAGATAGGAGAAAAGGTGAGAGGGTCTCAGGAGGATGGGAGCCCGACAGGCGGGCCCCGCAGGCAGTTCGGGAGACCGTACCTGAACCTATGGAAGTGGGAGCACTTCGGCCTCCGTTGTCAAAAACCGAGAGAGAAAGCCGCAGAGCCCTGGGACTCTGCATGTACTGTGGGAAGAAGGGCCACTATGTAAGGGAGTGCCCCCATAAGCCCAAGAAAAGACCTACCGGTTTCATGGGAAAAAGGGTGGCCGTCACTGCCAGGGGAGAAGTCGCTCCGTCAGAAAAAGCCGATAGCGAAGCCGGCGCGACAGAGTGGAGATTGCCTTCACTAGCGGGGGTGAGAACAAGACGACAGAAACCCATATCGTGCTGCCCATGCTCCTGAAGAACAGATCAACCTCACATCCGGTTCTGGCTATGATTGATTCAGGAGCCACGGGCAACTTTATGGATGAAGGGATGGTACGCAAGTTGAGTTTGGGTAGGGTTCCAGTTCTCAAGCCTGAGAAAGTGTTAGCAGTGGATGGGACTCCTCTGACCTCCGGTCCCATCACCGAACAGACGGAGGAGATAGAACTGGTTCTCCACGGTGAGACACAAGATCACGTGGAAGATATCCGGTTGAACATCATTGAGGCCCCTCAATACGAAATAATTTTGGGGATGCCATGGTTATGGCGACATAATCCGACCATGGATTGGAGAAACAAAACCATTTGCTTCAATTCAACAGAGTGCCTAGAGCAGTGTATGAGGGATAGGGGGTCTGTCTCACATACGCTTGCCCTGGCCCCGATTTGGCAGGTGGCCACGGCAGTTGAAAAAGAGACCGAGTTACCGCCGGAATACGCCAGATATCGGAGTGTATTTAGCGAAAAGGAAGCAGAGAGCCTGCCGCCTCATCGCGAGTACGATTGCAGGATAGACCTGGTGGATGGGGCGGCAATGCCCTCTTGTAGGGTGTATGCCTTATTGGAGCCCGAGACCAAACACCTGCGGGAATATATAGACAAATTCTGTGCCCTGGGGTTCATTCGCCCTTCCCGCTCGCCCGCCGCATCCCCCCTTTTCTTTATATCGAAGGCGAACGGCGATCTTCGAACGTGCATAGATTATCGCATGTTGAATAAAAACACCATCAGGAATCGGTACCCGTTGCCACTCATCCCCGTGTTGCTGGACCAGGTGAAAGAGGCCACCATTTACACCCGGCTCGATCTCCGAGGGGCCTATCATTTGGTCCGAGTCCGCCAGGGGGATGAGTGGAAAACAGCGTTCAAAACCAGGTTCGGTCTTTTCGAATATCTTGTGATGCCGTTCGGGCTGTGTAATGCCCCGGCGGCATTTCAATATTTCGTGAATGATGTCTTGAAAGAGTACATAGACAGATTTGTCATCGTTTATATCGATGACATTCTGGTCTTCTCAGTGTCACCTGCACAACACGTGAGTCATGTTCTATTAGTTCTCCAACGCTTACAAGAACAGCGGCTCTATTGCAAGATTAGCAAGTGCGAGTTTGGAGTTAAGGAAGTGGAGTTCCTGGGAGTGAATCTGAGTCCGTGGGGGTTTAGGATGGCTGAGAGGAAGGTGAAAGCGGTTCAGGAGTGGCCTGTGCCTAGCTGTGTGAGAGAAGTACAGTGCTTCCTTGGGTTCTCCAATTATTATCGGAGGTTCCTCTCCCATTTCTCTCAACTAGCTTCTCCCATCACAAGGTTGTTGAGAAAGGGGGCCGTCTTCATTTGGACACCCGAAGCCATGGAAGCCTTTAATCAACTGAAAGTAGCCTTCTGTACAGCCCCCATTTTGCGACACCCCCAAATCGACGTTCCATTCATTGTAGAGGCGGACGCCTCCAACGTTGCTGTGGGGGCAGTGTTGTCTCAACGAGACAAGGAGACAGGACAGTTACATCCGGTGGCGTTCTTGTCAAAAAAGCTAGGTCCTGCGGAAATCAATTACTCAGTCGCCGAAAAAGAACTGTTGGCAATCAAGAGGGCCTTCCAGGAGTGGAGACACTACTTATGGGGGGCTCTTCATCCGGTCACCGTATATACAGATCACAAGAACCTGCAATATATGAAAACGGCAAGGCTTCTATCGCAGAGACAGCTCCGCTGGATGTTGTTTTTTGCTGAATACGAGTTTGTGGTGACTTTTCGTCCCGGCTCGGATAACCGAAAAGCAGACACCCTGTCGAGGATCGGAGAAAGCGAGGCAGTGCCTCAACAACCCTTGGAAGCCATAGTTTCTCCGGAGAAGGTCGTGTGTGTGGTCACAGCGGAGAAGTTCGTGGAGCAAGTCAAAGCCAGTAGATCCCCGACGAGGTGGCAGCGTTGGGTGAAACAAGACCCCTGTCGGGTCCTGAAACACGGCATTCCGCTCCACAAGGACAGGCTGTTTCTGCCCACACAAGAGCTACAGATACAGGCTTTCAATTGGTGTCATAATACGATGCTGGCCGGACACCCTGGGAACCAGAAAACGCTGCACCTGGTACGAAGACATTTTTGGTGGGAGAGTATGGTGGCAGATGTCAAGCGCTGGGTGTCTCACTGTGAGACCTGTGCCCGGGCTAAAGGAGGACACGGCAAGGCTAGCGGGAAACTGTTGCCGTTGCCGACACCGCCCCAACCATGGCACACAATCAGTGTGGATTTTGTTCTAGGCCTGCCCCAGGATCAAGGATTTACCGCCATCTTGGTGGTGGTAGATAGCCTAACTAAGATGGGACATTTTATTCCTTGCAAGAACCTTCCCACGGCAGGGCAAACAGCACAGATGCTCTTGGCACAGGTGGTGCGTTTGCATGGCCTACCGCGTGTGATCATTTCCGACAGGGGCCCCCAGTTCGTGGCAAGATTCTGGCGCATGTGGTGCAAAGCACTTCAGGTGGAGGCCGCTCTGTCCACCAGTTTTCACCCGCAAACTGATGGGCAGACCGAGCGCCTCAATCAAACTCTCAAGAAATACTTGCGCTGTTTTTCAGAGGAAGCGACAGACTTGTGGGTTTCATTGTTGTGGTTGGCTGAGCTGTCGTACAACAACACCTGGCACAGCTCTATTCAAGAAACGCCTTTCCGAGCTAATCATGGTTTTCATGCCTCAACGCTGCCGGTGGTGATCCCTCGCGACGTACGAAATCAGCCCGCGGTAAAGGAACAAGTGGACAGACTCCTCCTGCTCCATACAAAACTCCAGACCACCCTGAGACGAGCCAAGCAACAGTACAAGAAATGGGCCGATCGTCACAGACAAGAGGGGCCGGTTTACCGGGTGGGAGACCGAGTGTGGCTCTCCACGAAGAACATCCGCTTTCGGTGGCGCAGTGTCTTTCATCCCCGGTACATTGGCCCGTATACGGTGGTACGAAGGATTAACCCTGTGGCGTATCAGTTGAAACTGCCTGCCTCCTTACGAATACATCCGGTGTTTCACTGTGGCCTTCTGAAACCAGCGAGGAATGTCAGGAGCCGAACGCCGCCGCCGATGGTACGGGACGGCCAGCTGGAGTATGAAGTACGCCGCATTCTGGACTCGAAATTCAGGCACGGTCGTTTGTGGTACCTGGTCTCTTGGAAGGGGTACCCGTCCGAGGATGATTCATGGGAACCGAGTACAAACGTGCATGCCCCTCAGGCGGTCCGTAGGTTTCATGCCCGCTATCCGGAGAAACCAGGGTCAAGGAGGCGCTGGGGAGGGGGGCGTACTGTCAGGGTTTGAGAGCCAGGGCGCCTACATTGTTTCGAGTATCTTTCCGACGGAACTACAAGTCCCAGCAACCCCAGAGGAGGGGAGGGGCTAATGACTTTATAGACACGAACAACGCCCGGACGCGTTGTTCGTGATTCTGGAACCAGGAGGCAGCAGCGGAGTTGTGAGCTGCTGTAGCTCAACTATTTCAAGCCTCCACTGCCAGGAGGAGACTTTCGTGAAAACCGTTTAGGAACCGCCGTGGGTTATCGGCCGAGGTTCCCAGGACTCTTCAACGGAACAATTCCGGATAACGGCGTGGTTCGCGGCAAGGCGCCGTTGAGGCTCAACTGACGGGGAGTTCCTCCCTCTCTCTCAGCTTCTCCAGAGCAGCTCGCCAGGAAACCCGCACACCGTGTCAGGTAAACCGGGGACGAGCGCACGGCGAACTAAACCGTTGCTGGAGTTCTTTGTTATAGCTGTATTCTTGTTAGGGGCCACCGGGCAGCCATGTGGGTGGAGCCGGCCCAGTGCTTTCTTTTTGTTTGATGAATATCTGGAGCCTGCAGTAAAACCACGGAGTGGGAGCTGGGTTCGACATCGAGGTATTCGAGACCTATTGGTGTGAGAGAGAAGCCAGAGAGAAGCCCTGACAAAAAGGGTTCTCCAAGACACTGTTCTGTTATTTTTTCTTTGGTTCATAAATACCAGGCGTGTGGGGAGGAGTTGTTTGGTACGTATGAGGACGAAGGCGTGTGGAAGGGGTAGAGGAATGAATTGTCAGGGATTCCTGTGTTACAGTGTTTGCCTTTTTGTTTTGCAGTATATATAGTGCCCTGCCATTTCTGAGAGAAGACTGGAGTTCAGGGAGACACAGTGGCAGGTATGAGAATCCACTAGTGAGACCTTATGAGAGTAGGGAGGGGTGAGAGAAGATAGTAATCACATGTTCTTTGTTTTGCAGGTGTCCCTTCCCACGCAGATCCTACCCTTTCCTTTCCCTCACCTGATCGCCTCAACACTCTGTAGCCTTATTCAATCAGAGTGTGGGGATGTCTGGAGGGGGACCCCTTTAAGCATCGCCCAGATCCTGAAGGAGACTCGGGGAGCCGTGACACTAGGCCTCCGTCCAGGATAAGCCCTCCGTTGACGACAAGGCTCTCGACGTCGAGGCACGACTCATCGCCGTTTATCCAGTCGGCGTCGAAGTCCAGATCTACGGCGATAGGCTTATCGCCGTCGAGGCAGTCCTCCGCTGTGGGGCTTCAGGAGACGTCAGGACGTAGATCGATGCCCAGGTCAGCGTTGAGACGGAGGTCTCCGCATAGAGAGTCGTCAGGACAACGATCTCCACCTGATGTGGCATCGAAGCATGGTTCAGCGTCGAGGTCTCCACCTATTTCCATTTCTCCATCGGCCTCCGCAGGATCAGGATCTCCTCTATCTCCTTCAAGATCCAGATCCCCAGAAGTCATAAATTTTTCTCCAGCTCCTTTTTCCCCAGTAGAGCATCCTAGACCAGCAAGTCCTCAATTGAGAGCGTCACCGACACTCCAAAGGCAGGAAGAGGGACATCTACCGGGACAAAGTTCCCCCAGATTTCTGCCTGAGCCCATACCTCCACGCATACCTTCTATGGTGCATGCAGTGAGCATTTCCTTGACTAGATTGAGGAACCTTGTCCAACCAAGGAGACCAGCAAGTTCTCATTCTCGGGAAAGAGATTATGAGCGACGTTCTCGCTCATGTTCGCCCAGGAGAAGATCCAGATCCACCTCCCGCAGAAGGGAGTCGGGGCAACCTGAGAAACGAAGGCAAAGGTCTCCTACATCTTCTTCATCCGGCCGTTCCTCCAAGAGAAGTTACTCTTCTTCTCTTCCTCCACCATTGCCTCTTTCTTCTTTTGGGGACATGCGCTTCTATGCTTGACTATGCAACTGTAACTAATGTAACTATGCAAAACTGCTATTCTTGTTTTTCCTGGCCACGAATGTAGGAGAGTAGGGTCTGCTTTCTATGTTCACCCCCACTTTTTGCTTTTGCTTTACTGGTTTTCGACTTAGATGTGGCTGTGGGCCTGCTAATCAGACCCACAGCCCTGCTGTTCTCTCACTAAATTGATACTATGTACTTTAGGTGCATAACCCATTTGGATAGGATCACCTTTTTGGCCCCTGTACAGTGTACCTTAGGTACCCAGGGCATAGGTGTAACCTAGGCCTACCAGGGGCTGCAGCATGTATTATGCCACCCCTGGCCTGGCCTTCCATTATGACACAACTGGCTGATCACTCAGCTGGGGCAAGGTTGTGTAATCACCCCTTGCTTAGGTGTAGTATTCCTATACCTACCTTATATATAGACACATGTGTACCTATCAGCCACTCCTATGGCAGGCCTTAACAATCCTGGAGGCAGAGTGCTTGGTAACATGTGAGAGGGTGCTCTAGCATGAGCTGAGCCTGTCTACAGCTTTCGGAACCATGTCCTTACAGCTGTTCTATGATATAGCCTACCATATACAGGCAAGAAATACACGATCTTATTATCAACAACAATCTTGATTGTCTCTTTCTCACGGAGACATGGACGGATGGAGCATCCGATCCTGACATGGCAGTTGCGACCCCCCCAGCCTATAACGCCTATCGCCTAGATAGAGTGGGGCAGCGCGGAGGAGGACTAGCCATCATCGCCCGCGACCACATAACGGTCAGAATATCTCACATTCACTCCACCTCCTGCGAAGCCCTTCTTTTCGATCTTAAACTCACCCCATCGTTTCATTTTAAAGGCATCATACTATATCGACCACCAGGCTCTCGCACCAACTTTCTAGCAAATCTGGGTGCAATACTAGAAGCTCCAGCGCTGGAAGACTCATTTACATTATTGGGCGACTTGAACTTCCATCTTGAGAATGCATCTGACAAAGATACCCAGTCCTTGATATCAGACATGTACACCATGAGTCTTCGGCAACTGGTAACCACCCCCACCCATATAGCCGGTCACACGTTAGACGGCATTTTTACTAATATGCAAGGCGTTAATATAATAGATACCTTACCAATGCCATGGACCGACCACTTCGCCATTTTTATAAAAATATCAGTCACATTAAATAGACTCAGACCCCACTCTGTACCGAAACCACAAACCATCAAAGTTTGGAAGGACATCGATCATGCTGAGCTAACAAGCCTACTTGAAAAAACTCGTCCTGACTCAACATTCGATCCAAACTTGGCCACACGACAATTTCAGGAGTGGATAGGTACCGCCACCCACTCCTTAGCCCCAACTAAAAAACTCTCTAGAAACAGAGCAATGCCATCAGCCCCATGGTTTACAGAGGAGCTCCGTATTAAGAGGCATTTCTGTAGAAACAGGGAGAGACATTGGCGCAGATCCTACAGCGCTGAAAGCAAGACCAGCTATAAGGAAGAACTCGGACAATACAAAGCTCTTATTGTCAAGACAATTTTTTTTATTTCACTGAACAAATCAATTCTGCTAAAAACTCAAGTAAAAAACTTTTTGAGATAACTAAGGTCTTAGCGGGAAACGCACCGGACCTGAATCCTCCACAATCCCAAGTCTTTTGTGATTCTCTGGCTGATTTCTTTTTCACAAAGGTAAATGATATATATCAAGCATTCTCCACAAAAACAGTAATGAGCCCCCCCATATCTAACAACGGGACCAACAATATCGAACTTTCTCAGTTCTTAGACCTTGGAGAAACACAAATCAAGGAAACAACGGCCACAATTAAATCAGGCTCAGCATTAGATCCTTGTCCTCTAAAAGTCATTCGTCCGATCATGGACTATCTCTCCCCTGACATTGTATCAATCTGCAACACAATGTTCAGAACTGGGATATACCCAGACTCCCTTAAAAATATCTTGGTTAAACCCCTACTTAAGAAAGTTAATCTGGACAAGGACCAACTAAAAAACTACCGCCCCATAGCCAGTCTCCCCTTTTTAGCAAAGGTAGTGGAAAAGGCTATGAACTCACAACTCTCAGAGTTCATAGAAAAACATCAACTATTGGACAACACCAAATTTGGTTACCGCAAGTTCCACGGAACTGAAACTGCCTTAATAAAAGCTACAGAGGACATAAGAGTGATCCGGGACCAGGGAGGTACAGCAATACTCGTACTACTCGATCTGTCGGCAGCCTTCGACACGGTCGACCACAAGATCCTGGTCGACCGTGCCGAAAAACTGGGCATCCGCCACATGGCTAGAAATCTGCTCTCCTCCTTCTTGGCAGGTAGATCACAGGTAGTCACACTGGGACCCTTCCAATCGCACAAGCTGTCACTACCGTGTGGGGATCCCCAGGGCTCATCCCTTAGTCCGACACTATTCAATATCTACGTGTCGGACCTAGCCTCTGTCATCAAGGCCTATGGGATGAGCCTTACTTCGTACGCGGATGACACCCAGCTTGTGTTGGCCATTAACAGGAATGGAGACAAGGTAGCTGAAAACTTCCAAAAGGGCATGCGGGCGATCGGTGAGTGGATGGCCTCTAACTGTCTAAAGTTAAATGGCGAAAAAACGGAGGTCGTCATATTTGGACATCTCTCCCCAGGATGGTCAAACACCTGGTGGCCCCCCACGCACGGAACACCACCTACACCAGCCATCACCGTCAGAAATCTGGGGGTGATTTTTGACGATAAATTAAATTTTATGGCACACTCAAATAAAATAGCAGCAACAGCCCATCACAAACTTAGGCTGATCAAGAAAATCATGCCGTTTTTACCAACCTCAGCAGGTAAGACGCTGATAAGCGCCCTCGTGCTGTCATCTCTTGACTATTGTAACGGCTTATTCATCAACGCCCAAGCAAGAGTGACCAACAAAATGCAGACCATCCAGAATGCTGCAGCCCGCCTCCTGTCTGAAATCCCTAAGTTCTCACCAATCTCTGAGACTATAAGGGACTTGCATTGGCTCAAGATTCGAAACAGGATCAAGTTTAAAGCGCTGTGCATACTCTATAAAGCATTGCACAACTGTGGTCCACATTTCCTGAAATCCCATCTCAGACACCAGTCCTCCATAAGATCGCTCCGATCTAATAACCTTAAAATCCTTCAAATACCACGAACAAAAACAGTTAACTGGGGCGATAGACGCTTCCTTGTGGCAGCTCCCAGGTTATGGAACTCCCTGCCAGCATCCATCAAAGACAGCCCATCCCTGATGCATTTCCGTAGAAAGATAAAGACCTGGCTGTTTGATCAAGAATAGTTACCGGCTCAACCTCGGGAATACATTCAAAGTTTCTAGCGCCGAGACGCCTACGGGCAATTGTACGCGCTGTATAAATCTCAAAAATAAATAAATAAATAAATAAATATACTCTTAAAGTGCCTTATAATCTTAAACGGTTATGGTAACTATGGTTTGGCTTTATCAAAACATGTCGTGTAAGGTGTCTAACACTTTGGAATAATACCCCCATCCCATTTCTGGGGATGAGGATATTATCCCTCCCTTCTAGAGGGAGAAGACATGTTGAAACCTACTTACCCGGTTAAAGTTAACCAGAGCCCCAGCATCACAAAATGGATGCTGCTGCCACGACACAAGTCTGACCTCCTGCTGCTGGGAATAATCCCGGCACGGGAGGCTTGGACAATAGGTTTCCTGCCTTGGGAGGTGCGAGCACCACCCCAGACAGGCCTTAGTGTATTGGGGCAGGGAGAGATGAAAGAAACGAGACACTGCCTGGGGCACACAAGGTGTCCCATGCATAGTCCAGTTCCAACCGGTGCTGGGGGACACCAGCCCCAGTCCTGGCGCGAAACTGGACAAAGGGAAGGGGGTGTAACCACCCCCCTCCCAGGTCTCACCCATAAGGCGTGACCTAGCAGGCACCCCAGCCCCCCAGATTAGTATAAGAGTGGTAGCTGGGCCCCAGGAGATTAGATTATCCTGAACCTGCAACTTGAACAGAAACTCTGGACCTTCGGCATTCGACGAAAGAAGAAGACTGAAGAATCTCCCTTGTGGCCAAGGAGTGGCTACCCTGTGCAAACAGGCACCATCAAGAGACTTACCCTTTGCTTTGCTGAAGTTCTACGAGGGACCGACTGCAGAGCCCGACCAGAGCCTTGACTTCCAGACTTCTCCGACCCTGATCCACATCCACAGCCGAGCTGAGATCCATGGAGGCGACGAGAGACGTGGTACCGGCTACCTGGGAAAAGTGGCGAGTATATTCCAGCGCAGCTTCTGAGGTACCCTCGAAGTTGTGCACCGGGGATTGAGAAGCCCCAACCCCAAGCACCATCTGCACCGAAGATCAGCCCCCCACACTCCACGAGTCCTGCGTGGGGCCCTTCTGCATTTTCCTGCTTGCCGCGTCTGTCCGGTTGCTTGCCCGTTGGCTAGCGGCCTTTGCGAGGACACACCTTTGAATATTCACTGCTGGTTTGGCTCCTCCAGACTGGCTCCCGCTCCTCTGCAAAAGAGAAGCACCCCAGACCTTCCTGGTCTGCACCGGAAGCAAGTCCTCCATTCTTCGTGGGTTCCGCTTGCCAAGGCTTGGTGAGTCCTAGTTCGACTTCGACGCCGCCGAGAGCAAGAGCCTTCGTGGGACAGCTGGCCTCCTGGTCCTGGTCGTCCTCGACGTCTCCTGGTACCCGTGGCTGCTGCGACAAGCTTCACCTCTTCACCTGCAATCTTCACGACATCGCCTGGTTCCTTCCTGGTTCCACGTGGTCACTGGCTAGTGACCTTGACTCTGTCCCTTCTGCTTGCAGGTACCCTTCCTTCTTGATCCCGGCCTTGGGATCCACCAAGCACTCTGCACTGACTGCCTGTCAGCAACTTTCCTTCAGGCATCCATAGAAGTCCACGACGAAACCCGACGCAATTTCACACCTATGCACCCGCAGCCCGTGGGCTAGGTAACTTGGGTACTTCGGTGCTCACAAGGGTATTGACTATCCTAGGGTCTAGTTTCCGAGTCTCGACTTTCTAGCTACTCCAGAAGTGTCCTAAAACTGCTTATTTCAGAACTGTACTATTTCTATCGATTATACGCATTACGCGTGAGTGTTTCCACTCTGCACCTGAATCCCGTGGGCCTCCCACTTCCTAACTGTTGGTAGTGTAGTGTAGCCCCAGCGATTCCCTAGGCCTAGGCCTATTCTATTTCCGTGACAGTGGTCCTTATACCACTTCTTTAGTATATGGTTTGCGTGGCCCCTAGGGCCTAACTGTATTACTTACCTGTGTGACTTAAGGTATGCTTAAATAAGACTGTGTTGTACTTACCTCGAATCTCATAAAGAGTGCTGAGGGTTTGACTAGAATAAATACACTTTATTTTATATATATATCTGTTGTGGTGTCCTTTCATTTGGTATTCAAGGGATTATATGTGGTATCACAGCTGGCTTCACATGCCATTCAGAGTTTAGCCTAAGACTGCTCTTGTCAATGCTACCACTAGGATAGCTGGTCTATAAGGTTGACTTTACAACCAATCACCATAAGGGTTGTTTGGACTGATATAAGGTGTACACTAGAACTAGTGACATCATACATCAGGCCAACTTCTCACAACGGAGTCCTGAGCAACGTGGCTGATGCCCGGTGGAGCTGCTAGACAGCTATACAGGAGATCGGCCCTGGCTCATCCCCTTAGCTGTCACCTACCCAGCCGGACATTGGGCACAGTTCTCCCTGTTCTCCCCGTCTTCCCACTGTGTCTCCTTCCTCCCCCTCCCTCCCTCCGAAAAAATACTGTAACATTGTTTTTCTTTTTCCTGTGTTTTATTATGCTCTTGTAATGGATGTAATGTGTAACTTGTACCTCAATGATCCTCATGTAAAGCGCTCTGATACCTCCGGGTCTAGCCAGCGCTATATAAAACTCTTCAAATAAAAATAAATAAATAAATAATTAAAATAAATATTTTAAGCTTGTTCATGTCTCTGTCAATTTCTTATTGTGGACAAGTACAAGAGTGTGAGCGAAAGGGTGTGTCTTGCAACCGCGATTCCTGAGAGAGTCGGGAGTGTTGTGTTCTGGGGTATCTACCCACTTGGTTCTCTAAGATTATTACATTTCAAGTCCAGAATGTGAGAAGTTGGCCTGATATATGATGTCACTAATTCCAGTGTACACCTTGTATCAGTCCAAACAACCCTTATGGTGATTGGTTGTAAAGTCAACCTTATAGACCAGCTATCCTAGTGGTAGCATGGACAAGAGCAGTCTTAGGCTAAACCCTGTATGGCATGTGAAGCCAGCTGTTATACCATTTGTAATCCCTTGAATACCAAATGAAAGGACACCACAACAGATATATATATATATAAATAGAATGTATTTATTCTAGTCAAACCCTCAGCACTCTTTATGAGATTCGAGGTAAGTACAACACAGTCTTATTAAGGCATACATTAAATCACACAGGTAAGTAATACAGTTAGGCCCTAGGGGCCACGCAAACCATATACTAAGTAAGTGGTATAAGAACCACTGTCACGAACACAAGATAGGCCTAGGCCTAGGGAATCGCTGGGGCTACACTATGCTACCAAAGGTTAGGAAGTGGGAGGCCCACGGGATTCAGGTGCAGAGTGAAAACACTCACGCGTAATGCGTAAAAGTCAATAGAAATAGTAGTTATTAGAATTTAACAGTTTTAGGACACTTCTGGAATAACTAGGAAGTCGAGACTTGGAAACTAGACCCTAGGATAGTCAATACCCTTGTGAGCACCGGAGTACTCAAGTTACCTAGCCCACGGGCTGCGGGTGCATAGGTGTGAACTTGCGTCGGGTTTCGTCGTTGACTCCTATGGATGCCTGAAGGAAAGTTGCTGACAGGCAGTCAGTGAAGAGTGTCCGGTGGATCCCAAGGATGGAATCAAGAAGGAAGGATACCTGCAAGCAGAAGGGACAGAGTCTAGGTCCCCAGCCAGGAGCCGGGAAGGAACCAGGAAGGAACCAGGCGATGTCGTGCAGATGCAGGTGAAGAGGTGAAGCTTGTTGCAGCAGCCACGGGTACCAGGAGACGTCGAGGATGACCAGGACCAGGAGGCGAGCTGTCCCACGAAGACTCTTGCTGTCGGCGGCGTCGATGTTGAGCTAGGACCCAACAAGCCTTGGCAAGCGGAACCCACGCAGGATGGAGGACTTGCTTCTGGTGCAGACCAGGAAGGTCTGGGGTGCTTCTCTTTCACAGAGGAGCGGGTGCCATTCTGGAGGAGCCGGACCAGCAAGATGAAAACAAAGTTTCGTCGTCGCAGAGGCTACTAGCCAACGGGCCAGCGACCGGACAACATGTCGAGCAACTCAGGTGCAGAAGGGCCCCACGCAGAACACGTGAAGTGTGGGGAGCTGATCTTCTTTGCAGATGGTGCTCGGGATTGGGGCTTCTCAATTCCCCAAGCACAGCCTCGAGGAAGCCTCAGAAGTCGCGCTAGTCAGTTACTAGCCACTTTTCCCAAGTCGCCGGTCCCACGTCCCTCGTCCCTCGTCGCCTCCATGGGTCTCAGCTTCGCTGTAGATGTGGATCTGGTTCAGAGGTGTCTGGAAGTCTTGGCGCTGGTCAGTCTCCGCAGTCGTCCCTCGTAGGATCAGTCGCAAAGCAAGCAGCGGTCGCTGGATGGTGCCTGGTTGCCCAGGGTGGTCACTCCTTGGCCACAAGGGAGATTTCTTCAGTCTTCTTCCTGAGGTCGAATGTCGAAGGTCCAGAGTTTCTGTTCAAGTTGCAGATTCAGGTTAATCTAATCTAGCAGGGCTCAGCTACCTACAGATAAACTGGGCTAGTGGGCTGGGCTACCTGCAAGGTCCCTTCTATGGGTGGGACCAGGAAGGGGAGTGGTTACACCCCCTTTCCTTTGTCCAGTTTCGCGCCAGAGCTGGGGCTGGAGTGCCCCAGCGCCGGTTTGAACTGGACTATGCATGGGACACCTTGTGTGCCCCAGGCAGTGTCTAGTTTCTTTCATCCCTCCCTGCCCCAATACACTAAATCCTGTCTGGGGTGGTGCTCGCACCTCCCAAGGCAGGAAACCTATTGTCCAAGCCTCCCTCGCTGGAAGGACTCCCAGCAGCAGGAGGTCAGACTTGTGTCTGTGGCAGCAGCATCCATTTTGTGATGCTGGGGCTCTGGTTAACTTTAACCGGGTAAGTAGGTTTCAACATGTCTTCTCCCTCTAGAAGGGAGGAATAATATCCTCATTGCCAGAAATGGTATGGGGGTATTATTCCAAAATGTTAGACACCTTACACGACATGTTTTGATAAAGCCAAACCATAGTTACCATAACTGTTTAAGATTATAAGGTACTTTAAGAGTATATGGTAGGCTATATCATAGAACAGCTATAAGGACATGGTTCCGAAAGCTGCAGACAGACTCAGCTCATGCTAGAGCACCATCTCACATGTTACCAAGCACTCTGCCTCCAGGATTGTTAAGGCCTGCCATAGGAGTGGCTCACAGGTACACATGTGTCTATTTTAAGGGTAGATATAGGTATACTATATCTAAGCAAGGGGTGATTACACGACCTTGCCCCAGCTGAGTGATCAGCCAGTTGTGTCTGATTGGAAGGCCAGACCAGGGGTGGCATAATACATGCTACAGCCCCTGGGAGGCCTAGGGTACACCTATGCCCTGGGTACCTAGGGTACACTTTACAGGGTCCAATAAGGTGATCCTTACCAATTGGGCATGTACCTAGGGCACATGGAGTCCATTTTAAAGAGAGAGCATACAGCCTGAGACCCTGAATGGCAGGATCTCAGGACAACTAAGTCGAAAAACCAGCTAGACACTAGGCAAAAAGTTGGGGGTAACCATAGTCAGATATCCACCTTCCTACACAACCCCCCCCCCCCCCCCCCCAAACGAAAGGAGATAAGGCTGTCCTTGACCAGGTAAGCCTATATTGCCTAAGTGGCCATATAAGGAAGAACCAGCACTGGCATGGTGACCCCCTGTCTCATGGTCCACTAAGCAATCCCTCACCCTAAAGGTATCATAGGGTCTCCACCATAGTGAATCTCTACCTTTAGTGTGTCTTTGCAAAGTAAAAGGCTGGTGTTGAGATGGAGTACTGAAGTGAGTGTCCTCAAAGTGAGGCCTCAGCTTCCTCAAATCATCCTCCGCCATGGATGCCTTTCTTTCTTTAACTGAGTTGCACTGTGCTCTCAGGGTCAGCCTCTGGCTACCTAAAGCTGGAGGCTGGGTCCTTTTTGTGGGCTTACTGGTGGGACAGGTCAGGTTTGGGGCCCTAAGGTCCCATGTTTGCCTGTGCCCAACAGAATCCCTCTGGGGGAGGTCCCTAACTACCTGTAAAGGAGATCCCTCAGGAATGTTTTTACCCATCACCTGGCTAGGGCTACTAGCCAGGCAATCCTCATTCTTTTGATGGGGGGGTTCTTGTGGACAGGGGCCCTCTTGGGGTCCACTGGCCTCCCTGACCTCTTCAGCCCTGGGCTGACTGAGGCAGGGCAGAGAGAGGCAGGCTAGCTGCACCAGACTGGGTCCCACCTTGGAAGGGTCCACTGACATCAGAGGCTCTGCCAGGCCAGGCCTGGCTACCTCTGGGGCAGTTCTTTCACAAGGGGTGAGGTCAGATCCCTGAGGAGGCAGACCTTTTCCTAATGTCTGGGGAGAGGGAGACTTTTCTTCCTCCCCACTACTCCCTTTTTGTGTGGAGTGATCCATAGTTTCAGGCTTCACTATACCTATGTCAGTCTGAGTATGGGCTGAGACCATTACAGTCCTGCCAACCTTTTCAGGGAGGCACTCAGTTTGGGTTTGAGCTGTGACTGTCACAGCTCTGCCAATCTCTACAGGGAAGTCTGTCTTTGCCTGGGGTGTGGCTACCACTGACCTTCCAACCTTTTCAGGGAGGAAATCTACTTGGACAGGGGTTGTGGCTGGCACAACCCCACTACCCTTTTGTGAAAGGCCTACCATTTTAGAATGGGTGTCTTGTTCAACTCCAGCCCAAGCTGAGAGTTCTAAGTCATTCCCCAGTAAGCAGTCTTCAAGCAAGGTTGGGGACACTGCCACCCTTTTAGGGCCAGTGACACCTCCCCAGCTGAGACATACCTCTGCCATTGGATGACTGTTCTGTTTGCCATCAATGTTAGTTACCTGGTATGAGAAACCAGGCAAAAGCTGCTCAGAGGGAACTAGCCTATGGGCCACCATAGTGATGCTAGCTCCAGTGTCTCTGTAGGCCTCAGCTTTTCTACCATTGATGTAGGGCTCCTGCCTGTACCTACCCAAAGTGTTGGGACAGGCAGTGAAGTTGGCAAACCACATGCCACCATCACAGACAAGAGTAGCTGCTGTAGGGGACTTGGCTAAGCCAGGGTCCCCCTGTGTTCCCCAAGAAAACCCAACCAAATTTTGGGGGCACTCCCACCACCTGGGGGAATACTGCTGACAGTAATAGGTAGTGTGACAGGAGTAATTGGAGGAACAGTTTTGTTTTTAGCCTTTGGGCAACTTCTGTCAGTTTTCCAATGCCCAGGAATTTTATATTCATAGCAGTAAGGCTTTTTGACTGTGGTAGAGGAGGGAGCTTGGGACCCACCACCCTGTGTGGAGTTTTGGGGCCCTGAGGAAGATTTCTCTTTTGTTTTATCCCCACCCTTCTCTTACGGCTTGGTGGTATCTTTCTTTTGATCACCACCCTGATTTTTAGGCCTAATCCTGGTCCTGACTCATTTATCTGCCCTCTTTCCCAATTCTTGGGGAGAGGTCAAATCTGAGTCTACCAGGTATTGATTGAGAAGCTGGTTCTGACAATTACTAAGGATCTGCTCCCTCATAATCAAGTTGTACAATCCTGTATAGTCCTGCACCTTGCTGCCAGTTAACCAACCTTCCAAAGCCTTAGTGGCACAATCCACAAAATCAGACCAGTCTTGTGTCTGTGTCTTCTGGGTGTCTCTGAACAACAACCTATATTGCTCCGTGGTATAGCCAAACCCATCTATCAGAGCACTCTTCAGGACTTTGTAATTGTTAGCATCCTCATCACTAACTGTGAGGAGCTTGTCTCTACCTTTGTCAGAAAAGGAGAGCCACAAGATAGCTGCCCACTGACTCTGGGGTACCTGCTGTACTTTGCAGGCCCTCTCCAAAGCAGTCATCCACATGTGGATGGCATCCCCATTCTGATATGGGGGGACTATCTTGCTTAGGTTTCTATGGTCATAAGACCTATCCCTATCTCTAGGAATGTTGCTGCCACCAGTGGGATCTAACCCACTTAATATTTGCTCTCTGGCCAGAGCAAGCTTCTCTTTGGCAAGGGCAAGTTCTTCCCTTTCAATCCTCAGTTTGGCTTCCCTCATTCTGGCCTTATGCTCTCTCCTCTGGGGGAAGTCATCCCCCTGTGGGATGAAGCATTGGAGCTTCTTGAGTGATAGGAGTGGAGAGAGTCCCCTGAGGGAGATCTACACCTTCTATCTCTCTTTTTAAGATTACTTGGGGGCCTGTAAGGGAAGCTCCCATGCAAGCTCCCATGTAAGCTTAAGTTAGCCTGACTAAGTCTTCTGACTGGGGTCTTGCTACCTCCCTCTTCTTCTGAAGTCTCTTCTGACTCATCTATATCAGTTAAGTCAGGGAGGGGTCTCTTCTGTGGAGGGGAGGCCCTTATCTACAGCCATGGCACCATACTTGGCAGCTCTTTCAGCATCATAGGCCTCCAGAGGCTCCACTAGCTGTCTAAGGGTAGGGTTGGAACCCTGTTTTAATCTCCTGGAGGTACACAGTTGTCTCATCTCCTGGAAAGTGAATGCATCATATCTAGAGGGAATCTGTCTAGGATTCTCCTCTCCTGAGGGAGTATCAGTGTGATCTCCATTCAGGGACAGGATTCTAGTGAGGGTGTGGTGTGTGCACCTACCTACACTAGTTGTATCTACTAAACCTCTCTAGTAGTTGTAGTCAGGGTGTGCTAGGCCCGTCAACCTACAACAACTAAGTCCAGTAGGACTTAAGTATTTATAATCTATGTTATATGTACCTAACAATATCTGTGTGATCTTTCAATTTAGTATCTCAAGATTACAATGGTATTAACAACAACAAGCTCAGATCCCAACCGCTGCTCACCAATGTGAGAAGTTGGCCGGATATATGATGTCACTAGTTCTAGTGTACACCTTGTATCAGTCCAAACAACCCTTATGGTGATTGGTTGTAAAGTCAACCTTATAGACCAGCTATCCTAGTGGTAGCATGGACAAGAGCAGTCTTAGGCTAAACTCTGTATGGCATGTGAAGCCAGCTGTTATACCATTTGTAATCCCTTGAATACCAAATGAAAGGACACCACAACAGATATATATATACAAATAGAATGTATTTATTCTAGTCAAACCCTCAGCACTCTTTATGAGATTCGAGGTAAGTACAACACAGTCTTATTTAAGCATACATTAAATCACACAGGTAAGTAATACAGTTAGGCCCTAGGGGCCACGCAAACCATATACTAAGTAAGTGGTATAAGAACCACTGTCACGAACACAGGAGAGGCCTAGGCCTAGGGAATCGCTGGGGCTACACTATACTACCAAAGGTTAGGAAGTGGGAGGCCCACGGGATTCAGGTGCAGAGTGGAAACACTCACGCGTAATGCGTAAAAGTCGATAGAAATAGTAGTTATTAGAATTTAACAGTTTTAGGACACTTCTGGAATAACTAGGAAGTCGAGACTTGGAAACTAGACCCTAGAATAGTCAATACCCTTGTGAGCACCGGAGTACTCAAGTTACGTAGCCCACGGGCTGCGGGTGCATAGGTGTGAACTTGCGTCGGGTTTCGTCGTTGACTCCTATGGATGCCTGGAGGAAAGTTGCTGACAGGCAGTCAGTGAAGAGTGTCCGGTGGATCCCAAGGATGGAATCAAGAAGGAAGGATACCTGCAAGCAGAAGGGACAGAGTCTAGGTCACCAGCCAGGAGCCGGGAAGGAACCAGGAAGGAACCAGGCGATGTCGTGCAGATGCAGGTGAAGAGGTGAAGCTTGTCGCAGCAGCCACGGGTACCAGGAGACGTCGAGGACGACCAGGACCAGGAGGCGAGCTGTCCCACGAAGACTCTTGCTGTCGGCGGCGTCTGTCGAGCTAGGACCCAACAAGCCTTGGCAAGCGGAACCCAGGCAGGATGGAGGACTTGCTTCTGGTGCAGACCTGGAAGGTCTGGGGTGCTTCTCTTTCACAGAGGAGCGGGTGCCAGTCTGGAGGAGCCGGACCTTCAAGATGAAAACAAAGGTTCATTGTCGCAGAGGCTACTAGCCAACGGGCCAGCAACCGGACAACACGTCGAGCAACTCAGGTGCAGAAGGGCCCCACGCAGAACACGTGAAGTGTGGGGAGCTGATCTTCTTTGCAGATGGTTCTCGGGATTGGGGCTTCTCAATTCCCCAAGCACAGCCTCGAGGAAGCCTCAGAAGTCGCGCTAGTCAGTTACTAGCCACTTTTCCCAAGTCGCCGGTCCCACGTCCCTCGTCGCATCCACGGGTCTCAGCTTCGCTGTAGATGTGGATCTGGTTCAGAGGTGTCTGGAAGTCTCGGCGCTGGTCAGTCTCTGCAGTCGTCCCTCGTAGGATCAGTCGCAAAGCAAGCAGCGGTCGCTGGATGGTGCCTGGTTGCCCAGGGTGGTCACTCCTTGGCCACAAGGGAGATTTCTTCAGTCTTCTTCCTGAGGTCGAATGTCGAAGGTCCAGAGTTTCTGTTCAAGTTGCAGATTCAGGTTAATCTAATCTAGCAGGGCTCAGCTACCTACAGATATACTGGGCTAGTGGGCTGGGCTACCTGCAAGGTCCCTCCTATGGGCGGGACCAGGAAGGGGAGTGGTTACACCCCCTTTCCTTTGTCCAGTTTCGCGCCAGAGCTGGGGCTGGAGTGCCCCAGCGCCGGTTTGAACTGGACTATGCATGGGACACCTTGTGTGCCCCAGGCAGTGTCTAGTTTCTTTCATCCCTCCCTGCCCCAATACACTAAATCCTGTCTGGGGTGGTGCTCGCACCTCCCAAGGCAGGAAACCTATTGTCCAAGCCTCCCTCGCTGGAAAAACTCCCAGCAGCAGGAGGTCAGACTTGTGTCTGTGGCAGCAGCATCCATTTTGTGATGCTGGGGCTCTGGTTAACTTTAACCGGGTAAGTAGGTTTCAACATGTCTTCTCCCTCTAGAAGGGAGGAATAATATCCTCATTGCCAGAAATGGTATGGGGGTATTATTCTAAAGTGTTAGACACCTTACACGACATGTTTTGATAAAGCTAAACCATAGTTACCATAACCGTTTAAGATTATAAGGTACTTTAAGAGTATATGGTAGGCTATATCATAGAACAGCTATAAGGGCATGGTTCCGAAAGCTGCAGACAGGCTCAGCTCATGCTAGAGCACCATCTCACATGTTACCAAGCACTCTGCCTCCAGGATTGTTAAGGCCTGCCATAGGAGTGGCTCACAGGTACACATGTGTCTATTTTAAGGGTAGATATAGGTATACTATATCTAAGCAAGGGGTGATTACACGACCTTGCCCCAGCACATCTTCCTAGAACATACTACATGCTATAACTCTTAGCTGTGGTGCAATATTAGAACAGATCACAAAATGCACTCTCAACTACACAATGTGGGTATAAAGTCTACTTCATTGCATTTCAGTGATTCTTGGGTAATTCCCACTTGATACTAGAACTAATACTATCAAAAGAGAAAAAAATAGAAATCGAATCGTATAAAGTCAAATATGTCTCACCAAAATAAAGGAAAAAAAATCACAAAAATATATTCACCCTTTTAGGAGTAATTACGACAAAGTTCTAATTTGCGTAATATCAGGCAGCTATGGGCAATTTTTATTGTCTTGTACTGTAGTGCTGTTTATACTTGGGTGGTGTATTGTGGGTGTCAGGTTACTGTGAACAGAGTAACGACTAGCAAAAGTGTAGTACGTTTTCAGGCAGTTGTACGACTGTTGAGATATTAGGGTGGTGACCCTTTGTGGGTGCTCTGTTCGACAGTGGTGGTAGCAATAACGTAGAGTGCAGTAACCAGCTAAGCAGGCCATATCATATGAAATACCACAAAGGGACCTGCAGGCCTGTACAAAGTTAACTGTATACTAAAAACTATAAAAATGAGTGTCTGTCTCTTACACTTTATCATTCACCACACTGCTACGCACTGCGTCCCATAAGATGTCACTGTACCTCAGTGGTCATCACGCATGACATGGAAACACTTCTCACATAGGATCAAAATAAAAAACAACATCCTTCAAACCGCGTATGCTACTTTGTGGAGCATGCTACTCATGTAGCCAAGCGCTTCAGCACCCCACATAGGGTTAGTAAGTGCTATAACAATTCTGCAATACAATACAATTCAATGTACACTGGAGGTGAAGTACACCATTAACTACTGACCCCAGGGCCTGGGCAGCACCATTTATTAATCCTATAACGTCACTTGGCTCAAACCAACGATCCAATCTTGACACGGAGGGGTCAATATGCTCAACATGTTGCCGACCAGTATTGCTCAATACTACATTCCTCCCCAAACACAAAAACTAGACAACACCCCAAAACCTAAAACTATCCCAAGCCCCTAAGACATCATATGCAAATGCACAATGTCTGAAAATCGATTTCACTGAGAATGAACAGATTCTGCTTGGAGACTGTACTCAACTGACTTTGGAAAGGTGAAAAGCTCAGTGGGCCTTACAGGATTAAAGGTTGTGATCATGGGGTCAAACACAGATTCCTGGAATGAGTGCATTAGACCGCTGAGCCACCAGACCCAGCTGTTGTGGTTATCCGTCCTTAGCAATATGTGGTAAATTGGACCACTCCTCCATAACACAAGGTGGTTGGCTGTTTCAGAGCCTCATTTCAAACCAAGCAAACAAATGTAGAGTGCTGAAGAGTGAAATTCAAGATTCTAAGTATGATCCAAAAATTCCTTGCGTTGTGACACCTCTCTGTTTCTACAAAGAAATTTGATGCAGCAAGATTTTAGTTCTAATCTTAAATGAAATCAGGTCTTTCTGATGGATACATCTGCCTGTGGATTCCTCACCTTATGAATATCCCCTGCGCCAGCATTCTGTGGAACTTTTTCCTAGCTTTCCACGCAGACGAGGACGTCGGCTCCGCTTGCGACTCCGCATTACGTCACCGGATCCATAAGAGAGCCTTGTCGGCGTGATGACGTCAGTTCCCTTTTTTCTGTGCCGTCGACGCGTAACGGTTTTCTAGCACTCTCCATATTTGTTGAGTTACTTTGTTGTTTTATCAACGTTAACTGTTGCTAGAAGTGATGTCTTCTTCGAGGAAGTCTGGTTTTAAGTCCTGTAGGGAATGTGGGGGTCACATGTCCATCAATGACTCCCATGAAGATTGTTTTTGGTGCTTATCGTCGGATCGCGACGTGAAGGATTATTCCTGTTGCAGGAAGATGAACCCCAAAGCACTTAAGTAACGGGAAGCAAAGTTATTTCTGGCCAAGGCGAAGAAAGAAGGTAGAGGGTGCAAGCATGATAAGTCGAAGTCGTCGACTTCGCATACGTCGAAGTCGAGAAAACACAAGAAAAAGAGAAGACATGGATCTCGGCACCGCTCGACGAAGGGTAAGGCTTTGAGATCGCCTTCGCCTGCCCCTCGACGTCACCGTAAGGAATTTATTTCTCCTTCGCCCTCTCCTTCTCCTCGTGCGACTCTGGAGAAGTCACCTTCGCCTAGAGGCACTCCGCCGCAGTCTCCGGCGCCGAGGGATTCACCAGCTTCCGACACCGAGCCGGTTCAGGATGTTCTATCTTCTCCTGTGCCTGAGATTGAACCGGTGGATTCGGTAGTGGATCCGATCATTCTGACGTCGGACACTCCCCGTTTGGATACTGGTTCGAATCCATATCCTCAATTCCCGGCTCCAGGGGCACATCATTCGCATTTTCTAAATGCCATGTTCGGAGTTTTTCAAAGGGAGGCTTTCCCATCCGGAGCACCTTCAGGTCCCGTGGGTCCACTGACATTCAATTTGGGCGTGCCTCAACACTATGCCCAAGCACCCTTCATGCCCTTCATGCCAATGGCGCGGTCATGGCAATTTCTGGTGCCGAGAGTCTCGACGCCGTTGATAGAATCTTCGGCGCCATCCGGGGAGCCTTCCTCTCGGCCTCGTGTGGATCTTGTGCCTCCATCGGAGCCTCCCTCGACGCCGGCTCCGGAGCAGTCAGCGCCGCGTACGGTGCCACCGACAGCGCATCCGCGGATTCGTTCACGGAGAGAGGCTCAGAGGCTTTTAGAAGAGGAGCAGTGTTGGACCCGGCCTCGTGGCGTGGTCCTTAACCCCCTGGATTGTGCCCGTTCCCCGCCCCGGCATTCACGGGCCACCCGTCTGAACTGCACCAAGGCCCTTCACCCGGAGCTGCACGTGGTCGCATACTCCTCGTGGCTCCGCCATCTTGTTGGCATCCACGTCACCCCGTGCACCAGCCGGCGCGACCCCGCTCAACCCGGCCTCGACCCCAGCGAAGCCCCGACATCGAGGCACCACGAACTAGCCAGGGGGTGCCGCAGGAACCATTCATCGCCCCGGCGGAGGACAGTATCGATGGGACCCCCAACTGTCCTCCCCTCTCGAGGTGTGATCGCCCGGCAACTCCCATGGGCCTGGCGCCTCTCCTGCTGGGCGTCTGGCCACCTCCACCCGGCCACTCCGCCCCCTCGGGCGCATAGGTCCGGACATCAAAGGGCTCCAGACCTATATCTGGGGCGACCCCACCACAGCTCGGCAGTTGTATCCCGGAGTCGAGAGCCCTGCGGATTGAATCGCGGCTGACCCTACGGAGAAGAACTCTTGTCGGAACCATCACGAGCCCTGCTGACTGCGTCGCGGCTCCTTCTTGTGAACCCTTTCTGAACCACCTGGAACATCGGAGCCCTGCTGACGCTGTCGCGGCCCTCCCTCGCTGAAACCTTCCTCGGAGCCCTGCTGACGACGTCGCGGCTCGAGCTGAGCAGAAACCATCTTGAGAGCCCAGCTGATTGAATCGCGGCTCTCCACGAACTGTACGCCAGAGCCCTGCTGACGCCGTCGCGGCTCGACCCCTCCGAGATCCGGAGGTCCTCCAGCTTGAGGATAAGAACTGGGCCCCAGGTACCCTCGTACCGCATTCCTGCCAAAGACTGTCCCACTACCCCGACCCTTCCAAAGAGACACTGAGACTTTTGGTGGATCCCTTGATCCCTTCGTGTAAATATTGACCTCGTAACCTTTTTATTGCTGATAAAGAATTGCTTGTCACAAGACAACCTCCTTGAGTCCTGTGTGGTGGTGTTACTGTGCTAGTACGTGATAGGAGAAGGATCTCTCAGGAGACTTCTCGGCAGCGCTCGGCTACTTTGTGCAGGGAGAGGGCCCCCCCTTGGTGGTCTCACCGACTCCTCGGAGTCCGCCTTCCAACATTTGGTGGCCAGCGACGGGATCCGAGCCGAACGCAGTACGTACCAGCCAGTACCCACTAACTACCCATCCAAACGAACAGCATCATGAGCAGCCAGGAAAACAACGCGACAATGGAGTTCCAGCCCGAACGGCTGGAAGAATATACGCACAAAGAATTAAAACAGTTCTGCAAAGACAAAGGCATTGCAACCACCAGCCTAGGTACCAAAGAGGAGATGCAGAAAGCTCTGAGGGCATGGTTGGAGGCCAGGGCAGGCCCCTCCCAGGAAGAAGGGCCCTTGCCCCTGACTGAGACCACAGCAACCGCACTGACTCCGGCAACCGGAGGAAGAAAGAGCCTAGAAACCGGCCTCTCCGAAGAAGAAATACGAGAGCGGGAAAAGGTCCGGAGCCACGAGCTAGAGCTCGCCCGACTGCGGTTGGACGGCGAACTCCAGCTGGCAGAAAAGAAACTGGCCCTAGAGCAGCTACGCCTTCAAGAAGAGATAGAGGAGAAGAGATGACACCGGGAGTTGGAGGAAAAGAAACTAACTCTTGAGCACGAGCGCAGTCTCAAGGAACTCGAGATCAAGGCCAAGAACGGAGGGACCGACACCCCCGGTACTAGAGACACTCTACCGCCTTCCGAGGCCAAGGTACATATCCCGAAAGAGGTCGTCAAGGAGTATTACAAGAATGACGACATCCAACAATGGTTCAAGGCCTACGAGGTGGCCATGGCCTCTCATCGGGTGCCCCGAAAAGACTGGGGCGCGGGCCTGTGGGGGCGGTTCCTGAGTGAAGGGCGGGACACGCTGCTCCAGCTACCGGAGGAGGTGATGACCTCCTACGATCACATGAAGGAGGCCCTGCTCACCCGCTACGGGCTAACAGCGGAAATGTACCGCCAGCGGTTCAGAGACTGCAAGAAAATCCCGGGTACCACATGGGTGGAATATGTGGACTTTTTCAGTCGGGCCCTAGAAGGGTGGATCAAAGGGAGCAAAGTAACCACCTACGGGCAGCTGGTCGACCTCATCGTGTGGGAACACCTTTCCAACAATTGCTTCGTGGAACTGAGACAGCACCTCCTCGACAGCAAAATGACCGACCCGCGAAAACTTGCCGTCGAGGCCGATCGATGGGTCAACTCCCGGGTCCCCCGGAACTCAATGGGGGAGTACCAGAGGAACACCAACGGACCCCCCCGCCAGCGCGGTGGGGGGGAGGGCCGAACAGGAACCGAGACCCTCCCGCCGGGGCCCCCAGGAGCCCCCCTCGAGGGCCACCGCAGCCACATCTCTCCCCGAGCCTAGCCCGAAGGGTGGGCCCGGCCCAACCCGGGCCACGGCCACCAGTGACCTGCTACGGCTGCCAACAAACCGGACACTTTGCCAGCGATCCGGCCTGCCCTCTGAACCGAAGAAACGGGGCCGGCGGGCCCCCGCCCCGGCAGCTGACAGCCGCCGCCTTGGGGGGAGGAGAAGAGGAAGAGGAGGCCCTCGACCGAGAGAACACTGAGTGGGAGCCGGCAGCCATGTCCCTGGTCTGCCTGGGTAGCCGAGAGATGGTACCCTGCACCCCCATCCCAACAAACACCCAGAAGTACCGGCAGCAGGTCACGGTCAATGGACAACGGGCCGAAGCCCTTCGTGACACAGGCGCCAGTATCACCGCTGTCCGCTGCCACCTGGTGACCCCTGAACAGATTCTACCGAATGTGCTGTGCCCCGTACGGACGGCCGACAACAGTGAAAGCCTATGCCAGATGGCCCTGGTCCCCTTCGAGTGGGGAGGGGTGACGGGCCTGCTGAAGGTGACAGTGCGCGACGACGCCCCGGTCGACTGCCTCCTGGGGAACGACTTGGAAAGTTCCCCCTGGGCTCAAGTAGAGCGACGAGAGCACCTCCGAATGTTGGGACTGGCTGATTGGGCCTGCGCCATCACCCGGTCCATGACCGCCCAGGCCCCCCGCTCATCCTCGACCTCCGGGACCGGCCAACCCGAGGGGCTCACACCCCCTCCCACCAGCAGCGAGGAGGCGGCGGACACCGACCCTGGACCCAGCGAATCCTCCCCCGAAGAGATGGCTTCTCCGAGCGCCCTACCAGAGCTGACACAATGGCGACACGAAGGGGGCCCCACCCGAGAGCAGTTCCAGCAAGAACAACAGTCCTGTCCCTCTCTCGAAGGGGTCCGACAACAGTCGACCGCGCAAGCCAACGGTGACCAGACCGGCACCCACTGGATCTACTGGGCCGAGGGCCTGTTATACAGTGAACAGAAAGTAGCAGAACTCGGGGCCAGCCGCGTGTTGGTGGTCCCCCTCCGCTTCCGGGAGTTCCTTCTCAACCTGGCCCATGATGTGCCTCTCGCCGGACACTTGGGGCAAGACAAAACGTACAGTCGTCTGGTGACCCACTTCTACTGGCCCCGGATGCGGAGAGATGTGGACAACCACTGCCGGTCCTGCCAGACCTGCCAAGCCAGCGGAAAGACGGGGGGTCGGGTCAAGGCCCCCCTCCAGCCCTTTCCCGCCGTCAGCACCCCGTTCGAACGGGTCGGAATCGATATTGTGGGACCCCTGGACCCCCAAACCGCCCTGGGCCACCGCTTCATCCTGGTCCTCGTGGACCACGCCACCAGGTACCCGGAGGCGGTCCCGCTAAGAACTATAACGGCCCCTGTGGTAGGCCGGGCCTTGATGGGGATCTTCTCCCGAGTGGGATTCCCCAGCGAAGTGGTGAGCGACCGCGGCACGAACTTTATCTCCAGGTACATGCGGTCCCTGTGGCAACAGTGCGGGGTCACATACAAGTTCACGACCCCCTATCACCCTCAGGGGAACGGACTGGTTGAGCGGTTCAACAGAACATTAAAAGGGATGATCCAGGGCCTGGAAGAACCCCTCAGGCGGAAATGGGATGTCCTGCTGCCCTGCCTCCTGTTTGCCCATCGGGAGGTCCCGCAGAAGTCCCTGGGGTTCAGCCCGTTTGAACTATTGTATGGACACCCGGTCCGCGGACCGCTCAGCCTGGTCAAGGAGGGCTGGGAGATGAAGCCCCGAGGCGCCCCCCCTGACGTCTACCGATACCTCCTGACCCTCCGAAACCAGACCCGCAAGTTCCGAGCCATGGCCGAAGCCAACCTCGAGGCCAGCCAGGAGGACATGAAGCGGTGGTACGATCGCAACACCTCTACTGTAGAATTCGAGCCAGGTCAGAAAGTATGGGTCATGGCCCCGGTCGAACCCGGCGCCCTCCAGGACAAGTGGACCGGGCCCTTCAAGGTGGTGGAGAAGAAAAGTCCCGTCACCTACCTGGTCGATCTGGAGTCCCCCCGGAACCCCCTCCGGGTCCTACATGCTAACAGGCTAAAACCCCACTTCGCCCGGACCGAACTGAGCCTGCTGCTGGCGACCGACGAGGGGGGCGAGGACGACTCCGAGCCCTTGCCCGACCTCTTGCAATCCGACATTCACGATGGATCGATCGAAGGGGTCCAACTCGCCTCGTCCCTGACCCCGGAACAGCGCAACGACTGCCAGCAAGTACTGCGGGACTACGCAGCCCTCTTCTCTCTCACCCCGGGGGTGACCCACTGGTGCGTCCACGACGTCGACACCGGGGAGACCCCCCCTATACGACACAGAGCCTACCGGGTGCCTGACCGAGTGCGGGCCTGCATCCAGGCCGAAGTAGCGAAGATGCTGGCCCTGGGGGTCATCGAGCCTTCCGACAGCCCGTGGGCCAGCCCTGTCGTCCTGGTGCCCAAGGCCGCAGCTCCCGGTCACCCCCCGGAGTTGCGATTCTGCGTGGACTACCGAGCCCTGAATGCAGTAACCAAGACAGACGCACACTCGATACCCCGGGCCGACGAACTCATCGACCGCCTAGGGGCCGCTCGCTACTTGAGCACGCTGGACCTCACCGCCGGGTACTGGCAAATCCAGCTCACCCCCGGCGCCCAAGAAAGATCCGCCTTTTCGACTCCGGATGGGCATTACCACTTTCGGGTGATGCCCTTCGGAATGAAGAACGCCCCGGCCACCTTCCAAAGACTGGTGAACAAGGTTTTGGCCGGGCTTGAGGCCTTCAGCGCGGCCTACTTAGATGACATTGCCGTGTACAGCAACCACTGGGCCGAGCACCTCCTCCACCTGAAGGCCGTCCTGGCCGCCCTCCAGCAGGCCGGGCTCACAATCAAGGCCAGCAAATGTCAAATCGGCCACGGATCCATGACCTACCTGGGCCATCAAGTGGGGAGCGGGCAGGTGGCCCCCCTCCAAGCGAAGATAGATGCCATCCAGACCTGGGAACCCCCCACTACCCAGACCGCTGTCCGGGCCTTCCTGGGCCTCACCGGATACTACCGGCGGTTTATCCGGGACTATGGGAGCATTGTTGGCCCCCTCACAGAGTTAACGTCCAAAAAGCAGCCCAAGAAGGTACACTGGACACCCCCCTGCCAAACAGCCTTCGACACCCTAAAGACAGCCATGTGTACTGCTCCGGTGCTGCAGGCCCCGGACTATCAGAAGGAGTTCGTGGTACAGATGGACGCCTCCGAGTATGGGATCGGGGCCGTCCTATCCCAAGCCGACGAAAAGGGGCTCGACCGACCAGTGGCCTTCATCAGCCGACGACTACTGCCCCGAGAGCAACGCTGGAGCACTATTGAGCGCGAGGCCTTCGCTGTGGTGTGGGCCCTCAAGAAGCTCCGGCCCTACCTCTTTGGCACCCACTTCCGGGTCCAGACCGACCACCGGCCCTTGCAATGGTTAATGCGAATGCGGGGCGAGAACCCCAAGCTGCTGCGGTGGTCCATCTCGCTACAGGGGATGGACTTTGACGTCGAACACCGGCCCGGCAATGACCACGCCAACGCCGACGGCCTGTCCCGCTTCTTCCGCCTTGACGAGGAGAATCCCCAAGGAGATGGGTGACTCTCCATGCCTTCGGTTGGGGGGGACGCCTGTTAGACCCGGCCTCGTGGCGTGGTCCTTAACCCCCTGGATTGTGCCCGTTCCCCGCCCCGGCATTCACGGGCCACCCGTCTGAACTGCACCAAGGCCCTTCACCCGGAGCTGCACGTGGTCGCATACTCCTCGTGGCTCCGCCATCTTGTTGGCATCCACGTCACCCCGTGCACCAGCCGGCGCGACCCCGCTCAACCCGGCCTCGACCCCAGCGAAGCCCCGACATCGAGGCACCACGAACTAGCCAGGGGGTGCCGCAGGAACCATTCATCGCCCCGGCGGAGGACAGTATCGATGGGACCCCCAACTGTCCTCCCCTCTCGAGGTGTGATCGCCCGGCAACTCCCATGGGCCTGGCGCCTCTCCTGCTGGGCGTCTGGCCACCTCCACCCGGCCACTCCGCCCCCTCGGGCGCATAGGTCCGGACATCAAAGGGCTCCAGACCTATATCTGGGGCGACCCCACCACAGCTCGGCAGTTGTATCCCAGAGTCGAGAGCCCTGCTGATTGAATCGCGGCTGACCCTACGGAGAAGAACTCTTGTCGGAACCATCACAAGCCCTGCTGACTGCGTCGCGGCTCCTTCTTGTGAACCCTTTCTGAACCACCTGGAACATCGGAGCCCTGCTGACGCTGTCGCGGCCCTCCCTCGCTGAAACCTTCCTCGGAGCCCTGCTGACGACGTCGCGGCTCGAGCTGAGCAGAAACCATCTTGAGAGCCCAGCTGATTGAATCGCGGCTCTCCACGAACTGTACGCCAGAGCCCTGCTGACGCCGTCGCGGCTCGACCCCTCCGAGATCCGGAGGTCCTCCAGCTTGAGGATAAGAACTGGGCCCCAGGTACCCTCGTACCGCATTCCTGCCAAAGACTGTCCCGCTACCCCGACCCTTCCAAAGAGACACTGAGACTTTTGGTGGATCCCTTGATCCCTTCGTGTAAATATTGACCTCGTAACCTTTTTATTGCTGATAAAGAATTGCTTGTCACAAGACAACCTCCTTGAGTCCTGTGTGGTGGTGTTACTGTGCTAGTACGTGATAGGAGAAGGATCTCTCAGGAGACTTCTCGGCAGCGCTCGGCTACTTCGTGCAGGGAGAGGGCCCCCCCTTGGTGGTCTCACCGACTCCTCGGGGTCCGCCTTCCAACAAGCAGTATCGTAGAGAGGATGTAGAGGAGGGTGAGTTGGAGGAATCTCTGGATGAATTCGAGGGAATTAAAGAGGTGAGTGGATTGGACACCTCCCCTGAGTGGGAGCTCTCTTCTACAAGATCTTCACCTCCTCAAGAGGTAGCTCCCTACCATTTGGTGATAAGGAAAGCTGCGGGGCTTTTAGATTTGCAGTTACCTACTGCTGAATATAAACTGAATTTGTTGACGGAGGTGTTGCAATCACATTTCTCCATAGTTGAGCTTCTGTTACCTTTTAATGAAGCCCTTTTGGATCCTATCATCGAAGTTTGGCGCAACCCGCTTTCTTCGCCTGCTGTTTCTAAGGCTGTGGCTAGGAGGTGTAGGACTGCTCCAGGGGATCCATATTTTCTCTCTTCTCACCCATCTCCAGAGAGTTTGGTGGTACAAGCATCCTGCTCCAAGCAATCATCAGGTGCTTTTCCACAGGCCCCAGCTGACAGGGACTCAAAGAAGATGAAACAGTCAGCTAAAAAGGTATTCTCCTCTTCTAGCATGGCACTGAAATCAACCAATGCCACTTGTCTGTTGGGCCGCTACATACATGCTTTGATGGACTCGGCAAAGCAATTGGCCCCCAAGTTGCCTGATGAAGAGAGGGGAAACATTATGGAGGTTCAGTCAGACGCTCAGGCTGCGGTTAGACAGGTTATTCAATCAGGCCTAGATACGGGTGATTCCATAGCCAGAGTTATGGGCTCCTCCATAGCTACAAGAAGGCAGGCTTGGCTTCGTCCTTCTGAATTTTCCCCTGATGTCCAGGCCACTCTTGTTGATTTCTCCTTTGACTGGTCGAAACTTTATGAGGAAAAAGCCGATTCGGCCTTACAAAGGTTTAAAGACAGCAGGGCCACTGCAAAATCCTTGGGGTTGCAGACCCAGTCCAGAGGCTTCGGCTACAAGAAATATCGAGGTTTTGGAAGGTCTTCCTTTCTCAACTTCCGTCAACCTCAGCAGCAGCAGCAGCAAAATCCGCTCTATAAATCTTATAGAGGAAGAGCCAAAGGTCGCCAGCGTGGTTCTGCCCGCAATCTCCCCATCTCCTCTTCAGCCTCCCCTGCTCCCTCTGGTACTGCAGGAAAGCAATCCTATCTCCCCCATCCTGGATCATGTGGGTCCTGTAGGGGATCGGCTGTCTCACTTTCTGCAAGGTTGGAAATCGGTCACGACAGACCTTTGGGTTTTAAACCTTGTGGAGAATGGGTACGCCCTTCCCTTTCGGGAATTTCCTCCTCCTTACCCTCCTTGCCAAGGTTTTTGCTCAGAGGACCATTTGCTTCTTCTGCAGAAGGAGGTTCTTGCATTACTTCAAAAAGGTGCGATAGAGGTGGTTCCGGAGCAGGAAAGGGGTCAGGGGTGCTACTCCCGGTATTTCCTGATTCCCAAAAAGTACGGCAGGTTACGTCCGATCCTGGACCTCAGGGTCTTGAATTTTTACCTGAAGCAGGAGAAATTCAAGATGCTGACCCTTGCTCAGGTTCTTCTGGCGCTGCAGCAAGAGGACTGGATGGTGTCGATCGGCTTGCAGGATGCGTATTTTCACATCCCCATTCTGAAGTCGCACAGGAAGTATCTCCGTTTTACGGTTGGGTTGCAACACTACCAGTTTGCGTTCCTCCCGTTTGGTCTTACTACTGCACCTCGAGTCTTCACAAAGGTGATGGCAGTGGTGGCTGTCGTAGGTCCCTCGGAGGCCTCTCAGGATCGGTTCGTTGCTCAAATGGGTCCACCTATTGACACCCTTAATTCCGATTTGCCAGACTAGCACGGAAGCTTAAGGTGGTCAATCGGGGGAAGGAAAGGATGGGAACAGCGGGGAGGGAGACCTGTAAATATAAAAAGAGATATTCAAACCAACTGGTACATTCACCATATCTAAAGCACCAACCTTTTTGGAAGAACCTTTCTTTCTAATATACCTGTAAAGGAAAATAACTGGCGTCTGTGGTCACTTTAGGAAAGTTGATTAAGTCAGCTCAAAACCTTCCAAAAGGCAATACCATGGGATTGTTCAAGTCACTGACTTTTGAATGACTCACAATGTAAGTACTGAAAACAGAAATCAGCGTTTCAGCTTGTACACTGGATAAACATAGAAACAATCACCCCTGTAGTTCAGCTACCCACCATGCTTGTTGTTTGTTCGGGCTTGTATACAATAAAGGACCTGTTCCCACAATGAGCATTTGATTCATGTATCCATTGTAGTTGTCATAAAATTTTAGACGAACTGTGGAGCAAGTGTTTTAATGTCATCAATGCTACTTCTAGGTATGGCTCACTATTCAAAGAAAAGAAGAGTTATTCAAACGAGATAAGGAAAAGACTGTCTTTTTATCCAACAATAATATCTAAAAACACCCCCATGTGAAAAAAGTGTAGGAAAGGAGTGATGGCGCCTCACGGTAGCAACACCACAGAGGATAAAGCAGGAAGGTACTCGCCTGCTACCTCAAGATCTCATCATCAGCTGCCACCACTCCGTAGAAAGGAAATGTGTGTGGGAGAGTGTAGACAAGAGACTGGGTAGTGACCCAAAACGCAAAAACTGCTAGGGTGTGTATAACAAAGAGAAGGAAAGTTGTGCAGAGAACCGTGCACCGTAATATACCCCACAGTGTATGTACACAGATTTGAGTTGGTTCACACTAGCTTTCTACTTTTTATTCTATGCTGTGTGACCACTCATATATAAAATGCCGACATGTTTCATTGCCATTTGGAAAAACTCACGGCAACTTCTTCAGGGCGTGGGGTATTGTCATTTCACCCTTTAGCCTTGCTTGATCAGTTAAAAGCAGTTCTGTTGGAAAAAAGACAGACAAACAACACATATCCAAAATATTTGGCTTCTGGTTCAAAGGCGCCCATTACTGTATGTACACCATTCCCAACTGAGTATCCCCCAAAATGTTTACCGGGATGTTGCCCATCGTGGGCATACCTTTACCCTCGAGCTTGTGTGTGTATAACAGCGGTCGCTTGTTCAGGGCTCATCCCCTCGACTCCTACCATGAGTCTGTAAACACACAGTGAAAGACATGAATCAGAAAAATCGAATTAAAAGTTTTCTGGAGGAAACAAATATCGATTTCCCACCATTCCCTGTGACATAGATAGCTGTTTCTCTTAATCTAGATCCATCCCTATATTGCTGTTGTGTGACTCTTCATGTATAACTCCTGCTTAGCGGGGGTTAGCGGGGGTTGAACTTGTATCAAAGGAGGTGCTCATTTTAAGTTCTACCCGTGTTGTGGGGTGTTATCCCTCCTATGTCCCGCTCATGGTACGCTTTTTAGTACCTAATGCGTGGCTCATGCTGAGTGTATCTGCTGGTATTTGGTGGAGCCAAGCTCTTAATAAAAAATTGCTAAACAATTGCTTTACGTGACGGGTCAGTACGTGCCCTTTTTAAAAAAACACGGCCGAGCCAGGTTTACTGATGCAGGTATCCCTTAGCCTGTGGTCTGTACTGCTTTTTAAGAAACCCCCTTTGTTTAAAAGGAAAAACAAATAGTCGGACTCACCGATATTGTGTCCGTGTCCGGCATTCGCTCAGCACTGCAACAACGCAGCCGCTGTCAGCCGTGACTAAAAGCGTGATCTCGCGGATCACGTGGCAACGCTATGTCGGTCCCGCCCATTTCAGGTTGTTCTTGTTGGCTGGGCCGACGGAACGCGCCATCTTAGAATGGTAATGTATACATCGACAGGCAATCAACATCTTAGTATACGAGCGTCCCCGCACCTGGGGGTCCCGTTTGTGACTATTGGTTTAACTCATAGATGAAGTATACAGGCGTATCATCACCTAGGAGTTCCGTTTGTAACTATTGGCTTAATTCATAGATAAAGTGTAGTATGAATAATGACTATATCTTACAATACTGCAGTGAACGGTGTCAATAATGCCGGGTGTCCTTAGGTTTCTCACTTTGTGGTCCTAGTTTCTCATAAGATGGAGCACTCTCATATCGCGCCCTCCTTTTGCAATATTCATACCCTGACCCTTATAGCTGGACTCATACTGACCAACAGGGGGGAGGAAAGAAGAGCAATGAATGAATGATAAATGGATTATGTATAAACCTTATTCCACTCGATGGAGTCATTCAGTCCAGTCTGGTCCACACCCTCCTGGTAAAGCCAACGAGCTTCCTTGCTGCTCAGTCTGGATTCCATATTAAACTGGTCCCCCATCACTCTTTCTAGTACTACCCAACGTACATCTTTGGGATCATGTTTGTGATGTTGAAAGTGTTGGACTAGTTTTGTACTCAGTTTTCCTGCACGTAACGTGCTCAGATGTTCTTGAATCCTAACTTTGACCTTCCTAGTGGTAAGGCCAATATAATGTAGCTCGCAAGGACAGGTCAATCTATAAATAACGTTGGATGTATTACAATTGCTGAATTTATTCAAATGCCACATACGGTTGTTTACGAGAGTGACACTTTTAGTGGCTGTTGTAAGCCTACATACAGAACAGCCTCCACATGGATAATGTCCTTGCGGAATGTTATTTTCCCGTGGGTCAGATTTGGGTCTGGTGTGTACCAGCTGATCACGTAGGTTTGCCGATAGTTTAAATGCAAAGCGTGGTGGAGGCATTTGCATGTTGGCAGTGCTTAACAGATGCCAGTGTCTACGGATGATCTGCCTGATTTTGGTGGATAAGGGGCCAAAAGTGGTCACCACAGGAATACATTCGCCCTTTTGCTTAGAAGTTCTTTCCAGGAGAGCCGCACGTGCGTGTTGTATGCTCGTTTTTTCGCCTGCCTGATTACTTTCTTGGAATATGCTCGGTTCTCCAGCTTGGTAGCCAATACACTGGACTGTTCAGAGTATTGGCGAAGGTTGGAACAATTCCGGCGATATCTTAAAAACTGGCCCACAGGTAAGTTATCTCGAAGTGCTCTGGGATGATATGACCTGTAGTGCAGCAGGGAATTTTTGTCAGTTGTTTTATGGTGCACCTTAGTAACGAGCTTGTCATGCTCGGCCTGTATGTCCAGGTCAAGGTACACTGCAGATGTTCTGTTCACCGCCCAAGTGAATTTTAAGCAGACATCAAGACCATTCAACCAGTTAAGAAATTCAGTGAGTCTCTCCTCCGAGCCCTCCCATATACACAGCACATCATCTATATATCTCTTCCAGAGAACGATGTTCTTCTGGAAGAGATTCGTGTGGGAATGGATATGGTACGCCTCGAACTGGCCCACATAGATGCAGGCCAGACTGGGAGCAAAGGTAGCCCCCATCGAGGTGCCCGACACCTGGAGGTACACCTGTTCTTTGCACGAAAAGAAGTTCTTAGTCAGTGCGATCTCAATGCATTGGAGTACAAAGGTTTGAGGAGTGTCATAAAACCATTCAGAGTCCCTCAGGGCGCGGGCTGCTGCCACCAGCGTGGCTTCCTGAGGGATACTCGTATATAATGATTCTATGTCTATGGTGACAAGGAATTGATTCACAGGGTCGTATGTTATGTCCTCCAGGATTCTCAAGACATCTGTGGTATCTTGGATGTACGAGGGTTGGGTGATGACACACTCCCTGAGAAAAAAGTCCGCAAATTGTGACAATGGTTCTAAAAGGGATTGGATGCCCGATACTATTGGACGTCCAGGTGGGGGTCGTTGTGGCTTGTGAATTTTGGGTACAATATAAAAAGCCGGCATCCTTGGTTTTAAATTGATCAGAAATTCCGCTTCTTTATATGTCACCCATTTCTTTTCTTTGGCCTCTGTCACTAGTTTGATGATAGTGGCCTGAAGATCATTAGTGGGGTCCCGCGCCAAGGGTTGATAATTGCAGCGGTTCCCCAAAAGCCTGGCCACCTCGATGTCGTAATCCTGGGTGTCCATTACCACCACTGCCCCGCCTTTATCGGCTGGCTTGATGGTGATGGTTTGATTACTTTGTAAACTTTTTAAGGCTTGCCAATCTCTGATGCTCATGTTGCTGTGAGCCACAGTGTGAACATTTTGTTCTGCCTGGCTGATGTCTTGAAGGACCTTCTGCTCAAACACCACTATTTCCGGGCCTACTAAGCTCGTCGGAGGACAAAAATGTGATGGACATCGTAAGTTGGTTGAAAAAATTGAAGCCTGTTCCTGCTCCTTCCCTTCAAAAAACTTTTTTAACTTGATCTTCCTCATAAGACCATAAAGGTCTGCCCGAAGTTGGAACCCGTCGTGACGGGGAGTGGGTACAAACCCTAGGCCTTTATTCAATACTTCCAGTTCCATGTCCGTGAGTTGGTATGTGGAGAGGTTGACCACTATGTTGTTCTCAATCGCAGTTATAGAGGTGTTCTGCCCCTGCTGCGTGTGATCCTCGGGGAGAAGGGCTGCCAGGTGGAGTTCGGATTCTGACGGGCCCGACCCCTTCCCCGGCTTCTGTAATTGGACCCTCTTTGATTTCCGGGGTTGTGAGTTTGCTGTCCTAAAAAAACCCTAAACAGGGCTCCCAGGTCCTCATTAGTTTGTTCCTGGGGATTAAATCTGACCTGTTGGTTGGAGGTCGACGGTTGGGCAATGGGTTCTTCATCTTCACTGCTTGTATTTTCGAATGTCCAATTATTAGGTGTTCTTCTACCCTGTCTACGACCACCTCTCCCTCCAGTTGTGGGCATGGGTTGTAGCTGAGTTTGTTGGTAGTATTGGTCCTCAACATAAGGGAAGGCCCATTCGTGGCTGAATCTATCTAAGTTGCGTCTGAGTCCTTTTATTTTTTGATTGACCATGTACGTTTGGTATTCGCTAAGGTCATCTTGAATTCTGGCTAGTTGTTCTTTCGTATCAGTTATGGTGGTATCTGATTTTAATGTTTCTTCTAGCTCCAGAATTTCTTTAAGGAGCTCATCACTGAGCCTCTTGGCCGTATTGATTATCAAGACAAGCCAATCCCGGGTGCACTTGTTCGCTATATAGCTCCAGTCCACCCGGAATTTCTTGTCTTCTAGAAAGATCTTCGGTTCAATGCGTACCAAGAGACTCGCTGGCGCTGCGCCTGCCCTTAGATACTCAGTCATGAGCGCTCCATGGAGTGCTATCCTTATCTGTCGTTTCTTGGTGTTAGATAGTTTATCCCACTCATCACGGGCTGAAGGTCCCCCGTTTAAAGGAGCACTTGGTAAAAGGGAGGGGCCTGATAGTATTGATGCTATATGTTCATCAGTGAAGGCTAAGCAAAATTTGTCCATTTTTCTACTAGCACTAGCTCGGACCCGCAGTGGTGTAGGTGCCCTATGCTTGTGACTGGTATCAGAGAGTTAAAGAATATGAATCCTAACCTGTGAGGCAGTGTATGGTGGGGAGTCTAAGGGGTGCCACCAAAGAGGATATGTGCTGTATCTTGTAGTGAATGAAAATCTAAAAAAGCTCTCACGGCTAAGCTGCCGTTCTCAAGACCAAATCACAAAAAGGAGCTGAAGGGGCAGAGAACAGGTCATCCCCCACTCAGAAGTCTGTATACAATAAAGGACCTGTTCCCACAATGAGCATTTGATTCATGTATCCATTGTAGTTGTCATAAAATTTTAGACGAACTGTGGAGCAAGTGTTTTAATGTCATCAATGCTACTTCTAGGTATGGCTCACTATTCAAAGAAAAGAAGAGTTATTCAAACGAGATAAGGAAAAGACTGTCTTTTTATCCAACAATAATATCTAAAAACACCCCCATGTGAAAAAAGTGTAGGAAAGGAGTGATGGCGCCTCACGGTAGCAACACCACAGAGGATAAAGCAGGAAGGTATATACATAATCCATTTATCATTCATTCATTGCTCTTCTTTCCTCCCCCCTGTTGGTCAGTATGAGTCCAGCTATAAGGGTCAGGGTATGAATATTGCAAAAGGAGGGCGCGATATGAGAGTGCTCCATCTTATGAGAAACTAGGACCACAAAGTGAGAAACCTAAGGACACCCGGCATTATTGACACCGTTCACTGCAGTATTGTAAGATATAGTCATTATTCATACTACACTTTATCTATGAATTAAGCCAATAGTTACAAACGGAACTCCTAGGTGATGATACGCCTGTATACTTCATCTATGAGTTAAACCAATAGTCACAAACGGGACCCCCAGGTGCGGGGACGCTCGTATACTAAGATGTTGATTGCCTGTCGATGTATACATTACCATTCTAAGATGGCGCGTTCCGTCGGCCCAGCCAACAAGAACAACCTGAAATGGGCGGGACCGACATAGCGTTGCCCCGTGATCCGCGAGATCACGCTTTTAGTCACGGCTGACAGCGGCTGCGTTGTTGCAGTGCTGAGCGAATGCCGGACACGGACACAATATCGGTGAGTCCGACTATTTGTTTTTCCTTTTAAACAAAGGGGGTTTCTTAAAAAGCAGTACAGACCACAGGCTAAGGGATACCTGCATCAGTAAACCTGGCTCGGGCGTGTTTTTTTAAAAAGGGCACGTACTGACCCGTCACGTAAAGCAATTGTTTAGCAATTTTTTATTAAGAGCTTGGCTCCACCAAATACCAGCAGATACACTCAGCATGAGCCACGCATTAGGTACTAAAAAGCGTACCATGAGCGAGACATAGGATGGATAACACCCCACACAACGGGTAGAACTTAAAATGAGCACCTCCTTTGATACAAGTTCAACCCCCGCTAACCCCCGCTAAGCAGGAGTTATACATGAAGAGTCACACAACAGCAATATAGGGATGGATCTAGATTAAGAGAAACAGCTATCTATGTCACAGGGAATGGTGGGAAATCGATATTTGTTTCCTCCAGAAAACTTTTAATTCGATTTTTCTGATTCATGTCTTTCACTGTGTGTTTACAGACTCATGGTAGGAGTCGAGGGGATGAGCCCTGAACAAGCGACCGCTGTTATACACACACAAGCTCGAGGGTAAAGGTATGCCCACGATGGGCAACATCCCGGTAAACATTTTGGGGGATACTCAGTTGGGAATGGTGTACATACAGTACTGGGCGCCTTTGAACCAGAAGCCAAATATTTTGGATATGTGTTGTTTGTCTGTCTTTTTTCCAACAGAACTGCTTTTAACTGATCAAGCAAGGCTAAAGGGTGAAATGACAATACCCCACGCCCTGAAGAAGTTGCCGTGAGTTTTTCCAAATGGCAATGAAACATGTCGGCATTTTATATATGAGTGGTCACACAGCATAGAATAAAAAGTAGAAAGCTAGTGTGAACCAACTCAAATCTGTGTACATACACTGTGGGGTATATTACGGTGCACGGTTCTCTGCACAACTTTCCTTCTCTTTGTTATACACACCCTAGCAGTTTTTGCGTTTTGGGTCACTACCCAGTCTCTTGTCTACACTCTCCCACACACATTTCCTTTCTACGGAGTGGTGGCAGCTGATGATGAGATCTTGAGGTAGCAGGCGAGTACCTTCCTGCTTTATCCTCTGTGGTGTTGCTACCGTGAGGCGCCATCACTCCTTTCCTACACTTTTTTCACATGGGGGTGTTTTTAGATATTATTGTTGGATAAAAAGACAGTCTTTTCCTTATTTCGTTTGAATAACTCTTCTTTTCTTTGAATAGTGAGCCATACCTAGAAGTAGCATTGATGACATTAAAACACTTGCTCCACAGTTCGTCTAAAATTTTATGACAACTACAATGGATACATGAATCAAATGCTCATTGTGGGAACAGGTCCTTTATTGTATACAGACTTCTGAGTGGGGGATGACCTGTTCTCTGCCCCTTCAGCTCCTTTTTGTGATTTGGGTTTGTTCGGGCTTCACAAGGGAGGAAGGTGTAACTTCCACCTCTCTCTGCACCCCCCTGCTATAAGACGGACAACAAGACACACGCCACACAGATTAACACAAATAAAGTGAATAGCATTGCACTTAGATTGCAGTCATTTGGAGACAGCGTGTTACGTCACACACATTCAAAGTATTCTAGTTGCATTGTTTCTGAGAACAGCGTGTTACGTCACACACATTTAATAACAATTGTAGAAATGTCTTTATATACCACCTGGTATAACTGTAGAATGATTTGGCATTTCGTAAAAGGCTTCTATGAGAACCCCCCCTGCTCCTTCGTCATAAACAGGTATCAGTGTTTCAAAGGAAAAACCATAGAATGCTTGCGTAATGTTATGCGCTGTATGAATAAAGGTTTCTTAAATCTCGGCGCGGCCTTCAAGCTCAGAGATAATGAGTAGCTGGTGTCATCGACACACTTACCGCACTTCAAGGGAACATGGGTCCGATTCCACAAGCACAGGGATCGCCGACCCGCACAGGATAATCTGCGGCGTCTTCCGCGATGTGGCAGGCTTACATAGCCTTCCGGGAGTTCTCCCCATCGCTTCCTGGACGCGCGTGACGCGGCGCCTCGGCTTCTGGGAGCGGTAGTTTCTATAGCAGCGCGTCATGGAGACGACTGACGTCTCCCTCCCAGCTCGATCGTAACTCCTGAAAGACAGCGGAATATGTTCCCCAACCAGCCTCCATCTGCTGAGCGGAGTGCATAGCGGTTGCTGGACCCAGGTACGTGACAGCGGCAGCTCATCTCAGAAGGTCGGAAATTCCTGTTTCCCCCTATCTGGACGACTGGCTGCTCAAAGCAGTGTGCCCAAATCTCACCTGGTGCCCTCTCAGCGCAACCTGTTCATAGGGGCGGTACTGGACACTACTGTGTGTCCAGCATTTCCTCCGCCACAAAGAATTCTCGACATTCAGGAGATGATCCCTTTATTCCACAATAGAGCGGTTGTTCCAGTTCTGAAGGTCCTTCGCCTGCTCGGTCTGTTCGCCTCCTGCATTCTGTTGGTCAACCATGCACGCTGGCACATGAGGGCGTTCCAGTGGTGTCTCCGCAGGCAGTGGTATCAGCACAACGGAGATCTCAGGGAGTCAGTCAGGATCTCCAGAGAAGCTGCGGCGGATCTGTCTTGGTGGAGCGTGGAGGGCAATCTGTCTCAAGGAAAGCCCTTTCATCTTCCTCCATCGGTGGCCACAGTGGTAACAGATGCCTCTACCCTAGGGTGGGGTGCTCATCTGAGGGATCTGGAGATCAAGGGTCTTTGGTCTCCAGAGGAAAGATTGTCTCATATCAATCTTCTGGAATTGCGGGCGATACGTTTGGCACTCAAGACCTTTCTCCCTTCGCGGTCAGTCGGTTCAAGTTCTGACGGACAACAGTACCGCGATGTGGTATGTCAACAAGCAGGGAGGAGTAGGGTCATACCGTCTCTGCAGAAAGGCGTTGCGGCTTTCGTCCTGGGCTCAGGACCATTGGATTTGCTTGATGGCGAATCATTTGGCCGGGATGTTGAACGTGCGTGCGGACAGTCTTAGTCGGCAGTTCTCCGTCAACCACGAGTGGAGGCTTCATCCGGAGGTAGTTCGACACGTCTTCCGGACGTGGGGAACTCCTCGAATGGACCTGTTTGCCACTCTCGAACGCGCACTGCCCATCATTCTGCAGTTTCCGATGCAGACGTCGTTGGGGGACGTGTTTCAGTTGAGTTGGAGCTCTCCACTCCTTTACACGTTTCCTTCCATACCCTTGATTCCTTGGGTTCTGAGGAAGATTCGCCAAGACCAGGCCCAAGTCATATTGATCGCCCCGGGTTGGCCAAGAAGGGTGTGGTACACAGATCTACTTCACCTCTCATCCCACCCTCCACTCTGTCTCCCTCTCAGGGCAGACCTCCTCTCGCAGTCGCAGGGGCAGGTTCTACACCCTCACCTCCAGAGCCTGCACCTTCATGCCTGGAGATTGAACGGGGCAACCTGAGTTCCTTCTCTCTCCCGCCTGACATGGTGGATGTTATTTTATCGGCCAGACGACACTCCACCAAGTCCATTTACTCCTACAGATGGTCAAGATGTGTTAAATGGTGTGGAGAGAGATCCATTGACCCTTTAAGGGCCCACGTGTCCAATGTTCTTCAGTTTGCTCTTTCCTTGGCTCAGCAGGCTTGTGCTGTGGCCACGGTTAAGGGCTATTTGTCGGCCTTATCGGCTTTCCTGTGTCTTCCTGATCAGCCATCTTAATTTAAGTCTCCTATCGTTTTGAGATTTATCAAAGGCCTTACCAATAGGTTTCCGCCTACTCCCTTTATTATGCTCCAGTGGGATCTTAATCTTGTTTTGACTTTTTTGATGGGTTCCCCTTTTGAACTACTCACAAATTTCTTTCAACGCAGGGGGGGTCCAAGGGATAAATTTAAAGACCAGGACAGTATTTAATCCCCAAATCAACATATAATATACAAAGATACTGTCGGTCTACTGTTCAGTACGGCTCAAAAAACTGATGCACCAAAAATACAAAATTGAAAAAACAGAACAAACTAGTGTATACTCAAAAAGGATTATACTCAAAAAGATTTAGTTCCCATCACCCACCAACGGTGGCTTGCTTCATCATCTGGGAACACTGGGAACTATCATGAGTACCACACACCTCTGAAATTGTGTTGGTTACACAGTTGTCCTAGAAGTGAGTACTAGTGTACTTCTTTTCCCACACCAACTATGATGATGACTTTAGAGGGTGATGGTTGCAGTGCAAAAAGTAGTGAGTGAAAAGTGCTACTAAAAATGGCTACCAAGAAACAAATACTTTTATTCTGATGCTGCCTTGGTGTCAATTAAAAACAGTGCATGAACAGCTTTAGCAAATAACTGTCAGATGTCTGGGTCTACATGTTTCGGCTAGCGGATAATGAAATCCTAGCTCTCATCAGGACCTTGAATTAATGCTACTGCAAAAAGTGTTAATGTGTAAAAACATTCAACAACATCTGGGTTGGTAAATATACAACCTGGATGGTCTTGTAAATCCCAAGGGGACTGCTACAGACAGTGGCGTGTAAAAGATACCTAAACGGGATCAAACAAAATAAAAAATATTAATAAATCCAATCTGTAACTATTGAAGCATCAGTATGGTCATAGAACAGTTTTGATGTATACATTTCTTTACAATGTGATACTTTAATTGTATCTAACACCCATTGGTGTGTTAAACGGCGACAGTCAATTTGGCTATCGACATAAAATACATAAAAACTTACTTAACAAGAAAGGCAAGAGGTATGGTTCCAACTATTCCTCGTCAGGATCAGATACCTATTCCAGCGATTCGGATGCCCCGAGTACAATGCAACCACCCAAGCTAATGGACAACAATATCGCTCCAATCAGAGACGAGGAACACCAAACCATTACCAGCAACTAGGTCCTTGGTGGCCCCCAGCTCCATGGGGTTACCAGCATCCTCCCTTTACTCATCCGATGCCTCCTTATGCACCCCAGGCCCTCCCCCTTTCTCTGGCCAGCAGCCTTTTTTAGGACAAGGCCATGGACGCAACAGAGGCAGAAGAAGAGGGCAGATGCAGGTACACTGGCAGACAGAACAACAACCACCCAACACCCGCAGCAAGAAAGGGTCACAACCAGCAGGGACGAGCACAGACGCAACGAGTTAGTATTCGAGTTCTCACATCCGATGAGCAAAAGATCCTCAACAAAGGTCTAGGCTTTGTTCCAACTAATGCTGGAGACTTATTCCAACTAAGGTGTGGAGTGGCGATGATGACTGGCCAGATTACGCCCACCTACAGCCTTACCCTACAACCCCCCTGCTGCTTATATTGTATAGTAGCTAACTACCTGTGCCAACTATTATAGGCGCAAAAGAAAAATCCAAAATCCAGAAAGATAATAAGTAACAAAGAAGGATCTATTAAACTTACGATTTTCTAAGTGTTAAAAAGTAATCCCACTGCACTATACGCTAACACCCTCGTGTATATATATACCTTATTCTAAGCTCCATGGAGGGGAGAGGCCAGAAACTGAAATTGAAGGCATCACCGTTAACAGTTATGTGTGAGGACCCGGAAAAACTAGAGAGGGAATTTCTCACAACCCATCATTTTGTAGTCTAGGCCTGTTCCCTAATGAGATTTAGTAGATCATCAGCATCGTGAACAGAGCGAATATTGTGCATTTTGTTGTTATACATAATCCGTAAAAAAGCCGGAAACCTCATCTGCACTGTGGCTCCTAAAGACCTGAATTTGTCCATGCGTTGCCCCAGCTCCCACTGTCTGTCCAGTGTGGTTTTGGACAGATCCGAACGTATTTCAAAGGAGAAGTCTGAGCACTTCAATATTCTGGCCTTCAGTCATCAGGCTAGAATAGTTAGGGGTGGGTTTTTCCAGGGGGGTGGGGTAGGAGTGGGGGTGGTGGTGGGGGGGATGGGTATCGCATCAAAAAACCTCATTTGTCTACCTTTTTTACTTTCTCAGGCCAAGCTTTGTTTATATAAGATTCTCCAATATATTAATCAAAATAGTAATCATATGGAGGAGCGAAACAATGAAGGAGCTGGAATAAGAAACATAGAATGACACTAACACATTACATCTCCTGGAATGTCAATGGCCTGCGTGGGAGAGGTAGACGTGATTGTATTTTACAATATCTGAGAGACTCTCAGGCGCAGGTGATAGCTCTTCAGGAGACACACCTTCTTAAAACAGAGGCTACAGCTTTGTTAAAGAAACATAGGTGGGTTGACAAATTTTGTTCAACAGATCATAATGCCAATATTAGGGGGGTCATATTCATTTTTTTTAAAACTGCCAAAGCTCAGATTTTGGAATGTAAAGAAGATCACTCAGGGAGATGGCTATTAGTGAGAGTTTCGTTAGATGCTCAGATTTATACCTTAGTGGGCTATTATGGCCCTTACTCTGATGATCCATCATATTTGGATGTGATCAGGAATCATCTAATATTAGTTCAAGACCCAGTAATTTGGATGGGGGACTTTAATATAGTTCTCAATCCTAGGCTGGACAAATCTGTGAAATCTAGAGTTTGTAGCTCTGCTAAATCCAGGTGCACCATCCTAGCAATTATGACACAACTTGGTTTGGCGGACGTATGGAGAGAGAGAGCGGGCAACAAGTTAGGGGTATCCCTTCGGAATAGCCGCTTTAAACATAAGTCCAGAATTGACTACGCACTTTTCAGCTACTGCCTAAAGGACACTCTTTTTACGATAGATTATCTTCCCTCTCACCTCTCAGACCACTCTGCACTGGCATTCTCTTTAAAACGGGGAAACTCCATAAAACACTCATCCTGGTCCTTCGACCGGACTCTCTTGTTTGAAGATGAAGAGGTTAAATTTTTAGCAACTGAGTCCTTAATCTTTTTCGATATTAATAGGGATTCGGCTGGCTCCACCGTTGTCTGGGAGACATTTAAGGCCTTTTTAAGAGGTCAGATAACCAACAGAGCCTCTTTTAGGCGGAAGACATACAGAGAGCAGGTTGCTAGTCTTGAACAAGAGATGAAACTCCTAGTGTTAAGGATTGACTCTCCCCTAGCAACAATACAGGAACAAGATAAATTGGCCGATTTAAAATCACAACTCAATAACATCTTACAGGAGAGAGTAAACAAAAGATGGGAAGCATTTAAAACCTCCCAATTCGAATTTGGTGAAGCCGCAGGAAAAGTATTAGCTTGGAAAACAAAAGCTGAACAAGCTATTAAATTCATCAAAGAAATTAGGATAGGAGGCGAGGCTGTGACAAGATCCACCCAAATCGAAATAGGGAGAGCCTTCTTTGAATTCTTCGAGGAAATATATAAGGAGGTTCTCCCTAATGACCAGCAAGCAAGAGATAGTTGGCTGGAAGCTATTACCCTCCCATACCTCTCGACAACTCAAAGTAAGGCCTTGGAGTCCGAGATCACAGAGGCGGAGGTGATCAAAGCCATTCATCAACAAAAAAAAGGGAAAGCGGCTGGCCCAGATGGGTTGCCAGGGGAGATATACAGATCCCTGGAGAATGTCATCGCCCCCGTGTTGATGACCTTATTTAATGGTATCTTAATAGATGGGGAGTTGCCGCCCAAATCTTGGGGGGAGGCTACAATCATACTTATCCCGAAGCCTGGGAAATCTCCCCTCGAGTGCGGGTCATATAGACCAATATCACTACTAAATAACGACTATAAAATCTTTGCAACAATCATGTCAGCTAGATTGGCGAGTGTTATTGGTGCTATAGTCCATCAGGATCAAAAAGGTTTCATTAAAGGTCGACAATTAGTCGATCTAACACACCAACTAATAGGAGCCATAGACATCGCTACTGCCTTTTCCCTACCTATGGCCACTCTAACCTTGGATGCAACTAAGGCATTTGACAGAGTCAACTGGCTCTACCTCACAGATGTTCTTAAAAAATTTAATTGTGGGGAAGGTTTTTGTAGAACTATTAAGCAGCTCTATAATACACCTTCAGCCAGACTACTGATCAATGCGGTTTTGACAGAGCCCTTTAATATAACCAGAGGTACGAGGCAGGGCTGCCCGCTTTCCCCTCTCCTCTTCAACTTATATATAGAACCATTTGCCCAGCTTCTGCGTGAGGAGGCTAATATTCCATCTTTTAGCTTTGGAGAATGGGAAAGACGGGTAGCACTCTATGCGGATGACATTTTGATCTTTACTTCAGATCCAGTAAAGGCATTTCCCGTAGTCATCAAACGGGCAGAAGAGTTTGGTCTTATCTCTGGTTACGACATAAACTCCAGTAAGAGCGAAATAATGGTCTGGAACCTACCGGATATACAGCTGGGGGCAAACATTTCTACATCCATGCGATATCTTGGCATAAGAATTACTCAAGAATTGGACAGTATAGGACAAACCAATTTGAACAGAATATACACCGAGACCAAAAAACTTTTAAAATCTTGGACTCACCTGCCACTTTCCATAACGGGTAGGGTGAACCTGGTAAAAATGTCCATTCTCCCTAAGTTTACGTTCATTTTTAATGCGATCCCCTTGGCATTTGATCCCAAATTAATTGAAAAATGTCAACAAGAAATAAACTTCATATGGAACTACAAACCTATCAGAATAGCTTGGAAGAAGTTGAGGAGAAGAAGGGAGAAGGGTGGGCTCGCCTTGCCAGATCTACTGTATTACGCCTGGGCATTCCTGTTGTCACACTCCAGGATGCTTTTAAAAATGTCATCTAACCTTCAACCTGGGTCGATATACAAAGCAATGTTAATGGGGGAGAATTTATCGGCAGAGGGGTTTTTGTTCAAATTTGGGAGCCAGAAATTCTTCAAAAAAATCAAACTAAAAATTTTACACTCTTGGACCAAAACCTGGTTCAGTATTAGGAAGAGACTAGGGCTGTCCTACTATTCTGATTTCTCCCCAATCTGGGACTCGCCGGGTCTCCCACTATGTCTGAAGGATAGCCTGTCTTCCACAATACAACAAGCTGGTATCAGGAGATGGGGTCAACTATTTAAGGACGGGTCATTAATAGCTTGGCACCAATTATATGAATGTGTAGGGCCCGGACTTTCCAGATTCAAATTCATCCAATTGGAAAGTTGGGCTAGATCCCAAAGGCGTACAGACCCCTACCTAGGGAAGGCTAGCATTCTGGAGCAACAATTAGTGGAATTTCCATCGGGAGGGAAAGAAGTAGCCAAATGGTATTGGCAGTTGATGGAGGAAAGTGATGGAGAGTTTCTTCTCCCAGACCAGCTATGGGGGGGGGTGACTGGCCTACATTGTGAAGAGCTCTGGTTAAAATCCTTTGGTTTACTTCATAAAATTGTAAAACCATCATGGTTAAAACGAAACCATCTATTCTCAGTACATCGTGCATATATAACCCCGCTGAGACTTTCTAAATTTCTCCCAGACAAAAAGTGCAACAAATGTAACTACAGTGAGGCCTGCGATGTACATATGTTCTTGGACTGCCCGGTCATCGCTGGCTTTTGGGAAGAAGTGAAGAACACCCTAAATTCCATATTAAACGTAAAACGTATCCTTGTCAGTAACCCTACCACTGGTCATCTTTGGTTTGGATGACAACATGATTGGCAAGGCAAGGTCCTTCCTCTTCTACGCAATGCTATTGGCCAGAAGGCAAATTTGTATTCACTGGACGGAGAAAACAGCCCCACTACATTCAGGGTGGCTTTCATCTCTATACGAAACATCTAAAGCGGACCTTAACAGATCATGCAGTAAACACAATCTAATTTTTGGGAACTTGCTGATCGAATGGCGATAGTGTCCGGGGTTTTATTTTTTTTTTTTTATTTTTTTTTTTTTTCCCCGGGTCCTATGATTATGCCTTGAATACTCCCTGGACCGGGCTTTTGTTTGTCTAGGTCCACTAATGGTCCGGCAGGCTGTAACATGCCTAGATGGAGTCTGTGAAAGCCCCTCGGATGTTGGGGCGGGTATGCCACCACTTCAACAACTTGTGTACGAGTGGGGTGGTCGGCCTGTCCAACATCGTGGGTTAGGCAAATGAGGACAAAAAAAAAAAAAAAAAAAGATAAAAAGAAAAAAGAAAAAAAAGAAAGAAAAAAAAAAGGTGTGAAGTGGCCAAATTCTTTAGGAAAATACGACTTCATTTCTTCTTTAAAAAGAAAGAATTGACTTCGACACGGGTCTTAAGTTACCGTCAACTTTCAACCCACCAGTTCATTTAATACCAGACCAAGTAATGGTATTTGAACAAGCAGTGACTCATGATATTATGACACTCAGTAACAAAAAGGATAGGATTTACCAAACTCTATCCCAGGCTGAAAAACAAGCCTTCAAGATTTTGTCCAATGATGAGACTATAACAATCAAACCCGCCGACAAAGGCGGAGCGATTGTCATTCTGGACACGGAGGCTTACCGCACAGAGTGCTTGAGACAACTCAATGACATAACAGCGTACAAAACCCTGACTGAAGATCCCACTTCGAGATTATCTAATGAGATAGAAAATCTCGTAGATGAGGCTAAAGCTGCAGGGTGGATTACACGGCAGGAAGCAGACTTTCTAATTACCAAATATCCTATTATGCCATACTTTTATGTTCTTCCAAAAATACATAAAAGCCAAAGGCCACCACCGGGATGACCTATTATAACAGGCATAGGATCTTTGTTGGAACCTCTATCCACTTTTGTGGATTTCTTTTTACGACCTTTAGTAAAAGAAATGCCCAGTTACCTTCAGGACACCAAAGATGTCCTCAGATTACTTCCAGACATCAGTTATGACACCAAAACTGACCTGCTGGTCAGCTTTGATGTAGAATCTTTATACACCTGTATTCCACAAGGGGAAACCTTGGAAGCCATCGAAAGGCTCTTAGACGCCAGAGAGATGGACACGATAACACCTGTTCACTTTATAATGGAATGTGCCAGATTGGCCATGATGGAAAACTTTTTTAAGTTTGAGGAGACAATATATCTACAAATCTCTGGTACATCGATGGGCAGCATTTTTGCGCCCAGTCTGGCCAATCTCTATGTCCATCTCTTTGAGCAGAACAATGTACTCAACCAACTCAATCCCTCCCGGGACCAGATACTGCTTTGGAAGAGATACATTGACGACATTGTTGTCGTCTGGCATGGTACAGTTGCCTCACTGCTGGATTTCCACGCACGGTTGAACACTAGGAACAAGTTTTTGCGCTTCACAGTTGTTTATGATAAAAACAAATTACCTTTCTTGGACATCGTGATTTGCCCTACACAGGGCAGACTTGGTAGTGAACTGTACAAGAAACCTCAATCAAAAAATGAATTACTAAGTTTTAACAGTCACCATCCCAAATCTCTTCGGGATAACCTACCTGTTGGGCAGTTCCTACATATCCGTAGAAACTGCTCTGACTTAACTGCTTTTAACTACCATGCAGAGGAATTGTCGAAGCAATTGAAAGACAGGCAATATCCTAAATGCCTGGTAAGGCAGGCCTGGAAAAGAGCTTCCAATAACAATCGGGGAGCCCTTTTAGAACCTCCTGTGCCTAAGCCTCCTTTGTCCAGAATGACTTTTGTCAATACGTTTAGCACGTTGTCTAATCAAATACAAAAAACTGTGCGTAAACATTGGCGGATTCTCAATGTAGGCAATGTTGATATTCCACCTCCACTTTTTTCCTTTTAGAGAGGTACAAGCTTACGAGATATCCTAATACACACGAGACCTAAAACAAAACCTGCAACTATAACTAACACTCTGTGGGATTTACCACCAGTACAAGGCCATTTCCCATGTGGCCAGTGCTCAGCATGTCCCCAGACCCAATCAACCAAAACAGTAGACATTGGGACAGATACACCATGGATTCTGAAAAAACATACTAACTGCAATACAGAAAAGGTCATCTATCTGATAACATGTCCCTGTTCTCTGAGATATGTTGGAATGACCACACGCAAGATCAAAGTACGTATAAATGAACACAAAAGTACTATTAGACGGAATAAAAAGGCCACCAGACTTACTAATCACTTTTTGGCATTTAATCACAAACCGGAACATCTTAGATGGGTGGTCTTGGAACAACCTTTCATTCTAACACATGTAATGGACATTAAAAAATTCCTGTTCACAAAGTAACAGAAGTGGGTGTTTAAATTGCAGAGTGACCAACATGGATTGAAAGACGAGATACCTTGGTCATCATTGTAAGGGAACAAGCAGGTGTATGTATCACTGATATCATTAACCGGTGCAGTACCTGTCAATTCAGTGTGTTTCCCAAGATGGACATTGCGGTATTGTATAAAATAAGTGTCCTTTTATTACTTGGACTGCATATATGATGATCCAGATAATCTTTGGGAATGATGAGGCTCTTTCAAGGTCATACATTCAGTATGACACAACAAGAGACTCTCTGTGAACTCTGCCAATCTGCTTTTGTAATCGTGATCGCACTAGGTTCAATACAGTTCTAGCCACTGAGCGAGGACTCGTATGCGCCTGTTTTTCCGTTTTCACAGCGCGCATACTGCAATAGATGTCTATGCGCTTGTTTCCTTTCACACTGCGCACATTTTAGCAGAGATCAATGGTTCTGACAGCAACCAATGTGTCCGATGTTTCCCTTCCCAAAAAACGACTATTCTCAAAAAAACTACTATTCCCAGCAGTCTCACATGCGCGACGTAATTACGTTACGTTTGCGCTCCTTCGTGTTCTCAGACACTATCACGGAAGTGACATGCTTTGAATGGCGCTCATTACGGAGCTTATTTAAAGGCGGATTGCCTCCCCGCCGGTTACCTCCCCTTCCAGCTCAAACTTCAGAGAGGGGTACCGACGGACAGGTAAGCTAGAGCACGCTCTTTCCCATCCCAATGTTTTAATTTGCCCTCTGCACAGTTCTCAGCAGTTTTCTAGTTGGTAAGAGCCGTAAAGAAATCTGTTTAGATTTCACACGTAACTGGGTATTACAATTCGTTCCTATGACCTGATTTGAATGCCGAAAGATTTTCCCGTATACAATAGTTTTCCTCACCGTTCTAATATGGATGATACTATTAGGGAACACGCTTCCTTCAGTAAAATAGCCTAAAGATTAAGTCTCAGGGGCATGCACGCAGAGGAATTAGGCTAAAACTGTGGAGTAGTGACGTTGTGCATTTTGTAAATCCAGGCTCTAGACACTAACCTTTAGACAAATTCATTTTAATAAGTGATTTATGGAGATGTGACATCGCGTCTTTTTCAATCCAGGCTCATATAGGCGTGACACACTCTCCTTTGATAAATTGCTGAAAAATGTGTTTTTAATACCTATTCTGCCATGTTTTATACCGTACCATTCAGAGTGCATGGAAAGTTACTTCACCCTTAACAGATGTAGTATTTTCCTGTTTTTGGGTGTATAAAATGTTTCTTGTAAACTTCCATTTTTTTGTAGAGCGGTGCCAAAAATCCTGAGCGGATGCCAGGTGAGGCGAGGTGCGACCCGCAGCAAGCAAGGTAAGTGCATTGGCGATAGCCAAATTGACTGTCGCCGTTGAACACACCAATGGGTGTTAGATACAATTAAAGTATCACATTGTAAAGAAATGTATACATCAAAACTGTTCTATGACCATACTGATGCTTCAATAGTTACAGATTGGATTTATTAATATTTTGTTGGATCCCGTTTAGGTATCTTTTACACACCACTGTCTGTAGCAGTCCCCTTGGGATTTACAAGACCATCTAGGTTGTATATTTACCAACCCAGATGTTGTTGAATGTTTTTACACATTAACACTTTTTGCAGTAGCATTAATTCAAGGTCCTGATGAGAGCTAGGATTTCATTATCCACTAGCCGAAACATGTAGACACAGACATCTGACAGTTATTTGCTAAAGCTGTTCATGTACTGTTTTTAATTGACACCAAGGCAGCGTCAGAATAAAAGTATTTGTGTCTTGGTAGCCATTTTTAGTAGCACTTTTCACTCACTACTTTTTGCACTGCAACCATCACCCTCTAAAGTCATCATCATAGTTGGTGTGAGAAAAGAAGTACACTAGTACTCACTTCTCGGACAACTGTGTAACCACCACAATTTCAGAGGTGTGTGGTACTCATGATAGTTCCCAGTGTTCCCAGATGATGAAGCAAGCCACCGTTGGTGGGTGATGGGAACTAAATCTTTTTGAGTATAATCCTTTTTGAGTATACACTAGTTTGTTCTGTTTTTTCAATTTTGTATTTTTGGTGCATCAGTTTCCCCTTTTGAACCCCTTCATAGCTGTCCCTTGAGGCTTTTGTCTTTTAAAACAGTCTTTCTTGTAGCCATTACCTCAGCAAGGCGGGTGAGTGAGCTTCAAACCCTTAGTTCAAAACCCCCGTTTTTGACCATACATGCTGAAAGGATGGTCCTCAGGACCAGGACTGCTTTTCTGCCTAAGGTAGTTACTCCTTTTCATCTGGGGCAGTCCATAACTCTCCCTGTGTTTTATCTTCCCCCTCACCCTTCCAAGGAGGAGGAGAGACTTCACCGCCTGGACCCTAAAAGAGCGGTGAGCTTTTATTTGGACAGAACAAAGGACTTACGTTTGGACGATCAGCTCTTCGTGGGCTACGTTGGACACACAAAAGGCAAAGCTGTGCACAAGCGCACTCTATCCAGGTGGATCATTTTGTGAATCAAGATCTGCTAGGCCCTTGCTGGTAAGGAACCACCTGAGGGTTTTAGGGCTCATTCTACTAGAGCTAAGTCTTCCACCTTTGCTTTGGCCAGAGGTGTTCCTGTTGTGGACACTTGTAAGGCTGCGACTTGGGCCTCCCTCCACACTTTAGCAAAGCATTATTGCTTGGATTCCGAAATGAGGGGGGGGGGCATTTTGCACGCTCTGTCTTGCAGGACTTTTTGGTATAGGAAAGGTGGACACCCTCCTCCGGGAGTGGGACTGCTGTGGGAATCATTTCATAAGGTGAGGAACCCACAGGTAGATGTATCCATCAGAAGAACAAGTTACTTACCTTCGGTAACTCTTTTTCTGGTGGATACAGTATATGCCTGTGGATTCCTCCCTGACCCACCCTCCTCCCCGTTGTCCATCTTTGTATACCTAAAAGGATGCCTTATTTGACTTGTTGTTTTACATTGTATCTTCTTTCTATCTGGTACATTTATAGGAAATGGTGATGTTCTTTGGCTTTCCTTTTTAGGTCGAGCCTAGAGCAGCGCATGCGCTGCTGGTCGACTTTTAGTAAGGGCGTTTTCAAAGTGCTACCCACAAGCTTTTCCTGGCCTAAAGCTTGCATGCAAGTGCGCGTGAACGCGCGCAGCCGCCATCTGCCTTCCTTATCTCATTAAGCCTTGTTTTACAGTTACGAGCCGTCATGGCTCATTAAGCTCATTAAGTGCTTTCGCTCGCAGCACGCGCGCACACAACTCCCTCTGCCTCTCTCTCCCGCTGCAGCCTGAAGGACTGGGTTATTCTTAAGACCCAGCGGTGCCAGGGAACAACACCTGAAACCTTCGTGGGTTACCTGTTCTGGCGTACCAAACACAGAGACACGGGACACTTCCAGCGACGTCAGAGATCAGCGTTTATTTACTGCAGGGATACAGAGGTCACAAGAAGTACACAACGTGTAGGTTCTCGGAGACTGCTTCAAATTCGTAGAAGTGGGTCGCTCCTTTTATACACGTTTTTGCCATAGCACAGTATGGCGAACAAAGGTTACAACTCGGTTCCCACAATAAACTTCAAAAGGGTCGCATTCATGTTTCAGGAGGCCGGAACATAATTACAACAGTCTTGCCAGTTCCCAACTGTAAAAACATATTCCCTCCGCCATAAACACATTTCCTCCCAACCATAAAAGCATTAAGGAAGGACGAAAAACAGAATGCGGGGAAAGAACGAGGATGCACAACAGGTTAGAAAAGAGTGTTAGGGGCAATAAAGGAAACTCGATAGAGGGGTCAAAGACCTCGTGTCTAATGTATGCGTGACTGAAACAATAGACCGGAGCGGCAAGATGGGCCTTGAGCGGGGCCATCTGCCTCACTCGTGTCATTTCCCTCATCGTAAAAGTCACCTCAAAGAAACACGTGTCCTTCGTACTAGCTTGAAAGTTCCAGGGTCACGAAGCGGACAAAAAGCCCGTTCGCTGGCTACCTGAGGGCAAGAAACAAAATGGACGCTGTATCTAAAATGGAACCCGAGGGTTCGGATGAACGAACCCGAAAATGAGGCGAACCATACGTGGCTGTACAGCGAAACTTCGTACACCCACTATACTCGTCATTTGCGGTTCATAGATACCAAACTCATCCATATTCGTCACCATTCAAAAAGTGCCGTCCCGTCTCACACGGAACCTCAGACGCTCCTTTTGCCCTCATGTAGGCAAGCACTAGTCAAGATCGGAATCTATATCAATATTCATCAGATCGTTCAGATGCTGCTGGAACATCATTCTATTCATCAATGTCTCCTTGGTAACAGATGGCCGCCTTATACACGTCGCAGCGCATAGGCCACATAAGGCAGGACCACACTGTACACAAAGACAACACGTAAACAGAAACGCTACAACAGCCCCTACGATCATCAGAATCTTCCAACCCCAGGTTGACATCAGGCCCCAAAACCATCCTAGGAGCGTCCAATTACCTTCGTCCACGTGTATGGACTCGGAAATCTTGTGCAACTTCGAGATGGCTTGATAAACAGTTGGAGCATTGTCAGGAATAAAAATGCAACAACTCGAATGGATAATTTTACACACACCCCCTCTATCTGCAAGAACAACGTCTAGAACCATACGGTTCTGCAACGTCATGAGTCTATCCGCCTGTAGTTCAGCTGTTAGATTACCAAGGGCATTTGCAGTAATATTAGCAGTCGATTCTACCACACGGGTCAACTGTCGTAGGTTCCTACTATTAACCATAGGTCCCCAAAACGGCAAGAAACCCTTAAAGAAGTCTCCTGCTTCTTGACCAGCAGTATCCTCTTTGCTAATTACGCCTCTCACAACTCTAGTTTTGTGGTAGTCCGAAGCAACTGTGAAGGTCGGAGGTAAAAGATTCGCAATATAACAGGTACCCGAAAAATCGCGGGGTAACCATGTATATGCGCGTTCATAACACACAAAATAGGTGCCCTTAGCAGTCAGAAAAACAGGGGAGGAGAGCATCGGTAGGACATACGTTTCAGTGCAAGCACTGTTCCCAAGTTGTGCTCTCGGATTTCGACCCAAACCCTGCAAGCAGAAATTACCAAGGTGCGGTACAATCCATATCGGGGACGAGCTCTTAAGCTGTCTATCACCCACTGATGTACTATACTCAGTCTCACTCAGATCCTTATAAGCCTGCACTTCTTCATCTGGAATGAGTGATGCATCGAAAACATCTCTGTCCAGATCTGCTATGGCTATCGCCAAAGGCTTGTGGTACGGCCCAGGACCGAAGTTGACAGACCGCGGCTCTCGACTGGGGTAGGAATCTAGTGCACTGCGGAACATAGTTTGGAATGCTCGAGCTGAACCCTGGGAGCTGTATGGAAGGACCAGATACGGAATACCCCTATCCATGGTGTGTGGCATTAACCCACATACCCAACAATTGGTGGTATTCACCACCAACTGATGCTGATGTAGGAGTTGAACAAAGGAATTATTCATGAATTCCGCACGTCTAACCTGCTCATGTTGAGGCAAAGGATGAAAGGAATGTGGGGAGACAGTGGTGAGGGAACTTGAGTCAGGAGAAGAAGTAGGTGAAACAGAAGGAAAGAATTGTGATACTCCGAAATACACTCCACCCACCAATAACATAGATACAGTTAGGAACAATAGAAACACCTGAAACAAAAAACATTTTGTTCGTACAACTCTCCATAACTCTGATCTCTGTGCCAACACCCTTTCTTCTTCCACCAGCTTAGAGAATGCCATCCTCTACAAACCGTCCGTGACGTACTTGACGCACTTCGTTCTGAGTAGCGATTATCAATCCCCAGGAGTTCCCAGAGATCGACAAAAGTAACCAACCTAACGTCGGAAACCTGCTAAACAGAAAGAAGTACCCGCACGGCCCTACGGTAACCCGGATGGCGAGGTTTCCTTGAAACGTTCAAATTTATTACAAGTCTCTTAGCAGGGGAAAGCACAAAAACTCAGACAGAAAGGATGTAATTGTTCATAATATTCGTAACGTTAAAAACCACTATACTGTTAATTTGTATTAGTCCTTGAAGTCCTTGAACGAAGAAAGTATCGACTTCTTCCAGGCCGAGTTTGCTCTACGAACAATTGTTCAGCTGGCGCAACAGTAGTCACTGAAGTGGATGACGAGTCGGACCTTGGGTTCTCTGCTACTGATGACTCCACCTGTGGATCCGGCAAAGACGAATCCTCTTCCACAAGTTGAGCGTCGCTAAATGGCACAAAACGCGGAGGAGTCTCAGTTTCTCCGGCCGAAATCCCAGTTCTCACCCAACCGTCGGTTGGTAAGGGGATCGGTACCTTCTTTGTGTGACTGGCATGGACCCAATTTTTCCGGCCCTCCAGTCGAACCGCTGTCCTCGTCGTCAACAAGACTAGGTGGGGTCCGACGAATCTTGGCTCCAAATTACGCTTTCGACCAAAGTTTCGGGTAACCACCCAATCTCCTGGCCGGAGCTGGTGTCCAGGACCCTCTGTCTGCGCTGGTAGAGCTTCAAAGACCTGTTGATGAATTGATCGTAGTTTAGTGGTCAAATCATACAAGTAATCGATCAACATTGGATATTCAAGACTATCAAAAGCCCTAGGTCTCGGGACTCCCCAAATATTCGCAGGGCGACCGAACACAATCTCATATGGGCTGAGCCCTACTCGAGAGTGTACAGTTGCTCTGGTCGATAGGAGAGCCAGAGGCAAGGCATCAGGCCATGATAGACCAGTCGTAGCTTGAATCTTAGCGAGTTTCAGCTTCAGGGTACCATTGTACTCTTCGACCAAACCCGCTGCCTGAGGATGGTTGGCACTGTGGAATTTCTGTCGTATTCCAAGGCCTTTACACACACTCTGCATTACACTTCCCACAAACTCACTTCCATTATCCGACCACACAATCCGTGGCATTCCATACCTAGGAAAATACTCCTTCAGCAGGATTTTTGCTGTGGACAGGGCAGTATTATCCTTAAGAGGATAGGCCTCAATCCATCTGGAGAACGCGCAAACCACAACTAAAACATACTTCAGATTATTGCATCTCTCCATATGGATAAAGTCCAACTGGATAACCTCAAAGGGACAGGCAGGAGGAGCGAAATGACCAGGTGGAGTGGGGGTACCTTTTCCGGGATTGTGCATCAAGCACACCATACAATTTTTAACCACTCTTTCGGCACACTTAGCGATACCATCATTCCTCCATACAGGAGACAAGAACTTGCATATTCCTTTCGCACTAATATGTGACAACCCATGGGCCATCGTCACAACAGCTAATACATACGCATCCGGTAACATCCACCTCTGACATTCCGTCAGGTCAACCCAACATCCATGCATATCCAATTTCCCTGTACTTTCTTTCCACTTGGTCTTTTCAGCCTTAGTAGCTTCGTTTTGAATTTCTTTCACACTTTCAACAGTATTTTCACACATACCAGTCTCCGTCAGCCACCTTACTGAACTCGTGACATACATTCGAGTCGCAAGATTCTTAGCCGTTTCCTTAGCAATCTCATCCGCAAATGCATTACCACGACCAACATCATCCGTCACTTTCCGATGTGCACTACATTTGACGATCGCCACTTGTTTAGGCAACGTAAGTGCATCCAAAAGATCATTCACGAGATGCCCGTGCTGGATCTTTGTACCATGCGATGTCATAAATCCTCTTTCTCTCCACAATCTTCCAAAGTTATGCGCAACACCAAATGCATACTGACTGTCGGTAAACACATTCACTCGCTTTCCCTTCGACAAAACACACGCTCTTGTTAATGCAATTAATTCTGCTGCTTGTGCTGAATTCTGATTCAATCTCGCAGTTTCCACAATCGTGCTCAACGTCACCACAGCATACGCAGTCGTCACATCGCCATTCGGCAATTTGAAGCAAGAGCCATCCACATACAAAGTACCATCAGGATCTGACAAGGGGGTGTTTTTCAGGTCCACACGACCTTTTGTTTCTTCCTCAGTCCGCAAATAACAATCATGGGGCAGGACATCATCTGATCCTATATTAATCGGCAACAATGTCGCCGGATTCAGTACATTACAACGCTTGATCTGTACATGACTTGCCAAAAGGGTCAGCTCGTACCCGGACAACCTTGCACTCGTCAGATGTTGAGTCTTTGTCCGATTCAAGAGCGTATCAACTGCATGCGGAACCATTACTATGAGCATATTGTCCATGACCAGACCTGCGGACTGCCGAATAGACGCCGCAGCTGCCGCTGTCGCCCTCAAGCAACTTGGCAACGCTCTAGCCACCGGGTCTAAGGTCGAGGAGAAATATGCACACGGACGCTGCTTATCACCAAATTGTTGCGTTAGAACACTCAACGCACAACCGTCCCTCTCATGGACGTATAATGTGAAAGGCTTGCTGTAATCAGGAGTACCTAACACAGGAGCCGAACACAGCGCATCACGTAGTTCAGAAAAACTTTTCTGGCATTCCTCCGTCCAAGGCAAAGGAGTTGAAACGTCCTTGCACGTGAGAGCTACCAATGGCTTCGCTAACAGTGAAAAGTTCGGGATCCACTGTCTGCAGTATGACGTGATACCTAAAAAGGCACGCACATCTCTCTGAGTTGCTGGCACAGGCATTCGAGCAATTGCTGCAATTCGTTCAGGGGTCAACCTTCTTCCCGCCTTTGACAATAAGTGACCGAGATAGGTAACTTCTTGACAACAATATTGTAATTTGGAAGGTGACACTTTATGATGTAACGCACAGAGATGCTGTAACAAGGACACTGTAGCGGCTCTACAGAGCTGTTCAGTGTCAGCAGCAACCAACAGATCATCAACGTACTGAATCAAGGCTGCACCAGCCGGTAACACAAATGCATCAAGTTGACTCTTAAGGGCTTGGCTGTAGATTGATGGACTCTCACAGTAGCCCTGTGGAGCGCGTTTGAATCTGAAGCTGCGACCACCTAAGGAGAAACCAAACAAATCTCTGCTTTCCTCAGCAATCGGAATGCTAAAGAACGCATTCTTCAGATCGATCACCGAGAACCATGATGCAGTGGCTGGAATCAGAGTCAGTAAAGCTGTAATGTCTGGCACCACAGGAAACTGCGGAACAACGACTTTATTTACCTCCCGTAAGTCGATAACTAGACGATACACGGGAGGCTTGGAGGGATCCGTTCGTTTCAGAATAGGCAACACGGGACTATTGCACACATTACCTTGTGTCTCCTCAATAACATCTTTGCCGATCAGATCGTAAATGATCGCTAACAGTGCCCTTTCACCATCGAGGGAAATACGATACTGAGGTATACGTGGCAAGCGCGCACCAACTTTTAGTTGGACAACATAAGGTGGTATATCCAACAGGCCCACATCATTGGGACCTGTCGCCCACAAGGAGTCTGGGAGAGATCTCAATTCCGATGGGAACTTATCCATCGATAAATACATAGGGGAAATCACGCTCTTACCCAACGTAAGCTCCACACCCGCAGGAGAACAGTACAAAGTCGCATGTAACCTTTTCAACAAATCTAAACCCAAAAGATTCTCACCACAACCAGTAGTCAAAATCAAAGGAGCTTCCAGCTCATGAGACCCAATTGTAAGGGGCAAAGGGCTAGAAACTGGATTGCTAACGGGGGCGCCAGAAAATCCAACGGAAATGTTCGTTAAGCCAGACAAAGGCGCGCCAGGGAGTTTTGAATGCATGATGGAACTTTTCGCTGCACCAGTGTCCAACAGAAAAGGCTCAACAACGCCCAAAGTGGCTACTGAAACGTATGGCCCTCTCTGATCAACCGGAACTGATACTTCTCCCTTCCTTTGTCTATGGCTGTCCTAATAGATACCATCCGCATCAACATCACACTCAACATAGCAATCATCCACATGATACTGTGTAGACCGACCGGACGATTGTTCGCGCCGATCGAAACAATTTTGCGAATCCGAAGACGTCGCAAAGCGTTCGGCCTGATTCTGGGTAACTCCGCGACCTCTACCACGAGAGACCTGTTGAGGACCGCTACGTCCTCCCCGAGCCGATACGCCATTGGCCCTATCACGGAGAACCGGACAATCAAACTTCAGATGGCCTTCCCCATGACAATACGCACATTGATTATATCCCAACACAAAGCGAGGCGCAGGCGAAACATTACGCGGCTGTGGTCTAGAGAACTGTGATTGCGATCTGTTTGGCTGCTGTGTATCACTGAAATTCGAACGCGGTGGATAGGCTTGCTGCAACAAAACCTTAGTTTTGAGATCCTTAGTTTTCTTTTCTGCACGCTCACTTTCCTCTTTTTCTCTATTTTCGTAATATTGGGCCGTAGCCAATATTTGGGCAGTGGTAGAGACAGCCCACGCACTCTCAGAATTCTTCAACTTGTTGCCAAGGTCGGGTGACAAATTTGATACAAATTTATCAACGAACAGCCGCTGATCACCCTCGGAACCCATGTCCTGACCACTATGATCAATGAACGCTTCCTCAAATCTTGTAAAGAAATCAGAAACACTTTCATCCCTCTTTTGCCTGCACGCCGATAATTTGTCCCAGTTGACGCGCATCGCTGGCATAAGTGTTTTCATGAGGGTAATTATCCTCTGGGGCAAAGCCACAATAATCTGTTCGGGTTTAGCCCCACCAACCTGCCGGGCATCTGCCGCTGTAAGGGCAGCCCAGTCACCGCCTAACTCGGCTACGTGATTCTCGTGCCGAATTTTCGCCCAAATCGGCTGAGGCACCACATTGCCGAACAACATATCAATATCGGCTAGGTTCATAACAGTAGCATCCACCAATTGGGACAACTCCTTATAATACCCTGCAGGATTCTTACGGGGATCAGGTAGGGACTGTTTCACTTGCAAAACTTCCGATCGCTTCCAAGGGAGGTGTATCCACACTCTCTGGAAATGGCCTGGGACAGGAGGGTTAGCAGCAGCATCACCTGGCATCCATACCGGGGGAACTTCCCGCATAGGATACTGACCAGGTTGTGCCATCCATTCTGCGGTCGCGTCTTTAAACAGTGCACGTGGTTGCACCGTGCATCGAAATGATAACAAACGCTCCAAAGCCTCTCGAACTTTATCACCCACAATGACACCCGTGGCAAACCGAAGCCGTAGCTCGGAAACCTCAGGTGGTATATCATCAGCTATATCATCGTCCCACTCCTCTTTCAATGACTTACACAATTCTTCGAACACGAATCGTTGCGTGGGCACATTAAACTGAGAAAACGTTTCGAACACTACACGTGGGGTGTATTTAACAGGGTTACGAATCCATCTACGTGCCGTTTTCACCAACGATTCACGTTCCCTACCATCAGGAAGCTGGCTGCGTCTTTGAGCAACATCTGAAAGAGTCGAACCAAGTATCGGCCCAAAGAGCGGAGAATAAAGAGAAGTAACAGCAGTCAAGAGACGACTACGAACAGAAGGAGAAGAGGAAGAAGATACAGGCGTAGCAACCATAGGGGTGGAAACAGTAGAAGTAGACGCAGCAGCAGGAGTAGCGGGAACGACAGGCTGAGGAGGGACTTGGAAAGGCGCAGTAGGGAGAGAAGCCGGGACGAGAGGATGTACGATCTGAGTCCCAAGGGGATTCGGGAGTACGGGAGGAACGGCGGGCTGACCAGCAGCCGCCAAATCAGCGGGTTGAGGAAGAGGTGGACGAACGGGACCCATAACATCAGGAGCATAGGGAGGTGGCGATTTCATCAGATAAGACAAAAGCGAATCTTCCACTGATTCTTCTCCTGTCTTATCGATCGTAGAAGGTAGCGCCGGATAACATTTGTCCACTGCCATATGGTGAAGCCGAGCACTAACTTCTTGCTCTTTCTCATCTTTGTCTAACTGATACTGTTCCGCATTGCGCATCACCGTAATGACACCTTCTCGCTTATTTTTCTTATTCTGTTTGATTTCTTTCTGTTTGGCCTCTTTCCGCCATAACCGGAAGGAATCAAACATGGCCGGCCTAGCTTTCCTTTTAAATAATTTAGCTTCCAAGTTATCTAAAATGGCAGTCTCGAAACTACCATGAGGTGGCCAACTAAGGACGCCATCCTTTTTAGTGTAACGAACCCAATATTCATTATATATGATAGGACCCACGCCATGGCGACTATAGAGCTCATAAAGCGGAGTTCCAGCCGGAGGTATCGGACATGAATCCTCCAGCCGGGAATCCATGCTGCAACATTTGAGAAACCCAAACAAAGTACTACGGCCAGGCATCGTGCACACTAACCGAGTATACAAACTTCAAGGGCTATCGAATTACGATGTCCTCGCAAAGATGCAAGACCCTCGGTTTTTGGCAATTGCAATCGTCAAATAAAACCCAACAACTAAGAACCACGAATGCTATGGAACCATGCAAACAACAAAGCAACACTGGGAGCGACCCACAAATACTTAACTGAGAGAACAATGGCGTCACCAGGAAGGCCCGTCAATCGTCTCGCCGTACAAAGGACTACGCCAGGCGCCAAAACAGGTCGACAGTCAGGGCATCGGTCCGTCACAGCTGTCAGGAGGCGGGGATCTTCGCGGGAAAAGACGTTGGGCCACTTATTTCGACAACTGGATCGATGAAGCGGGGTGCACCTTCCCTCGGAGATTTCACACGAAGTTCCTCACGATCGTCGGGCTTTGGACCGGTACCGTTGATGTCGCCCCACGTTGGGCACCAACTGAAGGACTGGGTTATTCTTAAGACCCAGCGGTGCCAGGGAACAACACCTGAAACCTTCGTGGGTTACCTGTTCTGGCGTACCAAACACAGAGACACGGGACACTTCCAGCGACGTCAGAGATCAGCGTTTATTTACTGCAGGGATACAGAGGTCACAAGAAGTACACAACGTGTAGGTTCTCGGAGACTGCTTCAAATTCGTAGAAGTGGGTCGCTCCTTTTATACACGTTTTTGCCATAGCACAGTATGGCGAACAAAGGTTACAACTCGGTTCCCACAATAAACTTCAAAAGGGTCGCATTCATGTTTCAGGAGGCCGGAACATAATTACAACAGTCTTGCCAGTTCCCAACTGTAAAAACATATTCCCTCCGCCATAAACACATTTCCTCCCAACCATAAAAGCATTAAGGAAGGACGAAAAACAGAATGCGGGGAAAGAACGAGGATGCACAACAGGTTAGAAAAGAGTGTTAGGGGCAATAAAGGAAACTCGATAGAGGGGTCAAAGACCTCGTGTCTAATGTATGCGTGACTGAAACAATAGACCGGAGCGGCAAGATGGGCCTTGAGCGGGGCCATCTGCCTCACTCGTGTCATTTCCCTCATCGTAAAAGTCACCTCAAAGAAACACGTGTCCTTCGTACTAGCTTGAAAGTTCCAGGGTCACGAAGCGGACAAAAAGCCCGTTCGCTGGCTACCTGAGGGCAAGAAACAAAATGGACGCTGTATCTAAAATGGAACCCGAGGGTTCGGATGAACGAACCCGAAAATGAGGCGAACCATACGTGGCTGTACAGCGAAACTTCGTACACCCACTATACTCGTCATTTGCGGTTCATAGATACCAAACTCATCCATATTCGTCACCATTCAAAAAGTGCCGTCCCGTCTCACACGGAACCTCAAGCCTCCATCTATGCATTCCGCGCGGCCAATTCTCATTCAAAAGGCCCCGTAGCCAGTACCTTTGAGATATAAAAGCAGCATGTTCTTGGGCAACGCCTGTGAGCTCGCGACGCCAGTCCTTCGGTGCCAAGCTACTTTTGCCACCTCTGGTAGGAAAGCTTCTTTGCTCGATAACAGTAATGTGCCACCCTTTGCCCGCGACTCCTCTGCCACCAGATGCTGGCATGCCTGGAAGGGCACAGCTTGAGTGGCAACGGGTCTCCAGACTTTCTACTGGCGGGAAGGTTGGCGAGGTCGTCGTACAACAAGTTCCTAGCTCAGGAAATCAGCAGTGCTCTGCGCTGCGAAATGCAGGCCCTGTAAACATAATGGTAGACTCACCCGTTGCCTGGACTTGCAAATTGCAGGTTTGTTTGGCACAGAGGCAGCAGAGAAATAGAGCTGCAATGCTCGTGATAATAATGCACGAGGCATCCCACTGAACATTTGACATCAAAGTCTTTCTGTATGAACCCACTCTGCTACACGGCACTTATTAGTAGATATTGCAACCAGATGAATATTAATTGGTACTTTAAATATTGGAGCATATTTCGTACAAAGCCCTGTGGTCATGTGTGTGTCTCGGTGATGTCAGGGTCCAGCACAATGGTAGAAATTAGGCACTTTGAGAAAAATACAATTTTTGCCCGGGCAACTTTAAAACTAGATCATTGCTGTGCCTCTGAGCTGTTAAACCTTAGTTCTTTTTCTAGGGTGTTTCGTACAGGCGGCAAGAGTTGATTCTTTTGTTAGATGCGCACGAGAGAAGGATCAGAGACCCCCTATCCCCTCCCCGTCCCCTGTGGGAGGCAGACATTTCGGAGGGTCGCATAAGACCTAAACTTGCTCTTACAGCTTCTCTTCTTGAGGAGAAACTAGAGATTGCATCTTAAAGGGGAAATATTTGGATTCATAATTGACTGTCATCACATATTATTCTAAGCACTCAATCTGAAGGTTGGAGCAAGGATAGTGGTGAGAGCAGCACTTCTGCAATATCATCCACAATGTTTTAGTAACACTTGTTATCATTGGCTGAAAAAAATATTTTTTGATTCAGAATCCAGTGTGCACAAATCCATTTTTGTCATGTTTCCCTCAACATTAAAATAAGTCAAAGTAATGGCCGAGCTCTGAGATTTTGGCTTTGTCAATGTGAATGTTTTTTTTGCTCATGTTTGTGAGGTTGAGGATGTGTCATGTGTGCCTGTGTTAAATTGTGTGTGTTACTACTTTTGAGCGGGTGCCTGTGGCTGTGTGTTATTTGTGCATGTTTGTGAGAACAGTTACCGTGCTCAATACATTGACTCACTGCATCCGCTAAGCAAGTAAATGTTGATGGCACTTCGGGAGCATCTCAAATGAAGGGAGTCCATTGCCTTGATGAGCTTTTTCCCAAATAAACAGCTGATACCAGTTCCACACACCCACAGCAGGTCGATCTAGCAGGTATTTGAAGCTTCTCTTGTGTAAAGGAACCGTTTATGCACTCTCACTTGGAGAGGGCTTGGCATATAAACACAAACACTTTTTACATGCACGCACACTACAAGCATCATCTACTTCATTAGAAACGCAGGATCCACATGGGGATATTTTCTGATCTGCACGCACCGTTATTTAGGCACAATCCTGCAGTTCCACACACCCACGGCAGGTCGATCAAGCAGGTATTTGAAGCTTCTCTTGTGAAAAGGAACCGTTTATGCACTCACTTGGAGAGGGCTTGGCATATAAACACAAACACTTTTCACGTGCACACACACTACAAGCATCATTTACTTCATTAGGAACGCAGGGTCCACATGGGGATATTTTCTAATCCGCACGCACCGTTATTTAGGCACAATCCTGCTGGGAGGATTTCAAAGAAATTTGTTTAGGAATTCTCACTTTGGAGCAAAATTCATAAACAGGATGGTTCACACTCTAGTGTCGACGGTGTCTCTGGTGAACAGCCGATTGTGCTTATGCACTGTTGCTGGAAATGTACTTGGTTATAGTTATTGCTCTTTAAGTGCTCCCTGGTAGGAAGGTTCTCACACATGAAAATGAATCAGTGTTTTTGTGCCTCCAGATGACCAAATGTATGCTTCAAACTTTTTTCATGGAATGAAACCACAAAATGGCCAAACTTCATGACATGGGAGCTTCGTGTGAACAAGGACCCATTGGTGCTGTCTCCACTGGGACTCTTTATGACCTGTTCATGTAAACTCGTAAATTGAGAGATTTTCGTGAATCGAACATTTTTAAAAAACAGATATTTATCAGCATTTACAATGGAAAATCTTTACGAGAGTACATTTCCAATTGGAAAGGCATAGGAGACCAACTAGGAAGCAATAGTGTAAGTGCTTGAGTCAGCTGTGCCATATTTATAGCAAAAGACACACAATTGATGGACGGAATGCAGAACAAATCAAAACATTCACCCCCAGTCAAGAGATCTGGGTTAAATCCATCATTCTTTTGCTCACCATGCCACCCCAGTTTAGACATGGCCATATGCAAATCAGTATTGACCCTGTGCCTCATGGGAACAGTCCAGCCCGAACTGCCAAGCCAGGTCCTCCCTGGACCGGAAACAAGCAACCTAGGACCGGTTTGGGGGTTTCACCCCTCTTCAGCCAGGAAATCTTGATTCCAGTGGCACAGTGAGCCCAGGACCCACGTCTGGGCATACCTGGCGCACTTAGGGCGAGAAAGCAAAAGACACACAATTGATGGACAGAATGCAGAACAAATCAAAACATTCACCCCCAGTCAAGAGATCTGGGTTAAATCCATCATTCTTTTGCTCACCATGCCACCCCAGTTTAGACCAGGCCATATGCAAATCAGTCTTGACCCTGTGCCTCATGGGAACAGTCCAGCCCGAACTGCGAAGCCAGGTCCTCCCTGGACCGGAAACAAGCATCCTAGGACGGTTTCGGGGTTTCACCCCTCTTCAGGCAGGATAGCTTGATTCCAGTGGCCATATTTATAGACATGTAAAATAAGCAAATAAAAGATGGCGTGTTAACCTATGCGAGAGGCCTCCCACTGTGTGCAAACATATTAATTATCATGCGCTTGCAGCTTTCCCCTGATAAGTTCGGGCAGGTCAAACATGCAGAAGTTCATCCGGGTGGGACAAAGGCCCAGTAAAAAGTCAAAACATGCAAAATTCATTGTGGTAAAACTGATTCCAGTATTATGCATCATTTTCATTTTAACAACTCGGGTACATGTGGTCCACCCTATTCCAACAAACTCATAATCTGGGGCACTGGAATTATGCAAATCTATGACCGCATAGTTTTTCACATAATTATGGATTTGCTGCTATTGCCACAAAGTCCATCATCTGCTGCATAATCTGCAGATTTTTAACAAAAAAAATAGTTTCTTGCTGAAACAGATCAAAAGTTATAAAAAAAACTGTTGACTGCATCCATTTTTGATGCCTTTCTCCTTTAAATTTCCATTGCAACGAAGTGAAGTGTACTGAAAGATGAAGAAAAATTAGATAATCACTGTAAAAATTAACCTAAACACCAAAAATTGGGCTATGTCCATTGAAGGGAAAGGCGGCAGTCGTGATTGCAGATGTTTCTTTGTATGATGTTTGCTCACAAAAACGTGTTTACGCCTTACAAACTCATTGCAATAAGTCAGAGCTGCCCATGGGGTATCCACAACTTCTGATTTTCACGTTTTAGTCCCATATTGTTATTCTCAAATGTCACACATGGATGCTTTTTCAATAGAATGTACATTAGCCTTCAGCGAGCTCGAGAATTCTTGCTTGAGAAGAAAGTTTTTATAAAATTAATTAAAAGGTTCTTGAACCAATGGGCGTTTTCTAATAAAATGGCTGCAGGGCTGGAGTTGAGTCAGTCACATAAAGGGTGTAGGTCAGTGGTCGAAGTGAGCGAGATCTGAGGGGCAAGGCGTGCCCATACTTTTTAGGTCTCGCCTACGTAGCACGCATGAGCTGCATAGGAGGGGACCTCTTGTAATCGATTCACTTTTCCGGTGAAAAACGTGCATGCGTTGCATTGATTTCTATGGCAACGCGTGCACGTTTGGCGAATCCCTTGCGGGAGCGAGCTTTGGCTGGCGCCCCTTCAGTAACAAAAGTCCCGGGCACAAAGTCCCTCTCCCTGGCCGAGCCTGTGAGGCACCGATCAAACTTCAAAAGTCTCTGGCTCCAGAGAAAGCAGCTACAAAAGTTGCGTAAAGTGCAACCGGGGGTGTCCTGCGTACGTGGGTCTGCAGCCCCCTTCCCAGCTGGTCGGTGAATGAATGGAGGTGGAGTGGGCTGGGTGGCAGCGCTGCTCTCTGCTGCACAAAGCCTGCCCGCCGGCGCTCTCTGGCATCAACAAACTCCACAAGCGGGATGCTGCACTTTTTATTTCGGAAACTCCTCTGCACCCCCTTTAAGTTACTCGCCTCGGCTGGCTCTGATGGGATTTCAGGGGACAGCCAGCCCCCTTCCTGAGGCTGCCTTTTACATATGCTAATTAATACCACATTTCTTCCCTCTTTCCAAAACTTGGGAAATGCTGGCTCCGGAGTTAGGGAGCCACTAGCGTAACAGGAGGGCAGTGACAATGGGGGATGGGTAGCGAGAGCTACACTTCTAACGTATATACTTACGCACTACAACTTTGTGTGTTTCTAACTGTACTTTACATTTTTTAATGTTATTTGTTCTTTTTTTCATTCTTTTCTTTTTTTTGATTCTTTTACTTTCCTCGACCACATTTGAAACATGGAAACGGAACGGCATGTTATAATTCTGAAAATGTCCCTGACAATAATTGAGTATTCTGGCTAGGAAGATTTTTAGGGAACATTAAGAAAACGAGTTTATCTGCACTTGACAGATACTTGAATATCATATTTTTTAAGAAACGAAAGTTATAAATGCTTAATATTTAAAAGATAACGAGATTACTTGCATACAAATAGAAAACAAGCATTTACAATGCAATGGTCTCGGCATTGGTAAAGTTAGAGCTATTGGCATTGCTCATGACATTATTTTTGTTTATGTTTTTTTTGTAAAACATTTAAAGAAACGGCATTGTTATTTACAATGTCAATAGCTTAATCACTCTCAAATGCGAGACCTATTGCATTTGCACCCACACACAGAGCCACCTACACACACACTGATTCAGCTATTGACATTGTAAATAACAATGCCGTTTCTCTACATGTTTTAAAAACAAAAACATAAACAAAAATAATGTCATGTATGGGCCAGGCATTTGCAAGTAATCCAAGCTGCAAGGCAGAGTTTCTTAAATAGAGGTTTCTTGTCTAAAATGCTATGCAATCTCTCAGGCTATATTAAAGGACTCTGAGGGAGCCATGTAACATATGTGCATTGATGTATCATCTGTGGGTGGACATATGAAAACTCACCAGGAGTTCAAGCATGAAGGCACATTTATTGGTTACATAAATGTGTAAATATACTAGTTTCAACATTTCTTCACAAAACCCAAATATGGATAAATATATATACCATTAGCAAAAACAGATATGTAGAAATGGAAAAAAATAATACCATAAAAATGGAATCCCTAGTTATACATGTAAGTTATACATGGGACAAATATCAAACGATGTATCCCATATATGTTTGCTCCACAATGTCAATGCAAATATTGGTGTAAAGGGCTGGTACCCAGGGCCACTAATTATACGATTCTGCGGCAGTGCATTTTCCTGCACAATTATGTGTTTACCTCCTATGCCACATAACGCATCATCTGTTGCGCAATCTGCAGATTTCAGCAGAAATGTAGGTTCTAGCTGAAACAGGTCAAAAGTTACTAGAAAAAAAAGCTGTGGCAACTGTTGCTGCACATTGGAGGGCCCTTTTCAAACGTTGACTGGTCTCTTTGTTGCTTATGGCTGTACTCACGTTTTAAACTGGTACTAGGGGTGTAAAAGCTTTGTCCATGCAGTATTAACATGTAAAAATGACAAACTAATGAAGCAATACCATCACAAAATGCACCGAATTATGCAGCATAATGTGCCGCCCTGTGCTCCATAATTTAGTCAATCCTGCAATATAATTGGCTCCTTTACTGTTGCATAAGTCAAGTGTCCTTGCAGGTACCATCTTGCACCAACAGCACTACGGTATTAATTGGGACCATTAACCGTCTCAAATGTAATGTTAACTACGTGACGTGCGCTGGCATATTTAGGTAAATACATTCTCGCATCTCGAAACTAAGGGGCGCACAACACAGCAGGCCCAAGTTTCAACAATTGCTAAGCTACGTGCACCATCTACAGCAGCGCCACATGCACTACTCGCACAGGAAAGCACTTTCCTCTGTCCAACACCCGAATCTAATCCCGCTTCTTGCACCCTGCGAGACTTCCCCTACCTTACATCCAAGAACCACATAAAACACACAAAGCCCGCAGCCTGCTCTAGAACCTTTTAGTTTCTTACACATATACCAAGTCCTTTTCTTGCATCCAACTAACACACATTATCCTTTTAGGGCTGGGTACGGGGACATACTGTACAAAATTGGGTGTGCAATAACAGATTATAAATTTCCGATGCTAGGAAGGGTTCTGCCCAGAAGTCGGTGAAATTAAAGTAGTCTGAGAAAGCCACCAAGAATTGGGCAAGGTAGGGGGAATTCTTAACACCAGCAAGGGCGAAGGGCTTGTCAAGAGTACCCTGAAGAGAACATGGCAGTGTTGGAGTACCAAGAAAGTGAACAATATTAACATGGGTGGAGTTCGCGTATTTCACAGATACGATTAAATTGGCCGAGAACAGCAAAATAAAGGGTGTTAAGAGAACATATGGTAAAACGAACTATCTCGAGACCAACACCTTCCACCCAGCAAACCAATCCCAACATAACAAGGTTCCCAATCTACAAATCACCGCGAGACCACAACTTACAACACCCGAAGCATTCTTACACAGTTTCTGCTCCTTTCACCAGGTCACACCTTAAACTATCACCTCCTTAACACCCACAATGTTCCTGCAACCACAAGACCCTAAACAGTCATACTCCAAGTACCATACTCGCTGCTACCGGGAAGTACACCCAGCTTACACTGAGCAGTCTGCTAAACGCGGCGACCCTTCTTAACCTTAAAACAAAGAGACCTTCCCTCATCAAACACTGTGCCTCCATTCCGCAACGCTGCCCCTCACACACAAGTAAATTCCCTTCCCAATATGCATCCCCAAACGCGACCAACCCCGCGTCATCCTGTACTGCCGCGTGCACCGAACAAAGGATACCAGCACCAAGGCTTGAGCTGCTGCTGCTTCTTCCGCCCCATGTCGTCCACGCGCCGAGGACCGAGTACTGCAGAAAAGGGGCAAACACAGAGCAGCCAAGACGCAAATGTGTGACGAGTTCCTTCTAAAGAAGAAAACAAAGTAGCACCGTGGTGGCAATCGAAGAATTGTCACCTAAAAAACTGAGTATCCATAGTCAATTTCACAGAAACCATTATGCAATTTTGAAAACTAACAGCCCATTCCATATCCTGACACTCGAGATGTTACGACCTTTCGCTTCAACTCAGTAAATATGTCATATGAATTTGTGCAACCCTAATCCCTCCAATTTATCTTAACATATAATCTTCAGTGAATATGTTATTTGTAAATATGTAACTCTCACCATGAATAACCATAGTGTAATTACGTATTGTCACATCATACTCTCAGTGGCGGCCGGTGCAGGTAAGCGCCTGTGGCGGGGGCAAGTGACAGAAAATTGAATAAATAAATAAAACCCCTTACCTTGCGCTCACCGCATCACCCACTCGGCTGTGCAGCGAGTACAAAATAAGTGGCTTTGTTTATTTATTTTCCTTTGCCTATTCCGTTATCTGTCACCCCCCCCCCCCCCCCGTAACTCCTCACCGCTCGGCCACACCGGATGTTTATTTTTGCGTTTTTTATAGCGCGTACCTTACCCAAAGGTGTCAGAGTGCTTCCCAGTAGAGCGAAGAACACAACATAAGAAATTCAGAGTATGATACTCTGAATTTCTTATGTTACGTTCTTCGCTCTACTGGGAAGCACTCTGACACCTTTGGGTAAGGTACGCGCTATAAAAAACGCATAAATAAACATCCTCTCCGATCCCGTTCGAGCCCAGCCTAAACCCTAGATAAAAATGATTTTCAAAACGCTCTGCCCGGCTATTATTCGTGAACAGACGGTGACAATGTCCAACCATCTCTCAGTCGCATCACCGTAAGCTCTGCCTAGCGATCCCCTTCCTCCCGTTCTCTCCTATCCAGGAGGGCAGGCGACATTTTGTGCATCCCGCCATGTCCCAATTCCCCCAAACGCTGCTAAATCACTTCCGGTGGATCTATTTTCCCGCTAAATTCGTCACTGTCGAAGCTAGGCAGCTTCTGCCACGCGGACTCCACAGCGAATCAATACCTCTAAATACAGCATGACGCACTGGGATTGGCTGGGGTGTCCTAATACGCCAATCCTAGGTCATTTTAAACATCAGCGGAACGCCCACTGCCAGAAAACTCCCTGAATATGTTCTGCCGTGGGATTGGTTATTATTAATCGGAAGTGCTAAACTTCGACTGAACTACTTTCGTGAGAGAATCAGCTACGGGCGGTGGACACGTGTGTGGATTTACTGCCGGTCTGTGCAAGTATTGCAGGTAGTCACCATCGCGTCCAGACTGCCTTCCTCCGGTAGTGCATATAGGAGAAGTCCCAAAATCGTATTAAATATGTCTGTTTTTAAGGCGGTACGGGCTCAATTAGTGTACGCGGCCTGTGGGAGACCATATGAGGGGGGTTAAAGTAGCAACGAGTCGCTCTTTTCAAGAAAGTTCAGCGAGCTGTGGCTGTATAAATCCGATACTTTGGAATGCAAATAATGCTACGCAAGCTCGTACTAAAAATGGCCGGCGAGTCACCAACATTCCCTGGATGCGAAGTACACTGGCACAGTGGCACATTACAGACTCGGAAACCCACTGAAATGCTTCGTTCCTTTCCGAAACACTGGGCAGCCTAGGCCACAGCAGACCCGTGACTGTTTTCCGGCATGATATGCTGCCATGTTTCAGAGCTCACCGCCGCCTTCCACCCCCCAGTCTGTGACATGCCACATACGGCATAGTTTGCCGATGACCCCGAGCCATGGTCAGATCGACGCGTGCTTAAGATGCGGAATAGACTTATTTCTAAAGGAAGTGTACACCCCAAGTAGAGAAATAAAGGCGAGCTCTGTGCAAATGCAAAGATGTCTTGTAGGGTTACTTTCATTTTCACCGCCTTTCCCCTCGCCCCGGTCGCTGGATTCCAGCTTGCTGACGCAATCTCCCCCGTATACTCTGACCCGTTCGAAGACCTCGCTGCAGGTCCCAGGACAATCAATGCACTATATATAGACCGCGGCTGGAGGGAGGAGTCGCTAAAAGCCAGGAACATGCATTCACAACAGGTGAGTGGCAGCAACCGACATCTCTCAATTCATACAGTAATGTTGACAGGATCTGATCCAACAAAGCGTGAGTAGCGCACGGAGAACAAAGGGGAAAACATCTCGCGCTACTACGGGCCGGGATGTTTTTTCATCGCAGTCTGTAAAGAGGGAGAAAACAAGGAGATCAGGTGAGGGAGCAACGCCGGGACACCACCGCCTTTCTCCGAGGCACAGCAGAAAATGCCTCGGAGAAAGGGAGTGTCCTTTTCGGATTGGGGGGCGTGTTTTGCTGTTGTCTCCTCCCTGAGACTTCTCGCAAAAAACACGCCCCCGATCCGAAAAGGACGGGGCAGGATTAGAGTGACGGGACCTCTTCTCCAACGGCTGGCCAGCATTTACTAGGCCAGCCAATGGAGAACAGGGAAGAAGAGGGGCGGTTCAAGCCCCTCTTCACCCAAGTCATTATGTCTCGCGAGCGAGACTGCGCAAGCGCAGCCATCGCTAGCCGAGACCTAAATAGTGAAAGTTGCACTGCAAGGAAGGCTATGCTGGAATCCAGTGCCATGTTATTTTATATATTATCTATGCCATTTATTCAATGAGGTATCTTAATAAGCAAGTATGCCAGGAAACAGCGCTTCGGGGCATTAATGTAACTTTTTTATAACATCTTAGCAACCAAGAATGGAAGTCTATAAAAAATAAACAGTCGATTTCGAAATGGACATTTGCACCTGAGTGTTACAGAGGCGCAAACTCAAAATCCAAAATGTAATGCAAATATAGCAGTAACAAAAACATTGCAAAGTTAAAGCAGCATAGCCCCTCATTATAAAACTGGGGGAGGAGCAGGCAGACGCATTCTGTTTGGGGTCTCTTCCACCCCAGTAGACGGTGATGTGTGGGTATTTCTGAAAGATGTTCAACAATCATAGACACGCTAGAGATTGTTTTGGACTTCCCTTTTCTGTAAGATAGTTTTCATACTTTCCCAAAAAGGGACGCACATGTGTGACTGTGTGTGAGGGGATGTACTTAAATAAAGCAAATGTTTAGTTATTATTAGACAGACATAGGCTCGCACAGAACGCAATCACAGGCTCACCCATAATTTGCAGGTTCTCGCTTTCTCTTTGCTTCTACCCTTGATTAATTTTGAAACGGCAATTGGCAATACTTTCTTGTGGGTGCAGGTTGCAGCTGAAAATAGATGTGCTCCTATCTCCTTAGTTAATTTTGAAAATGATGAGACTGAATGGATGGCAGAAATCTTTCCATTCTTGAAAAAAGCAAAACAGGTATGCAAAATTATAATTTTAACATGAAATCCCATATCAGAAATCTATTCTTTGTTAACTATGGGTAATAACTGTAACAACTGCATACATTTCGGGAAGTTTGTCCTAGAAAAAACTCGACACTTAGCAGGACCTTAAACCCAGTAGGACGTTTTGTTCTTAAACCCTCCTCAGTAAAGGGCATACCTCAGTCTTTGTGTGCACCGTTGTGCAAATGTGAACACTCTAGTGCAAGACAAGTGGAAAGTGTCAATAGTCTCACTGTCCGTCACCAAGTGCACTCACGTCTATGCACCTTGTCCTGAGTATGGGTCTTGATCAATGTGCACTGGTGCTGTTATTGCAAAAGTATCAAAACTTGTTACAACATCAAGCATAAGCTTTGTGCAGAGTTGGAAGCCTGTACATGTCTATTCCAAACTCAATAAAAATCATAACACTCACACACACCCACGCAAACACACACATGCACAAGCGCTCACACATGCACGCGCACACACACACATACACACATCAAAGTCCACCCACAAGATTTGTTACTCTGACATTACAAATTATTTACACTCACTTGCAATGTGCATGTCACCAGCATTTCCGTCCTTGAACCTGCTTATGTCAGAGAATTATAAATGTACACTGTTTTTTTTCATTTTCTAGTTTTACTGAGGCCTCATTGGCTAGGTCTCGGATTCCTAAAAAGCTCTGCCTGTATTTCTTTTCCCTTTATTGTAATATCGTTTTACTGAAGCACCCTCATTACACCATTCCTTCTAACTCTAAGTATATATATAATGCAATTTGAAAATGGCGCCCAATTTGAACATCTGGGAACGTATCTAATGATTTGATTTGCCAGTAATTGCTGCCTTTGGCAATTGCCACAGATCGGCGTAGCGCCACACTTAATCTCCGTTACTTCGCTGGTAGGCTGGCCCCAATAAGCCTTATCTGCATGGCTTAATGCCAGCCTTTTAAATATGGACTCCAGAGGACTCTATCACAAATTGGTGCCAGAGAGCAGCTTTGGGCAATTCAACAGTGCAAGCCGCATTTTCAGCATATTCTGTGGCACGGGCACATTTGGCTGCACAAGAAATGGAAGGGGCCACATTATGTGGCATTGCGGCACACGCTTTGAGATGAAGAAGAGGGGCAGTCGGGTCATAGTGGCCATTCTGATGCACAGAGCACATTCTTCGTATGGGGCCAATTCTGCAGCTCGGAATGCCACATCCTGCGCATAGAGCACATTTCATGGCATGTCTTTAGTAGCATCTTGGCACCACTGTGGCACTGGGCACATTTTATGTCATGTCTTTGGAAGCATCGTAGCACCACTGTGGCACATAGCACATTCTCCTGCAGGTGGAAAATTGTGTGGCATGAGGCACCTTTCTAGACAGGAAGCACATTCGCTGAGATGGAGCTCATTTTCTGGCACCAGACACATTATTGGCTGACCTTGGGCTCAGTCAGTTATTCGCAGCCAGCGTTTATCTCCCTGTGCATCACCGGAAGTGTTGAACTCTGCACGTGCACGGCTCTCCCAGAAAGCTGATCTGAGAGGTAAATCCCAGTTGCTCTCTGCACCCCTCGATCCCGGAAGCTGGTCAGTGACTACGTAGCATGATTGACAATAGCTGCTCCCCTGTGGTGTTTTGACCTTTCTGTCCCATGAGGACATGTCGGACCTGATTCACGTGCTTTTGCTCGCCTTATTTCAATCAGGATGTGCAAAAAAGGCATCCGTGGGCCTGAATCCGAACCTCGATTCATTAAATCATAAACTGCTAACTTTATTTATCTCCTTCTACCAGGGAAACTCAGCCATCCATGTAGGCCTTCTGCAGGAATAAGTTAAAAACAAGCATTGGCATAGCCAATTGGTCTCGCCTTTGGGACCTTATAAGTGTTTAGCCATGCAACAGTTGATGTTGTTGCACCAAGGATATTGTGCTGCATAACTAAATACTTATATGGTCCCAAAAGGCGAGCCCTATTGGCTATGCCAATGCTTGTTGACTTTGTACTGTGTATATTGGTTCAAATGTTGTGTAATGTGTATACTCTGAATCTGTTGTCAGTCCACCTGTTTGCCTTTGAGGTACGGAAAAATGGGTGGAACTGACGCCATCACGCCAACGAGGCTCTCTTATGACTCCGGTGACGTCATGCGGGGTCGCGAGCAGAACCAAAGTCCTAGTCGGCGTGGATAGCTAGGAAAAAATTCCGCGGAATGCTGGCCCTGTGGATATTCTTAAGGTGAGGAATCCACAGGCAGATACTGTATCCACCAGAAAAAGCGTTACCGAAGGTAATTTACTTGTTAATCTCCTTGTGGTTCCTCTCACCCGAGCGGCACAATTTGTTCACGTACTTTTCTTACCTGCCCCCTAAGCTTTGGAACACACTTCTGAAATATCCTCATACCGTCTCTAATGCGAAAACCTTGAGGAGAACTCTACTACGCACCTGGTTCCTCAAAGGGGCCCTTGTTGTTGTGCTACATAGAGATTAGAACTCGCAGATCCTTTTTATCGAGAGCGTACGTTTTAAGCTCCTTTTGCAAATCTTTGCATTGAAGCACTGATGAGGTTTGAACCCAAACGTTTAGAAGAACGTTTTGACACATAAATCTAGAGGGTTGGCCACCAAGGAGTCTTCAAGTTTAAATTTTTCCAAGAACTTAAAGGAGTTGAAGGTATGATGGGGCTGGGACGTCGTGGTTTGCAAAAAAATTCTTCTGATGCGTAAATCTCTGCAGCATAGATTTCCTACTACAGATTTCGCAAATATCTGCAAGCACGTTGCAAATACACTATACATTTTTCATTTTTCTGCAGCAGGATTTTCGCCCCTGTTGAGAAAGTGTTTCCTGTGCAGAGATCTCCACTCATACAACTCCATAAAACGTGAAAGTTTTTGAGTATCCTTAGCATTCAATATTGAACCTTTCCACCAACATTTGATGTGCAAATCATTGGAAGTATTTGTGAATATCCTCAAAGCTGTGACTTGTGTGTTAGAATGCTGCTCATTAAAACATCATCTGAAATCAATCCAGGGTCCTATACATCATTGTTGAAAATATTTCTCCATTGAGCGCAGATTTTCTTTTACTAACACCAACCTACTGTCATTTTTGTAAACAATATCTGGGGCAATATATTTTTTCAGATAATATTTAGGCCATGATATTCTAGTATCATACACTTTCCAAACATCAGCCCCCCCCCCCCCTCCATTTCACAGGGAATCTTCTCCTAATCCTACACTAAGAGCATCATTTGGAGCTTGGCATACCGGTACTGCATCGCAAACGGGACAGATATCGTGCCTGTCTTATTACAAGTGCATTATATTCCATTGCACTTATAATAAAGAGGACAGGATCCGTGGCGCCTGGCATGTATGGGGAGAGGGGGCAGCCCTGCGGACACAAATAATAACATTAAAAAATAAAACACCAACACGACATCCTCAGCTCCAGACGTCTTCTTTCGCCTCAGGAACTTAAACAGTGCACAGAGAGCCCACTCAGCAGGCCCCGCCCTGTCCTGACACTCTGTTTGGGACGGGTGTATGAAAATTAAAATGGGAATAAATTACCATTTTATTTTTCCTCTCTGCGGCTGTGGGGTTATTTAAGTGGGGCAATAGTCCTCTGCACCAAGCGAGGAGCCACTCCTGGACAGGATATCACCACATTTGTGACAGAGTATCAGTCAGCCAAACTCTAAGAGCCTGATTTAGATCTCAGCCGATGGTTTACTACGCAACAGTGGTAACAGATATCCCGTCCACCGAAATGTAAATCCCATTATATATTATGGGTTGTATATTTCGGAGGATGGGATATCCATCACTGTTGTGACGAAGTAACCCATCCGCCAAGATATAAATCACTCCCTGAGTCAAGCCTTTGTGCTTAGAGAAAACTCCGTTGGGGTAATTTTTACGTAGCTTTTTAAATCATGGTGGTGATGTTAGCAAGGATGTTAGTTGAATATTTCTTTTAAAATCGCACGGTCCTTTATATATCGAAGCCATACTTCCTTGTAACTCTGCCTCAGGTTCGCTCCAAGGTTGGAGAGTAGAAAAGGTTTTATGTCCCATACTTTCCAGGGCATCGCTCTCCTTCAGCAACATGTATTCATGTATTTTTATATGCAAGCAAGCCTCCCTTCTCTGTTCTTGCCTAGGCAATGCATGCACTGTCTTCAAGTCATGTTGTATCTACTATGTGGAGTTCAAGAACGTCCCATATTTTTGATTAGTTCCTGTTACTGCCTTTCCTAAATACTTGCTTTTGTTTGGTCAATATGCTTAATTGTCCCTACTTTTGGTTTTTGTAACCTCCCATGATGACAGCCCGTGTTACATGTGCTCTTACTCTTACTCTTACTTATGGTACTCTGTGAGCACTCTTTTTTTTTGGGTGGCTTGCCAATGCTTGATTCCCCACAACAACATGCTTTGTCCTTATCTTGTTTTGTGTTTCCGATTGGCTTCAGCTTTTCCCGTCACTTAGTCTCCCCATGCCGTCCCACTCACCCCCTTACCTCTCCTACAAAACTGCTTGCCCGCCCCAACTACCCCTTTGAGGTTGCTGCTTGTTTTAATGTACATTGGTAAAGCATGAAGTAGGTATTTAAGCGCTTTATAAGAACATCAGTTGCATTACACAAGTTCCTATTTATTTTGTACATACAGGGAGATTAAGTCCTTTTTTTGTTAAGTGAAGTGGCCGACTTTGGCTTAATTTTGTACTCCACATCGCATCTTCTACAAAAAATTATATTAGTCCGGCTCACGTTGTTGCTTTTTATTAAATGCAACACTAGCCAACATTGTGCTGCTGGCCTAGCATGCATCTGCCTTATGTCCGACTGGCTTCAAGCTTTACCTGTCACTTACTTTCCCTGTGCCATCCCACCCACCCCCTCAAACCTCCCACAACACTTTTTCCCCACCTTCACCACTACCCCTCCAAGGTCGCTGCTTGTTTTAATGTAAATTGGTTAACAGCGAAGTAGGTATTGGAGCGCTTTACATGAACACTAGTTGCATTACACAAGGTCATTTGTATTTTGTACGCACTCGGAGGTAAAGCGCTTTTTTTGTTAGGTGAGGTGGCTGACTTTGGTGTAATTTTGTAATATTCATTTGCATCTTCTAAAAAATTGTATGATTCCAGCTGAGATTATTATTGATGTTGGCGTCCGCCATGCTGGGTTTTAAAAGTAAGGGCATTGCTTGTTCGTTACACATGTTCAATGTTTTTTATATGTGCCTGTGCTCCTCTTCGTGGTGCTGCACGTTAGCGAAAATTAGGGAAACCCATCTACCTTAGGTAACCTGCCCCAACCCCCTTGCTTACCTCTTTTCATTCTAGGAATATATTCTACTATTTCTCCTATGCAGAGTTATCACAGTTGCAAATTTCAGCTTTTAATTGCCTCCGCCCATCCAGAGTTGTTCCGTCGTGCTCCACACCAGCATCTTGCCAGTATTTCCACAATCAAAAGGCCATTACTTTTGCCCTTGGGACACAGACAGCTGCTGCTGCAAATGGGCCTGTTTCGTCCGGAGACTTCCTGTGCTGGGAGAGGATGTGGCATAATGGCCAGAGATTCCAATTTAGGGACTAGGGAACCAGATTTGATTCTCTGCGTCGTCTCAACATACTGTGATACTGGACAAACCACTGAATCACCCTGTGCCTTTAAAAAAAATGTTTTTTGTGTAATGTAACTGGTGCTTTGATGACTTAAAAATGACCTTATGCTTAATGAATGTCAATGTACAAGGTCAACGGATAGGGCCGCAATGCCGCCGTCATGTGTTGGTCTTCCAGCCAGATACATTTAGTCAGCAGGGCACACTGCGGTTGCATACCTTTCTTCCCATCTGCTGCTACTGTGGCCAATGCTGTCAAAACTATAGCTTCATATATATATTGTTTTCTTTAGATGCTTCCTTATCTGGGCAATAAGGTTCTTGCTGCTCCCACAGCTAATCATGCCTTAATGTTTTCATTTTATTATATGCAAATTCATTAACAAAGACTGCTATCACGATGAAGGTAAATCATCACGGCGCCGGGGTGAAGGTTTAGGGTAAGAGTGCAGCTGTGCTTAACGGGTACAGATCCCAGCACTGGCAGTCATAGTTTCCCTTTTTATTATTATTCTTGCACTGTTCGTGCAAGTTCTCTTTTAGCCACATGGCTCAGGAAACTCACGCCGCATGACAGGTTATCTGACGCCTGAGCTGGTACTTTTATATACAGCTTTCTTAGGCACATGGGTGCAAACTCTCTAGCCACATTACAATGCACGTTGGTTTTCACGTGAAGTAACAGTAGATGTTGTAGCACCCAGGATAATGTGCTGCATAGCTAAATACTTATATGTCCCAAAGGTGAGGCCTATTGGCTATGCCAATGCTTGTTATTAATGGGGCGGCTTATGTCATATCACCAGATGGGGCCAGACTGCGTGTTTTCTCTTTTTATGAAATAATTTTTGGGAATAATTAGAAACAGGTGCTGTTTATCACATTTGGCAAAATGGAAGATCCATTAAGACGTCATCATTATGTTTCAGCCGTAGGCATGGCTCTAACTTCCGGCGTGCGTTGCCTTGACAGTCGACAAGACTGATTGTTCAAATATGTCACACTAGTGTTCATGAGAAACATTTTACTTGTTCAAAATTATCCTTTATTTGTATACTGTCCGATTATGCTGAAGGACTTCATAAAGAATAATTTGATAAAAGCAAAGGTTTTCTCCCTTCCCGAGCTGAAAAAACAGGAATTGTGTCCCCCACCCCACGAACAGTCTTTTTTCCAGGGTTTACCTCTAAAAATGTTTCCGTCAGGACAGTGCTGGAACTGGAAACAAATGACTCCAGGAACCCATAAATAGGGGGTCAAGGAGAGACACAGGAAAGTCAGGAAGGGCAGAGCTTGAAAAGCAGAGTCTGCCAGTCAAGCTAGGTATTTATTTGAAAAGAAAATGCTGCAAAGAAATTGGCAACAAGGCCAAATGTGACAGTAAATCTGATAAAGCTACTCAAACGCTCGCAAAGATGCTGCATTTTAAAAACCTTACAGGTTTAAGACACCTGCTGCAGAGATTTTGTGTGCCCAGCAATTTTGAGGGGATTATAATACCTGCACATATGGAAGATCTGTGATTCCTACACCTTATAGGCCTCCTCATCCTATGTAACATTTTCTGTACATTGATTTACATACCCGAATGACTTATTGTGTCTGTGTGTGATGTAAAGCTTTTAAAATTATTATTTGTGTAATTACTCATACACACAGACATGTTGCATTCTTACGTGGGGAGGGGGGGAGGGGAGGGGGGAGGGGAGGGGGGGGGGGGGTGAACGAGGAGAAAAGCCTGCCTCCAGGTCATAGTTTTCCTAAAGTACTTGTAGAGTGATAAGCTGTGCGCCTTTGTTTCCTTCCGTTGCATTGGCATCTCGGTGTCACGCTTCAAGTGGCTCCCAGCTTGGGTGATACTGAACGCGAGCAGGCCGGAGGGCCCTTTAATCTGGCTCTGTGCCCAGCTAGAAGTGAAAATAAGAAACCGCCCTTTCTCTGCCTGCAGGCCGCTGCACGCCACGGAATGTGCCTAAACTGCTGAATTGTTTCTCTCTGTCAGTAAATTACATGGGACAAATTGAGCAGATTATCTCCCTGGATCGGCAGGATCCCAGATCAGGCCCAGAAGTAGCTGCTGGAACAAGGATGCGGCACAATCACTCTACTTTCCAGCGCTGTGTCCAGGGAAAAAAGCTGATTTTATGTAAAGTGCGCACACAAATTCGAAACCCAGTTGAGATGTAAACACCTCTTTTGTGCCTCAAATGGTATTACCAAGATACTGATAATGTCTGAGTCAGAATATTGTACAATCTGAACAAGGGAGGTAACATTAAAGGGGACACTAGTTGTACCTGAGGGCAGTAAAGTAGACCTGGACATGAAAGCGGAACGAGAAACAGGGCGTGGCGTGTAGTGGGGCAGTATGCTCGCCCCATGCAGTTCTGCTGCGATTGACTTCAGTACTGTAGAACATGACCATTTACAGTTACGCCCTGCTGTGGCAAGCATGATAAGAAATGTAAGCATAGGCGACTGGGCATTGTGGTCAATAGGCCTTAGCACAGTTTAAAAGCAAGCATTGGCAAAGCCAGTAGGTCTCGCCTTTGTGACCTATTGTCTGTGCAGCATGGCGAAAGTTTTTTTGAAAAACCTTTGAACTGGCTGGCCGTGTCATTTTGTAGGAGCGGGCACCACACAAACATTAATTATTTTAAAGAGAGCAGGTGGGAGCAAAAGCAACACAGTGGAGGTGGGTAGAACGTGGAAGCAACACGGTTAGGGCTGAGGGAGGTGTAAGCAACGTGTGGGAGGTGAGGAGGGAGAAAATAAAGCAACATTGGGAGGGAGGAGGAAGAAAGTAAAGCAACATTGGGAGGGGAGAAGGAAGAAAGTAAAGCAACATTGGGAGGGGAGAAGGAAGGTGGCAGCAGCACAGAAGGCGCGGGTGACAGGAAGAAACAAGGAGAGAGAAGGAGGGCACAGGTGGAGGAAAAAACATGGCTGTAGGGAGGCAATATAGAGAAGCATAGCAGAGGGGAGGGCGGGGAGAAGCACTGGGGCAATAGAAACACAAGTTCAGTTGAGCGAGAAGTACATGAGGGACACACCTCGAAACCACGTGCATTCTCATGAAGTGGTCAACACAAAAAAGACAAACATTGTCAAAGCCAGAAGATCTCGCCTTTGGGTCTTATTGGCTTTGCCAATCATTTTTAGTAATGTCCCTGCAAATCTATACAAAAGACATTGGCTAAAATCAGAAATATTTTTCGTCTCAAAAAGAACACACATTGCCATAATATAACCCCACACTAAAGACGGATACTTTGTATGTGGGTATGCTCCTTGTCAAAGAGCAGAATGCCATCCTATGCGGGCCGGCTACCGCATACAGCACAGGGTAGAAGGCCAGCCCCCTTCAGCCATTGGCTAACTTTACTGACAGAGATGCCATTTTGCTCTTGCACATGTGCACATCCACTGAAAAGGTCCACTTCAATATATGGCTGGTCGGCCAATCTCTGCTTTCATTTTATGGTTTTTGTTTTAATTTGTCCTTATGATGAATACTTTTTTTGATTACTTTTTTGGCAAAGATGCACAACAGATTTAGACAATGGCATTTTTACTTTTTTAATTATTAAGTTTACACTTGTAATGTAATTGCATTTACACTTGTAATGTAATTGCATATGTTTGCAAAAAAAAGTGAAAATCGCAGGATTGCCAAAGCTAGACCTAATACCTTTGCCAATGCTTGTCCTTTCTGGCTAATAGCATGCAATAGCAGAGTACCACATGCTTCTTGGCTTAGCCATGGCACCGTTTTACACATAAATCACTAATAACCTGCCGCCATCAATCCAAGGGAGCTCTCCGTTTCCAGCACTTAAGTGTGCATTGGGGCTATTTTCACAGAGACTGATAAATACAGATATCAAACAACATTTCTAGGACGATGCTGGTGAGCTAATTATTTTATCGCCATTCAGAACAGACAATCTTCCTTCAACGACAGACTACACAGCTCATGTTATACTAAAACCTACACTTCCTTCGACCTTTTTAAATGTTAACTTATTAGGCAAAACTTCATTTTTTTAATACAATTTTCTGTTGGATTGGTAGTTCTCAGGCCCTACAGATCCAGGATTCGATAACAGGTCCAGGGATGTTTTTTGTGTTGATTCATCATCTAAAAATTATGTACTGACCTTTCCTCGTCTTTATCATTTTGTCAAGATGGCCATTCATGCATGCCCCTGCTTGGTTTTCACCAAGTAGGGGATTCTCCAGGCTGACGTAATCCCTTTGTTACCAGGACAGAGTGATTTGTCATATTTCTTCACTAGGGGCTCCAGGTGAGGCTTTGACTACACAAAGACCAAGAGCCTGATTTAGATCTCTGTGCACGGGCTACTCCGGCACAACGATGACAGATATCCCATCTGCAGAAATCCAAATCCCATAGGAAATGATGGCATCAAGATTTCGGCTGTCGTGACGGAGTAACCTGTCCGCTGAAATCTAACTCAGGCCCCAAGTCTGTACAGATTCCAGAAATGCAGACTTGAAAAAAAGAGAAGGAAGGTATTGTCCCCCACACCGTCCCGGTCCTGACTGTTAGCAGCTGCGTTGAGATATAGCGGATATTTGCACCCTGCTACTTTTGTTAGGGGTAGCTGAATTAAAGGAACTGCACGCCTGATGATATAGGAGCGTCTCGGATGGCACCGTGGCAGTCTGCATGGTGATCTGTGCTGGGCTGCAATGTTAGCTGCCAACACTAGTGGGCATCCACTGCAACTGTTCATTTAGTTGTAGCACCAGTATTTAAATGCAAAACTGCACCATATTGGCAAGCGATGCAACGCTCAACTACTGCCCTGGTGCTGCATAACATATTTCACTATCATTCACCCACTCTTTGCTCCTATTACATTTGTGCTGGTGATTATAAACACGGGGGGAAACCACCGACCAGATCCTGCGGCGCCCTGTTCTTAACTTTGCCAATACTCCACTTTTCCGTATGGAAGGTCACAGGTTCAAAGGCCACAACTTTTTGTAAAAACATTTTGGGAGAAACATTTGCTAGAAAGTCTACTCTTTGCATTGATCAGTGTAGTCAGAATCATTTGCTTGAAAGCATTTAATTTGAAAATTGTCTAAAATGTGCCCAACTGGCATAAGACAAATTAACATTTTAATTCGAATGTAGAATATTTTGGCCAAGGCAATTGCTTAATATTCTAGTTTGAAAATATTCACCTTACTCTAATGTATAATATAGATGTATGGATTATGCTAGATTTATCAATAAAGTTGTTTTAATAGATTCAGTCAAACAGTGTTTTCGAACAAAAAACTCAAATCATTTTGTTTTTCAATTACATTTTTTCAATCAGTTTGCTTTTCTACCAATTGTATTCTACCCAAACACCTTCTACAGTTATCCTGCAGGGTAAAGACATTTAACAAAATCAGCCTAAAGTGATCTATAAGCACTAAAGGGATAAAGATTCACTTGATGTTGTCATTCACTGTGGCTCTATTGCTTTCTTGGTAGGTTTTCACTATATAGATATCAATACATACATGCACATCACTGCTGTTGAAGGGCCTCTAAAGTTATACACAGTTATCCAGTTATCCATAGCACATCCACACAGCTTTACATTACTTTCCTGACTCTGGCACCCAAATGTAAAGTGATTCATTAGTTTTACTTCTAGGGCAGCATCCATCGAGGATGAGGTCATTCTCGGATCCTTGTTATATTGGACTACACGAAGCAAAGGCTATTACAGTTACGTCCTAACAATACCCTTTGAGAGTATATATGGTCCTTATGCTCAGAAAAGTGGGCCTGATTAATTAACTCTATTTTGTAGTATGTGAAGTAGTACTACAGTAGTACTAGTTACTACAAACTGCAGTTCACACACCTATGGATGGAAATTTCCACCTCCCCTATATTTTCTTTTTTTTTTTAGAACTTGTTTTTATTAATCACTGTTTCCAATGCTGTTAACATGACATCCCATGGTTGTGCACGGACTCACTACTCATGAGCCGAGTTACTCTCATTCATAGCAGCAGTACAATTTTGTTAACAATAGGACCAGCGTCCTAAACGACATAGGAGCAACAATAATCACAACAGGGAATCTAGTTTCCCTCCCTTAATCCAACCCATACCACCCTCCCTCCGTCCTCGTGGCAGCGACGGACAGGGGGCACAGTGCCTCTGACCTAGGTCGGTGCACTCATAACTTGTTTGTGAGTCATGCGTTCGTGGTGTGTGTGACGACGTTCACTGAAGGAAAATGATTGCTGTTGAATTGTAAAGCACTCTGCCAGCCAGGATTAGGTCATGTTTGCGCTCTAGAAAACACTAAATAAATAAGAGAAATACCGCCCTGAACCGCAGAGTGACTATGCAAGGCTTAAAAGGGCGGCCGCCTTAGTGCCGCATGAAGGCACTGTGGGCAGCCGGTCTAGTTCCTGGCTCGGGCCAGGGAAGACGTCCGGCAAGGGATCTTCCGACGGAAGGGGGAGGGGGCAGGGGTATATAGGCTGTCCCCGCCCCCTCCTCGCCCTCTTGTCCCTCTCGACTCGCCTTGTGCTCCCTTCACGCCGTTCGTCGCGTCGTGGTCACACCAGCGTCGTGGACTCTCCTGGCTGCCTTCACGCCGTTCACCACGTCGTGTGTCGCCGCAGCGCTGGGTCCTGCTGTCTGCCCTGCACACCGGGTTTCTATGCTGTGCTCGTTTCTAGTGAGTTGGTATCGGCATCACCCCCGTTTGGTGCGATATGGCGGGCGGCCCAGCATGGGCTGTTGGCGCTGGGGGGAGGAGGTTGCGGCCATTGAGGCCGCGCCATGTACTTCTGTTGAATGGTCCTTATCCAATGATTGATAAGTGTGAATTATGTTTTACTTAGTCAGTTAGTTAACTAATCAGGAGCCTAGACACAATTAAACTTAAACAGAGGCTCGTAATATTGAATAGGTCATTCTAATCAGCAAAGGACAACAACCAAAACACTGAAAGCCGTTATATATACATTTATTTTATAATTTTGGCAATTCTTACTGCAATATTCATAAAACAGAACAAGGTTGCTCCAAGAGGAAACGTGCATCAGAGGAAAGTGATTGAAAAGTGCGTGGATAGAACAAGGAATGAAAGATGCATAGTAGTAGGGGTGATCAATTAGTTACAATTACAGGCAATGTGAATCGGTTGTAATTCACCGTACACAAGCCAAAAACCTGGTCACATTTATTGAGAACACAATTCGTATAGTTCAGAAAAGAGACCCCATTGGTGGTCTTGCACGAAGGACTGGAATTGTGTCCCAGGTAGCAAAGGGTGGGCGTCGACGTTTCGACCCGTCTTGATGGCCTATGTGGATTTTTAAACCTTGGCCTTGCGGGTCTTCATCAGGACCAATAAGGGGCAACCCGACTGGAGGGTACTTTAATTAAACCACCTGAAATATTAAAACAATTCGGTATGAGGAAGTTGTCCTAATAAAAACAGTTAAAATGCGGTGTGTAGGGAAAAATTCGCCTACCTAGTGGTGTGGTTCCACAGAGAAATTGGCCGGGTAAGAGGGCTTGGTATTGAAGGGTCTTTAATTCCGTGTCTAATGGAAAGATAATTTGGATCAGACAACTAATGGTGCAAACCATATTAAAAGGGAAACAAAGTAGTGACTAATTAACCAGCTCTTTGTGAGTGATAAAGACCCATGTATCTTACCGCTTCAGAAGAAAAGTCGAAACTGATAGCGGTGTTTCCAAGGTCTGTTCATGGATACCCAGCGCAGAGAATCAATCAGGGCTAGAACAAGGAGGGGGCATCGTTACTTAAAAGCCTCCTATGTGAGTGATCGATCTACAAACATAGGGTGGTGGTGTTTTGTAGAGCTTACCATGGAGTACACATCAAATGTGTTCAAGAAACCGGAGCGTCTGTCTCCGTAGAAGGCCCGGCGTGGTGTGAGCTCGTCCGAGGCTCCGTGCGGTTACCAGGGTAACCGTATTGGTGTTTAAGTCAGGGGCTCGGAGATAGTAGACGGACTAAGGTTGCGCGTCTCAGTTGGAACGCACGGCGTAAGTGTGCTAAACCGAGGCTACCGTGAGGTTGCCAAGGTAACCAAGCATAAGTCCGGGATTAGTGAAGGGACTGCAGATCGCAGAAAAATCCACCTCTGCTGTGGGGCAGTGGATCGTCATTCTCCAAGGTGGAAGGCGTGACATCATTCATTCCCATGGTCGAACCGAATAATGAAAAGGCAGCGTATGACGACTAGTGTGTATCCGGGGAATGCATTACTCTAAAGAATTCAATTCTGATACAATTTTAGAACAATCAGCCAATGAGAACAACTTGTCAACGCCGTTTGGATGCTGTAATACCTTACAGACACAATTACTGTTCACAAACCACATATTGACACTTATTTACAAGGACAATGATAAAACATATATGGTAATTTCACAGACATTATATACATACATACTGACGATTATAGAGCACAATATATACATTACTGTCATCATACAGTCGATTGATACTAAACAGTCTGTCCCCACTCAATACGTAACACTGATTAAAGAGCCCTTTAATCACAGAATGAGTCGGGGGGGAAAAAACCACTCTATCTTTGATTCATGGTGTGAACTTGTTTGTTGGTTTCTTCCAGTTCGTTAAGGCCCCTGGTGACCGTGTCAAGGGAATGGATCCATCTATACTCACGTTTATTCAGTATTTCAGTAAAGTCACCACCTCTAGGGTTAGGTTTAACTTTTTCCAAAATCCACCACCTCAGGCTGTCTGCTGTATGATCAAAATTAGTGAAGTGTTCAACCAGAGGGGCCCCAGGTGTCTTGCATCGGATACGGCTGCAGTGTTGCAGTATCCGGCACTTAACCTTCTGAATGGTTTGGCCCACGTATAGGAAGTCACATGGGCAGGCGATAACATAAATAACTCCTGAGGTGTTACAGTTGCTGTGTTCCCTTAATTTGTACGTTTGGTTGTTATGTGTAAACTCTTTGGTGGGTCTGGTTAGAGCGCATGCTTTACATGAGCCACATGGGTGGTGGCCCATGACCTGAGTACCCCATAGGGTAGTCTGTCCTCCCGTATGACTAGTAGGTAGTAGAGATTTGATAAGATAATCTCGGATGTTTTTACCTTTTCTGAAGGCATGAAGGGGAGTGGGCATGTTACCTAATTCGTCAGCCACTAGGTGCCAATGCTGGTTAATGGCCTTCTTGATGGCATTGCTCTTTGTGTTAAACGTGGTTACACAAACCAACCGTTCCTCTTGGGTGTTATCTTTATTTTTCGGTGTGAGTAAGAGTTCCCTGTGGTTGTACCATGCGCGTTTGCGCGCTTTTTTCAGGAGCCTGATAGGGTAGCCACGGTCTACCAATCTGGATAGTAGGCCTGCGGACTCCTCCATGAAATTCTCTTTTTTGGAACAGTTGCGCCGAATCCGTAGAAACTGTCCAAACGGTAAGTTATCACGTAGGTTGCGTGGATGGTGGCTGGAGTAACGAAGAAGGGTGTTCCTTTCGCTACTTTTCCTGAATAGTGTGGTGTATAGTTTCCCTGATTCTGAGTCTGATTTGATTGTAATGTCAAAGAAATCAATTTTTTCTCTACTGTAATTCATCGTGAATTGTATATCAGTTGAACATGTGTTCAACCAAAGGTGGAATTTCTTGAGATCATCCTCCTCACCACGCCAGATGAATACAATATCGTCGATATAGCGACGCCATAGTTCTATACACTCACTATACGGGTTAGCCTGGTTGAGGACATATTGATGTTCAAATTCACTCATGTAAATGATGGCCAGGTTGGGAGCAAAGCTGGCCCCCATCGCCACGCCCTTAGTTTGTAAGAAAAATTGACCCAGGAAGGTGAAATAGTTTTGGGTCATAGCAACTTTTAAGTAGTGACACAATGAATTCTGAAGGAACCGGGTGTGGTGCAGGTCTAGCGTCCAGTACTAGTTCTATGCATTGGAGAGCTGCCACCTGTGGGATGTTAGTGTAAAGGGCAGTGATGTCCATAGTGACTAATAAGTGGGTGTCAGGGTCGTATGGATACTCATCCAAGAGCTGTATGGTCTGCATCGTATCCCTTAGATAGGTAGGTGTCTGTTCCGCGATGGGCTTTAAAAATACATCGATGTATTTACAAAGGGGTTCTAAGACTGAGCCACAACCAGATACAATTGGCCTCCCTGGGGGATTTTGCATCCGTTTATGTACTTTAGGGAGGGTATAGATAGTGGGAAGTCTGGGATGTTTATTATTCAGGTAGTCATGCTCTAGTTTGTTGATATAACCAATCTCCAGGGCAGTACCTGTTAGGTTCCTTATGGTCTTACTTATGTCCTGGGTGGGGTCCCTACGTAGTTTCAAATAGTTGCCATCAACAGCCAGTTGGGAGTCAATCTCTCTTTTGTAGTCCTCGGTGTTCTGAATGACAATGGCACCCCCCTTGTCAGCAGGTTTAATCACAATATGGGGATTGTTTTTTAAGGTGTCCAAAGCTGCGCGTTCCTGTTTACTGATGTTATATGGGACATACTGTCTGTTAGTCAGTATGTTGTTCACATCCCTCATAACCACCTGTTCAAAGGCCAGAAGTTTATGTGGCATCAGTGACGTAGGGGGATTGAATTTAGACGGTGGTCGCAGTCCGCTGGCAAAAAAGTTGGGGTTGTAGGGGGTTTTTAAGAAGTGATATTTAAGACGCAGTTTGCGAAAGAATTGGTGTAATTCAATCTTCAAGTGGAAGTTGTTAGGCATGTTGGTCGGGACAAATGACAAACCCTTTTCCAGGATCCCTTGTTCATTAGGGGCTAAGGTATAATTAGACAAGTTGATGACAGGATTGTCAGCTTTGTAAATTACCATCTGTAATGCTGCCTGCGTGTTTGGATCTCCCCATGTGTTTCCTGTTGAAAGTGTGCCTGTCTCCTTGACTGGCCTCTCCCTTGGTTCCATGTCTGTCCTCTGTTCCCCCTGGGTCTCCCCCAGGGGCGGCCCCGTCCTCGCTGGCCCCACCATGGTTCCTCTGGTAAAAAAGAGGAGGAGGACGAGGGCTGTTGGTTGGATTGGTTCAGACCACCAGTAGGAATGGCTGTACTGGGTCCTGGGCGTTCAGAGTCACTCCCTGAGCTGCTGCCAAAGGAGGAGCCTGAGAATGTAGTGTACCTTCTAAACCCACTCCTACCTCTACTGGAAAAGGTACCCTGTTGTTCTCTAACGTAGTAACCTTCTTGCAAATAAGGGTAAGTGATCTTCTTGTCATAAAATTTAATATCTCTAGTCACTTTGTCTAGTTTTGTTGCCTGTGTGTATGTATCAAAATCCTGGATTGTCCGTTCTAATCTCTCTAATGCCTCCTTAGCATTGACTAAAGCCCTATCCTCAATAATTTCTTTTTTAATTTCAGAAATTTCCTTGATAAGTCGTTGTACCTCTTCAACTGCTGTCTCTATACCGAGCACCATCCAGTGCCTCGAGCAGTTGTTAGACACAAAGCTGAAGTTCTCTTTAAACTTGGGATTATCAAGAAAAATGGCTGGTTCATTCCTCACTTGTAATCCCACCGGGATGACATTTGATTGGAGATATTGAGCGAGAGTGCGGCCGTGTAGTCTAGTCCTGATCAATTTCTTCTCAAGTCTTTCTAGCTTAGACACCTTTTCGTTAAGGGTTAAGTCTATACTTGTAGAGGTACCACCTAGGAAGGTGTTACCTCCTTGTAGTTGTAATAGTTTCTCGATATAATCCTCGCTGTATGACAGTGTTTCCCTCTCTGACATAGTAGGACTATTTGTATAGAAAATTTGTATAATGACAACAGTGTGGAAAGAACAGTCGAAACCACAAAGATGAAACAATTCAAAAATACACAAACAATGAACATTTAAACAATTAAACCCTCGCAGGACTTGCCTGCACAAAGGTGGCCATTACAAAAATGGGGTAACCCAAGGAAGAAGGACCTGGGCGAATTAGTAATATCAAAAACAATGGTCCTTATCCAATGATTGATAAGTGTGAATTATGTTTTACTTAGTCAGTTAGTTAACTAATCAGGAGCCTAGACACAATTAAACTTAAACAGAGGCTCGTAATATTGAATAGGTCATTCTAATCAGCAAAGGACAACAACCAAAACACTGAAAGCCGTTATATATACACATTTATTTTATAATTTTGGCAATTCTTACTGCAATATTCATAAAACAGAACAAGGTTGCTCCAAGAGGAAACGTGCATCAGAGGAAAGTGATTGAAAAGTGCGTGGATAGAACAAGGAATGAAAGATGCATAGTAGTAGGGGTGATCAATTAGTTACAATTACAGGCAATGTGAATCGGTTGTAATTCACCGTACACAAGCCAAAAACCTGGTCACATTTATTGAGAACACAATTCGTATAGTTCAGAAAAGAGACCCCATTGGTGGTCTTGCACGAAGGACTGGAATTGTGTCCCAGGTAGCAAAGGGTGGGCGTCGACGTTTCGACCCGTCTTGATGGCCTATGTGGATTTTTAAACCTTGGCCTTGCGGGTCTTCATCAGGACCAATAAGGGGCAACCCGACTGGAGGGTACTTTAATTAAACCACCTGAAATATTAAAACAATTCGGTATGAGGAAGTTGTCCTAATAAAAACAGTTAAAATGCGGTGTGTAGGGAAAAATTCGCCTACCTAGTGGTGTGGTTCCACAGAGAAATTGGCCGGGTAAGAGGGCTTGGTATTGAAGGGTCTTTAATTCCGTGTCTAATGGAAAGATAATTTGGATCAGACAACTAATGGTGCAAACCATATTAAAAGGGAAACAAAGTAGTGACTAATTAACCAGCTCTTTGTGAGTGATAAAGACCCATGTATCTTACCGCTTCAGAAGAAAAGTCGAAACTGATAGCGGTGGCGATGGGGGCCAGCTTTGCTCCCAACCTGGCCATCATTTACATGAGTGAATTTGAACATCAATATGTCCTCAACCAGGCTAACCCGTATAGTGAGTGTATAGAACTATGGCGTCGCTATATCGACGATATTGTATTCATCTGGCGTGGTGAGGAGGATGATCTCAAGAAATTCCACCTTTGGTTGAACACATGTTCAACTGATATACAATTCACGATGAATTACAGTAGAGAAAAAATTGATTTCCTTGACATTACAATCAAATCAGACTCAGAATCAGGGAAACTATACACCACACTATTCAGGAAAAGTAGCGAAAGGAACACCCTTCTTCGTTACTCCAGCCACCATCCACGCAACCTACGTGATAACTTACCGTTTGGACAGTTTCTACGGATTCGGCGCAACTGTTCCAAAAAAGAGAATTTCATGGAGGAGTCCGCAGGCCTACTATCCAGATTGGTAGACCGTGGCTACCCTATCAGGCTCCTGAAAAAAGCGCGCAAACGCGCATGGTACAACCACAGGGAACTCTTACTCACACCGAAAAATAAAGATAACACCCAAGAGGAACGGTTGGTTTGTGTAACCACGTTTAACACAAAGAGCAATGCCATCAAGAAGGCCATTAACCAGCATTGGCACCTAGTGGCTGACGAATTAGGTAACATGCCCACTCCCCTTCATGCCTTCAGAAAAGGTAAAAACATCCGAGATTATCTTATCAAATCTCTACTACCTACTAGTCATACGGGAGGACAGACTACCCTATGGGGTACTCAGGTCATGGGCCACCACCCATGTGGCTCATGTAAAGCATGCGCTCTAACCAGACCCACCAAAGAGTTTACACATAACAACCAAACGTACAAATTAAGGGAACACAGCAACTGTAACACCTCAGGAGTTATTTATGTTATCGCCTGCCCATGTGACTTCCTATACGTGGGCCAAACCATTCAGAAGGTTAAGTGCCGGATACTGCAACACTGCAGCCGTATCCGATGCAAGACACCTGGGGCCCCTCTGGTTGAACACTTCACTAATTTTGATCATACAGCAGACAGCCTGAGGTGGTGGATTTTGGAAAAAGTTAAACCTAACCCTAGAGGTGGTGACTTTACTGAAATACTGAATAAACGTGAGTATAGATGGATCCATTCCCTTGACACGGTCACCAGGGGCCTTAACGAACTGGAAGAAACCAACAAACAAGTTCACACCATGAATCAAAGATAGAGTGGTTTTTTCCCCCCCGACTCATTCTGTGATTAAAGGGCTCTTTAATCAGTGTTACGTATTGAGTGGGGACAGACTGTTTAGTATCAATCGACTGTATGATGACAGTAATGTATATATTGTGCTCTATAATCGTCAGTATGTATGTATATAATGTCTGTGAAATTACCATATATGTTTTATCATTGTCCTTGTAAATAAGTGTCAATATGTGGTTTGTGAACAGTAATTGTGTCTGTAAGGTATTACAGCATCCAAACGGCGTTGACAAGTTGTTCTCATTGGCTGATTGTTCTAAAATTGTATCAGAATTGAATTCTTTAGAGTAATGCATTCCCCGGATACACACTAGTCGTCATACGCTGCCTTTTCATTATTCGGTTCGACCATGGGAATGAATGATGTCACGCCTTCCACCTTGGAGAATGACGATCCACTGCCCCACAGCAGAGGTGGATTTTTCTGCGATCTGCAGTCCCTTCACTAATCCCGGACTCATGCTTGGTTACCTTGGCAACCTCACGGTAGCCTCGGTTTAGCACACTTACGCCGTGCGTTCCAACTGAGACGCGCAACCTTAGTCCGTCTACTATCTCCAAGCCCCTGACTTAAACACCAATACGGTTACCCTGGTAACCGCACGGAGCCTCGGACGAGCTCACACCACGCCGGGCCTTCTACGGAGACAGACGCTCCGGTTTCTTGAACACATTTGATGTGTACTCCATGGTAAGCTCTACAAAACACCACCACCCTATGTTTGTAGATCGATCACTCACATAGGAGGCTTTTAAGTAACGATGCCCCCTCCTTGTTCTAGCCCTGATTGATTCTCTGCGCTGGGTATCCATGAACAGACCTTGGAAACACCGCTATCAGTTTCGACTTTTCTTCTGAAGCGGTAAGATACATGGGTCTTTATCACTCACAAAGAGCTGGTTAATTAGTCACTACTTTGTTTCCCTTTTAATATGGTTTGCACCATTAGTTGTCTGATCCAAATTATCTTTCCATTAGACACGGAATTAAAGACCCTTCAATACCAAGCCCTCTTACCCGGCCAATTTCTCTGTGGAACCACACCACTAGGTAGGCGAATTTTTCCCTACACACCGCATTTTAACTGTTTTTATTAGGACAACTTCCTCATACCGAATTGTTTTAATATTTCAGGTGGTTTAATTAAAGTACCCTCCAGTCGGGTTGCCCCTTATTGGTCCTGATGAAGACCCGCAAGGCCAAGGTTTAAAAATCCACATAGGCCATCAAGACGGGTCGAAACGTCGACGCCCACCCTTTGCTACCTGGGACACAATTCCAGTCCTTCGTGCAAGACCACCAATGGGGTCTCTTTTCTGAACTATACGAATTGTGTTCTCAAGAAATGTGACCAGGTTTTTGGCTTGTGTACGGTGAATTACAACCGATTCACATTGCCTGTAATTGTAAATAATTGATCACCCCTACTACTATGCATCTTTCATTCCTTGTTCTATCCACGCACTTTTCAATCACTTTCCTCTGATGCACGTTTCCTCTTGGAGCAACCTTGTTCTGTTTTATGAATATTGCAGTAAGAATTGCCAAAATTATAAAATAAATGTGTATATATAACGGCTTTCAGTGTTTTGGTTGTTGTCCTTTGCTGATTAGAATGACCTATTCAATATTACGAGCCTCTGTTTAAGTTTAATTGTGTCTAGGCTCCTGATTAGTTAACTAACTGACTAAGTAAAACATAATTCACACTTATCAATCATTGGATAAGGACCATTGTTTTTGATATTACTAATTCGCCCAGGTCCTTCTTCCTTGGGTTACCCCATTTTTGTAATGTACTTCTGTTGGGCAGCATTAGTTTATTGAGGCGGTCAATATTGTGGGCAGCGGCGAGGGCCGTTTTCGCAGGCTGGGCCTGGCGGAGGGCGAAGAAGGCGGACCGGGTAGCAGGGGAGCCTGGTTCGAGCATAGTCGCTAGGAGTGGCGGCTCGGTGTGTGATCTTGGCTAATTTTAGGGACGCTCTAAGATCGGAGTCACTGTGGCCTAATGGGTAAGGTCTGAGACTCTTACTCTCAAGGTCACAGGTTTCAATTCCCGTTGATTGTTTCAGGTAGATCTCTTTAAAGAACCGTTTATGCCGAGCACGTTAATGTATTATGCCAATGCCGTAGCCACTGTAAATGCGATGCTATGAAAGGCGCTCTAACACCTTCGGGTCGAGTCGCGCTATATAAGCCAATGTCTCTGGTTCCATCCCTGTAAATGCCAAAGATTTGGGGTTCAATTACGTAGCTGAGCACTGCTAATTCTGTTTTGGAGAGTCCGGGGCTCGCGCCTCCGATTGCAGTGACGATACCGACGCAGTCGATGGGTGACTGTGGGGAGGTTGAGCGATAGGGGGTGCGAGGGGCGCTGGTTGTTTTACGGTGCCCCCCGGTTTCGCGACTGCTCGTCAAGCTTTTGGAGTGCAGCGGTGGGCATAGAGGCGCTGTGGCGACATTATGCTCCTGGGCCTCCCCGTGCCTGGGTTTGTGACATAGATGATAGTGAGTGCTTTCAGCGCTCCGAGAGCACGTGCGTGCCGCATATCAATTACCGCACCGTGCCTAGATGACCGGCGGCTAAGGTGCGTGTGTATTCTCCCCCCCCCGTACCAACCTATTTCGTACCAACCTATTTCGGGGCATGCCTCTCCAGCCCCCCCCCCCTCCTTTTTATGCGAAGAAGGGCGCGATAGGGGCCAATCTCCAAGGGATGGGAGGTGGCAAATTTCGGCTGGGTAGGCTATGTGAAGCAATTGAGGTCGTATTGCTAGGAAATGGAAATGTGTAATCATGGGAAGGATCATTTTATTTGGTCCTCAGGTTGTATCTGACGCCTTTTAAAGCAAGTGCATGCCCGCTCGGGCCGTCTTCAAGTGTCATATTGCTGCTTTCGGGAGGGCCTGTGGGGGGCCATGGGGATGGTCGGTTATTCACCGAGATGTGTTTGTGAGATCACTCGTGCGGGCCGCGCTACCTCCGGTAATTTGCCTTGCTTTTCACTTGGTGCAGCGCGCCTTCCCCGGACGGGGTGTCTTTACGCTCCTTGTACGCTTTCATGTGATTGTGTCATGCGGTTACAATTCAAAGTGTCCCGTGGTGGTAAATGTTCATGCAGTGCTTTAAGTTGCATTTTCATAGTAGGCTTCGCCTCGTTGTGTCACTGTGGCCTCATCAGTCCAGGCGGGTATGCGCACCATCTAGGGGAGAGGAGTTGGCCTATAGGTTAGGGCGCTCGACCTCGGACCTTGGGGTCCTGGGTTCGAGCCTCGGTAACGACGCTAATCCTCCCTTGATCCTGGGCAAATCACTTAAAACTACTGAGTTTCCTCATGCAACGTAACTGGTGCTATGTATTGCGCTCTGATACCTGATGGGATTCGGGCCAAGTTAGGGCTACATTCTTGCACAAGGAAGTTCGTGGCAGAAGGCACAAAAGGGCAAATGAATATGTTGCCAAAACCGGCATTTTCACGCAGTTATGATTTGCATGTTAAGGAAATGTTTTAATAGATTCTCAAGTATGTTTTTGCATGAAGTGTGGTCGCATTTTACTGTGGAGGTGCTTGCTCCATGCCCTCTACTGAGAAGGCCATCTCCAGGCCGCTGTGTGAGTTAGAGCCTCTCCGTGGAGGCCCAGCCATTTTTGCACCCTTGCCCCCCATGGATGCACGGAAGCTGCTTCTTGTGGCCATGTTACACTTATTGGCACTAGTCTTTCAACCCCCTGACGGCGCCTGGCTGGGGAATGCAGAGGAATATAAATGTTTAATGTGCAGCCTCGGTCATCTCCCTCTGACATGGTTGGACATTGTGTGGTACAATGATGACTTTTCATTCATGTATTTCAGATCAGTTTAGGTGTTACACAATTGTTTTTATTAAAACGGCAGGGGGTGAGGGACTAATACACTCTCACCCCTGCCAATACAAGCACAGGGATAAACCATTGCAGATTTGAACCTTGCATTAAGTTACAGCCTTGTTCGTCATGATCCGCAAGGTGATATAGTTAACCTGGACTTCCAGGGGCTGCAATGGCCTACCAATGTGATTCGCTGGATCAGGTTTTCCGGAGCTAAGTGTGAGCGGGTGGTTCTTGGTGCGTGGCACCGCCTCTTATTGTTCAGCTCCGGCGCTTGTGACAGGCTACCAGTTAGCACTGTCGATCTAATTTTAGGGAGTACCACTACAGCATGCATTGAGTAATTCAATCTCATTAAGATTGCTATTGCCTGCTGCCCAGGCCGTTCTACTAGCGGTGGGAGTATGGAATAGTCTTTACTGTCACACTTGGACTGGTGTCAGGGTTAGGAGTTGTGATGTTACTGGGAGTGGCAGTGCAGCGGGAGCCATGTGTGGGGCAAACTGAAGTGGCCGCCTGTCGCCAGTCCGGGCACTTAAGTGCGCAAGTGGAAGTGTCAGTAGTTAGGGTGTGCAGGTTTGGCAGCACGGCAGGAGTATGTATGGCGCATTATAAGGGGCCGCCTAGTGTCAGTCCTGACAGTTTTATACGAGTTAAGCACTTTACGTGCTGAATTGTGAGGTCTTTTGGACACAGCTGGGCCGGTGTTAGGGCAAGGAGATTGGGGCGGTCACAGTCCTTCCTGCCCGGGTCTCGAAGTATGGGCGCAGTCACATGGGCAGAGCTCCTGGTTGATGCAGATCTTGAACTTATTGCCAGTTGGGAAGGCACGACGTAGTGGGAGACATCAATATTCGTACATCCTCCAGTTACCTTCAGTAGACCTGCCGCTCATTTCTCGCGCGCTCCTTACCTCACCTAGCCACCCATTTCTCATGCTTTCATTACCTCCCCCAGGTGCCGCACCACCAGATGAGCGGTACCCTTCCTTAAGGTTGGAGTCCCCTTTGTAAGATGGGGTTGCATTGGAATGTTTTAAGGTGTGCTGTGATGCCTTTAAATTTGTGTGCTTTGTCACATTCGGGCTGTCAGCTAGGTGTGTCGACGGTGGCTCGCGTTTGAGTGCGCATTGAAGCAATGCGGGGATAAAGTGTAGTTGGGTAGACAGTTGTAAGGGGGATGTAACTTCAAAGTGACTGATTAGGATTTACACAACCTCTTCTTTCCAGAACCATTACTTGTACAACGGAGCTACAGGTTGCCTAGGCAATGAGGCAACTACCTCCTAACTAGTTTGGCTTGTAGGTATAGTGTCCTTTTGTAGTACGTAGCTTGAGGCAGTGACAGAGGCCGCGATATGCCACACAGAAGCATTATGTTGTTAAGAGTTGGATGATAAGGTAAAAGCGCAACAGGTTACGATGATTTGGAATCACATCGTTATTGGTGTTGAGAGTGAGGATTCGGCAGTGCTGGTAGTTCGCCTATAACGGAAAGGGAAGAGCTGGGGGGGCCTTCCTTCTGAGAAGGCCGCTGTGTATCTTGTGCAATTCCTCCATCCACGCCTTTTATTAAGGGCTCCCCCGGGTGTTGTACAGAATTGGCTGTTTGCAGGTGTGGGAAGGCCAGCCCAGCTTTTGTATTCGCAGGCAGTTTAATCTGAGGTAGAATAGCTCTCGGGGCCATGCAACTGAGCTATAATGGGGAATTATTTCACTATATGCAATTAGCAGCACTGATTAGCGAATAGAGGGGCTTGTTGTAGGTAGTGCGCCGTGTGTAGTAAATATAGGGATGCGATGACGTGCTCAGTATGTTATGTAACTGAAGCTTATGTTTAACGTTTCAACACCTTTGCGTTCACATACTCTTATAATGAAATGTATTTCTCAATGGGCATAGATTAACGCCATGAATGGTGATCAGTCAGGTTCAGTGAGCCGGACACCTAGTAAATGTGCGGTGGGCCAGTGGCCGGTCTGCATGCCATAGTCATTGCCTGAGCTAGCTGGGGAGCACTGCAGATTAGTTTTAACTCTTAAACAACACTTGAAGCTTGCGCAGGGCTCCCTCGGCTCTGGGTGTCTTTTAGAATGGCCGGGTTCTCCGGGGTCTCTTCACCGCTGTGTCCGGGATCAGGGGGAAGGTGTACTCACCGCCTTCAGCACTTATGCTAATCTAAGAGTTAAGCTTAGTGTTGAAGGAGTTGTAATGTTCCCGGGTCGTTCATTGGGGCTCCTTAGGGTAGGATGACCTAGCGGCAAGGAACAGCTAGGGTGGTTTACGTGTGCTTTAGCGATCATGAAGACAGTATGCATCGCGGGGCCCTGGCTCACACTGAAGTGGGCAACGATCACACACACCACAGGTGCCGAGGCCTGCACTGATGCCTGGCCCTGGGTCCCCAGGTCACTTCTGAAAGGGCTAGGCCTTCAGACGCTGAAAGGATGTCCGTTGTTATTTACTCAAGTGTTATTGGTTATTTCCTGGGTTATCCGCGGGTGTAGAGCGTTAGGCTCTTGTTGTCTTTCCATCAGGTCTGTTTGATGCGGGATGGTGGATTTTGGGGCACAGCCGCGTGGTGGGTCTTTCCGTGTCACTCTGGGGTTAGCCTGCCTTTAATCTCCCTGTTTGTGTCACACGGTTTTAAGATGATGATTGAGTTGTTAGTACTGTTCTTAGTATTGAACACACCAGGTACTTGTGGTACTGATATTTGCACCCAAACAATAGGTACTCTAGGACACATGTCCTCCATTACACACATCTCCAGACAGGACTGCCCCTCCCTGCCCCCTCTCCCCCCCCCCAATTTTGGAGCAATAGGGGTCCAAATACTAGTGGGGTTGGCAGGCTTTGACAGAGGTTGGCGGCGAGCTCGCACATCATTCGGCTCATAGGATGATTCCGTTGAGTTTTGGGGCAGGTCACTGGCCGCTTCTTCACGCTGTGTTTGTTCTTCGAGGTATGGTCGGGTCAAGTGACGGAGTAGAGCAATCATCGCATGGTATATCTGGGCATGGAGGAATGCCAGGCAAGATTGTAGCGTAGGCAGGTAGTGGTACTTATCGGGGATTGGATGTTTGTCTCAATGGCATGCCGCCATGCAAAGGGACCATGTACTGAGGTCACGTACATCAGGCAGTGACAGGTCAACAGGGACCATTTGTACTAGAATATACAGGAGTGGTTCCCACCACGGTTGGTCAGATGGGAGGCTGTCGTCTTTATGCTCACAGGATACCCTTACTCCAACACTCCTATTGTAAGCTTAGGATGCCTGTTGACGCTGTTAGACCTGTTATTAGTTATTAAAATCACCTATGTGCCTTGGCATGGTTTGTCTTGCATCAGGGCCAGTTGGGGGTTACTGTCAGGACACGGTTAGACTTCTTGAACATAGACTTGTCAACATCCTCCCAGGAAACCATGATTAGCATGAAGGTATTGTACCATGGAGAGCCAATGGTTGTGGGTTCGTGCACAACAGTAGCAAGGGAATTATAGTATGCTTCATCAGGCCACGTGTTCCATCATTAGCACCAGCAGCTGTAGAGCTCCTATTTTCACCTGGGACTGGGACTGGCAATGTCTAACTCTTACAGCCAGACACGGAATAGGCAAAGGACATACCTTGTTGAGGCAGTAGTATTGTCTGTCTCGCTTCCAGGCCAGTTGGGGGTTACCGTTCTGGGTACGGTTCGACTTTCTGGTTGCGTTTGGATGCTTGGACAGGTGCCCGTGCACCTGTCCAAGAGGACATGTAGCACGGCGATAAGTGGTTCAGTTGCTCCAGTTATTCGTGTTAACGGGCAGGTGAAGCAGCAGAACTTAGAGGGGCTTGGGTCTGACCTCTGGTTCAAGGGCGGAGCCTGGTAAGCTCACTTAGTAGCCCGTCCTTGAGTTCGACGAAACAGGTACCATTGATGTAAGTAACGGTAACGGGCAACTTCTCCCGCCCTCCTGCACTGGCTGGCAGCTATGCAGGTTGTGGAAGTGGCCTTCCAACAGGGGCGACTTGGTCCATATGATTGTGGGAAACTCCTGGGAAACATATTTGGGCTACAAAGTAGCAGGAGAACTATTGGCTTTCCCAGTATTCGACATAGAAGTATTTATGCTTTGGTTCCCCCCTGGGTCACGCTGCCTTGCCTGCTCCCTGATATGCTAGCAGAAGTTTGGGAGGGCAAGGCTTCACATAGGGTGGTGACTGTCGGAAGGTGATGGCATACTCCGACTAGTGCTAGACTCAGATAACTGAGGAAAGAGGAGGTAGAGCGGGCTTGTCATCTCTTAACTACACTCGCATTGGCACCTCCTGGCAGGAGTGGCTTGGAATAGGTTGTTCTTCAGCCAGGCAAAGGTATCATTGGACCATCGCTTATTCTTAGGTAGGTTAATTCAGTCATAAATCCATGGGGAGTTTAGAATGGATGGGGGCACTTGTCCTGATGGGGCATGCGGGCCTACGGTCCTGTATTGGTTAAGACTTGTTTAGGCTGGACCTGGGAGAAGCCCGGCAATAAGAGGTTTTGGCTTCATCAGGCATGGTCTTATACACGCCGAGTCCACAGGGTGCCTGGAGGGAGATGGAGTGCACCTCTCTAGTTTAGGCACGGATCCTTTCCTCTGGACCTGGGGGAAGCTTTGGCTGCAGCAGGTTGTAAGGAAATAAGGCTACCTTGGTGGGGGGCCCTGGTAGTGACGGTTGCCACTCCCAAGGCTGTGGAGGAGTTACAGGGCGATCCAGAGTCTGCAGATACCAAGGGGTACTTCATGCAGCAGCACAGCGTGGTGCTAAGCCAGGATACCCAGGGATGTCTAGAGTTGTCCCCTGGAAGAACTACGGCGCCCCGTTAGTCCTACGGGCGGTTGTGGGTCTGAGCAACCGGGGGCTGCCAGCATACGCTCCGCCCACCTCTTTCGGGGGGGGCGTGAGTAAGCACGTGGACTGGTGGTCCACGGATGGGAGGGGTGGCTCCTCCCAAGATTTGGTATGCACCAATCGGCGACTGCCATGGTGTAATTTAGGCTTATCAGACGGGCAGGCTGCTAGGGGTTGGCCTGCCCTGGGATCGGATCGCCCGTAAGATAACCCACCATGTTTGCATATTGGTTATGCTAATAAACCTGCAGCAACATTTCTCCACTTACAAAAAGTGTTGTGTGGTTTATTTATGTATTTACTATGTGTTATGTGACAACAGTTGCCGATATTGGCACTATGCATGACTGCCTGGGGGGGTTGCGCAGCAACCCCCCTAAAAGGGCGGCCGCCTTAGTGCCGCATGAAGGCACTGTGGGCAGCCGGTCTAGTTCCTGGCTTGGGCCAAGGAAGACGTCCGGCAAGGGATCTTCCGGTGGAAGGGGGAGGGGGCAGGGGTATATAGGCTGTCCCCGCCCCCTCCTCGCCCTCTTGTCCCTCTCATCTCGCCTTGCCCGCCCCTCCGCTTACCCAGCAGACGGAGGTACAATGGAGGGGGGGTTATGCTTCTAACATGTTACTTTGTGTTGCAGGAGGAGTTACAGGGCGATCCAGAGTCTGCAGATACCAAGGGGTACTTCATGCAGTAGCACAGCGTGGTGCTAAGCCAGGATACCCAGGGATGTCTAGAGTTGTCCCCTGGAAGAACTACGGCGCCCCGTTAGTCCTACGGGCGGTTGTGGGTCTGAGCAACCGGGGGCTGCCAGCATACGCTCCGCCCACCTCTTTCGGGGGGGGGGGGCGTGAGTAAGCACGTGGACTGGTGGTCCACGGATGGGAGGGGTGGCTCCTCCCAAGATTTGGTATGCACCAATCGGCGACTGCCATGGTGTAATTTAGGCTATCAGACGGGCATGCTGCTAGGGGTTGGCCTGCCCTGGGATCGGATCGCCCGTAAGATAACCCACCATGTTTGCATATTGGTTATGCTAATAAACCTGCAGCAACATTTCTCCACTTACAATAAGTGTGGTGTGGTTTATTTATGTATTTACTATGTGTTATGTGACAACAGTTGCCGATATTGGCACTATGACATCTGTTCGCTATCTGCGGGGATGGTGGGCTATCTTGAAGAGAAACGGGTGCGGAGAAAGTCATGGATAGTGCAGACCCTCACGCGAAGAGCCAACTAAATACTGGGGTTCATAACTCGGTGTGGAAATCACATTTCTGCAATTGGAAGGTTTTTGTTTTTAATGACAGGATTTAGAGTTGTCAATTCATAAATGTGGAATAACTGGTAAAAATGTTTATTCAATGTTTTTGCTGTGAAGAATGGCACAGTTATGTCCTCTTGGAATTTGGTGTAACCACATTCCAAATGCGGCATTCCCACAGTTGAATTCTAGTGTTACTGCATTACTCAGAAGCTGCAGAAAGGGAAGAAACATTCCATGAGTTGATTCTTGAACATGTTTCTCCAAAGCAGCTTTCTGAAGGCAGCAACGACCCTGTGGAAGCTTGGTGGACAGGTAGATGCTGACCAGCTACAGCATGGCAGAGTAAAAAAAAACTCTGCGCATCAGTGGGGGGCATAATCCAGGGGTTCAAATCAGGAGCTCCTAGTTCAGGGCATGAGGTCTGAGGGCTATCTTTATTCTGAGCTGTGGTTGCAGTGGAAGACAGCGTTTGCAACGTCCTCTGTACTAGTGCTAATTTGTAAAAAAAATAATTATGTGCCAGGGCCCTCGTCAGGAGCCCACTGCAGCTTGCTCCACACATTGCCCCTGTTATGCTGTCAGTGATAGCAACAACTAGGCCTGGGCAAAATTTCCGTTCCGTTCACGGAATTTGCGATAATTTGGCATTTCCGCGATCGGCGGAGAGCGCGGAAATGTCAAAATTTCCGCATTCCGCAGCTTTGCGATAATTTGGTTCTTGCTCGCGCTGTAAAATAATACATTCTCGCGCGCGCGCGATTGCCTTACCTGAATCCTCGCGTTCGCCGACAAGTTTTCCCGATCCGGTCGCGTTCTCCATGAGATGTTGTATTGTTTTAGCCATTTGCGCTGTCTCGCGACAGTTCGCGTCCGCAGTGACGTCGCGCGATCACGTCTTTCTTCTTGCGATCATGCACCCCGAGACAACTGAAAACAAGATGGCCGCGCCCACGAGCAACCGCAGGGATAAGTTAGTGACCCGCAACCATGCAGAAAATATCGCGAACGGGCGGGAAAAAACTTCCGCATCTTTGCGATATTTCCGCTTGTTTGCGGAGATTTTTAACATTTTCGCGATAATTTGCGAAAGTCGCTTTCGCAAATTCCGCCCACCCCTAGCAACAACACAACTACTAACCATCACACTCCTGCAAGTGTGAAAATTCAGACTACTCCTGGCCTCCAACGCCAGTGGTGTAACGAAAGTTGAGGGGCCCCCTGCAAGGTACATGGAGGGGAACCCCCCCACTAGATTTATTCCGGAGCTCTCAGGCCGGAGTACTGTGCTGGGGTGCCCCCTGCAGCCGGCCCCACCGCCTCGGCCCCCGCACCGCATGGGCCTGTGCTACGCCTCTGCTCATCTGCCATGGGAATGGCTTGAGCGGCAGGAAATAGTCATTTGAATGTATATTGAATTAATAATAAACTGTTGTTGTGGTGATCTCTAAATTAGCTAGACAGTGCCACCTTGTGGCAGTGTTACAAGCACTGGTGTTCACAATTAAGTACCGAAACCACAGGCTCAAATTAAGCACTGCTCCGTGCTCTTGGAGTGGAATGGAAGGGGACTGGGTTTATGCTAATTTGCTTGGAAGCCCTGGAAATCTGTGTTCTGCAAGGCTTCTGGTGCCTGGGGCGCAAGGAAGGCCATTAATTATGCACAGACATGCCTCCCCGAGCAGCCCCAGGCTGATGAAGAGCTGGCGGCCATTCCTGGCCTGCAACGTTCACTGTCAAGAGACCGGGCGGCTTGGGAGACACCAGCCTCAGTGCTCACCTTGGTTCCTCGACTGGCACGGGAGCTCAGTTGCGTCAGCTCCCTCCACAGAGACCACGAGCTCTGAGTGTCGGATAGGCAGGCTCACTCTTTCATCTTTCCTAATTAGGTACAGTGAGTTCAGTCGCGTGCGGAAATGATCGTCTTTCCCTTCCCTTCCGTTGCGCTTTGAAGCCGCCTAACCTGAGCAACAAGTGATGCCGTATTAGCATCCTGACCATTCCTCTTCACACTTGCCGACCACCTCTTTCCTCTCTTTTCCCCAGCCCTTCCTTGCCCTCTGCCCCCCTCCCCGCCTCTCTAGGGTACTGGAGTGTCCTGACAGCTGTACTAAGCGCTATATTCGTGACCTACATACATTGGCCTCACCGGAGCAGCCAGACATGGCTGGGGGAGTTCAGTCAGAGTGGCGAGAAGTTAGCCCAGGCGACAGGAGAGTGGGCGAAACTTACTGCATTCAGTGCCTGGTGGAGGCCTCCGCCTTGAATCCTGATACCCCTGTTCTCTGCAGAAGGATCGGGTTTCTGTGTGATGGGACGCCTCCCCAGCGCGCGCTTTCCCTCTCTCTCTCACTCACACACACACCTAGCCTTCAGATGCATTTCAACAGGTAAATGTATTTATTAAGAAACGGGCTCCAAGAGAGCTGAAATGGTGCGAGGGTTTCCCTGCACTGAAAAGAGTCCACTTTTATGTGGCATCTCCAACTAACAGGTTGTGCCGTACAGGCAGTTCCACTGGAATGATGCTATTGTGCGGCCGCTGCGATTTTCGCATAATTATAGATTTGGTGTATTTGTCACATGATACACCATCTACCGCATAATCTGCAGATTTTAACAACAAAAGCTTGTTTCTAGCTCAAACCGTGCGAAATATACTAAAGGCAGCGACACGTGTTGCAGAATGTTGCAAGGCCCATTTTTGGGGAAAATTCAACTACTCAGCTTTCTGTTGCTTATTCCTGTATGTGGATGTTTACTGCTAAACTGGTACTGAGCTGCTACCAGTGCCCAGACAGGCTGACCAAGTTTCAAAATGACTAATGAAGTAACACTAAAGTATTATGCTGCATAATTTGCCTTTTCTTGCCGCATAATTTACTCAATCCTGCCGCATAATTTGGCCTTCTTCTTTCGCATAATTCCAGTGGCCCTCTCTACAGGCTCTGCTTTACCTCCCTTAATGCTAACGCCACCGTGCAAGAGAGGCGTAACCATAGACATTTAGGAGTGTCAGGAGAGTTTGTGTTCTTGCCTCAGAAGGGCTCTTTTTCGCAGACGTTTTGTGACCCTGTTGGACTCTAACGTTTCGCACTGTTAAACGCACCCTACCAGGGGCGCAGCACAATGGTGTAAGCCACACTCTAAGCTCCTAGTTCAGCCTAAAGTTTATGATTACAGGCGCCATTTCTAAGATTCTAATTATTAATTACAATTTAAATTGAGGAACTGGATTTTCTGATTGTTTCCACGTTTATCGTGACATTGAATGACTTCTTCCCCAAACAAAATTGGACTATACATGTTCGAAGCTGCCCCTTGATCCTGCAGGTGCAGACAGCGAATGATGGCCATTGAGGCCGGAGGCGGAATATACGCTTGGCCTCACAGTGGAGTGGACGGGTGCCCCGAGGCATTCTGGGTGCCCGAGCCTGGGCGGTCACTGAACCCCTCTGCTAACTATGATACAGGGCAGGCATCAGTTCGAGTAACGTGGCCTCAGATAACGTTATACCAGACTGACGTACTAGGCTCACTTTGACTGGATCTTAAGCCCCTCTGCACTTGATTCACCTACTTCATCTAACTAAATAAAGGTGACCTAAGCGAATGATGTTTACCTGCCTGCCAACCTAACTTGCATCTATTTTCCACTCAACACCACCAAATTTACTACTAAGCACCTCCAATTTTGGATAATAATGAGTTTTCACCGAGGACGCTCTACAGGTAGCTCTCTGCACGTGGTCCAACCCTCACAGCACCGACACCACACACCACTGTTGTAGCCTTAGACAAAAATAAATGTGTGTACTCCTACAGCAATGGCTGTAGAGACCCCGCCACAACATCATCCGCACAACACAGCACCAAAACCTTATAGTTGGCAAAGCGCTGGCAAGTCAACAACACCGCCTCAACGTATACACCAGAAGCACACAAAAGTGGCATACTTATGCCACACTCTAATGCTAAAAGTCTCTGCATCATGAGAAGGCCCTCTGGGTCGGTATGTGTGTGTCGAAAGAACTAAGCTCTGATGCACAATTCACAACTGACCGATGTGAACCCCCAGCCTAGAGTACAGTGTCACTGATTCGGCGCTAGACTTACCTCTTGGCGCACATTCTAGCTCTTGGACATACATAATTAACGATCCCTTTAAATGTAACAAAGGCGTGCACCGGAGATTCAGACCCAGACCTGCAGCTTACCTGTGCAATGGGAAGAAGTCACTCAGGCAGCTGGAGGGCCGAGGCAGGCTTTCGAAAGCCCCTTCTGGCAATGCAGCCAATGCAACAAGAAAACATTGCCACAGTCAAGAAAATATGAACAACCCCACCTGATGTAAAACCGAAAAAGCATTGGCAAAGTCAATAGTTGTGACATTAACTGCCTCTGTTCACGTTTGTTTTGTCATGTTTTTGTTTGAAACATTGAAGAACCGGGATTTAAACCCAGCGGCGCAGGGGGCACGCCCAAAGTCTTCGGGTCCACCTGTCTTAGAGTACAGAGACACGGGATTCTTCTTGGTGACGTCAAAGATCAAATTTATCAGCTGCAGCCAGTAACAGAGATCCTAGAAGTACAACACGGTGTATGTTCTCAGGAGACTGCTCAAATTCATAGAGCGGAGCATCGTGTTTTATGCCAAAAATCACGTTCCTGGCTAGCATCAATTACTTACAAATTGAACAATGAGAGGATGACATTACAGAGGTATCACATAACGACAAACCCACTTTCAGTTGTCCAGCCCATCAGAAATGACAAGGCAAAATCCAGCATTCTTGCTCGAACAGGCCGGACGGGCCCATCGTAAAAGACCTCAACCCAAGTCAATAATTAGGCCATGAAGGAAGAAACAGAAACAGATGAGAAGCAAGATAGAGGGGTGTGTGCGTGTGTCATAAGATCAGCAATGTCCTGCTCCTTGATCTCTATCTGACCAGCTGCTTAACAAGGAACTGGCTCAACAAGTTTAGCCTCGAGCAACCGCGTCAGTTGACACAGGTCAAACAGGAGTCAACACAAACTCAAGCTAAGGTGTATGTGTCCCTAGAGACTTGTTTGGCCACAGTCATCCTGTAGTCATCTTCCTTCAATGACAGACTACACAGCTCATGTTATACTAAAACCTACACTTCCTTCGACCTTTTTAAATGTTAACTTATTAGGCAAAAAATTCATTTTTTTAATACAATTTTCTGTTGGATTGGTAGTTCTCAGGCCCTCCAGATCCAGGATTCGATAACAGGTCCAGGGATGTTTTTTGTGTTGATTCATCATCTAAAAATGATCTACTGACCTTTCCTCGTCTTTATCATTTTGTCAAGATGGCCATTCATGCATGCCCCTGCTTGGTTTTCACCAAGTAGGGGATTCTCCAGGCTGACGTAATCCCTTTGTTACCAGGACAGAGTGATTTGTCATATTTCTTCACTAGGGGCTCCAGGTGAGCCTTTGACTACACAAAGACCAAGAGCCTGATTTAGATCTCTGTGCACGGGCTACTCCGGCACAATGATGACAGATATCCCATCTGCCGAAATCCAAATCCCATAGGAAGTAATGGCACCAAGTTTTCGGCTGTCGTGACGAAGTAACCTGTCCGCTGAAATCTAACTCAGGCCCCAAGTCTGTACAGATTCCAGAAATGCAGACTTGAAAAAAAGAGAAGGAAGGTATTGTCCCCCAAACCGTCCCGGTCCTGACTGTGAGCAGCTGCGTTGAGATATAGCAGATATTTGCACCCTGCTACTTTTGTTAGGGGTAGCTGAATTAAAGGAACGGCAACATACTACAAGAAAAGACCACCTGCCTATGGACTAAAGGTATATATGGGCCCAGAAAGGGTCAAAACAATATTAACAAAACACCACCAGAGCTAACAATCAGACAAAATCAAGGCATGATTGCAAGGAGGCAATTGATTACAAACTTTTTTGGTTTATTTTATTATAGAGATTAGAATAATTGATCAATTCATATCAATTTTCACATAATAATTAATTAAATACACAATACAAAACATATATATAGGTCCCACATAAAACAATCAGAAAAGTCAATCATACCAACATTAATTCGCAATTCAACCACAACATACTCATTTGTTCATCTTACGTTAATAAAAGAACCTGAAATGGTACACATGCAATGCGGATAACAGATCATAGAATCTAGTGTTTCCTCCCAGTCATAGATTGAGGCAGGGTTTCCAAAACAGACACAAGAAAATAAACGCCAACGCGCGTTTCGGTGTTGGGCCCAGGGGGGGCTACACCTTCATCAGTGCAATGGATGTGTAAATAGTGTGGGGCACACACTTGCACCCAATGGAAATAAAGTGCAAAAAGACAACTTAGATAACACATAGAATTTATACATGCCTTGACGATCCATTTACATCTGTACAAAAGAATCAAACAATGATTTAAATAAGGTCAAAAATAGGAGTGATTAAAGGATAAAGTCACTGTTAGCCATAGAGGTGTCCAAGGATTATTTTATCAAAATAATTAGATAATAAATACAATTTCAGGATCAAGGAATAAAGTGCACCAAAAAGGACCGGAGAAACCTTAGGAAATATTCAAGCCGATATATCAATAAAGTACAGATACCAGCACAACACCCGTGAAGCATATGAAGAATGAACAACATGCAGATATACAAACAAGAAAGATAAGTTCGACAGCAACCAGAGGGGAAAGATATATACCTTAGCTGGATATATAGCGTCCGTTTACACCCGTAGACATAGCATATTGGGGCCACGTTCGGCTCAGAAAGACAATTTTCTAAAAAAATGAAATAGGCTAATCAAAGAACAACCCTGGGGATGAGGGAATAAATGAATAGATGGATGTATCAGACTACGCTTACCCAGGGAGGTTTTTTCAGAATGAAGCCAACTCGTTAGGAGTTCTAAGAAAGAAAGGCTGGACAAGCGACGCTGAGAGGGGAATTCTTCGAATTATTTGTTCAGAAGGTGGACACATGGATAAATCCCTCAGAGGTTCAAGAATTTCTATACAATAAACAGACAAACAAAAAAACGAAAAATAAAAAGGAATGAGTCAATGCCAGTGAATACATAGAAAGTATACAAATAAATTAAAAGAAATGCAGGTCCCAGTTTTATAAATAGGCTTACACAAGCAACCGTAATGGATAAGAAGTGAGAATTCCACTTATCAATCCGGTCGGATAAAGAGGCCGGCCTCCGGGACTATTTAAACACGTATATATAAGATCCCGGGGCAGGCATCCGGAGCATAGGTTAACGATATGGCGTTTAATGGCGGCATTACAGAGAAAGATGTACAAAAAAAGAAAGTTAAAATGCTAGCCATTACAATCGACGCAACACTTACCGGAAATAATTGGATGCCGATTCATAGGATGTGGGAGCCGGAGAGTGATATAAGGCACACCATTCCTGTTCGGCAGTCTCGAAACGTAGATGAAGTTCGGAGTATTTAAATCTTTTTACTAAAAAGGAATACGCGTCTCGTGTGAGCGAACGGGCGGAAGATAAGGGTAATTGACGTAGGACAGCCACCCAAGCATTGATATCAGAGGCGGTGTGGCGGCCATATTAGAACAGGAAAGAAGTAATACGGGTCTCGCGTGAGCGGACGGACGGGAGATAAGGGTAATTGACATAGGAAAACCACCCAAGCATAGAGATCAGAGGCTGTGTGGCAGCCATATTAGAACAGGAAAGAAGGCTATACATACAATAATGATAATAATGAATTCAAAAGTTCCAAGCACAAGAAAATATATATATAAAAGACCAATCTCCCTGAGAATTAAACAAAAAAGTAACTGCAAGCCTGATGATATAGGAGCGTCTGCACCATATTGGCAAGCGATGCAACGCTCAACTACTGCCCTGGTGCTGCATAACATATTTCACTATCATTCACCCACTCTTTGCTCCTATTACATTTATGCTGGTGATTATAAACACTGGGTAAAACCACCGAACAGATCCTGCAGCGCCCTGTTCTTACCTTTGCCAATACTCCACTTTTCCATGTGGAAGGTCATAGGTTCAAAGGTCACAACTTTTTGTAAAAACATTTTGGGAGAAACATCTGCTAGAAAGTCTCCTCTTTGCATTGATCAGTGTAGTCAGAATCATTTGCTTGAAAGCATTTAATTTGAAAATTGTCGAAACTTTGCCCAACTGGCATAAGACAAATTAACATTTTAATTCCAACCTAGAATATTTTGGCCAAGGTGTCTTCTTCATATTCTAGGTTGAATATTCACCATACTCTAATGTATAATTAAGTATTATATAGATTTATGGATTATGCTAGATTTATCAATAAAGTGGTTTTAATAGATTCATTCAAAAAGTGTTTTCGGACAAAAAACTCAAATCATTTTGTTTTTCAATTATATTTGTTCAATCAGTTTGCTTTTCTACCAATTGTATTCTACCTAAACACCTTCTACAGTTCTCCTGCAGGATAAAGACATTTAACAAAATTAGCCTGAAGTGATCTATAAGCACTAAAGGGATAAAGATTCACTTGATGTCATTCACTGTGGCTCTATTGCTTTCTTGGTAGGTTTGCACTATATAGATATCAATACATACATGCACATCACTGCTGTTGAAGGGCCTCTAAAGTTATACACAGTTATCCAGTTATCCATAGCACATCCACACAGCTTTACATTACTTTCCTGACTCTGGCACCCAAATGTAAAGTGATTCATTAGTTGTACTTCTCGGGCAGCATCCATCGAGGATGAAGGTCATTGTCGGAACCTTTGTTATATTGGACCACCCGAAGCAAAGGTTATTACAGTTAGGTCCTAAAAATACCCTTTGAGAGTATATATGGTCCTTATGCTCAGAAAAGTGGGCCTGATTAATGAACTCTATTTTGTAGTACGTGAAGTAGTACTACAGTAGTACTAGTTACTACAAACTGCAGTTCACACACCTATGGATGGAAATTTCCACCTCTCCTATATTTTCTTTTTTTTTTAAACTTGTTTTTATTAATCACTGCTTCCAATCTATCCAGAACAAGGACATACATGTACATTTTCAGGATCTATAGCCAGTATACATCCAGTGCTGTTAATATCCCATGGCTGTGCACAGACTCACTACTCATGAGCCGAGTTACTCTCATTCATAGCAGCAGTACAATTTTGTTAACAATAGGACCAGCATCCTAAACGACATAGGAGCAACAATAATCACAACAGGGAACCCCCCTCCCCTCGTCCTCGTGGCAGCAACGGACAGGTGGCACAGTACCTGTTACCTAGTGAGAATACTAGCGGTGCACTCATAACTTGTTTGTGAGTCATGCGTTCGTGGTGTGAGAGGGTGCGCGTGACAGCGTTGCCTCAGGAGGTGTTAGAGTTGGCACAGTGTTCGGTGAACTATGTGTGCTCTCGTTCTCACCCTCATTCGTAGTTGTGGACACTTCAGTCAACATTTGCCCCCATTCTAGGAGATCACTCTCCGCATTCTCATCTGTCTGTACTGCTATGAGTCGACATTCCTCAGCTACCCCCCACTCCTGCAAACCATCCCTCCACTTTTTCCACGCAGGTGGTCCTGAGTGTATCCGATGGATCGCTATCCGCTGTTTCACCAAGACCAGTCCTAGTGGCGCAAATTTATAGCACATCCTAGTCCCTTTCTTGGGTGTCGGAAGCACTCCCAGAAGACAGTGTTTTATGGAAGTGTCAATAGGCACCGTCGTAGCCATGCTAAGAGATAGCACCACCTGGTGCCAATGCCACTGCAGATGCGGACAGTTCCAAACCATGTGCAAAAATCTGGCGGGGTCCGTGCCACATCACGGACATGTAGAAGACAACCCTTCAAACATTCTTAGGTGACTTTAACCTCCATTGGAACAATGCAAATGATCATATTGTAGGCTGTCTTAAAGAGTTTCTGTCAGAACAGGAGCTATAGCAATTCTGTGACAGCCCAACTCATATCAAGGGAGAGACTCTGGACCTCATTATTGCAAAATGAAACATCGTCCTACTTGAATCCATCACCCCATGCGATTGGTCTGATCACTATTACATCCTCTTCTACATCAACAGGGAAGCTACTCAAAAAAGGGGCCAACCCGCAAAAATTAGGCAATGGAAAAGGAACTTACAAAATATCAACCCCATCACCTTGGTAAACCGCTGTAACTCTGCTCTGACCCTCATGGGGGACATGACTGATGTACATGACCTCACAACCTTCTACAATTCTTCGTTACTCGAAATCCTGGACTCCACTGCGCCCCTCCAGGAAAAAAACCTCTCCTCTAAGATTTCCAAACCTTGGTTCAACGAGGGCCTGAACTCGGAGCGTAGACATCTAAGAGTTGCAGAGCGTCTATGGAAATCGGCTCCTACCACTGACAACCTTGAGCTCCTTAGAAAGCTAAGGAATTCTTACAATAGAAAGATTCTTAAGGCAAAGGCAGACTTTTTCAGAACTCAGCTGAATCAAGCTATCAACCGTCCAAAAAAAACTCTTTGAAATCGTCAAGCTTCAATCATGCAATACAACTAACTCTAGGGAATTAAACGACCTGGCCACACCTACCTGTGATGTGCTTGCCAATTTCTTCCACGAAAAGACTGGGAACATCGAGCTTGACTTACATTCCAGGATGTCGCTACCGCAAACTATGGTCCAAGATCCTAACTGTGGCGATCTATTCAAAGCTCATTTTAATAATCCAGGGGAAATCACTAAAAACAATGCCTCATGGCACACCTTTTCGCAAATCTCTCAACAAAGCATCAACAACACGCTTCAAGCAATCAACCCTTCCAATCATTTCTCTGACCCCCTGCCTCCTTCCCTGTTCAAAACTTTAAAAACTTCGATCCTACCATTATGGGCTAAAATTGTAAATGCTTCCCTGAGTCAAGGTGTCATTCCGGACTGCCTTAAAATAGGGCAGGTCACACCCATTCTAAAGAAAGCAGACGTCACTCCATCTGATCTAAACAACTACCGTCCAATAACCAACATCCCCACTCTGGCGAAACTTTTGGAGAAATGTGTACAAATTCAACTTTGCAACCACATTGAGCATTACAACCTCTTAGACAGTCACCAATCGGGCTTCCGCCAAGGACACGGCACAGAATCTGCTCTCACTCATATTATGGATGACATACTAAAAATGCTTGACCGCAATGAATCATGCTTATTGATACTTCTTGACCTGTCCTCCGCCTTCGATACGGTCAAGCATGACAACCTTCTGTCCCTATTGAAAAGTAGGATGGGTCTCTCAGGCACAGTGTTGTAATGGTTCTCCTCCTTCTTGAATAACAGAACTCAAAGAATCAAGATGAAGAATTCACTCTTGCTACCCTCTATGGTCACCCTTGGTGTTCCTCAGGGATCTGCCCTATCACCCATTCTTTTCTACCTCCTAATGGAGGCTTTGGCGAACGCACTGAAATCAGCGAACAGCCTATATCACCTGTACGCAGATGACACCCAGCTGTATCTGAAAATCACCTCTTCAGAAGACTAAATTGCCCTCAATACTACTCTACTGAACACGCAAAACTGGCTCACAAACAACCACCTCATGCTGAATACCAAAAAACCTGAATTCAGTCTCCTCTCGCCACCGAGCCACACACCAAAGCTAGACCTATGGCTAAAACACCTAACCTCCTTCGATTGTGTCCCTCTCATCATTGACTCAGCAAAATCACTTGGAATCACTATAGACAAACATCTGAATATGCAGTTGCACATTTCTATCGCCACCAAGGGTGCTAATCACATGCTGAGTATATTAAGGAAACTCAAACCCTTCCTCCCTCAGGCTGATCTGAAAATGGCAGTTCAAGCCTTAGTGTTACCAAGATTAGATTACGGAAGCACCACCCTCTGTGGTCTTCCTAAATACAAGCTGGCGCCGCTGAGAGCAGCACTGAATGCCGCGGCCAGACTAGTAGCAGGAACAAAAAGAAATACTCACATCTCGCCAACCTTGAAAGCCCTGAATTGGTTACCTTACGAGGCAAGAATATACCTTAAAGTGGCCTGCATGACACACAAAGCAATTCACAACAATACACCCAGCTACTTGGCTCTAAAGTTAGAAAGGTCTGGAGGCTGTAGACAACTGCAAAATGCGAACACTTTCCTTCTGAAACCTTCCACAAGAAGAGAACCGGTTGTAGAGCCTTCTCATGGATTGCACCTAAGATTTGGAACTCCTTAACTTCAGTAGTGCGTGGAATCACTTCCCTTACCGCCTTCAAAAAAGAAGTAAAAATACATCTAATGAACAAATACTTGCCTTAATTTTCAACTCTAGGATGTCACTGAGTCATTTTTATGACCCGAATGTCTTTACCTATCTCAGGGGAATGGACGAGTATATATATATATATATATATATATATATATATATATATATATATATATATATATATATATATATATATATATATATATATATATATATATATTCACTGAAAAAACCATAGGTTTCACACATGTTATAGTTAGCTGGACATTTTATTGATAAAAAACCAATGAAATTCCCCCGTTATAGTTAGTGCAGGCAACTATAACTCACGCGACCGCAATCCTCTGCTGATGCTAATACTGTATTTAGACACTTATTTGCCCATGTCTTCTTCCATTAAATTTTAGCTATACATATATTACAAATATTTTTTTTTCATAAAGACACATATGTCATCAGCAGAAGATTGCGGTCGCGTGAGTTATAGTTGCCTGCACTAACTATAACGGGGGAATTTCATTGGTTTTTTATCAATAAAATGTCCAGCTAACTATAACATGTGTGAAACCTATGGTTTTTTCAGTGAATTTGCAAGGTTTTTTAAATGCTAATTCCTAACTATAACGTGTGTGAAACCTATGGTTTTTTCAGTGAATTTGTACGTTTTTTTAAATGCTAAGTTACTTTACGCCATTCGTGGCGTGCGCGCCCAGTTAACGCAGTTCGTTCCGTGCGCGCACGGTGCGCTTCGCGCACCGTGCGTTCACAGTGAGCACGCGGTGCGCTTCGCGCACCGCGCGCCCACTTTACGCAGTTAGTGCCGTGCACGCACGGTGGTCACGCGGTGCGCTGCGCGCACCGCGTGCCCACGTTATGCGGGATGGGCCATGTACGCACGATGCGCTTCGCGCACCGTGCGCACATGGGGGACATATTATGCGCATCTTTGTGAAATTTATTCTTTGTTTATTTCTTACCGGTAATAAGCCATGCACAAATGGTGCCCTTCGGGCACCATTTGCACACGGGGTGGGGAGGGTGTGGATAATTTTTTTTAAAAATTGTTTTTACCGTACGCGTACGGTAAGCGTAATCGGCGATTTTCCGAAACAAAAAAACATTTTTTTTTGGGGCTTGGGGGTTGTTTGGGGGCCCCTATATCAATGCTGGGTGGTTAGGATCTCAAGAAACTGCCTCTTTAGACATTTTTTGGCATCGTTTTTGCTGCCCAACTCAGAGAGCGAGAGAGAAAATGGCGGCCGCCGCTTCCTGGTTTCGACCGATTCGAATGTTTACTAAGATCTAACAGCCAATCAAAATCGCGCTCGCGCACGCCACCGTACGCGTACGGTAAGCGCACCGTAAGCGCACCGTAAGCTGGCTCAGATATATATATTGATTTAAAGGCTATTTTCTCTGAATCTACTGAACAGATTTACACCAAACCTACAAAAGGCACTTCCTTGACCTGAGGACTACCTCTCTGCCAAATTTCAAGTAATTCTGTTCAGCCGTTCGGGCTGTAGCTGTGTCTAAAGGTCCTATGGAAAAATGCATGGGAAAAACGCGTTTTGGGACCCCCCTTTTATCTCAGCCCCCGCTTGACGAATCCCCCCGAGACTTTCAGGGTAGGAGTGGAGCGTAGCGCCCCACCTATTTTGAAAAATTCGCGAGGATTCGTCGACCGGCGCCAAAGTTATTCAAAATAGAATGTTGCGGATTTCCTATGGAAACGTGGTCCTAACTATAACTACCTACTGGCGACCGCCAGTAGGTAATATATATATATATATATATATATATATATATATATATATATATATATATATATATATATATATATATATATATATATATATATATATATATATATATATTTTTTTTTTGTAAGGCTATTAACACAGCTCATACTGATCATCAACTGTATGTTATGTAACGTTTAGCTGGCGGTGGGTCCCTCTTGGTTTTACTATACACTTTATATCTATTGTGAATCGATTGTGGTCTTAATATGTATGTTTGCTAGCACCATCACCTAATGTTCACTAACTGTCTATTGTACAACGTCCTGCAGTCTCACGGTCCTCTATGTTTGTTATTCATATATTTTGCTATTTCTTATGTACGAATTGACACTTTTGAATGTGTGCATACCACCTCATCCATTTATGTTCGTGACTGTAAAGCGCTCTGATACCCTCGTGGGTCACGTTTGCACTATATAAAACTTTATAAAGAAATAAAATAAACCCAGGGGTGAACCGTGCTCGCCGATGAGGGGTCAGGTATGTGAGGTGTAGGTAATAGAACTGGATTAACTTCTGATAGCTGTGCCAGTGCTCTCCTCCACTCACCATCTGTCAATGGGAAGGGCAGGTCATCGTCCCATCTCACCCTGATCCTGCCTAAATTCGCCCCCCAGTCCACCTTTAAACAGGATGGTTTTCTGGCAGTTAATACGGAGGCCAGAAGAAATCCCAAAGGAATTCAATATTTCCCGAGCCGCTGGGATCGCCCCTTCCGGCTCACACAGATAGAGGAGAGCATCGTCGGCATACAGGGAAAACACATGAATACGACTGTCTAACTCTATACCCTGTGGCGCCGTATCCCTGCGCAAGGGTATTGCCAAAGGCTCCATGGCCAGGGCGAACAGCAGTGGGAATAATGGGCACCCCTGCCGTATGCCCCATCCAACCTCAATATTTTCTGACATGTGTCTCCCAGTCCGCACTCTGGCCATCTGTCCACCGCAGCTTGACCCATGCTATGTACTCGCTTCCAAACCCCATTCTCTGCAGTACTTCCCAGATGTAATCCCACCAGAGGGTATTGTGAGACCGGCCTCGTGGCGTGGGCCCTCCCGACCAGCAAGTCACACTACAACCACGCCGAACCTCGTGGGCACGGCCTTCCGGCTTCCGTGGACCAACATCCCGAGGGCCGACCAGATCCCCAACACGCATGCCCGGCCGAGGGAGAACGAACCCCCCCCCCCCCCCAAACCAGACCGAGAGGCGCCGACTCTGTCACACCTCTGGTCTCTTCCCCGAGGGAGGTTTCGATCGGCCTCCAGGCCCCCGGTGAGCGGGCGCCTCTCCTGCTGGGCGTCTGGAGTCCCTCCCGGACACACCTGAACAGATCAAGGGGCTGAGCAACAGGAAACCCCGACACACCGCCCCCCAGGCCCCAGACCCCTCTCCGCGAGGACTCCGGACTTCAAAGAGGAGGGGGAGTATAACAAGGGGTGCTGAAGGGACGAGAGTAGAGAAGACCTGGACTGACGAGAGCCTGCGGACCTGGTCGCGGCTCGATCGCTCACCGAACAGAAAAACGCTATCCGAACTCTGAAACCACCTGAGCCCTGCGGACGCTGTCGCGGCTCCCCGAACTCTGAACCATCTGAGCCCTGCTGATGCTGTCGCGGCTCCCCGAACTCCGAACCATCTGAGCCCTGCTGACGCCGTCGCGGCTCCCTGAACTATGACTCTCCGGTGCCTGCTGAGTGACTCGCGGCCCGCTCCTCCAAGAGAATCGGCAGAGATTGCCGAGAGAAGCAACATGCCCTCAGCTCGAGGATTGAGAGCTGTGCGCCGGATACCTCGCAGAGACGCTGATTCAAAGACTGTCCCGCTACCCCTTTTCCCTCATCACGAGATCGCTGCCGCTTGTGGCATTAATTCTGCACCTGCCTGCCGGATCATAAAGATCCCTGACAACTACCGATAAAAGCTTATTGCCTTATAACGACCTACTGTGTGGTGTCCCTCTATCCGAAGAGAGAGTAAGCGCAGCGCGTGCGATCCTAGGTGCGAGACCCTTCCAGGAAGGGCCTCCCTGCTCTTGCTCGGCCTAATTCTGGGAAAGGTGGGCCTCAGGGTGGTCGGGAACTCATTCCGCAGCCTCCCCGGGGAACGCCTTCCAACATTTGGTGGCAGGCGACGGGATCCGAGCCAACACCTAGAGATCGTGCAGTAGACGGCTTACGCACTACCAAGAAGAAATGGAAGGAGAAACTTCCCTAGGTGCCGCAGGCACCAACCCAAGCACGGCATTTCAAAAAGACCAGTTAGAATCTTATACGCACCGAGAACTGAAACAATTTTGCAAAGACTTTGGAATCGCTACCACCGGACTAAGCACGAAAGAGGACTTCCAGGGGGCATTAAAAACCTGGGTCGAGGCAGAAACTCCCCGGACACAAACAGAAGGAGAGCCTCCCAACGAACCACGAAGCAGCCCGGGGAGGAACGGCGCCCCCGAGGGGGGCCTATCCCCAGAGGAACTAGCGGACCGAGAAAGAGGCCGCAACCACGAACTAGAACTAGCAAAACTAAAAATCGAAGGAGAGATAAAAGTGGCTGAGAAAAAACTGGCAGTGGAACAGTTACGCCTACAAGGAGAACTAGAGGAAAAGAAACGACAGAGAGAACACGAAGAAAAGAAACTCCAACTAGAGCACGAACGTAGCCTAAAAGAAATCGAGCTCAAGGCTAAGAGGGCGGAGGCCCGACCCTCGGAAACCCAACCCATCTCCTCCACCGTGGAACCGAAGGTCCACATCCCCAAAGATGTGGTGAAAGAATACTATAAGAACGACGACATTCAGCAATGGTTCAAGGCCTACGAAGTCGCCATGACCTCCCACCGAGTCCCGCAGAAAGACTGGGGGGCTGGGCTGTGGGGCCGGTTCCTGAGTGAGGGGAGAGATACCCTGCTGGACCTGCCCTCCACCGTGATGAACTCCTACAGTCACATGAAAGAGGCCCTGGTAGCCAGATATGGGCTCACCCCTGAAATGTACCGGCAACGGTTTAGAGACTGCAAAAAGATACCCGGTACCACCTGGGTGGAGTACGTGAACTTTTAGAGCCGGGCCTTGGACGGATGGATCAAGGGCAGCAAGGTCTCCACCTTTGAGGAGCTGTTCGACCTAATCGCATGGGAACACTTGGCCGCTAATTGCTTCGTAGAGCTGCGCCAGCACCTCCTGGACAGCAAACTCACAGACCCTCGGAAACTGGCCGTCGAGGCTGACCGGTGGGTGAACACCCGGACCTCCCGGGGCCCCGTGGGAGACTACGGTCGCCACAGTCAGGGACCCCCCCGCCAGAGGGGCGGAGGGAACCAAGGCCGGCAAAGGGAGCTCCCGGGGGGATCCCCGTTCAGCCCTCCCAGAGGACAATCTCCGCCCTTTCCAGCTCCACCTCCGCCCAGCACCGGGCCACCCGGGAGGCCGGGGCCCCGAGGGAGGATCACCTGTTTCCGCTGCCAACAGACCGGACACTATGCCAGTGACCCTCAGTGTCCCCTGTACCAGCGGACTGCCACCACAACCCCGCCGGCTCGACAGATGGCCTCTGTAGCCCTGGGGGAAGAGATGGAAGACTTCGAAGAATGGGAACCAGCCGCCATGGCCTTGGTCTCCCTAGGGGACCGGGAGATGGTCCCCGGAACGCCCCTGCCCGCCAACACGAAGAAGTACCGACAGCAGGTAATGGTCAACGGTCACCGCATCGAGGGGCTCCGGGACAATGGGGCGAGTGTCACGGCGGTCCATTGTCACCTGATTCCCGAGGATCAGATCCTGCCTGACGCCTTTTGCCCCGTCATATCATCAGACAATTCCGAGAGCCTCTGCCGGATGGCCCTAGTCCCCTTCGAATGGGGGGGAGTCACCGGCAAGTTAAAAGTAGCGGTCCGAACCTCCCAGCCCGTGGACTGCCTCCTGGACAACGACCTGGAGAACTCCCCGTGGGGACAAGTGGAACGAAGGGCCCACCTCGAGATGATGGGCCTACCCGAGTGGGTATGCGCCACCACGCGCTCGATGACTCTCCGGGCGCCTTCCTCCGAGGGGGGAGAGGCCATGCCCCTGAGCACCGCCACCATCCCCGAGATCCAGAATACACCACCAGAGGCCAACGACCCCCTTCTGGACGGACCAACCGATACCCGGCGAAGAATCCGGGCCTTCCGACCCCGAAACCCTGACCAAACTCGGGGACTTGCCAGAACTGGCCCCTTGGCCCTGCGAAGGGGGCCCCTCCCGTGAAGAGTTCTGCCAAGAACAATCCACCTCCCCGTCCCTCATTGGACCCCGACAACAGGCCGAGGCCCAAGCAGCAGGCGACCGGACCGGCACCCACTGGGTATACTGGGAGAACGGGCTGCTGTACAGCGAACAGAAGTCGGCCGAGTTGGGATCGGCCCGAGTACTAGTAGTACCCCTACGCTTCCGAAGTCTTCTCCTGGGCCTGGCCCATGATGTACCCCTGGCCGGACACTTAGGCCAAGATAAGACCTACCAACGACTCGTCACCCACTTCTATTGGCCCAAGATGCGAGCAAATGTGGAGGCCCACTGCAAGTCCTGCCCCACGTGCCAGGCCAGCGGAAAGAGTGGGGGCAAGTGCAAGGCTCCGCTCCAACCCTTCCCTGTCGTCAGTACCCCTTTTGAGCGGGTAGGAATCGACATTGTCGGACCACTGGACCCCAAGACCGCCCAGGGCCACCGGTTCATCCTCGTCCTGGTGGATCATGCCACCCGTTACCCCGAAGCCATCCCTCTCCGCACCGTGACGGCCCCCGTGGTGGGCCGGGCCTTGATGGGGATCTTCTCCCGCATGGGGTTCCCCCCTCGAAGTCGTGAGTGACCGGGGTACGAACTTTATCTCCCGGTATATGAAGTCCCTCTGGCAGCAGTGCGGAGTATCGTACAAATTCACCACCCCGTACCACCCCCAAGGAAACGGCCTAGTCGAGCGCTTTAACAAAACACTGAAAGGGATGATCATGGGCCTCGAGGAACCCCTACGCCGGAGGTGGGACGTCCTCCTCCCATGTCTCCTGTTCGCCTACCGGGAGGTTCCCCAAAAATCCCTGGGATTCAGCCCATTCGAACTGTTATATGGACACCCCATCCGAGGACCCCTGAGCCTGGTCAAGGAGGGGTGGGAAGCAACCCCCCGGGGGACCCCTCCGGACGTGTTCCGATACATCTTGGCGCTCCGCAACCAGACCCGAAAATTCCGGACACTCGCAGAAGCAAACCTCGAGGCCAGTCAAGAAGAGATGAAGCGCTGGTATGACCAGAATGCTACGCTGGTAGAGTTTCAGCCGGGCCAACAAGTCTGGGTCATGGCCCCGGTGAGACCCTGCGCTCTCCAAGATAAATGGACTGGGCCCTTCAAGGTGATCGAGCGGAAGAGCCAAGTCACATATCTCATCGATGTGCAGTCCCCGCGGAACCCCCTCCGGGTTCTCCACGTGAACCGCCTCAAGCCCCACTTTGTACGGACCGAATTAAGTCTACTCCTGGCCACCGACGATGGGGCCGAAGACGACACCGAGCCCCTTCCAGACCCCCTGGGGGCGAAGGAAACCGATGGATCCGTGGAGGGAGTGAGACTGTCGACCGCCCTCACAGCCCAACAGACCGACGACTGCCGCCAGCTACTAGGGCAGTTCGCGGATCTCTTCTCCCTGACCCCCGGGGTCACCAGCTGGTGTGTCCACGACGTGGACACCGGAGACAGCCCGCCAGTGAGACATCGGGCCTACCGGGTCCCTGATCGGGTCCGGACCTGCATCCAGACCGAGGTGGCAAAGATGTTAGACCTCGGGGTGATTGAACCCTCCGACAGCCCCTGGGCCAGCCCGGTAGTCCTGGTTCCGAAAGCGACTACCCCGGGTGTTGCACCCGAGCTGAGATTTTGCGCGGACTATCGAGGCCTCAATGCGGTCACCCGAGCCGACGCTCACCCTATCCCCCGTGCCGACGAACTCATTGACCGCCTTGGGGCCGCCTGCTACCTCAGCACCTTCGACCTGACCAGTGGGTACTGGCAGATTGCCCTCACCGAGGGAGCCAAGGAGCGCTCCGCCTTCTCCACCCCGGATGGGCACTACCGCTTTAGAGTGATGCCGTTCGGAATGAAAAATGCCCCGGCCACCTTCCAGCGGCTGGTGAACAGGGTCCTGTCCGGACTAGAGGGGTTCAGCGCAGCATACCTTGACGACATAGCAGTCTTCAGCTCCCAATGGACCGAGCACCTCCAGCACCTCCGTCAAGTCCTGCTGGCTCTACGCCGGGCCGGCCTCACCATCAAAGCTAGCAAATGTCAAATTGGGCACGGCTCCGTAACCTATCTGGGGCACCAGGTGGGGAGTGGGCAGGTCGCCCCCCTCCAGCCGAAGATCGACGCCATCTTGTCCTGGGAACCCCCTGCAACCCAAACGGAAGTCCAAGCCTTCCTGGGCCTCACCGGCTACTACCGAAGGTTTATTAAAAACTATGGCAGCATCGCAGGCCCTCTCACAGAACTAACCTCCAAAAAACACCCCAAGAAAATACACTGGACTCCCGCCTGCCAGAAGGCGTTCGACACCCTAAAGGCCGCAATGTGCGCGGCTCCAGTGCTCAAAGCACCCGACTACGCCCAGGAGTTTGTGGTCCAGACGGACGCCTCGGAACACGGCGTCGGGGCAGTCCTCTCCCAGTACGACGACAAAGGCATAGATCAGCCCATAGCCTTCATCAGCCGAAGGTTACTGCCCCGGGAACAGCGGTGGAGCACAATTGAACGAGAGACGTTCGCAGTAATCTGGGCCCTCAAAAGGCTACGGCCCTACCTGTTCGGAACACACTTCCGAGTGCAAACAGATCATCGACCCTTGCGGTGGTTGATGCAGATGCGAGGGGAAAACCCCAAGCTGCTACGCTGGTCCATCTCTCTCCAGGGGATGGATTCCACTGTGGAACATCGCCCCGGGACTGACCACGCCAACGCGGACGGCCTGTCCCGATTCTTCTGCTTCAGCGAGGAGAACTCCCAAGTGGATGGGTAGTTCTCCCCGCCTTTCAGCTGGGGGGGGCACGTGTGAGACCGGCCTCGTGGCGTGGGCCCTCCCGACCAGCAAGTCACACTACAACCACGCCGAACCTCGTGGGCACGGCCTTCCGGCTTCCGTGGACCAACATCCCGAGGGCCGACCAGATCCCCAACACGCATGCCCGGCCGAGGGAGACCGAAACCCCCCCCCAAACCAGACCGAGAGGCGCCGACTCTGTCACACCTCTGGTCTCTTCCCCGAGGGAGGTTTCGATCGGCCACCAGGCCCCCGGTGAGCGGGCGCCTCTCCTGCTGGGTGTCTGGAGTCCCTCCCGGACACACCTGAACAGATCAAGGGGCTGAGCGACAGGAAACCCCGACACACCGCCCCCCAGGCCCCAGACCCCTCTCCGCGAGGACTCCGGACTTCAAAGAGGAGGGGGAGTATAACAAGGGGTGCTGAAGGGACGAGAGTAGAGAAGACCTGGACTGACGAGAGCCTGCGGACCTGGTCGCGGCTCGATCGCTCACCGAACAGAAAAACGCTATCCGAACTCTGAAACCACCTGAACCCTGCGGACGCTGTTGTGGCTCCCCGAACTCTGAACCATCTGAGCCCTGCTGACGCTGTCGCGGCTCCCCGAACTCCGAACCATCTGAGCCCTGCTGACGCCGTCGCGGCTCCCTGAACTACGACTCTCCGGTGCCTGCTGAGTGACTCGCGGCCCGCTCCTCCAAGAGAATCGGCAGAGATTGCCGAGAGAAGCAACATCCCCTCAGCTCGAGGATTGAGAGCTGTGCACCGGATACCTCGCAGAGACGCTGATTCAAAGACTGTCCCGCTACCCCTTTTCCCTCATCATGAGATCGCTGCCGCTTGTGGCATTAATTCTGCACCTGCCTGCCGGATCATAAAGATCCCTGACAACTACCGATAAAAGCTTATTGCCTTATAACGACCTACTGTGTGGTGTCCCTCTATCCGAAGAGAGAGTAAGCGCAGCGCGTGCGATCCTAGGTGCGAGACCCTTCCAGGAAGGGCCTCCCTGCTCTTGCTCGGCCTAATTCTGGGAAAGGTGGGCCTCAGGGTGGTCGGGAACTCATTCCGCAGCCTCCCCGGGGAACGCCTTCCAACAGGTATCAAAGGCTTTTTCAATATCCAGAGCGACTACTGCCGCCCTGAGATTTGTGTCTGCGACCGAGTGGAGGACATGTGACAGTCTACGTAAGTTCAAGTGCATTCCTCTCCCAGGCATGAACCCGCATTAGTCCTCATGCACCAAGGAGTTCACCACTCTCCGCAGTCTGAGAGCCAGAACCTTGGCCAGTAACTTAGAGTCCACTCCCAGCATGGACAAGGGCCTGTATGAGGTGGAGTCCTCGGGGTCCCTGTCGGGTTTGGGGAGCATGACAATCTGTGCCTCACGCATAGAGTGGGGAAGGACTCCAGCCTGCTTAGCCTCTGGCAGTGAATCTAACAGTCGTGGAAGAATTACTTCAGCATACGCCTGATCAAATTCAACTGGGAGACCATCGGGGCCGGGCGCCTTACACCTGGCCATCCTCACAGGGCTGCCTGAAGGTCCTCCAATTGTAGCTCCACCTCCAGTTCCTCCTGCTGGTCACCCGAAGGCCGCGGTAGCGGAACCCCCGGAGTAAGTCACACCAGCCCGAGCCAACGTCACCCGTGCTCCCGTGGTATGTGTTCACCAGGTGATCAAATAAAACTGCATTAACACCGAACCTCCCTCGGGGCGGTGTAGTGTAAGAACCAGCGGGGGTGGGCGTTCATGTTTTAACAACTTTGCAAGCAATATACCCAATCTATCCCCTTCCCTCTGCAGTAGCTGCCGGTATTCCCTGTAGGTCAAGCAATCCAGTCTATCCCAGGTCTCCCCCACTACCTTGCGCCTGTAAGAGGGCATCTGAAGGCTGATCCATCACGCACCCCTCGCGTTGTAACCTAGCCAATGTGTCTTCCACCCCACTCTGCTCCGCCTCTAATTGTTTCCTTGTGCCCCCCACCCTAGACAGGCAGTCCCCCATAGTGAACACTTAAAAGTATCCCACTCATTGCTCCTAGTGCTGGTGGTAGACCATGTAGGAGAGTAGGGTCTGCAATCCTATGATCACCCAGATTTTTTGCTTTTGCTTCATTGGTTTACGACTTTCCCCGGCTGTGGGCCTGCCAATCAGACCCACAGCCTAGCTGTTCTCTCTCGAAATTAACACACATGTACATTAGGTGCATCCACTAATTGGAACTGGGCCGCCTTGTCAGTCCCTGTCTCAGCATACCACAGGTATCCAGGGCATCGGTGTACCCAGGGCCTACCCGGGGCTGAAGCATGTATTATGCCACCCCTGGAATGGCCGCCCAAATCTGACACAACTGGCTGCACGACAGCTGGGGCCACGTGGTGTAATCACCCGTTGCTGTAGGTGTAGTATTCCTACACCTAAAACCTAAAATGGACACATGGATTCCTATCAGTCACTCCTATAGCAGGCCTTATCAATCCTGAAGGCAGAGTGCCGGGAATCATGTGGGACGGTGCTCTGGCGCGAGCTGAGCCCGTCGACGGCTTGCGGAACCAAGTCCTAAATAGCCGTTCCATGGTGACGCGGGCCAACTACTTTTAAGGCATTTGCTAACTTTGGCCTCACATCACCTATACATGTCGAGTAAGGTGTCATACGAATGGGAATCCGAACCCCTCGCCAGTTCTGGTGACGGGGTTAGCATTCCCCCCCTTTTAGAGGGACACGACATGGAAGTAACCTTGAACCCCGGTTAAAGTTGACTCAAGCCTCAGCATCACAAAATGGATGCTGCCACCAGACACAAGTCTGACCTCCTGCTGCTGGGGGACCTTCCAGCAAGGGGAGCTTGGACAAAGGGTTTCCTGTCGAGGGCGGTGTTAGCACCGTCCCAGACAGGGTTTGTGTATCCCAGGTAGGCAGGGCTGAAAGGAAGGTGATTGCAAGTGGCACCCCGGTGCTCACTGTGCATAGCCCGGCTCAAACCAGTTTCGGGGGCACACCAGCCCCTGAGCTGGCGCGAAGCCGGACAAAGGTTAGGGGTGTAACCACCCCCCTCCTGGCTCCACCCATAGGTAGAACCTAGTCACGGGCCAGCCCCTTTTCTTAGAATAAAGGTAGGAGCGAGTCCCCTTCCCAAATTGGATAATCAGATAATCGGATAACTCCGAATCACGAACCACTTTCCACGAAAGTAACTCTTGACTATTTCTGAAGACTCTCCCTTGTGGCTAAGGAGTAGCCACCCTGCACCAGCAGGCACCACCTAAGCGCTTGCGGTTTGCTGTAAGTCTCTCCTACGGATCAAGACTGCCCAGCTCGACGAGACCCGAGTCCCTGCCATCTCTGACCTTTTACCTACCTCATCAGCCCAGCTGAGAGACGTAGGTGTGACGAGACCTGCGGGACCGGCTATCTTCAGAACCTGCACGACGCTTATCTAGCACGCCCACCGAGGGACCCTCGAGTGAGTGCACCTAGGGTTTGAGAAGCCCTAACCCTGAGCAGCTCCAGCATCGAAGTCTGCCTCCCCAGCATCCCCGAGATCTGCGTGGGGGCCCTTCCGCTCCTTGCTGTTCACCGCGTTGTTCGACCACTTGCCGACCGGCTTGTGGCCCTCTTCACGACGCACCACGATTGTTTCATCACTAGTCTGGTTGCTCCAGACTGGCTCTTGCTCCCCTTCAACAGAGGAGTACCACGGATCCTCCTGGTCCACTCCCGACGCCATCTTGACTCCCCCGCTTGGGTTGCCACTGCCAAGATCCGCTGCCCCTGCCTGGGCCCAGCATCATCGACAGCAGACACCTTCGTGGGACAGCTCGCCCTCCATCCTGGTCGCCGCCGCGCCTCCTGGCCCGAGGAACAGCCGAGTCCGACGTCACCCACTCACCTGGTCGAGGTGACTTCAGCCGGTACCCTCCTGGTACCCACACGATCGCTGGCTAGCGGTTGAGAACTGAGTCCCCTCTGCTTTCAGGTTTCCTTCATCACCGATCCAGGCTTGGATCGCTCTGAACATCGTCACTGGTCGCCTGCCAGCAACTGCTTCTTTCAGGCTCCTGAGACTACACGAGGACTCCCGACATCTTGCCGAACTTCACGCAGCCGCAGCCTCCGGGCTAGGTAACTCGAGCATCTCGGTGCTCCATCGCAGGTTCGCTCTACAAGTGTCCAGTTCCTTTTTCGTTTAGTCCCACTGATCGGATCACTCCGGAATCAGTACCTCCAGACTCTAACCATTCGCATTTCACTGTTAGTGTAGATGGTTTCTCGTGCCCCTCGGGCATTTGTGTAAACTGTGCAACTGAAGTATTTTCCTAAGAGTTTTGTAGTGTGCTTAGCTCCCTGACTCCTAACGAGCCAGGGTAGTCTTGTTATAAATAAATATCCTTTTATTTTCATAACAACTTGTGTGGTGTCCTTTCACTTGGTGTTCAAGGGGTATATGTGATGGTAAACAGCTGGCTTAACACGCCCTCTAGAGTTTAGCCTAAGACTGCTCGTATCCACGCTACTAGGATAGCTGGTCTACAAGGTTGACTTACAACCAATCATCAATAAGGGTCGTTTGGAATGATACACAGTGTCTACTAGAATAGTGAGCACTACATATCAGGCCAACTTCTCACATTGGTGAGCAGCGGTTGGGATTTGAGCTTGCTGTTGTTTTACCACACACGTATCCTAAGAATATCGCAGTGAAAGATCACATAAGTACCCAGGTACATATAACTTAACTTAGAATACTCCGAGTTCTGCTGAACCGGCTGTTGTAGTGTAACAGGGCTTAGCACACCCTGACTACAACTCTTAGCAAGGGATCAGTAGGTAAACACATAGTGTAGGTAGGTGCAACACTTACACCTCACTAGAAAAGCATGTCGATCCACGGAGAGTCTTCGCAGACTCCCTTAGTGGTCAGTGACCCTCCACAGGTCGTGTCACGATATGCAACCCTTAGCTTCAAGGAGATGCGACAACTGTGTGCCTCCAGGAAGCTAAACCAGGGTTCTAACCCTACCATCGCAATTCTGATAGGTCTCTTAGAGGCGTACGATGCTAGGAGGTCCTCTAACACAGGTCCCCCCAGTGCAGATGGGAACATGCCGCCCTTAGAGGGAACCCTCGGTGACCCAGACCTCGACCTCCGCACAGAGGACGAGGACGAGTTGTCGGGAGACGAGGCAGACAAAGGTCCAGTGGTAGTCGTCAGGCTTACAAGGACCAACTTAAGCCGGCATGAGAATGGAGCTGGGGGAGCCCCGGGCCCACGCTCAAGCAGGCTTAACCTTGGGAACGGACGAGCTAGGTCTCTCTCCAGAGGCTCTGGCAGATCGGTTCATACACATGTCTCTCAGGCATCTTCTCAGAGAGGAATGACTTCCCCTCAGAGGAGGGAGCATGAAGCGAAGATGCGGGAGGTCAATCTGAGGATCGAGCGGGAAGAACTTGCCCTCGCCAAAGAAAGACTTGCCTTGGCCCGAGAGCAGAAATTAAGCGGGTTAGATCCCGCTGGTGGCAACATTCTCAATAGAGAGAAAGACAGGGGTATAGACACTAGACACCTGAGTAAAATAGTGCCCCCCTTTAAACAAGGGGACGACATCCACAAGTGGATAACTGCCTTGGAGAGGGCCTGCACTGTCCAGTGCGTCCCCCCAAGTCAGTGGGCAGCTATACTGTGGCTTTCCTTTGAAGGTAAAGGAAGGGACAAGCTCCTCACTACAAGAGCTGAGGATGCTAACAACTACCAAGTCCTGAAGAACACACTGATTGATGGGTTCGGCTTAACCACGGAACAGTACCGGGTGCTGTTCCGGGACACCCAGAAAATTCAGTCTCAGGATTGGGCTGACTTTGTCGATTGTGCCACTAAGGCTTTGGAAGGCTGGTTGCTGGGTAGCAAGGTTACTGATTACACAGGATTGTACAATCTTATCATGCGAGAACAGATTTTAAATAACTGTCAGAACCAATTGTTGCATCAGCACCTTGTCGACTCGGATCTGACCTCTCCCCAAGAATTGGGAAAGAAGGCGGACAGATGGGTCAGAACAAGGGTCAAGCAGAACCAGAATCAGAACCAGGGTGGTCAGAAGAAAGCAGACCAAAAGGGTAACAAGAACGAACAAAATGACCAGAAGTCTTCGACAGGTCCCCAACAAACCAAAGAGGGTGGGGGTCAGGCTTCACAGAAGAAGAAGACTCAAGAAGGCCAGTCAAAAAGGTGGTGCCAATACTGTAAAAGTAAGACTCACTGGTTTAGTGAGTGCACCAAGAAAGGAGGGCAAACTCCTACCACTGCAGCCCCTAAGGCACCTGCGCCCCCTAGTACAGTCAGCAGTGGTAGTGCGCCTCCCAAGGCATTAGTTGGGTTAACCTTGGGAACCGAGGGGAGTGACGACTTAGTCGGCACGCTCACTCAGGCCGTCCTTGTCTGTACAGGGGATATGGATATGTCCCCTGATGCCAGTCCCAATACTTTGGGCAAATACAGACAGACACCTTTGATAAATGGAAGAGTGGCTCAGGCCTACAGGGACACGTGTGCCAGTGTCACCATTGTGACGCCTAACTTCGTGGACCCTGGACAGATCATGCTAGGTACCAGTTACCTAGTGACCAATGCCAGCAACGTCACTACCAATCACAGTATGGCAGTTGTTGATTTCTCCTGGGGAGGGGTAAGTGGCCCGAAAAAGGTTGTGGTTAGTTCAGACCTCCCCGTAGAATGTCTGTTGGGCAATGATTTGGAAACGTCACAATGGTCAGAAGTGGAGCAGAGGACTCACATGGAGATGTTAGGTTTGCCAGCACATGTCCTTGCTGTGACCAGGTCACAGGCCAAAAGATGCCCCACTGAACAGGTGCTGGATCCTGGAAGAACGGACCAGACACCTTCCAAGAAAAGGAGCAGTAAGGGTAAGGCTTCGCCTTCCCCCTTGCCCCAGGTCGTGGATCAAGTCTCCGAGGAGGCTGACCTTAAAGAACTGAGGGAAACTGAGCCGCAAGAGCTTGAACCTGGTCAGGTTGAGTTTCTGGGCTCAGGGGGACCCTCCAGGGAAGACCTGGGGAAGGCACAGTTAGACTGCCCCTCACTTGAACCCCTCAGACAGCAGGCCGCTGCTGAGGCTGCAGGGAACGCCACAGGTACCCACAAAGTGTACTGGGACGATGGACTCCTGTACTCCGAGGCAAGAGACCCCAAACCTGGTGCGACCAGGAGGCTGGTCATCCCCTTGTCTCTGAGAGGTTTCCTTCTCACCTTGGCCCACGAGATTCCCCTTGCAGGTCACCTAGGCCAGAATAAGACTTGGGACAGAATTGTTCCACACTTTCACTGGCCCCACATGTCCGAAGATACGAAGGAGTTTTGCCGCTCCTGTGTCACTTGCCAAGCCAGTGGTAAGTCAGGTGGCACGACAAAGGCCCCCCTCATACCACTACCAGTGGTGGGGGTACCCTTTGAACGAGTGGGGATCGACATTGTCGGACCAATGGAACCCCAGACAGCATCAGGGCACAAGTTTATACTGGTGGTGGTGGACCACGCCACCAGGTATCCTGAAGCTATCCCCCTTAGGACCACTACAGCACCTGTGGTGGCACGGGCCCTACTTGGAGTGTTCTCCAGAGTGGGCTTCCCTAAGGAGGTCGTCTCAGACAGAGGTGCAAACTTCATGTCGGGATATCTGACTGCTATGTGGAAGGAATGTGGTGTCAACTACAAGTTCACCACACCCTATCACCCACAATGCAATGGGCTTGTTGAGAGATTCAACAGGACCCTAAAAGGGATGATTCACGGACTACCTGAAAAGCTTCGGCGGAGATGGGTTGTCCTGATACCCTGCCTCTTGTTCGCCTACAGAGAGGTCCCGCAGAAGGGGGTTGGCTACAGCCCTTTCGAGCTTCTGTTCGGACATCCTGTAAGGGGACCCCTTTGTTTGGTAAAGGAAGGATGGGAGAGACCTCTCAGAAAGCCGGCATCAAACATTGTGGACTATGTGCTCGGTCTCCGCTCGCGGATGGCGGAGTACATGGAAAAGGCGTCTAAAAACCTGGAGGCGAGCCAAGAATTACAGAAAGCTTGGCACGACCAAAAGGCTGTCCTGACTGTGTACCAGCCTGGACAGAAGGTGTGGGTGCTGGAGCCAGTGGCCCCAGCAGCTCTCAAAGACAAATGGTCTGGGCCCCACACGATCATTGAGCAAAAGGGAGAGGTCACCTACTTGGTAGACCTGGGAACTCCCCGGAGCCCCCACAGGGTGCTCCATGTAAACAGGCTCAAGGCATATGTCGACAGGGAGGGCATGGGCTTGCTCATGGCCACAGATGAGGGACAGGAGGAGGAGAGTGACCCTCTCCCAGACCTGCTCTCTCAGAACCCTGACGATGGATCAGTAGATGGTGTTGTCTTTTGTGGCAGCCTCTCTGGACATCAACAAGAGGATTGTAAACAGGTTCTTCAATCCTTTCGACATATGTTCTCTCTGACACCCAGTCAGACCAAGTGGTGTACCCACGAGGTCGACACTGGGGACAGTCTGCCCGTAAAGAGTAAAATCTATCGGCAACCTGATCATGTCAGAGACTGCATCAAGACAGAGGTGCAGAAAATGTTGGAGCTGGGAGTCATTGAACCCTCGGACAGCCCCTGGGCTAGTCCCGTAGTGCTCGTGCCGAAACCTCACACCCAGGGCGGTAAGAGAGAGATGAGGTTTTGCGTGGACTACAGAGGTCTCAATGCGGTCACTAAGACCGACGCCCACCCGATACCAAGAGCAGACGAACTTATCGACCGGTTGGCCTCGGCCAACTACTTAAGTACGTTTGACCTGACAGCTGGGTATTGGCAAATCAGGTTAGCTGAGGAGGCCAAGCCCAAAACAGCATTTTCTACCCCGGGTGGGCATTATCAGTTCGTGGTAATGCCCTTTGGTTTGAAAAATGCACCTGCCACCTTCCAAAGGCTGGTGAATCGAGTTCTCACTGGGTTGGACGACTTCTGTGCGGCGTATCTGGACGATATCGCTGTCTTTAGCTCCACCTGGGAGGATCACCTGGTCCACCTGAGGAAAGTGTTAGAGGCCCTGCAGAAGGCAGGCCTCACTATCAAGGCCACCAAGTGCCAGATAGGGCAGACACAGGTTGTATACCTGGGCCACCTTGTAGGTGGAGGCCAGGTTCAACCATTGGAGAGCAAAATACAGGCCATCCAGGACTGGGCTCCTCCAACCACCCAGACTCAGGTTCGAGCTTTCTTGGGCCTGACTGGTTATTACCGGAAATTTGTCAGAAATTATGGATCCATTGTGACCCCGCTAAACGACCTGACAAGTAAAAAGATGCCAAAAAAAGTTCAGTGGACAGCAAGCTGTCAGAAGGCATTCGATGACCTGAAGCAGGCCATGTGCACAGCACCTATCCTAAAGAGTCCAGACTACTCCAAACCATTTATTGTCCAAACAGACGCTTCGGAGCTGGGTGTGGGAGCTGTTCTATCGCAACTGAATTTTGATGGTCATGACCAGCCCATAGCTTTTATTAGCAGGAGGCTGACCCCCAGAGAGAAGAATTGGTCAGCTATTGAGAGGGAGGCCTTTGCTGTGGTTTGGGCCCTGAAGAAGTTGAGGCCATACTTGTTTGGCACTCACTTCAAGATTCAGACCGACCATAAGCCCCTCTTGTGGCTAAATCAAATGAAGGGTGAAAACCCCAAACTACTTAGGTGGTCCATTTCCCTACAGGGGATGGACTTCACAGTGGAGCATAGACCTGGCACTGATCATGGCAATGCAGATGGGCTCTCCAGGTATTTCCACTTAGAGCAAGAAGACTCACCTGGTCAAGGTTAGCTTATTGTCCCGAAGTTTGGGGGGGGGTCATGTAGGAGAGTAGGGTCTGCAATCCTATGATCACCCAGATTTTTTGCTTTTGCTTCATTGGTTTACGACTTTCCCCGGCTGTGGGCCTGCCAATCAGACCCACAGCCTAGCTGTTCTCTCTCGAAATTAACACACATGTACATTAGGTGCATCCACTAATTGGAACTGGGCCGCCTTGTCAGTCCCTGTCTCAGCATACCACAGGTATCCAGGGCATCGGTGTACCCAGGGCCTACCCGGGGCTGAAGCATGTATTATGCCACCCCTGGAATGGCCGCCCAAATCTGACACAACTGGCTGCACGACAGCTGGGGCCACGTGGTGTAATCACCCGTTGCTGTAGGTGTAGTATTCCTACACCTAAAACCTAAAATGGACACATGGATTCCTATCAGTCACTCCTATAGCAGGCCTTATCAATCCTGAAGGCAGAGTGCCGGGAATCATGTGGGACGGTGCTCTGGCGCGAGCTGAGCCCGTCGACGGCTTGCGGAACCAAGTCCTAAATAGCCGTTCCATGGTGACGCGGGCCAACTACTTTTAAGGCATTTGCTAACTTTGGCCTCACATCACCTATACATGTCGAGTAAGGTGTCATACGAATGGGAATCCGAACCCCTCGCCAGTTCTGGTGACGGGGTTAGCATTCCCCCCCTTTTAGAGGGACACGACATGGAAGTAACCTTGAACCCCGGTTAAAGTTGACTCAAGCCTCAGCATCACAAAATGGATGCTGCCACCAGACACAAGTCTGACCTCCTGCTGCTGGGGGACCTTCCAGCAAGGGGAGCTTGGACAAAGGGTTTCCTGTCGAGGGCGGTGTTAGCACCGTCCCAGACAGGGTTTGTGTATCCCAGGTAGGCAGGGCTGAAAGGAAGGTGATTGCAAGTGGCACCCCGGTGCTCACTGTGCATAGCCCGGCTCAAACCAGTTTCGGGGGCACACCAGCCCCTGAGCTGGCGCGAAGCCGGACAAAGGTTAGGGGTGTAACCACCCCCCTCCTGGCTCCACCCATAGGTAGAACCTAGTCACGGGCCAGCCCCTTTTCTTAGAATAAAGGTAGGAGCGAGTCCCCTTCCCAAATTGGATAATCAGATAATCGGATAACTCCGAATCACGAACCACTTTCCACGAAAGTAACTCTTGACTATTTCTGAAGACTCTCCCTTGTGGCTAAGGAGTAGCCACCCTGCACCAGCAGGCACCACCTAAGCGTTTGCGGTTTGCTGTAAGTCTCTCCTACGGATCAAGACTGCCCAGCTCGACGAGACCCGAGTCCCTGCCATCTCTGACCTTTTACCTACCTCATCAGCCCAGCTGAGAGACGTAGGTGTGACGAGACCTGCGGGACCGGCTATCTTCAGAACCTGCACGACGCTTATCTAGCACGCCCACCGAGGGACCCTCGAGTGAGTGCACCTAGGGTTTGAGAAGCCCTAACCCTGAGCAGCTCCAGCATCGAAGTCTGCCTCCCCAGCATCCCCGAGATCTGCGTGGGGGCCCTTCCGCTCCTTGCTGTTCACCGCGTTGTTCGACCACTTGCCGACCGGCTTGTGGCCCTCTTCACGACGCACCACGATTGTTTCATCACTAGTCTGGTTGCTCCAGACTGGCTCTTGCTCCCCTTCAACAGAGGAGTACCACGGACCCTCCTGGTCCACTCCCGACGCCATCTTGACTCCCCCGCTTGGGTTGCCACTGCCAAGATCCGCTGCCCCTGCCTGGGCCCAGCATCATCGACAGCAGACACCTTCGTGGGACAGCTCGCCCTCCATCCTGGTCGCCGCCGCGCCTCCTGGCCCGAGGAACAGCCGAGTCCGACGTCACCCACTCACCTGGTCGAGGTGACTTCAGCCGGTACCCTCCTGGTACCCACACGATCGCTGGCTAGCGGTTGAGAACTGAGTCCCCTCTGCTTTCAGGTTTCCTTCATCACCGATCCAGGCTTGGATCGCTCTGAACATCGTCACTGGTCGCCTGCCAGCAACTGCTTCTTTCAGGCTCCTGAGACTACACGAGGACTCCCGACATCTTGCCGAACTTCACGCAGCCGCAGCCTCCGGGCTAGGTAACTCGAGCATCTCGGTGCTCCATCGCAGGTTCGCTCTACAAGTGTCCAGTTCCTTTTTCGTTTAGTCCCACTGATCGGATCACTCCGGAATCAGTACCTCCAGACTCTAACCATTCGCATTTCACTGTTAGTGTAGATGGTTTCTCGTGCCCCTCGGGCATTTGTGTAAACTGTGCAACTGAAGTATTTTCCTAAGAGTTTTGTAGTGTGCTTAGCTCCCTGACTCCTAACGAGCCAGGGTAGTCTTGTTATAAATAAATATCCTTTTATTTTCATAACAACTTGTGTGGTGTCCTTTCACTTGGTGTTCAAGGGGTATATGTGATGGTAAACAGCTGGCTTAACACGCCCTCTAGAGTTTAGCCTAAGACTGCTCGTATCCACGCTACTAGGATAGCTGGTCTACAAGGTTGACTTACAACCAATCATCAATAAGGGTCGTTTGGAATGATACACAGTGTCTACTAGAATAGTGAGCACTACATATCAGGCCAACTTCTCACAGACCAGTTCTCACTGAAGTAATCTGATACGGTTTTCCCAAGTTCATCGCTGAATACTTGGTCTTTTAACACCTGCGCTTGCAATCTGCATATTGGGACTCTCGGCCTAACTCTCTCAGGTCCCCATTCCAACAGCACAGGGGTGTGATCCGATAGGACACTGCCCAACACCGTGATCCCACCCACACTATCGCACAGCTCATGGGATATCAGAAGCCTATAGAGTCTACAATATACTGCACGGGCCGGGGTGTAACACGTGTACTGTCGCTCTTTTAGGTGTGTTTCACGCCAGATATCCACACACTGAAGCCTGCCCATCACTCCTCTCAGGGCTTCTGACATATTCGGCTTAGTGTGGTGTCTGGGAGGGTGTCTGTCTAGTGCACCATCTAGGATTTAACTAAAGGCGCCCGCCCATACCACGGGGATCCCGATGAATGGCAGCAACCGATCCTCCAGCTTACCAAAGAAGTATGCGTCATCCAGGTTTGGGGCAGAAACATTCACCATACACACCTCCATTCCATCCATATCCATGTGCACTATTACATATCTACCCACTATGTCTGCTTCATAGCTGCAAAGCTCAAACGGGACTTGTGGAGCTATCCAGGTGCCCCCCCCTTGCATAGGAAGAGAACGTAGATGCGAACAGTTGTCACCTCCATTTTTGTGAAGTTTCTGTATTTCCATGTCAAATAGAAGAGTCTCCTGTAACATAGCCACCTGTGTACCCTGCCGCCATAAATACGTCTGTACCCTATGACACTTTATAAATGAGTTTATCCCTCTCACATTCCATGGTATGGTTCTATAGTGTCCCATAGCAATAGCTACCACCAGCCTCAGTCTTTGTGTAATCAACCTGTCTGCCACTGCTGTTACTGGCAAACACCCTCCCACTTAGAACAACAAAAAACCCCAACCCCCTGGGTAGACACTGTTTTGAACTGATGTGCATCCCTATTCTAACCCCAAACATAGCACCCACCACTCCAATTGTACATTGTTGTATCCACAGCACAGTCCCCATCTGTACAAAAGTGAATATCAACAATAACAAAAACCCACGCACACTCCTCTCAGACACCCAGCCAAGCGCACCATCACACCCACTACCCATGAACATTTCTGTTATCTCCACTATTGGGACAAAAGTGTTGTGCCCCACCTGGACCACTGGGGCGTCTGTCAGCTGAGCCCACCCTAGCCCAATCGACAATGCCTCCCACGCATACTGCAGTCACTCATGGCCAAGCACTTCAACACTCACTTCCCCAGTCAGAAAAGTTATCCGCCCAAAGAGAGAGAGGTTAGAACGAGAGATAAGAAATCAAGAGAACAATAAAGATGCAGAGGTAGTAAAAAGGGAAATAGAAAGAAAGAGGATACAGAAGGGGGGGTGAAAGATGATGCCCACCCGCACCATATGTTTGAACCATCCAGCTACCCCATGCTAGCATTAGGAGATTAGAAAACTGAGAGGTGGGGGGAAGGAGAAAGAAAATGAACCCTCTAAAATTCAAACCCACGCACCTTCAAAAGGGTCGAAGGCACACATTTATGTCCCAACAATACCCGTATCTGGGTTACTTCATTCATTACCATGTTTACCCTGGAATGTTCATGCAGGGTCTGTTTGTTGCGGGGTGTCCTCAATAATCTCGCCCATGCTTGTGTCTGAACCCGTGGCTGTCACCAGCTCGACCAATGCTCAGGCCACGTCTTGTTCAGCCTGTTGAGTCTCCAAATCTATCCTGGGGGATCTCCTGCCCTCGCTCCCCGAGTCAGCCGCCTCCAACTTCAAGGACCCATCCTGCTACACCACCACTCTCTGCGTTGATCTGGAGCTTTTTCTGCGTCTTCTAGCGCGACCTCTACCAGTTCCACCCTGAGGGTGCACCAAGGATCTTGCCACCACTTGCCCCCCTCCTCAGCACCCTTCCTTCACCATGTACCTCCAACCAGTCCCACACCTCCTCCGGTGTCGTAAAAAAGTATGCGCGATCAGCATGCAGGACTTTCAATTTTGCTGGGTAGAGTAGCATGTACTGAAGGTTTATGGCTCGCAATTTTTGCTTGACTCCGAGGAAGGATGCCCTCTGCTGTTGTACCATGCGGGTGTAATCTGGAAAAATGTGAATTGTCTGGTTATCGAATGCCGAATCCCCCTCCCGTCGCGCTGCCCTGAGGATACTGTCCCTATCCCTATAATTGAGAATCCGGGCGATGAGGGTCCTGGGTGGGGCCCCTGGTGGTGGAGGCACAATGAGCGCCTGGTGTGCACGCTCTATAATGAAGACGGAGGAAAGCTTGGCAGTCGGTAGCGCCTCCCTGATCCATTTTTCAAGGAAAAGTTCTGGTTCCCTCCCTTCGGCCATCTCTGGAAAACCTACGAAACGCAGATTACATCTGCGGGACCTTCCTTCCACATCCTCCGCTCGGCGCTCCAGGGACATCGTTTTTAGTGAGAGCTCAGTTTAGAGCCACCTTTGGGGTCGAGACCTCCTCTCGCAGCTCACTGTTTGCTCCATGGCCAGCGACCGTTCTCCAAAGATCCGCCCTCAGCAAACCCACATCCCGGGAAACCACATCTATCTTTGCCTGCACTTTTTGCACTGGCGGATTCAATAGCAGCCAAACTCTGGGGTCCTGTGGGCTCAGGCTGTGTCACATCTCCCCCGTCAACATCTCAGGCACCACAGCAGTCTTTGGGGGCACACCCGGAGCCATATAATGGTCCATCTTTGTTTGTTGGGCAGCCCCCGGTAGGCGATCCTTGACCTTGCTGGATATTCTGCCCGAAGTGTCCACCGACTCTCAGCTCCTGAACCCCTCCACCAGCACACAGTTCGTAGGCCATGTCATGTGGAGTGCACTTATGGGAGCACCGATCTACTGCTTAGAATGTCAGTGCAACCAGAATGGCGGACCCCCGTCTGTGAGTCTCAGCCAGTACAGGTAGTCACTGCGGCTGCTGGGAATCAGGTGCCTCGGGGTAGACAGCGACCTCCAGCCCATCCAGGGTCACACCCACATCACCTGCATCCTACGCTCATATGGGGCCCAGCATTCAGGTCCCTCCACGTGTCCTACCACAAAATGCTAAGCGTGTCCAGCGTTGTTGCCCCCCCAGAGGCGCCACCTCACCTCTATGTAAGACCACAGTGCACCCGACTGGTGCTTTCTCTCAGGTCCCAGGGGCTCTCGTGCCCTGCAGTGATTCAGTGTAAGGGGGGGGCCTGGGCAAAGGTGATCCTTGCTCATGGAATCGGCACCTGATTCTGAGGCCTCAGCTTTGGCCGTACGGGGTGTCTCCACGGCTCACCGCAGGCAGTGTCAGTGTAAACAGGGGGCCGTCAGTCCATCGGCCAAAAATCCCCGGGAATTCGCCCACTCTGAGGAGACAAGGGGCGAGGCAATCCCTCCAGGCTACACAGTCACCAGGGCCGTCAAGGGATACCCCAGCGATCTCACAGTGGCCCTCAACTCACCAGTCCTTACCAAGGTCGAGCTCCACCTGGGCCAGCCCTCTCTGCCCCAGCGACCCATTGCGTACTCCGCGGAAGCACTCGTGACACCGTCCGAGCCACCACCAATTTCCGCCCCTAGGACGGGCCGCGTCAACCAGGACTACTTTGATGACTGTCCGTCGCCCCCCCCCCCAGCAACAAATAGAGGCGTTTTTAGACATGGGGCTCCGGACGGGCAGAATCTTTCATGATATTGTCGCAGGCGGGCACGGAGCTCCTTTAGGCAGCGTCCGCTCCCATCGCCATGTTGGCCACACCCCCCCTCCCATATTTTCTTTTGAGATATCTCAGCACATGTAAGTTTACTACTTAGGGCCGAATTAGGATGTTGTTAGGAAACTGTCCCCAGCGAATCGGTTCCAGACTAGTTTTCAAACTAATCGGGTCCTGCAAGTCCGGACGACCGATTACGATGCTTCCCAACATCGTTCGGTCGGACTCGCATTGACTTCAATGGGAGCCTGTGTTCTGAACAAGAACACAGGCTCCCATTGAAAAAAAGGGGTGGTTGGGGAAAACCTTTCATCCTGTGGCGGGCCCCCCATGGTGCCTGCCACATTGTGCATGGTTGGGAAGAGAGGTCCCTTGGGTACCTCCACGGGTTACAGGTCGACCGGAGACACGGACTCGGCGTGTCTGTAAGTACACGAATGCCTTAATATTTCTTTGGTAACATCTTTTAACTATTAGAAGGTTTTTACAGAAACGTCATTTTGCATGTGGCTCGAGTAAGAGAAGGGGCTTACATAACCCTGGAGTTTTGTGTCTATGATCATAACAATCTACTAGCTCTCTTAATATACCATTACAGAACGCAAGGAACCCCTTGCGTAAGCTACCAGGAACTGCAGTGTGCTATCCTATGGAATTGATAGGGTAAGTTCACACAGCACGCTTGTTTCCTGTCCCAAAGCAAGCTTTTAACTATCCGACACTTTGTGGATTGATCACATCACGTGGCTTGTGTTTTTGTTTTATTACCACTATGAATAGTGTGCACCGTCACTGCAGCTGCACCAACTAGTTCACGAGACGCACCTTTTAACACATAACAAATTGTTTTCGTGCATTCTATAACCAACCTGGTCTTCATCTCCTCCCTTTCCACAGTTAGACCGAGTTGCAGGTAAAATACCAGCTACCAAAACGAATGCTTACTGTAATTTGGATATACAGTTTGAATGTAGATAGAATATACGAGGTCCTGACGAATCGCTAGAGTAATCCTCAGTTAGAGCGAGAAACATGTTGACCCCAGATGAGGCAGTGTCTATAACCTAGCACATTGATCTACGGTACTAACACTTTACCTCATATATATTTTTTAACTAGGTAAGGAGGCTTCATAATAAATTAATTGAGAAAGTACTCCCTTCCCTATTTTATCTCCCACCACCTTCCCTTCATCTACATCAGAGTAGAGCCCCTCACTCCCACCTCACCTAACGGCCGTTTGGATAAAAGATCTCCATAAGAGCGCTCCCTAATCAGGAGCCCGTCGGGTATTGCACCAGCCGACTCGACGTGGAGCAGCCCGATGATGAGGCATTACATCCTGATGGGTGCGTGTGGCATGACATCCTGATGGCTGTGTGAGGGCTTCCATATCCAACCTTGTGGCTTCTATACGAACTTTATGCACACCACATGGTCCGTCTCATTCACTTAAGGAACAGCTTCGATACTTCTTTGGTTGTATACATTTGTATGTCTCCAGATGAAGGGGGCCCACAATGGGCCCCCAAAGACTGATTCCAGCAGCTGTTTCATCTCAGGTAAACTGAATCGGAACGGCTGTCCGAATTGGTCATCGTAACCGCTCGTTCGGAAACCGTGTCCATAGAGCTGTACGAATCGGCTCTGAAAGACTCCTGCTGTCCGGATGCCTTTCGGAACCGATTCGGACTGCTCAAACAGTTCCCGGGCATTGTAATCAGTTGTTGGGAAATGTGCACGATTCGGTCGGAAACAAGGTTTCCGCATCGGATTCTGCATTACCGGACCCCATCCGGAGCCTTTTCTAACGACATCGTAATTGGGCCCTTAGTGGTAAATGTGAAAGGGACCTGGGAGGGGTGGGCAAAAGAGGAATAGCTACTCCTAAACTAGAGGGGTTTAGGGAAGGATAAGGATGGGTTTATTGAAGAGCAAGGAGGAGTTGACAGAGGGAGTTGCTTATCTAAACTCTCACCCACAGAATAGTAAGACCATTGCTACTGTTAAACTACACTTCTAAAGTAATTAAATAGATTATACGTTTTTTAAATTAACATTTAACTTGTTAAAAAAAAAGTTCATGTTGTTTAACTTTTAGTAACTATTAAAATGTAATTTACATTATTTAACCACAACTTTTAAATACATGTATTAAATATTAATTACAATAACAATGCTAGGTAGGGTGCTTTAATTTTGTTTAAAAAATAATATATGTAAAATAAATTAATATATTTGCAAAATATTTATTTTGAAGACATAAAATGCTTGAACATTTTATTTTATTAGCTATAGAGAAAATACTTCTTTTAATTTACATTTATATTTTACCATAAAATAAATACATATGTTTTTAAATTGATGAACTTTAATCATTTTCCCTATTCTTTTCCATAGAGAGCTCTCCACATTAGTTGCCAAGATCTCCATCACGGTGAGGAAGATCTCAGCCACCTACATGTAAAACGTTGTCACTTTACACTCGTAAATTTGACCCCGCCCCCAGGTTTCAAGACATGTAAGTGTACACTTTGGATAACAAGTGTATGAGTAGATTTACTTGTGTAAATTTACCTTTTTGAATAGGTCACACTGCCAGCCCTCTTGGTTGTCAAATGTGTGCATGGACACCTGACATTTGTTTAAAGCAAATTGTTGTGATCTTCATTATAAGATGCTTACTCTTAGCTGAACTAAGACTGCTAATGCTTAGCTTGTAAACAATAAACAATATTGTCCTGCCAAGAGAAATAGGAACAGAAACAGGAACAGCTGATGATGCAGCTGTTAATCATGTTAAGCTGAAGATAATTAGTACTCTGAGGTATCTCTTTCTGGATTAAATACAATCAACCACTCTGTTGGCTTTGTTTGCCCATTTCACAGCTGTCTTTCGAGAAATATTGCTACATGCACATTCAACATTTGCTCTAGTTCTGACTTCCGTCGTCCTCGCTTTTCTCCACATACTAACATTGATTTGCTGTTTCAGCATCTAGCGTAGCCCAAGAACATGAGCAGAAAAAGCGGGCACAGGAGCCAAAACACCTGTGGATCAGTCCTTGAAGGAAGTCCGCTGTGGCTTGGTTTTTCTGCTTCCGTAGGAGTGAGACGCCATTGCACCCCCGCCTCGCTAACAGCCCTCATGATACTATTGCAAATCTTTGTCTTGTTTTTGCTTTCCACTATGCATTCACAGTGTGGGAGGAGAGTACAGGATAGGACTCACCTTGGACAGCAAGCCAGGAATAGAACTGGCCTCAGTTGGCTAATGGCCTAGTCCTGCAGAAAGACTTATGCATTGCAAACCCCTTTCTTGTCCACGCCACCTTTGTGATGCCAGTGTTTTGCCTCCTTAAGTAGGCAGCCACAGAAGTGTCCAATCTTATCACAACCATTTTCCATCTTGCAAAATTAATACATCAACATTCAACCTATTTTCTAATAATATAGAGGGACATTTTTTGCCAGCTACTACTAAGTAGTTCTATTTTGTATACTTCAGTTTTACTTTTAATATATTTTTCTTTTTTTAAGTACATGCAACTCCACCATATGGTAATATTGATGCCATGTCTGATTATGTGAAAATGCATATATTTGGTTTAGCTATATATGTAGGGACTATAGTGTTAAAGGTAAAGTTACTTACCTCACTCCCTGATTACTGAATGAAATTCCTAAATGCTGCTCTTGGGAGTCTGGAAGTTTGAGAGTGTTCCTTTGTGTCCACGCAAAGCCTCTCTCCCATAGGAACTGTTAAATTATATTATTTTCATCAAAATTGTATTTGCATTTCAGCATGAACCTTGGATTACTTTACAACCATTTTTGTTTTTTTTTACTTAAATACAACTATTTGTACCTCTGAAACTACTACCAAAAAAATCAACTGCTATTATTTTTTTTGGCTTCCGAAACAGCCATTTCCCCTCATTCAAGCATTCTCCCCTCTTCCCATGCGCATTTCCCTGTCCGTTCTCTCACCTACTATTCTTTTTATGGCGGTGAAATTGGGCTGACGTTGGACCACATCACTGCAGTTTTAAGGAGTTTACACCATCCCTTAGTAAGAGACAATGTCCACAAAGAAATGTGCTGTTTACTTAGAGGTTTTTTGTTTCAAAAGCATAACATAAAGCTACTTTAGTGCAGCACTGCCTGTAGTTTAGTCAACCTGCACAATGGTCCTTTAAGTTAAAGGAGCCCTAATATTAGCCTCCGTGTCTTTAATACATTTATGATATTCATCCCACCTCTGCTGTGGAAAATCTGAATTATGACTCATTATGTGTCAAAAACCCAAGCAGACATCATCACATAAAGCAACATTCTAGAATTCTTTTTGTTGGTGATGCAGTTCTGGGTAAACCAACTTTTTTTTATTGCTTTATCTGATGGACCTTTTAAGACTACCTTTAGCGCTGCTAATTTTGGTGAATTCCTATATATTGGACAGTATGTTTAGAAGTTTCAATGGTTATTGAGTGTGTCATCCATCTGGACCTTGGCTTTTCCATCAGCAGCACTGCGTATACTGTGGCGTCAAAGCCATGGTTATGCAGCCATACAGCTATGTGTTTCATTGGAATCCTGTAGACGACCGGTACGGATAACTGGATTATGCATAAATTATAGAAAACTGGAAAGGAACAAAAGAGAAAACAACAGAAGTGCAATTTCAATGTATGTTAAACTTGGAAGGGGAAGAAATCATGAACACAACCTTGGTATAGGACTAAAATATTGAACACAGTAAAAAAGAAGCGCGAGAGTCAGTGTAAGGAACCGGAGAAAGGAGTGCAGATAAATGACTAAATCGAATCATTGGTATTGCTAGTGAAAACTGGGCAAATACATGCCGGAAAGCCTCAGACCTACTTAATCTGACATTTTGTCATCATTTAGCGCGTGCCTTGTCACTACCAAAACTATCTACAAATGCTCCACTCTGCTGCTTAATACAGGTTTTATCTTCTGACCATGTCATTACGAGCGAGAACCCTCACCACTGTAGAGCATACATGGTTTTAACAGGTGGCAGTCTGTAGGAAGGTGGAATCTGACTATATGGTTGCCCCCAACTTTTTGCCTGGTATTTGGATGGTTTTTGACTAGTCAGGCTGGGATCCTGCTATCCAGGACCCCAGCCTATCTGCTTCCTCCCTAAAACTGATGTGAGTAAATGGTACCCTAGGTGCCCATGGCATAGGTCCCTCAGAGGCCTACCAGGGGCTGCAGCACTTATTGTGCCACCCCTGGGACAGCCATACCAAATGACACCACCAGACCACTACTGTAGTCTGGGTAAGGTGGTGCTTGCACTCCTTAGAGGGATATAGGTATCCTGTATCCCACTTAATACAACACATATATCCTCATAGGTCACCCCTAGAGCAGGCCTTGCTAATCCTACAAGGCAGGGTGCTGAGATATGTGTGAGGGGGGACCCCTACCTGAGTAGGGCCCCTCTGCAACCTTCGTAAAATCATTACTGGGTTGTTTGTAGTGTAGCCATACATATACTCTTAACCGCATTATAAGTATATCGCGATAGCGTGATAACTTGAGAATGGCTACACAGAACCATATCGTGTTTGGTGTCAAACATGTAGGAATCATACCCCCAATCCAGCCATGGGACTGAGGGCATGATTCCCCCCTGCTAGAGGGGCGATATGGGAAAAGCGGCAGAATTTAGACACCAATTTAAAAGTGCACATGTAGTACAAAATGGATGCTACCCGCCACCCACATGACTCTGGCTGCCTGTTGCTGGGCAGAACTCCAGCCACGGCAGCTGGACAATAGGGATCCTGTTGCAGGGAGGTGTTCCCACCTCCCCAGACAGACTATGTGAATTGGAACTGGGTGGGTGCACCATAGGATGCCTTTCAGAGTTGCATGTAGGCTTCTCCAGTGCCTACATTCTGCATACACCGCCTAGAACCGGTTCAGGGGCATCCTGTCCCCTGCCCTGGCGGGAAACACACAAAGGGAGAGGGTGTAGCCACCCTTTCCCGCCTGACCTCTCATTGGTGGGCTCTGATCTGGACACTCCCCTAATCTTTGGATAAAGGTGAATACTGGGTGCCCAGAGCCTCAGATTATTCTTGAACTTCACAGTCTGGACCTTCGACTTGCTGCTGCACAGCTACCTGAAGAAATCTCCCTTGGGGTAAAGGAGTTACCCCCCTGCTTGGCAGGCACCTGAAACACTGCAAATGACCCGGTTGGAACCTCGCTGCTCCTGCGGACATCGACGACTCTTTCCTACCTTGAGGTGGGTTTCCAAGCATCCCAGAAGCCAGTGAGTGTGTACAGCAAAGCTCTGCACCATGGACCCCGTGGGTGCCGAGATCCCCAATACCCCAGGACACTGGCCACCTCTTGCACAGCACCCAACCCCGACGAGTGGGGAAGTTGTGCTTTGGCCCATTATTGAACTAACCTCTCAGCAACATCTGTGCCAAAGATCGATGCCCTAGCCCGCTCTGGAGACCTGTGGGCGCACCTTTACGCACGCCAAATTGCTGCCTCCCGCGGTCCCTTGTCTCTCGACTTGTGGGCCCTAGCGGAAGTCAATCTTCAATACCAAGAGTTCCCCTGGTTGCTCCAGGCCTGCTCTTCAGTCTCCTTGCTGGACACCTCGCTCAGACCTGGTGGGTCTGCACCAGTAGCTGCTTTGTGTTTCTTGCGTGGGTTGCGGTTGCCAAGGCTTAGTGGATCCAATCCGGACACTAACACCGCAGCGACCCTCATCCTTTGTGGGACAGTCGTCCTCCTGAAGCTGGCCTTCCTTGACATCTCCTGGACCCCGCGGCTGATAATCCAAGCTACACCTCTTCCACCTGGAAGCACCCGACATTGAAGGGCTCCTTCTCTTGAGCCCCCTGGTCACTGTGCCGTGACCCAGACTCTGTCTCCTCTGCTTTCAGGTCCTTCTCTACAAGATCTACATTTTCATTCTTCGCGACAACGACGACGCTTGTGGCTAGCAGCAGTTCTTCACGTTTTGCCATTGAAAATCATTTTGTGATGCAGGGCGCGCTACGAAATTCGTTTTATTTATTTAATTGTTTACTTACCTCCAATTATCCATGTTCCGGTGTTTAGTACCCCCCACCCTGCCCCTCCCCCGCCCCGCCTTTCCGCCCCACGGAACTCCCGCCACGGACCGCTGCTGCAATAAACGTTCACATCAAAGATAACAAGTTTATATAGAGCATCTGAGTCAGAGCGCTTTACAACAGTAAATATTCACAATTTAGATAAAAAGTAGTATATACAGAGTGGATGAGTCACATGAGATCAAATCAGTTAATCTGGGACATTACATATACATACAATTAAAAGAACACATTCGCTCAAAAGAGTCACTGTGTGTTACCATGAAGCTTCAAATGACTCTTTCAATTAAAGTCTTAAGTGGGAACCACACAGATTTTAGATTTGCTGTTGAACGAACTGCACACATTTATATTTTTTCAGGAACTGGGTGCCCTGGAGAGAAGGCCTGCTTCTTCTTTAGCTGTCTGTCACTTCTCTCACTTCACAGTACAGGAGACCCTCCCCTTCCTTTTCAGCTTGTTGCAACTCAAATAAAGGGAATAACATTAACTGTTCAAGAACTGTTGTTTTTTACCAAAAAGTGTGGGAACTTGTTTTGTAAAATTAAAAAAGCTTGTGGACATCATTCCCAATACATCCTGCCTACTTCAACCTCTGGTTACGAGACACCAGTAGTGGAAAATGCCTTGCATGAAGGCACCTCAGGTAAAAGAAGGCTTTCTTTTCCACATGGTTGACTTGAGGAACAAACCACAGATTGGAGTCCAAACAAGAACAGCCATTCTAACAGCTGCACTGATGCCCATCTTCCAAAGTACTTTTTTCCTGGGATATCTGGCGACTAATGTAGTTTGATAAAAAAAACATTGATGAAATGGGCCCTTCTACTAGTGCCACAAAATACATTGTTCATTGATAGAAGGGAGCAAGAATCCCGTCTGTGGAACCTGGAATCCATGCGCTGTTTGGTAGAGTAGCCAAACGAATGCACAGTTACGCCACAGGACAAACATATGCAATTACCTGCAGAAGGAGGAATATCATGATCCAAGAGGAAGGACATATGTGTGCTGAATATCAGTGGATTAATCCAGGCTATTTAAGGCTACATTTATCCTTTTTTTTAAACAATAGGCTACAACTTGTAACGTTATCTACCTGTCTACCCATAAAGTCATAGTTTTCACTGTGCAAAGGGCTTCCTAGGTTGATTGCTGACCTCAATTTACTTGTAAAAAACAAAATATCACAGCACACATCTATTAAATTAATAGGAAACAACATGTAACAAGCAGTGGCAAAACCAACAGGTATGGCATTGGCTGCCTCAATGCATGTTTGCTCATGGTTTAAAAAACAAATATTGTTGGGGAGTTGCAGTGCCCTTATCAATCTTTTTTTTTTTTAAACAACAACTAAAAGTAAACATTTTGGGTCTCAAAAAGCACACATTACCACAGTAGTCGCTGGGACTGCAGGGAAATACTTTATCTGTGGATTTGCTCCTTGTGAAAGGGCAGAATGCCGTCACTCAAAGCGAAGTCAGCCAATGGCTGAAGTAGGCTGCCCCACTGCCCCATGCTGTCTGCTGTAGTGGACGAAAGAAACATGTAAATAACTCAAAAACAGAGCAGTGGATGAAGAGGACTTGCTGAAATCCCCTGTTAATAAGTCTATTGTACATATAATTTTAGTAAAAACAAAAGGAATTGACTAAAGCCAGACCTGATAAAAAAAGTTCAAGATCTGGTCAGAGCCACCGTTATAGAATCCTTGGGCTCTTCTGGCAGCTATTTTAGAGATCCCTTCTGTAGTGGAAGACATTAGCATACTTCTATATGCTTTACTTATTTATTTGAGAATTGTATATACCGCTAGCTAGACCTGAAAGCATCATAGCGCTTTACAACGGTAAATGATCACATCAAAGATAACAAGTCTATACCGAGCATCTGGGTCAGTGCGCTTTACAGCAGTAAATGTTCACAACATAGATAACAAGTATATACAGAGCAGCTAAGTCATATGTGACAGCAAAAGCATAATACAGACATAACACATGGAGTGTTAGAGTGAAACATTAACCGGATCAGCATTTGGAAAAGTATGGGAAAGCAAAAATTATTGTTTAGAGAGCAGAGACAAATGGAATCAATAATAGTCGGGAAAAATACAGGATATGGCAACACCGAGATAAGGGAAGGTACAAGAGAATGTCAGGACCGGTAGAACATAGCATGCGCACATACATAACTATCCCTTGCATCCACAGTGGGCAGAAGTTCCTGATTGGCTGGTGGATATTTATTACAACACCTGCTACAACTCAAGGTGAATCAAGTGCGCTTCATGGTCCGCAACTGCCCTCCTTCATAGCAAGCGGATCCGGCAGCACACCCTTGACAGCATTAACAGCGCAGTAAACCACTGTTCCAAATGGACTGGTCTAACAAGCCATCCAAATCCATTCACATTCAAATAACTTTTTTTCATTCAGAATCATTCCAAAACAAAATGACGTCCATCATTTTACCCATTTACTGTGGGTATAACAATTACTTACACTTTAAAGATTGTTAAAAAAAAACACCGATTCGATACTCTGCATAGACTTGGTGATTTATGGGAAGATGAGCCATACTGTCTATACGGCCTATTTAAAAATATAAAAGGTTACATAGCTGTTACAAAGACTTTATGTTATGTGTATATGGAGGCCGGCAGGGTACGTATATAGAGCAAACCTACCTGACGAACTTGGAGCAAAAGTCCAGGGAACATTTCTAAGAATGTTTGAATGTAGCGCAGTGCTTAATTTGAGCCGGTAATTTACGGTGCTCACCACTGGCACTTCAATGTCAACATTGGCGCTTGTGATAGTCTACCACAAGGTGGCGATGTCTGGCTAATTTAGAGATTACCACAACAGGTAATTACTAATTCAATATTATTTATTTAGAAATCTGTTTATTGAATTTTGCAACAATAGGGATATATCACGTTATGGAGCAGTTTAGTGCTCAGTTACAATTAACGTACAACATATATACATGAGGTTATATAGTCAACTGCAATGATCTGCAACGATGGGGGCAGTGTTCAAGTCTGTCTTATATTAAAGGCCTCCTTGGCAGCGAGTACAATTACTGTAGCACCGCAGGTTTTGAAGTCTTACCCCATGCGGGGACTATAAAGTAGCAGCCTTAGTGCTATGTTCGTTCCCTCCAGTGATTACAACAAACAGATAACCAATAATTTTATTAATAACCAATCTCTGCAGTCGGGGAGCTGTCTCCCCTACAGAGAAACAACTAAAAGAACAACAGCCGCTCTCAACATGTGTCTAGGTGCCCCCCCCACCCCCTACCGGGTCTCTCCCCCCCAGCCCCCGCATCCCCCATTTAGAGTGTCGCGCAGACAATGGCATATGTGTTCCTGTGTCTCACCAATTGCATCAAAGCTGTAGCACCCTGTGCTGTGATACTCCACCTGGCAAGCCAGCCCCTTGTCGACTAATGCAGCTCCCTCAGCCCACCCCTATTGTCCTCCGTGTCAGCTACGCCCAATTGCAGCAGGGATTGCAACATCACCCTCCACTGGGATGCGATGGGTGTCATCCGGAGTCCCAATGTTTCCTCCCTCCGGAGGGCCACCTCCTCCGCCTTTGCTCAGACTAGGAATGAGCCACGCCATGGCTTCACATGCGGGGGGGTGTCTGCCTTCCAGCGCTTAGTGAGGAGCCTCTTCGCCACTACAATACCCAAATCTATAAATCTAGAGGCAACTTTTGCAGAGGGCGGTCTATGGAAAAGGTGCAGCAAATAAATAGACCACTCAGAGGGAAAATCCCATCCTGTACACTTGCGGAGCGCCTCCCATATTGCCTGCCAGTAGGCGCTCAATACTGGGCAGCCCCATAGCATATGAATTAAGCCAACGTCTGGTTCCGCACAGCGGGGGCAGCATGCATCTGTACAATGGAAGTATCTGTTGATGGTTGCCGGTGTGAGGTATGCCCTGTGTAAGATGAAGAATTGTATTTGGCGAAATCTCATGTTCCTAGGCACTCTTTTCGGACCCTGTAGCACCTTTTCCCATTCCTTATCGGACATGGGGCGAGCAAGATCCGTCTCCCATTTTCCGCGCAACGGCCCCAGACTCAACGCCGCGTGCGTTCGTAGCGCCGCCGCAAACCATTTAATCAGGTGTCTCCCCCGCCCCATAACATGGAGATATTGCACCACTAAGTGTTGTTCTGGTTCCTCCCGTAGGTCCCCCCAGTGGCCCGCCAGTGTCTCCACCAGAGCCCGATGTCGGAGAAACTGGCCTTGGGATAGCCCTGTCTCTTCCGCAAGGATTGCGAATGGGAGGAGAGCCCCATCTCGGTAAAGGTCCTCTAAGGTACAGATATCAGCTGCATTCCAGTCCCTCAGCTCCACAGCCCCAAGCACTCCCCGCCCACTAAGGGAGCCTTCCAAAGGTATGGCCGGTGCATAAGGAATCCTAGATCGAGTAAGACGGAGACACCTACGATAACATTTGTATGCCACCACCAACAGCAGCGGCGCCGGTCTCATCACATCTGCCGCCGGGTGAACAATCCTAAGTAGCTCAGCCAACGACAGCGGGGGGTCCGTCGCCATCGCCGTGTCGTCACGGCTTCTGTCCGCTAGCCAGCGAGCTATCCACTGCAGCTGCGCTGCAAGGTAGTAATGCTCAAAACACGGCATCGTAAGTCCTCCCTGACCTACGGGGAGATACAATTTGGGTAGTGCGACCCTGTGCTGCACAGTTCCCCATACAAAGTTTCGGAGGGAACGCGTCAAGCTCGTAAAAAAGGACGCCGGGACGTATAGAGGCAAATTGGCGAAATAGTACAGTAGACGGGGCAAAATTACCATCTTAACTAACGCTATTCGGCCGGTGACCGAGAGGGAAAGTGTACTCCAGAACTTCATCTGAGCCCTGATCGCAGATACGGCTCTTCCCAGATTGCCTTCAACAAGATCTGTCGGCTGACGGTATATCTGGATTCCCAGATAGCGAAAGGTGTCCGGCTGCCACTGCACCTGTACTCCCGCAAGGCGATAACCCGGATCCGGAGTGTCTGCTCCAAATGCATACAGGCAGGACTTGGCTGCATTTACCCGGAGCCCCGAGAGCGCTTCAAATTCGCACAGAATACGCTCCAGCCCAGCAGGAACACAGGACACGTCTCTGATAAAAACCAGTAGGTCGTCCGCATAGAGGGACACCTGGTGCGTCGCATCTCCCAGTGGGATGCCATCCGCCAGTTCCTTGCGAAACGCCGCCGCCAGCGGCTCCATCGCAAGCGCAAACAGGAGGGGCGACAGCGGGCATCCTTGTCTAGTCCCACGACCGACCGGAATCGGGTCAGATATGTACGGGCCAGTTCTCACTCGCGTCCAAAGAAAGATTCCCCTTTTTGGCACATATAAGAACCTCACACACTCATACAGGTATCAAACCAATCAATCACCAGAACAAGACACCAGAGTCTAAACCCAGTCATAAATTTGTGTGGATAGAATTCATGTATTTTATTAAAAAGCCCAAATATTGGCACAATAACAAAAATGTATGGCAAAGTTAAAAAACGTTAAAAACACATCTTGATATTATGTTTACTAAATAATACACAATGAACAAGCAATAAAGAAACAATAAAAAAACAGTTCAAAACATAGGGAGAAAACAAGTAAGAAAGATGTTTTCTTATCCTAATGAAAAGGAAGACATAAGACCCGGATCAACTATTCTGTTAAGTAAAGATACAGATATTTGATTATTCAGAGAACAGATGTCACTCCAATCTATAGTCTGCCTTCTATGGCTTGCGTCGACGCGTTTCGGTGGAAGTCTATGGATAGAGGACCACCTTCTTCAGGACAAATATTATAATCTCCCAAGGTACAATCAATCTAAATTAAATAATAAAAATTCAACATTAAAAACATTGGCATTTGTACATTGTATATACATATCAAAAAACACATAATATAACCCACCACAAATTCTAACAATATTAATCATTATAAGGACAGAACTATCAAAGTCCATTGGTTCTACCCGAGGATCTATCCAACACCATAAACCATTAAAAAATACAGCAGTGTGGTTCTTCTGGTGATTCATCATACAAGCCATTCATGCCCAACGGTTCCCTTAGACACCCGTTGTAATCAAACCATATCTCACAATTCTTATTATAGTCTATTCAAGACTAGACTGTACTTAATAAGGGTATTTACCTTATGGGTTGACCGGTACATCCAAAAAGGTAGGTACTAGTAGAATCCTTGCCCTCTTTTTCCTAAGAATGCTCTTCATTCGATAGGGACATATTGGAATTGGCCACTTGTTCTAGAGAGATTGAAACATTCATCGTTAGAGAACCGTCTCACTCTCCACCATAAAGATGGTATCATATAACACTCTCAATGTTCTAATTACCTGCCGTCCTGCAATTCAGTGTTTGGATGGGGTCAGGATTGGAAAATATAGACAAATCTTATACTGAAAGAAAAGTCCATGCATGAGTATCATATAAACACACTCACAAACCCAATGGTAGTAATTACAGGCCACCTACTCACTTAAAACTGGGATCCTTCACAGATGTGGATAGCCTGTATAGTGAAAACGATGCTGTATTCTTTTTAGGTGACGCACTGCTGGGGAACGGTTACTTCAATCCCTCAATTTGTTCAAAAAGATCTCGGTTTCACATTAATTCTCGAGATTCTTAAATTTCTACGAAGGATGGGAAATCCAATATCAGAAATTCATGTAGTAGCTATCCATTATTTATATGCCAGTATAGCTAATTCTCCTTCTTTAAAGCACTAAAGTGGAGGCTCTGCTACTACTTAAATTGACATCAGAAAAGAGAAACTAAAATAGAAAATGTTTTTTAAAAATAATAAAAAAGCAGACAGAGGAAGAGAACCCCTTATTCCAACCTCAAGCGTTAATGCAAGCTCTAATCAAAGGGGGAACCACAGACCTCAAGATCTATTTCTTTTAAGACAAAGCTACACAAAAACGATGCCCATAAGAATCAATGCTGCACCATTAAAATAATTTAGGCAGCCGTTTCAGTCTACAAACCTCCTGCTAAGGCTGCCAACTAATCTAAAACAACTCGAGAGCTATGGAAACATGTTAACAGAGACTAAAAAAAGGGAGCTAAACAAACCAGAGTCTATGTACAACTCACCCCGTTCAGGAGCGTGGAAACCTCAAACCGGTCCCTGGAACAAAGCGTCTCGACATCCGATGGAAAATGACCAGCTTTATATACCTTGCTACTCACGGGTTGAGCAATCAACACACCACAGCTGTGAAGCGTATAAGCTTAAATCACGTGGGGGTACAAGAATGGTGGCCATCTTGAACTTCCCTCTAATGAGAGTGTCGGGCTGATGCATCTAGATTATGTGCAGATAAATATGGCAAAAATTGCAACTGTGCCAATACCAAAGGCGAGGGTTTATTCAAGCTTAACTAAAAAACCAAATAGTCCTGAGGTAAATCTACAATCACGGCAAAGCCTTAAACTCAAGGAAATAGAAATAACGCGGCCATATTGGACTACCCTGAGATTAGCCTCAAGCGGGTAAACACTTGCGGCGGCCATATATAAGTGCCAAAAACGGCGAGTGACAGATTAGGCAAAGGTAACAGATTACCAGTACCTTTACAGCAAAACACCACCACAGGCAAGTTAAAAATGTAGAACTATCGCGGCGGACATTTATAAATGCCAAAAGCGGAGAACGACAGATTACAGCAAGATGCAAAATTATAAGTGTACCTGCTGCAAAACACAATCAATGTATAGTTTGGCACAAAAGATATTTATTAAGGAATCACTCCAACTCTCTAATTAAAGATGGAAGTGTATAGAGAGAAGAGAGATCTCATCCAGTGAACTGTATCCACAGAAATACCTAGTATTATAAAAAGGTGGATAAACGGAAAACAAAAACCAGACAAAGCCTAATCTGTAAAGAGGAATATATCAGAACCAAATTAGTAAATGAAATTGGTAAATAAAAAAGGTACCTCACTCGCACCGTAGGGCCCTTATATAGAAGAGCTGCAAGTTGAAGAAAGCCAAGCCCCAGTCCGAAGTGCGACAGCGTCGCCACCAGATATCCCCACTCTAGACAGTCGAATGCCTTTTCCAGGTCAAGGACCAGGCAGCCTGCTCTGGGCCATTGCTGGAGACCGTCAGTCGCTACACGAAAAAACCTCCGTAGGTTAAGAGAGGTGCTGCGCTTAGGCACAAAACCATTTTGGTCTCCATGTACCAGCGCCGGTACCACCAGCGCCAGCCGTTCCGCCAGTACCTTCGCTAAAATTTTATAATCTGTGTTGAGTAGGGCAAGTGGGCGATAGGACCCCAGCTGAGTGGGGTCCCGTCCAGGTTTGAGTAAGGAGATCAGATAGGCCTCTCGCATCGACCCAGGTAGGGCACCCTCCTCAAGGGCGGCCAGATAAAGAGTGTGAAGCTTAGGTATCAACGATTCCCTGTAGGATTTATAATATTCTGCCGGGAGCCCATCCGGGCCCAGCGCCTTCCCGGTGGCAAGAGAGGAAACCGCATCTCTAATCTCGTCTGCAGTGAGGGGGCACTCCAGAGATTCATGGTGCTCTTCCGGGACCCCGGGCAGCCCCGCAGCTTCCAAAAACCGATCCAGGTCACACGCCTGTCTACCTCCCGTTGATTGATACAAGAATGTGTAGTGTGTCGTCAACGCCCGGTGAATCTTACCAGCGATCCATCAGGCCCACGTATAGCGCTTATCGGGCATGGGCAGACTCCTGTCGTAGCAACCAGGCCAGCAATCTCCCAGCCCTATCCGATGTGGCATGCACTCGAGCCGAGTGGGCCGCATAGTTGTGGCATCGCAGCCGGTCCAGCAATTCAGCATGGCGCGCCTGGAGTTCCAGCAGTTGGTCCGAGTCTGCACCGCTTCCCTCCCCATGCAGTTCGCAGGAGAGCAGGCGAGACTCCAAGGCAGCGAAGGTTTAATATGAGTTATTGGCATTAAAATACATTCACAAAGTGGGATACATTTCCAATCACAGAATGTCCCACATACGCTCAAAAGTGGAATCACAAGCTATCTGTCTCCGAGCCATGCAGTTTTTGTCATCAGAACTTCTCTTGCCCTTTTCCACAAGAGCAATTCAAACATGAATGGCGAAATATCCTAGTTTGCAAATGTATTCCACATAATCATGGCTCTGCCATATTTGCCACATAATACATCATCTGCTGCATAATTAGACGATTATAACTAATAAATTGTTTGTAGCTCAAATGGATCAAAAGTTACTAAAAAATGTGACTTGTGTTGCTGCGAAGTGGAGGGCCCTTTGCAAAGATTGACTGGTTACCTTTCTCACTGCTTCATTTGTATGTTACACTGGTACTAATGAGACAAAATCTTTGCAAAGACTTTTAGCATGTGTAAAAAGTCAAAATAATAAAGTATCAGAAAATATACTGCATTACGCTGCAGCCGTTTATTTGCTGCATAATTTAGTCAACACTGCGGCATAATTTTGTCCTCCATTGCTCTATAATTCCAGTGGCCCCAAAGCAGGCAGCACATGGTAAAAGTGCTTGTGCATGAGCAGAGAGACCATGAAGTTTGCAAACTTAGTTTGGTGTACCTGCAAATCCTCCATTGCCGATCCCTGGTGAGTTGCAACCACTACTGCTGTAACAAGGCCAATGGAGGTACCAATGGGTGAGGTGGACTGGCCTCAAGGGTCCTGTGACCTCAGTGACAGAGTCACTGTTGCGCTAGGGTGTTCTGCTTCATAGGCCTACCCGCACGACTGGAGGTGAACTTCAGTATAGATTGTGGTGGACAGGCCTTCAAGGTTAATCCACACTTGCCCCAGCTGTGGTTCACCTGCTGGTGCTAAGACACCAGAGCTTCTAAAGTCTTGCGGGGCCTTCTAAGGTCTAGCATGGGAATGTGCTCCCTCAGGAGAGTGGTCTGCTGGACTGGTTGTGAAGGCTGAACCTGGTTCCCCAGTTCCAAATTTGGCAGATCTGGCCATAGTGCCACATCCTCTCCCCCACTGAACACCAGACTCCTCCACTGAGAGAAACTTGCACTGCCTTCAGCTACAAACAAATTGTGCCATGCTATAAACACCTGGATGCGACTCAATTCAAACAATGCACTAGACAAGAGTAATATGCTGCCTAAAAAAAAGTAACATCCTGGAAAAAGCAAATACTCTTAGGGAATAACTAAAGCATGTGAAATGTAAGCAGGAACAACATGGCTACCTTAACGCTTTTACACTCATTATTCAGGAATCAATGAGTGTTTTTGCTTGGAAAGTTAAGGACATGACTACAGGGCCTAGAAGTGAACCATTTCAATGTCCATTGCTTATATCCTTACAAAACGTAAACAGTTTGGTTCATACAGACCACATCCCTGGATGCAGATAAACTAAAATAAGGAAAACAGCTGAAAATGTACACATTAAACGTTTTCCACTCTACACATTAACTAGGGATTGCAGTACCTTCAGGAATGCTGCACTTCCCCAACTAAGGAAAACAATGCTGTTCAAAGAAAGACGAGAAAACGAAAGTAGCGCTTCACTGGTATGTTCTGTAAAGTGGCGCTAAAGTGTGTGAGTGTGAATAAAACCAATCTGGCCACTTTGCGACCACTATGTCTTGCTTTATTTAGTTATTTATTTGTTGTATTTTTAACCTTTTTGTTCGCTTCATCCCGAGGCTGTACTTTGGAATAGAAATGGCAACAACGTCTAATTTGGTACATAGTCAGGATTGATTATAAACATTTTAATGAAATTCTGAAAATTTGAAGAGGTGTTTAGTCCGAATCAGAAAGCCCTTTCTATCGCGGAGTTCAGTTTAATGTATTTGAGTAAACCATGGTTTGGTATTTTCTTGAAGTTAAATTGCATTGGTAAAAATATTTACATCCACATAATGAATCATATGGGCGTTTTTTAGGTCTCGGCTCGAAGGCTGCGCTTGCGCAGTCTCGGTCCGAGATTTAATGATTTGGAGAAGAGGGGCTTGAACCCGCCCCTCTTCTCTCCTCTTCTCCATTGGCTGGCCTCTTGAATGCTGACCAGCCATTGGAGAAGAGGATTGTCTCTCCGAACAGGCCCCGTCCTTTTCGGATTCGGGGGCGTGTTTATGTCGATTTTTCGATGGGCGTGTTTAAACGCCCCCGAATCCGAAAACACGCCCCCGATCCGAAAATGCCGCTGCCTTTCTCCGAGGCATTTCTGCTTTCACCTCGGAGAAAGGCAGTGGTGTGCTTGTTCTCTCCCTTCACAAACAACGCACCCAGGGGCAGTTTTGTAGCGCCTTCGCCGTCAGCGAACAAAAGCGCAAAAACAGCGCTCACCACCGAAGAGAAACAGTGGAAGATCTGAGATAGGGAACCGAAGAGGAACCCTTCTGAAAGCTGTGCGAGCACATCACACGGCCTTAATCGATCATCGCGAGGGCAACTGTAAGAAGGCAGCCCCCAGCAAGTGCTCTGGACACCTGGACAGGTCCACAGAGTCTGACTGGCGCCCTTCCCACCAACACGCGACTCCTGGACCGTTGGTGCCACCGGCGCTAGTTAGGAAAAAGACCGCAAGGAGCTAAGAGGCCTCTTCGCGCCAGAGTCCTCCGTGACCGCCTTTTGGCACGAACACACACGTCTAGGCGTTACACTTTACTTTTTAACCGTGCCAATGAAGAAAATAGCTAGTCCCAACCGGCAGACTGAGTACAAGTGTGGGGACCTGGTCTTCGCCAAGATGAAGGGTTACCCGCATTGGCCTGCACGGGTAAGACCGAGATTTTACTTTGCACGTTTTCCAAGGCGTTTTGAGTGTTGTTAACTTTTAAAATAAGCCACCGAAACTTGTGAGACGTCTTAATTACCGAGACAGGCTTTTCATCGTCTCTACCACCTAACTTGTTTAGATTCTTTTTTTACATAATGTGTTATAAGTAAGTGGAAACTGCTTGCGGCGCTTTGACGATGGTTAGCTGGTTTTCACTGCTACCCAATGTATATTCTCGAAGTTAAAAGGGATTACAATGATTTAGAATGCCATCAGTTTGTAACTAACTTGTTGTTTAAGTTTTCACTTTCAGTGATTAATGTACATTGGAACTGCAGCACAATACGAGTAGTAAAAGTTCCATAAATATGGCGAAATCTATTTGGCATAGTTATTGATAATATTGATTGTATCGATGCTGGTTTGACCTATTTGAGGCAAGCCATGTTCGGGTCTCACAGCTTTGTTGACCCTGGAGTCCTTATTCTTGAGATATTCCCAGATCCTTCCCATCATGCCTCACGTGGGTAGGTAAAGCTGCCTGTTATGGAACGCCCACTATGTCCTGTCCTATTATCTATATCCTATTATAAGCTATTCCATTTCCGAAATTATCAATGCGCACGATAGCAAGGCACATGTTGTTTTGGTCTCTTAGTATTCATCTGCCTGGCCGTCGACCACCATATTGCCTACCGAGAAGTTTGCTTTGGCGGCAACGTCGTTGGCGTCAGCGTTGTTGGTGGAGATGTGCAATCCCATTACATAAGCTTGGCGGTAAAGTCCATGTTGCACCAATTCCGCTACAATTATATACATTGGGGATTTTGTCGGATGTATTTGTAGTAATGTGTTTACTTATGAGGTCACATTAATGTTTTGTTATTATTGGTTATTGTAACGTTCCACTGCATGATCTTTGGGCTGCTTGTTTAGTGCACATGTTCATGGAGAACAATCATTCTAGGGGGTTTGAAGTTAGCTTCACTTTTACTGTCTTTACTGATGCTCACTGCGTGGGTGCCTATAAAAAGTACTCGAGAAACGTTCACGAGCTTCCATCTTTCCATACTACAGTATTCCATCATTATATGACCTAGAGAAAAGGCATCCAAAGAGTCCTCTTTGTGTCCAACAATAAAAACAAAGTACACGCTGCTTTTAAGTTTTCACGGTCAGTGAAACATATATTGTAAAACATAACACTCTACAAGGTAGGTATTCCAAAGTGCGATGCAGTGCCTGTGGGGAGTGTGCTGGCCAGAAGCTGAATATAATTGGGTGCGTTTACATCTGTAAGTTCAAATGGGTGGCAACTACTTGCCAAATAAGACTGTATTTTACTCTGAAAGATTAATGAGCCCTGTGTTATAATCCACTCTAAACGTGGATATGGTTGCCTTAAAACTGTACATGAACCCGAAGAGACCATGCCGGCTTACTGTTAAGACACGATTGGGTGGTAACAAAGCCTACTCAAGTGTTGATGAGTGTTTGGGTGATAACTATACTTTTATGTAAAAGGCAAGCTGAGTTGATATCATTTCGAATATAATGGGGTGAATGATATGGGAGGATATATGGGGAGGGTTTAGAACGTTACAGGGCGAGAACCTGTGGTTGAAAGCTGCATCTATTGGTTATTTCTCCAATAAATCTTGGAATTGGAGCTTAGTTGGTGTAGTATAGGCTACGCACATCTGTGTGTTTATTGTTGTCATCCCTTGGACACTGGTTGTGTTAACTACCTCCAATGCTGAGTTTTCAGATTCTGAATGAGGCACCGCTTGCATACTCGATATTACGCACACCAAAAGTCTGCATGTTTGCCTTTTTCCAGGTCTTTTCTGCTCATGAATCTTTGCAACTTGACACGCCGGAATCCGTCAGTAGTAGACTGAGGTTGCGATCATTATTCGACAACTGGTAGTTCCAATCTCCAAGCAAAATGAAATCAGAATTTATTTGTAAGCAGGGCCTCAGTATTCGCTTCCTGCATATGTACTGGTCTGTATATCTGTCTCCTGAGCTTGAGCTATCACTATCAATACCTATGGCCTGGTAGTTGCCTAAAGTCCCCGCCTCTTCACCCTCAACCCTTGGGGTGGGCACCCTCCCTGCTCCCATGGGGCTCCCCTCCCCCTTTTACCCCAAGGCAAACAATTCAAGCACCACACTGCTTTGGATTAGGGGTCGGAAACCCACGACCGTATTTTATTAGATAAAATAAACAAACAATAAAATGTATTTTTATTTACATTATGCACACAATACGCAGAAAGTCCAATACATTGATAGGTACAAGCTGTCAATTGGCTAACCTTAACATGTTTCTAATACATATCGGTTCCTATCATAAGCTAAGCAATGAAGATATTCTCTTCGTATCCCTGTTAGAGGCTACGGCAAGGTCAACAAGCATTACAATGCAACGGTCTATTGGCATTGCTCATGACATTATTTTTGTTTATGTTTTTGTTTTTAAAACATGTAAAGAAACGGCATTGTTATTTACAATGTCAATAGCTTAATCAGTGTGTGTGTAGGTGGCTCTGTGTGTGGGTGCAAATGCAATAGGTCTCGCATTTGAGAGTGATTAAGCTATTGACATTGTAAATAACAATGCCGTTTCTTTAAATGTTTTAAGAACAAAAAAATTAAAAAAAATAATGTCATGAGCAATGCCAATAGCTCTAACTTTACCAATGCCGAGACCATTGCATTGTAAATGCTTGTTTCTGACGTGAGCGAAAAAGGCTGTTCTGTAGTAGGGGATCTCTGTGTATAGTCATAATCTATGAATAGTCCCGCCCATGTGCGGGGACCCCGGAGCAATCAAAATATCTCTTAAGCTGTCCTGCATTTGCAAACCTGCAAAGACACTTAAGAGACAGACAAATAATACAGCCTAATAACAATATGGCTGCACTGGCCAGCACTTCGTCTGAAGTGAACACAAAAAGCCAAAATAAAGTTTAAATGTCATTTTTATACACATCTGACATGTACCTTTATTGCATCACACTCCCTTTACCAAAATCCCTCTAAACAATAGAGAGGAAGGGGTGGACAGACAAGCCCTATAGGCTGTCATTATGTGTCTGTTAAAAAAGGATACCGTGCCTTTAAGGAACTCTCCAGAGACCCCCGGTATCCCAGGATGCACAGCCCCAGCAAGTTACTTTCAGTTCTTTTTTCCGGCTCCTGCTAGCAGGACCCTGGAGCATTAGCTCTTCATTTTTTTGAGCTTTTATTCATTTTGAGTGATTTTTTTCTGGATTTGAAGTTTCATTCGACGTCTTTGGCCTTTCTCTACATTCTGCTGTGGTTTTTTGGCAGAATTTCTGCAGTTTGCTTGCCTCTATACAATCGGAGCTTTGACTGCGGTAGGACATAAAGCTGAAGGTAGGCCAAAGCTGAAGCTCACAGAGTTTGTCTTCTGTGCTTGCATGTGTCTTATGTCTTTGCCACCTGTTTAGGCTTCTTCTTCAGCCCCTGGGTAAGGAGAGGGTAGGTCCTCTACCACGTCCCATGCTGTGGCCTGGGGGGCTTTCCCCAGTAGGAACGCGCCTGCAGTATGACGCGTTTTCCGGTCAGCATCAAGGACGGCGACGTCGAGGGCAGGTATACGCCAATGCTCTCCGTCGACCCACGAAAAAGCCCACGTCAAGGAGTGGACCTCGACGTCGAGGGGCTGCTTCGCCATGACGTCGAGAGCGAGAGCCATGACGTCGAGAGCCATGACGTCGAGAGTCATGACGTCGAGAGCCATGACGGCGAGAGCCATGACGTCGAGAGCCATGACGTCGACGTCGATGCTTGCAATGTCGACGTCGACGTCGATGCTTGCAATGTCGACGTCGACGCGATGCTCGACTCCGACGTCGAGGCGAGGCTTGACGTCGACGCCGCTGCTTGACGCTGCTGCTTGCCGTCGATGCTTGGCATCGATGCTTGACGTCGATGCTTGACGTCGACGCTGATGCTTGACGTCGACGCTGATGCTTGACGTTGACGCTGATGCTTGACGTTGACGCTGATGCTTGACGTCGATGCTTGACATCGACGCTTGACATCGACGCTTGACGTCGACGCTGGATGTCGACCTTTGACGTCGACGCTGGATGTCGACGCTTGACGTTGATGCTTGATGTCGATGTCGGTGCGATGCCTGCCGTCGGTGCGATGCTTGACGTTGGTCCGAGGCTTGACGTCGGTGCGTGGCTGGACGTCGATGCATTGCTTGACGTCGAGACGATGCTTGACGTCAAGACGCTGCTTGGCGTCGAGGCGATGCGTGGCGTCGAGGTGCTGCTTGGCGTCGCGGCGCAGTGATGCTTGACGTCGATCGACGTCGAGGCGCGGTGATGCTCGACATCGAGGTGCAGTGAAGGGAGGTTCGACACCGCTGTGGTGGTGCCGTCGCAGTGCTGATGACGTCGCAGTAATGGTGATGTCATGGGTGACGTCGAGGGGTCATTACTGGCGCTCGATGCCTAGGTCCCGTTCTGGACCTCGCTCTGTTGTGGGCCTATCATCATAGGCGGGTACTTCGTTTTCCCGGCAGCGTCGACTCTCGACGCTGAGCTGGCGCCGAGGAACCCTTCGGAGTCTGGGGCTACTTACACGTGGTCCGCTCGGAAGCGAGGGACTTTGGTCCCCTCGCTTAGCAGTGTCTGCGTACCGGCTCACCATCTTGGTCGCCTCCTGCTCCGCCCCCACGGGTGATGCCACGGGGATGCCGCAGAATTCTGTCCGGCTCATCTCCCACTCACCGGGGGGCCTGTGGCTCCTCGGCCGCCCCCCCCCCCCCTCCGTGGAATCTTGATGTCCCTAGCACGAGGTCTCGTGTGGGGGCGTCGGTCCCATTGGATCCGCTGTCTTCCATAAGGTCCCGTCGTTACCGTTATGGAAGTTCTCGGGTCAGGCATGCCTGGGGTGCCTCTTACGTGAATAGGGAGAGGTGCTCTCCTGTTCTTACGAACCTCTGGCTGGGCCGTGGTGGTGATCCCTGTGTGCGTTCCTTCACCGACGTGTGGATCTCCTGCCCAGAGACAGGGATAGTCTACAGGGCATGATGGTTGCGGCTATATCTTCTTAGGCTCTGCAGCAGATATTTCGCTTCAGGCGCATCCCGGGCTTTGCCGTGGGTTTGTTCTACGGCGACATTCTTGTCTTCGACGGAATCTCTGCAGCCTGCGGCGCAGCAGTGTGTTTCTACTCTCCTTCTCTGCCGCAACTCTTGTGCTCCCATGCGCATAGCGAGGTGGCCCGCATGAAGGCCAAGGCTGAGGCTTTGACGGTTGGGAGGGGCAGGGAGAACGGCTTAAGGCCGTCCGTGCTCTCCAGCGGCGTTATGCCTCCCAGATGTTGTTTCTGCGGTCTCGGGCCGCCATTGAGTCATTCTGGGGCTGACTGCCGTGTGACTCTTCCGGTTTCCCTCCCTCCAGTCCCCGCCTCTTCACCCTCAACCCTTGGGGTGGGCACCCTCCCTGCTCCCATGGGGCTCCCCTCCCCCCTTTTACCCCAAGGCAAACAATTCAAGCACCACACTGCTTTGGATTAGGGGTCGGAAACCCACGACCGTATTTTATTAGATAAAATAAACAAACAATAAAATGTATTTTTATTTACATTATGCACACAATACGCAGAAAGTCCAATACATTGATAGGTACAAGCTGTCAATTGGCTAACCTTAACATGTTTCTAATACATATCGGTTCCTATCATAAGCTAAGCAATGAAGATATTCTCTTCGTATCCCTGTTAGAGGCTACGGCAAGGTCAACAAGCATTACAATGCAACGGTCTATTGGCATTGCTCATGACATTATTTTTGTTTATGTTTTTGTTTTTAAAACATGTAAAGAAACGGCATTGTTATTTACAATGTCAATAGCTTAATCAGTGTGTGTGTAGGTGGCTCTGTGTGTGGGTGCAAATGCAATAGGTCTCGCATTTGAGAGTGATTAAGCTATTGACATTGTAAATAACAATGCCGTTTCTTTAAATGTTTTAAGAACAAAAACATAAACAAAAATAATGTCATGAGCAATGCCAATAGCTCTAACTTTACCAATGCCGAGACCATTGCATTGTAAATGCTTGTTTCTGACGTGAGCGAAAAAGGCTGTTCTGTAGTAGGGGATCTCTGTGTATAGTCATAATCTATGAATAGTCCCGCCCATGTGCGGGGTCCCCGGAGCAATCAAAATATCTCTTAAGCTGTCCTGCATTTGCAAACCTGCAAAGACACTTAAGAGACAGACAAATAATACAGCCTAATAACAATATGGCTGCACTGGCCAGCACTTCGTCTGAAGTGAACACAAAAAGCCAAAATAAAGTTTAAATGTCATTTTTATACACATCTGACATGTACCTTTATTGCATCACACTCCCTTTACCAAAATCCCTCTAAACAATAGAGAGGAAGGGGTGGACAGACAAGCCCTATAGGCTGTCATTATGTGTCTGTTAAAAAAGGATACCGTGCCTTTAAGGAACTCTCCAGAGACCCCCGGTATCCCAGGATGCACAGCCCCAGCAAGTTACTTTCAGTTCTTTTTTCCGGCTCCTGCTAGCAGGACCCTGGAGCATTAGCTCTTCATTTTTTTGAGCTTTTATTCATTTTGAGTGATTTTTTTCTGGATTTGAAGTTTCATTCGACGTCTTTGGCCTTTCTCTACATTCTGCTGTGGTTTTTTGGCAGAATTTCTGCAGTTTGCTTGCCTCTATACAATCGGAGCTTTGACTGCGGTAGGACATAAAGCTGAAGGTAGGCCAAAGCTGAAGCTCACAGAGTTTGTCTTCTGTGCTTGCATGTGTCTTATGTCTTTGCCACCTGTTTAGGCTTCTTCTTCAGCCCCTGGGTAAGGAGAGGGTAGGTCCTCTACCACGTCCCATGCTGTGGCCTGGGGGGCTTTCCCCAGTAGGAACGCGCCTGCAGTATGACGCGTTTTCCGGTCAGCATCAAGGACGGCGACGTCGAGGGCAGGTATACGCCAATGCTCTCCGTCGACCCACGAAAAAGCCCACGTCAAGGAGTGGACCTCGACGTCGAGGGGCTGCTTCACCATGACGTCGAGAGCGAGAGCCATGACGTCGAGAGCCATGACGTCGAGAGTCATGACGTCGAGAGCCATGACGGCGAGAGCCATGACGGCGAGAGCCATGACGTCGAGAGCCATGACGTCGAGAGCCATGACGTCGACGTCGATGCTTGCAATGTCGACGTCGACGCGATGCTCGACTCCGACGTCGAGGCGAGGCTTGACGTCGACGCCGCTGCTTGACGCTGCTGCTTGACGTCGATGCTTGGCGTCGATGCTTGACGTCGATGCTTGACGTCGACGCTGATGCTTGACGTCGACGCTGATGCTTGACGTTGACGCTGATGCTTGACGTTGACGCTGATGCTTGACGTCGATGCTTGACATCGACGCTTGACATCGACGCTTGACGTCGACGCTGGATGTCGACCTTTGACGTCGACGCTGGATGTCGACGCTTGACGTTGATGCTTGATATCGATGTCGGTGCGATGCCTGCCGTCGGTGCGATGCTTGACGTTGGTCCGAGGCTTGACGTCGGTGCGTGGCTGGACGTCGATGCATTGCTTGACGTCGAGACGATGCTTGACGTCAAGACGCTGCTTGGCGTCGAGGCGATGCGTGGCGTCGAGGTGCTGCTTGGCGTCGCGGCGCAGTGATGCTTGACGTCGATCGACGTCGAGGCGCGGTGATGCTCGACATCGAGGTGCAGTGAAGGGAGGTTCGACACCGCTGTGGTGGTGCCGTCGCAGTGCTGATGACGTCGCAGTAATGGTGATGTCATGGGTGACGTCGAGGGGTCATTACTGGCGCTCGATGTCTAGGTCCCGTTCTGGACCTCGCTCTGTTGTGGGCCTATCATCATAGGCGGGTACTTCGTTTTCCCGGCAGCGTCGACTCTCGACGCTGAGCTGGCGCCGAGGAACCCTTTGGAGTCTGGGGCTACTTACACGTGGTCCGCTCGGAAGCGAGGGACTTTGGTCCCCTCGCTTAGCAGTGTCTGCGTACCGGCTCACCATCTTGGTCGCCTCCTGCTCCGCCCCCACGGGTGATGCCACGGGGATGCCGCAGAATTCTCTCCGGCTCATCTCCCACTCACCGGGGGGCCTGTGGCTCCTCGGCCGCCCCCCCCCCCCTCCTTGGAATCTTGATGTCCCTAGCACGAGGTCTCGTGTGGGGGCGTCGGTCCCATTGGATCCGCTGTCTTCCATAAGGTCCCGTCGTTACCGTTATGGAAGTTCTCGGGTCAGGCATGCCTGGGGTGCCTCTTACGTGAATAGGGAGAGGTGCTCTCCTGTTCTTACGAACCTCTGGCTGGGCCGTGGTGGTGATCCCTGTGTGCGTTCCTTCACCGACGTGTGGATCTCCTGCCCAGAGACAGGGATAGTCTACAGGGCATGATGGTTGCGGCTATATCTTCTTAGGCTCTGCAGCAGATATTTCGCTTCAGGCGCATCCCGGGCTTTGCCGTGGGTTTGTTCTACGGCGACATTCTTGTCTTCGACGGAATCTCTGCAGCCTGCGGCGCAGCAGTGTGTTTCTACTCTCCTTCTCTGCCGCAACTCTTGTGCTCCCATGCGCATAGCGAGGTGGCCCGCATGAAGGCCAAGGCTGAGGCTTTGACGGTTGGGAGGGGCAGGGAGAACGGCTTAAGGCCGTCCGTGCTCTCCAGCGGCGTTATGCCTCCCAGATGTTGTTTCTGCGGTCTCGGGCCGCCATTGAGTCATTCTGGGGCTGACTGCCGTGCGACTCTTCCGGTTTCCCTCCCTCCAGTCCCCGCCTCTTCACCCTCAACCCTTGGGGTGGGCACCCTCCCTGCTCCCATGGGGCTCCCCTCCCCCCTTTTACCCCAAGGCAAACAATTCAAGCACCACACTGCTTTGGATTAGGGGTCGGAAACCCACGACCGTATTTTATTAGATAAAATAAACAAACAATAAAATGTATTTTTATTTACATTATGCACACAATACGCAGAAAGTCCAATACATTGATAGGTACAAGCTGTCAATTGGCTAACCTTAACATGTTTCTAATACATATCGGTTCCTATCATAAGCTAAGCAATGAAGATATTCTCTTCGTATCCCTGTTAGAGGCTACGGCAAGGTCAACAAGCATTACAATGCAACGGTCTATTGGCATTGCTCATGACATTATTTTTGTTTATGTTTTTGTTTTTAAAACATGTAAAGAAACGGCATTGTTATTTACAATGTCAATAGCTTAATCAGTGTGTGTGTAGGTGGCTCTGTGTGTGGGTGCAAATGCAATAGGTCTCGCATTTGAGAGTGATTAAGCTATTGACATTGTAAATAACAATGCCGTTTCTTTAAATGTTTTAAGAACAAAAACATAAACAAAAATAATGTCATGAGCAATGCCAATAGCTCTAACTTTACCAATGCCGAGACCATTGCATTGTAAATGCTTGTTTCTGACGTGAGCGAAAAAGGCTGTTCTGTAGTAGGGGATCTCTGTGTATAGTCATAATCTATGAATAGTCCCGCCCATGTGCGGGGACCCCGGAGCAATCAAAATATCTCTTAAGCTGTCCTGCATTTGCAAACCTGCAAAGACACTTAAGAGACAGACAAATAATACAGCCTAATAACAATATGGCTGCACTGGCCAGCACTTCGTCTGAAGTGAACACAAAAAGCCAAAATAAAGTTTAAATGTCATTTTTATACACATCTGACATGTACCTTTATTGCATCACACTCCCTTTACCAAAATCCCTCTAAACAATAGAGAGGAAGGGGTGGACAGACAAGCCCTATAGGCTGTCATTATGTGTCTGCTAAAAAAGGATACCGTGCCTTTAAGGAACTCTCCAGAGACCCCCGGTATCCCAGGATGCACAGCCCCAGCAAGTTACTTTCAGTTCTTTTTTCCGGCTCCTGCTAGCAGGACCCTGGAGCATTAGCTCTTCATTTTTTTGAGCTTTTATTCATTTTGAGTGATTTTTTTCTGGATTTGAAGTTTCATTCGACGTCTTTGGCCTTTCTCTACATTCTGCTGTGGTTTTTTGGCAGAATTTCTGCAGTTTGCTTGCCTCTATACAATCGGAGCTTTGACTGCGGTAGGACATAAAGCTGAAGGTAGGCCAAAGCTGAAGCTCACAGAGTTTGTCTTCTGTGCTTGCATGTGTCTTATGTCTTTGCCACCTGTTTAGGCTTCTTCTTCAGCCCCTGGGTAAGGAGAGGGTAGGTCCTCTACCACGTCCCATGCTGTGGCCTGGGGGGCTTTCCCCAGTAGGAACGCGCCTGCAGTATGACGCGTTTTCCGGTCAGCATCAAGGACGGCGACGTCGAGGGCAGGTATACGCCAATGCTCTCCGTCGATCCACGAAAAAGCCCACGTCAAGGAGTGGACCTCGACGTCGAGGGGCTGCTTCGCCATGACGTCGAGAGCGAGAGCCATGACGTCGAGAGCCATGACGTCGAGAGTCATGACGTCGAGAGCCATGACGGCGAGAGCCATGACGTCGAGAGCCATGACGTCGAGAGCCATGACGTCGACGTCGATGCTTGCAATGTCGACGTCGACGCGATGCTCGACTCCGACGTCGAGGCGAGGCTTGACGTCGACGCCGCTGCTTGACGCTGCTGCTTGACGTCGATGCTTGGCGTCGATGCTTGACGTCGATGCTTGACGTCGACGCTGATGCTTGACGTCGACGCTGATGCTTGACGTTGACGCTGATGCTTGACGTTGACGCTGATGCTTGACGTCGATGCTTGACATCGACGCTTGACATCGACGCTTGACGTCGACGCTGGATGTCGACCTTTGACGTCGACGCTGGATGTCGACGCTTGACGTTGATGCTTGATGTCGATGTCGGTGCGATGCCTGCCGTCGGTGCGATGCTTGACATTGGTCCGAGGCTTGACGTCGGTGCGTGGCTGGACGTCGATGCATTGCTTGACGTCGACGCTGATGCTTGACGTTGACGCTGATGCTTGACGTTGACGCTGATGCTTGACGTCGATGCTTGACATCGACGCTTGACATCGACGCTTGACGTCGACGCTGGATGTCGACCTTTGACGTCGACGCTGGATGTCGACGCTTGACGTTGATGCTTGATGTCGATGTCGGTGCGATGCCTGCCGTCGGTGCGATGCTTGACGTTGGTCCGAGGCTTGACGTCGGTGCGTGGCTGGACGTCGATGCATTGCTTGACGTCGAGACGATGCTTGACGTCAAGACGCTGCTTGGCGTCGAGGCGATGCGTGGCGTCGAGGTGCTGCTTGGCGTCGCGGCGCAGTGATGCTTGACGTCGATCGACGTCGAGGCGCGGTGATGCTCGACATCGAGGTGCAGTGAAGGGAGGTTCGACACCGCTGTGGTGGTGCCGTCGCAGTGCTGATGACGTCGCAGTAATGGTGATGTCATGGGTGACGTCGAGGGGTCATTACTGGCGCTCGATGTCTAGGTCCCGTTCTGGACCTCGCTCTGTTATGGGCCTATCATCATAGGCGGGTACTTCGTTTTCCCGGCAGCGTCGACTCTCGACGCTGAGCTGGCGCCGAGGAACCCTTCGGAGTCTGGGGCTACTTACACGTGGTCCGCTCGGAAGCGAGGGACTTTGGTCCCCTCGCTTAGCAGTGTCTGCGTACCGGCTCACCATCTTGGTCGCCTCCTGCTCCGCCCCCACGGGTGATGCCACGGGGATGCCGCAGAATTCTCTCCGGCTCATCTCCCACTCACCGGGGGGCCTGTGGCTCCTCGGCCGCCCCCCCCCCCCCTCCGTGGAATCTTGATGTCCCTAGCACGAGGTCTCGTGTGGGGGCGTCGGTCCCATTGGATCCGCTGTCTTCCATAAGGTCCCGTCGTTACCGTTATGGAAGTTCTCGGGTCAGGCATGCCTGGGGTGCCTCTTACGTGAATAGGGAGAGGTGCTCTCCTGTTCTTACGAACCTCTGGCTGGGCCGTGGTGGTGATCCCTGTGTGCGTTCCTTCACCGACGTGTGGATCTCCTGCCCAGAGACAGGGATAGTCTACAGGGCATGATGGTTGCGGCTATATCTTCTTAGGCTCTGCAGCAGATATTTCGCTTCAGGCGCATCCCGGGCTTTGCCGTGGGTTTGTTCTACGGCGACATTCTTGTCTTCGACGGAATCTCTGCAGCCTGCGGCGCAGCAGTGTGTTTCTACTCTCCTTCTCTGCCGCAACTCTTGTGCTCCCATGCAAATAGCGAGGTGGCCCGCATGAAGGCCAAGGCTGAGGCTTTGACGGTTGGGAGGGGCAGGGAGAACGGCTTAAGGCCGTCCGTGCTCTCCAGCGGCGTTATGCCTCCCAGATGTTGTTTCTGCGGTCTCGGGCCGCCATTGAGTCATTCTGGGGCTGACTGCCGTGCGACTCTTCCGGTTTCCCTCCAGCGCTCCCTCCACCTCAATCGCGCTCCGTGCGCGAGTTGTAGAAGGAGGCCACCGCCATCTTCCAGTAAAGGAAGATAGACTCGGCTCCTCTGGGACGGACTGGAAAGGGATGGTACTTACTGTTCCTTCTAATGTGCAAGGGGGACATGACCGAGTTTGGACCCATGTTCGGCGGGCGACAAGCCGACTCGTGGGATCAAAGAGTAGTACATTCCGGTGGAGGTCTCTGCATTAGGTTTCCCCTCAACCTCCTCAGGGTGACTGACTATGCAGCGGGGTAAAATATCGCGAGTTCCTGTTTTTCACAGGGGGCAACGGCCATTATCATTGCTCTGTGCCTCCTTTCGGCCTGCAGCCGACACCTCGGAATGTTCCATACGCTAGGCCGTGGTGGCTGCGCATATGAGAGTCACAGTGGCTTTGTCTATCCGTTTCTGAACGGCTGGTTGATCAAGGCAGCTACTTTCAGGTAGCGCGCCTGCATTTCACTTGGACTCTCTCTCTCTCTCTCTCTCTCTCTCTCTCTCGCTCTCTCTCTCTCTTACTTCGTTTGGGCCTCCGCACCGACCTCACGAGGTCTGTCGTACTCAACGACTGTGTGCCCTTCGGAGGGGAGACGCTCTTCGATCCTTCGGAAGGCTCGAGTTCTTGTATTATTACCCCCCCTCCCACCCCCCCAACGGTGGGGCCGGTCTCGTCTCTGACGATTGGTTGGTCAGGGCACACTCCTTCTCAGAAGCGCAAGCGCACTCCCTCCAGACGTGCGTTCTCTTGAACAAGCTGGGGTGGCACGTCACCATGTCCAAGTCGGTCCCGGCGCCGTTCCAGTGCATATAGTACGTGGCGGCCTCCATCTCTACGCTGTCAGTAAGCGTGTCTCCTTCGGAGGAAGGACGATTGTCACTCCTTCGGTAGGCTCAGGCCCTTGTGACCGCTCCATCGGAGGGGCTTGTGACGACGAGATTCGGCTGTCTCTGCATGCTCTTCAGTCGCTACAGTGGTGGTGTTCGGGGGACAATCTCCTCAGTCGGGCCCTCTTCACAGGGGGTATGGTCGCAGACGGAGATGACTTACCACATCAATTTTTGGGGAAACTCAGAGCAGTACCCTTGGCCCTGAAGGCGTTACATCCCTCCTTCAAGGCAGACTCCCTGCTCGTTCAGACGGACAATCCTACTACCATGTATTGCATCTACAAGCAGGGGGGGCTCCCGTTCACGCATGATGTCTCGGGAGGCGCAGGCCATCTGGTATTGGTTGGTGACCAGGAACCTACCGATCACGGCTACCCATCTGCTGGGAGTGCAGAATGCCCAAGCCGTTGCGCTCAGCAGGCTCGTTCAGGAGAATCACGAGTGGGTGCTAAACGGCGACGTGCTGATAGACGTCTTCGCAGAGTGGGGCGCTCCGGATGTCGATCTGTTCGCTCGGGCAGAAGACAGCAGAGGCTGCGACTCCGCGTCCAGGTACTACCGACCAGGGACGCTGGGGAAAGCTCTCTGGATCAGCTGGTCTAACGGCTTTCTCTACGCCTTTCCACCCTTTCCCCTGATTTTGGCGGTGCTGATCGAGCTGTCGCGATCCAGAGCCAGGATGATCCTGATGGCTCTGGAGGGGTTGAGGCACTGGTGGTTCACCGACCTTCTTCACCGGTTTGTTATTCTACACAGGCGCCTGCCATGTCGGCCGGACCTTCTCACGAGGTTCGGAGGACAGATGGTTCACCCCAATCTCTCGTCTTTGAGTTTGGCAGCCTGGCTCCTGAGTTAGTGCAATATGGACACTTGAACCTGCCTCGGGACTGTATGGATATACTGAAAGAGGCAAAGAGACCGTCTACGAGAAATTCTTATGCCTATAAGTGGAAGTGATTCTGCTTATGGTGCAGGGCAAAGGACGTTGACCCTACATCCTGTAAAGAAGATGTTATTCTGCCTTATCTGCTGCAGTTGGCTCAATCTGGGCTTAATTTTCAGTCTATCAGGGTTCGTCTCGCAGCTTTGACTGCGTATAGAAAGGGCCCTTTCCAAACCTCATTTTTTCCAAATGCCTGTGGTTACAGATTTTTTGGAAGGTTTGCGTAAGGTGTTCCCCCCTGTTAGACGACCTTCTCCACCATGGGAGTTGAATGTGGTGTTGTCCATATTGATGAGGGAGCCTTTTGAGCCTATTCATAAGGCCTCCTTGCAGTATTTGTTCTGGAAGGCTGTTTTCCTGGTGGCTATTACCTCAGCCAGGAGAGTAAGTGAGAGTCAGGCTCTGTGTTGTCAAGAGCCGTATACTGTATTCCATGCTTCTAAAGTGGTAATGCGTACTCATCCTAAGTTTTTACCTAAAGTGATATCTGATTTCCATGTGAATCAAATGATAACTTTGCGTAGGGTGTTGACTTTCTATCTCGATAAGACAAAAGGCGTCCGCAGGTCGGATCTACTGTTTGTGAATTATGGTTCGGTAAGAGCTGGTCTAGCTACCTCAACACGGTCCATCTCCAGATGGATTGTGTCCTGTCTTCAGCTCTGTAAGCAGAAAGCTAATACGACGTTAGGGGGTAAGCCTACAGCGCATTCGACTAAGGGCGAAGCGGCGACTACGGCTTTGCTTAGGAATGTTCCAATCGCTGACATTTGTAAGGCTGCCACCTGGAAGTCGGTCCATACGTTTACAAAGCATTACTGCCTGGATTCTGATGCTAGGGCAGATGCGCAGGTTGGACGGGCTTCGCTGAGGAATTTGTTTGCACAGTAATTTGTTGGTGTGTGGTTTTACTCCACCGCCGTTTGTTGGTTGGGATGGGCTTGCCATTCTATTCATAGATTATGACTATACACAGATGTTAGACCTGTCAGCCCTTTGGGTGGTCCCTCCTCATCATTATTTATTTTGTCCCACTTTTGCCTCAAACCCTGTTTGAATTTTTCCTTTTTGGGAACCACCAGACTTTTTAGTGTTGCTGCAGATTCAGGGAGCCATTTTACCTACCCCTGAAACTTCTGTCTGAGGGCCTGGAGCACAAAATGGTGGCCACCTGTGACATCACCAGCATCCACTGGAACCTACCAGCACCTTCCAGAACATTCCAGAACCCTGTGACAGTTGGAGGCGGTTTAGAATGTTGGGAAGCTAAGAGAGAGAGTTGGCAGTTGGAGCTGGCAGTTGGCACCTGACTGGTGAAGAGTGAGCAGCAGAAACTTGAAGGAGGAAGGAGTGAAGCAGCAGGGGTGGAAACTTGTGCCTGGAGTGGGGTCCATAAACCCACCCTTGATACTAGTCCCTACTGACGGAGCCCAGCCTAGAGCCCTGTGTTGGAAGAAGTCAGAAAAACCATCCTGAGGACCTGGACAGCAGGAACAGGCCTTAGAAACAAGAGAACAGCAAGATCCTGACCTGGAAGCTGGGTTCCCTGAAGTCCGACGTCGAGTAGCCTAAGACCTGGAGCCCGAGGTGGAGAAGCGGCGCTGACTGGAAAAGCAGACGTCGTACCCGGAGCCGCCAGAGGTCGAGAGAGGGCGCCGTCAGAGGTCGTGAGGAATACCAGAGGTCGAGGAGGAAGTCACCCGAGGTCGAGTGAGCGGCGTCATCGGAGAAGTGAAGTCCGCCCTCCGGAGTCGTCGGAGACCGAGGTGAAGGGTAACGGAGGTCGGGAGTGAGGATCGCACTCCGGAGTCGCCGGAACCTGTGAGAATCGTGCCGGAGGTCGGGAGTGGAGGTCGCACTCCGGAGTCGCCGGAAACCTGTGAGGAGCACCGGAGGTCGGGAGTGAGGATCGCACTCCGGAGCCGCCGGAAGTCGACATCGAGGCAAGGCCGGCCGACGTCATCGAAGCGGAGGTCGAGATCAAACCGAGGCCGCTGACATCGAGACCGGATCCGCCTGCCGGCGTCGTCAAAGAACTGACATTGTGCCGAGGCCGCCGACATCGAACCGGAACCGCCTCACGGCATCGATACGACTCCAGCGGCGTCGGAGCATCAGAAAAAGGGCAGTAAGTGGAGTAGAGGGCGCCTAAGGCCCTGTGGAGACCTGAGAGACTGCTCTAAGGGGCTAGGGAGGTGCTGGAACCAACCTGACTGTGCCAGGGGTGAACTGGGGCTAATCTAGAGAAGTTGTGTGGAGAGAGAGAGCCAGGTCTCTGGTATTTTCCCCCTTTATCTACCTCAGTTTAGGCCTCAGCCTTGACCAAGCCAGGGAGTAGACACCCCCAAGCCTTCCACATCCCCACAAGCTGTGCCTGGGCCAAATCAGCCCTTAGGAATTCAAAAGTGATCTGAATCCATGAGTGTCACTGTCAGCTTTTAAGTATTTATTAGGGGCACTGTATTTATTGTATTTAACCTATTTATTGTTCCACTGTATTTATTGGTCCACAGTATTTATTGATGCACAATATTTATTGGTTACAGTATTTATTGCCTCAGAATATTTAATTGCCTGTATGTATTGCACTTTTATTTATGCCTTCAGTATTTATGATCACCCCTATTTATTGAATCATTAAGCCAGTATTTATTTGTCCTGCACTTCCTAAAAAGTTTGTATATTGTGATTGTTATTTATTTTATCCAATCAGCAACTAAGAGAAAAAGCAGATAAAGAAAGATATTTTCATAATTTTTACGGTGTAGAGTCGTTTTTGGAACGGATGCACGCATGGTTATTGTTTGGGTATGTTGTATGCTTAGCACGGAGCCTGATTCCTGACCACTCGAGCCAAGCTACCACAGTGTGTCCGGAAGACCACCACCACCCCTTCTAGTGTGGGAGTGGGTTTCCAACATAAATTGGTGTTCAGTGGTGGGATAGAGCTGTGCCTACGCATACTCAACAATAACTGTGGGTAGTCCATAGGCCTACACCGGGAGTTTTCTCAAGAGCGGCCTTCCTAATTGTGGGTTTTTGTTTTTTCAAATTTACTCTGGTGGTGGGAGGAGGTATTATTAAAGGTACCCCCCTGCATAGTTACTGCACAAAACCTGTCCTCTAACCTGAGTGGGCAAGATGGAGTTTGTACTAGAAAATCTAGAAACGTACACTGTGGCCCAACTCAGGGAGTTTTGCCAGCGGGAGGGGGTGTACTGTCCCCCAGGAGCAAAGAAGGGTGCACTCCAAACCAGCTTAAGGGCTTGGGGGGAGGCACGCCGAGAAAGCAAGGCTGAGGAGGAAGACAGGGATGGAGAGCCTGACCCCGAGGGGGCTGAGATGTACCAACCTGAGGTGGGGAACCTGTCAGCAGGGCCCAGAACCATTTCTAGGAAGGGCAGCAGTGCCTCTAGCGGTGGCTTGTCTGAAGTGGAGCTAACAGACCGGAGGGAGAAAAGACAGCTCACATGGGACTTAGCAAGGCTGGAAAAGGAGAAGGAGGAGCAGAGGATGGCCCATGAATTACGACTGAAAGAAATAGATCTTCAGATCTTGAGAATCGGGGCACAACCTGTTCCTAATGGTGGCAGCCAAACCCAAGAGATCACCAGGGAACCTAAACCATACCTGCCAAAGGACATAGTAGCTAGCTATGGAGTGGGCGACGATATCGCCAAGTGGCTAGCGGCCTATGAGGTCTCATTGAGGGCCCATGGGGTTCCAGAGAAGTACTGGGGAGGGGGATTGTACAAGTACATGCCTCCAGCGGGTAGGGATGCTTTATTGGCCCTCGAGGAGGATGAGCAGACCCACTACCCCACCATGAAACTGGCGCTCATCAGAAAGTTTGGACTAACACCTGAAAAGTACAGACAGAAGTTCAGGGGTAGTCACAAACTGGGCACGCAGAATTGGGTGGACTTCCTGGACTATGCGAAGAAGGCAATGGAAGGTTGGATTCAGGGCAGTGAAGTGAGGAACTACGAGGGGTTGTTTGACCTGGTACTGAAGGAACACCTGCTCGAGAAATGTTTCCCTGAACTGCGGCAACACCTGGTGGATAGCAAGCTGACCAGTCCCCGGAAGCTTGCTGAGGAGGCGGACATTTGGGCTAGTACCCGGGTATCCACAAGGGGGACTGGAGGGGATACTCAAAAGGCCGGACAGGGCGCCCCCCAGGAGAAAGAGGGAGGGGAAAAGAAAAAGGAGTTCTCCAAAGGCCCCCAAAATAACTTCCAAGGGAAGGGAACAGGATTCACCCCTAAGGCTAACCCGCCCAGAAACCCTAATCCTGGCCAGAGTCAGCAGCCAAGGGTTGTCCATTGCTACGAGTGCGGTGGCGTTGGACACTATAAAGGAGATCCGAAGTGTCTGAAGCGACCACCCCCTCCCATTGGAGGAAAGACCCCCGGAGTAGCTAGTGTAGTGCTCGGGGAGGAGATGCCCTTAACTAAGGGAAGGGAGTGGGCGGGTGTCACTTTAGTGTCCCTGGGAGAACGGGAGATGGTTCCTAAGATCCAGGTGCCCGCAAATACCGCAAAGTATGGGCAGTGGGTCACCATCAACGGCCAAAGAGGGGAGGCTCTGAGAGACACAGGAGCCAGTATGACTATGGTACGTAGTCAACTGGTGTCTCCAGAGCAGGTAATTCCCGATGTACTCCACCCAGCCGCGATGGCTGACGGCAGAACAGGCCACTATCCAGTGGCCGAGGTTCCCTTTGAATGGGGGGGGGTTGCAGGTTCACTCCGAGTTGCCGTAAGCCCTGCCGTGCCAGTCGATTGTCTGCTGGGGAATGACATGGAGCACAACGCTTGTAAGGAGGTGGAATACCGGACTCACACTGAGATGCTGGGTACACCTGACTGGGCCTGTGTTAGCACCAGGTCCGCGACTACCCGAAGAGGGAGTTCATTTCGGCTGGAGCCTGGAACAAAGGCCCAGCCAGCTGCCAGTCAAGGGAAGAACCGAGGACAGGGGGAGCCTGCCTCGGCGTCCCCACCCCGTAGGACGGATAGGCCACCGGAGGTGGTGGACCAGGAGTCTGCGGTGGGGGACGTTACCAACCTGGAGGACCTACCCATCCCGGCCGAGTGGCACGTGGAGGGAGGCCCGTCCAGGGAGGAATTCTGCCAGGGCCAGAGGGAGTGCCCTACCCTTGAGGGGCTGAGGCGACAGGCCGAAGCCCAGGCAGCAGGGAACGTTGAAGGGAACTACAGTGTTTACTGGGAGGATGGCCTCCTCTACAGTGAACCCAAGGCACCCCTACACGGATCGTCACGAGCCTTGGTAGTCCCTCAACGTTATCGAGCCTTCCTTCTGGAGTTGGCTCACGAGATACCATTGGCAGGACACTTGGGGCAAGACAAGACCTTCGCCCGTCTTGTCCCACACTTTTATTGGCCTCAGATGAAAGTGTCGTCCGATACCTACTGCCGGACATGTGTGTCTTGCCAAGCCAGTGGGAAAACAGGGGTGAAGCTGAAGGCTCCCCTGGAACCACTTCCTGTCGTTAGCACCCCCTTTGAAAGGGTGGGCATCGACATTGTGGGTCCATTAGATCCGCCAACTACAGCTGGTCACAGGTTTATCCTGGTTCTGGTGGATCATGCCACACGGTACCCAGAGGCAATACCTCTGAGGACCATAACAGCACCTGTTGTGGCTAGGGCCCTGATGGGAATCTTTACCTGAGTGGGTTTTCCCAAGGAAGTTGTGTCCGACAGGGGGACCAACTTCATGTCAGCGTACATGCGGGCAATGTGGAAGGAGTGTGGAGTGACATACCGGTTCACCACTCCTTACCACCCCCAGACCAATGGTCTGGTGGAGAGGTTTAACAAAACCTTGAAGGGCATGATCAGAAGTCTGCCTGAAAGCCTGCGGAGGAAATGGGACGTCCTCCTACCCTGTTTACTTTTTTCCTACAGGGAAGTGCCACAGAAGGGAGTGGGCTTCAGCCCCTTCGAGCTTCTGTATGGGCACCCTGTACGTGGACCTCTCAACCTGGTGAGAGACGGATGGGAAAGAACTCCCAGAAAGCTTCCCCAGGATGTGGTGAGCTACATGCTGGCCTTCCGGAGCCAAATGGCTAAGTTGTGGAAGCAAGCTTCTGACAACTTGGAAGCCAGCCAAGCAGTGATGAAGGCGTGGTATGACCACAATGCTCACCCGGTGGAGTTGGAGCCTGGCCAGAAGGTGTGGGTGATCGAACCAGGAGAGCTTAGTGCCCTCCAGGATCGCTGGTCAGGACCCTTTGAGGTGTTGGAGAAGGAGGGTAAGGCTACCTACTTCGTGGACCTGAAGACCCCTCGTCAGCCCCTGCGGGTGCTGCATGCCAACCGCCTCAAACCCCACCACGAGAGGCCCGAAGTCATCTTGATGATGGTGACTGACGGAGGAGAGGACGTGGAAAGCGAGCCTCTCCCTGATCTGTTTGCGTCTCAAGAGAAGGATGGGTCGGTGGAGGGAGTGAATCTCTCCCCATCTCTAACTCCTGAACAGCAGGAGGACTGTCGCCAGGTCTTGGGGCAGTACTCTTCGTTGTTCTCCCTTGTCCCGGGTAGGACTCACCTGTGCGTCCATGACGTGGACACAGGAGACAGCCCACCTGTGAAGTCCAAGATCTACCGGATGTCAGACAAGGTGAAGGCCAGCATTCACAGTGAAGTCACTAAGATGCTGGAGCTAGGAGTGATCAAACCTTCTAGCAGCCCCTGGTCCAGTCCGGTGGTGTTAGTACCAAAAGCTGCACCACCGGGTGCCCAACCAGAACTGAGGTTCTGTGTGGACTATCGGGGACTGAATTCAGTGACCAAAACTGATGCTCATCCGATCCCTAGGGCGGATGAATTGATTGACCGGCTGGGAGCTGCCCAATATCTAAGTACCTTTGACCTTACTTCAGGGTACTGGCAGATCTCTTTGACTGATGGAGCAAGGGAAAGGTCAGCCTTCTCCACGCCCAATGGCCACTACCAGTTCTGTGTGATGCCCTTTGGGCTCAAGAACGCACCTGCCACGTTTCAGCGCCTGGTAAACCAGATCCTCACCGGAATGGAGAGTTTCTCTGCTGCTTATCTGGATGACATAGCCGTCTTCAGTAACAGCTGGGAGGATCACTTGCGTCACCTGCAAGCTGTTCTCCAGGCCCTGAGACAAGCTGGATTGACGATCAAGGCCAGCAAGTGCCAGATCGGGCAGGGGTCGGTAGTGTACCTTGGACACTTGGTGGGTAGGGGAGCGGTGCAACCCCTCCAGGCGAAGATCGAGGCCATCATGGCCTGGGAACCCCCCAAGACACAGACTGAGGTCCGAGCATTTTTGGGCCTCACGGGATACTACCGCCGCTTCGTGAAGGGGTACGGTACCATCGTAACCCCCCTCACGGAGCTCACGTCCAAGAAACAACCTCGACGGGTAGTCTGGACGGAGGCTTGTCAGCAAGCCTTTGAGAGATTGAAGAAAGCCATGTGCGAGGCTCCGGTCTTAAGGGCCCCAGACTTTTCCAAGGAGTTCATTGTCCAGACAGATGCATCAGAACATGGCATTGGGGCAGTGTTATCGCAACTCAACGAAGAGGGTCTGGATCAACCCGTGGTCTTCCTATCCCGGAGACTACTTCCCAGGGAACAGAAGTGGAGTGCAATAGAGCGTGAAGCCTTTGCAGTGGTATGGGCTCTGAAGAAGTTGCGGCCATACCTGTTTGGCTCGCACTTCCTAGTTCAGACCGACCACAGACCCCTTCGTTGGCTGATGCAAATGAAGGGGGAGAATCCCAAGTTGTTGAGGTGGTCTATCTCCCTACAGGGAATGGACTTTCAGGTGGAACATCGACCTGGAGTGGACCACGCCAATGCAGACGGTCTCTCAAGGTATTTCCGCCTTAGTGATGAGAACTCCCAAGGGGTTGGGTAGCTCTCCCCACTTTCAGCTGGGGGGGACGCGTGTTAGACCTGTCAGCCCTTTGGGTGGTCCCTCCTCATCATTATTTATTTTGTCCCACTTTTGCCTCAAACCCTGTTTGAATTTTTCCTTTTTGGGAACCACCAGACTTTTTAGTGTTGCTGCAGATTCAGGGAGCCATTTTACCTACCCCTGAAACTTCTGTCTGAGGGCCTGGAGCACAAAATGGTGGCCACCTGTGACATCACCAGCATCCACTGGAACCTACTAGCACCTTCCAGAACATTCCAGAACCCTGTGACAGTTGGAGGCGGTTTAGAATGTTGGGAAGCTAAGAGAGAGAGTTGGCAGTTGGAGCTGGCAGTTGGCACCTGACTGGTGAAGAGTGAGCAGCAGAAACTTGAAGGAGGAAGGAGTGAAGCAGCAGGGGTGGAAACTTGTGCCTGGAGTGGGGTCCATAAACCCACCCTTGATACTAGTCCCTACTGACGGAGCCCAGCCTAGAGCCCTGTGTGGGAAGAAGTCAGAAAAACCATCCTGAGGACCTGGACAGCAGGAACAGGCCTTAGAAACAAGAGAACAGCAAGATCCTGACCTGGAAGCTGGGTTCCCTGAAGTCCGACGTCGAGTAGCCTAAGACCTGGAGCCCGAGGTGGAGAAGCGGCGCTGACTGGAAAAGCAGACGTCGTACCCGGAGCCGCCAGAGGTCGAGAGAGGGCGCCGTCAGAGGTCGTGAGGAATACCAGAGGTCGAGGAGGAAGTCACCCGAGGTCGAGTGAGCGGCGTCATCGGAGAAGTGAAGTCCGCCCTCCGGAGTCGTCGGAGACCGAGGTGAAGGGTAACGGAGGTCGGGAGTGAGGATCGCACTCCGGAGTCGCCGGAACCTGTGAGAATCGTGCCGGAGGTCGGGAGTGGAGGTCGCACTCCGGAGTCGCCGGAAACCTGTGAGGAGCACCGGAGGTCGGGAGTGAGGATCGCACTCCGGAGCCGCCGGAAGTCGACATCGAGGCAAGGCCGGCCGACGTCATCGAAGCGGAGGTCGAGATCGAACCGAGGCCGCTGACATCGAGACCGGATCCGCCTGCCGGCGTCGTCAAAGAACTGACATTGTGCCGAGGCCGCCGACATCGAACCGGAACCGCCTCACGGCATCGATACGACTCCAGCGGCGTCGGAGCATCAGAAAAAGGGCAGTAAGTGGAGTAGAGGGCGCCTAAGGCCCTGTGGAGACCTGAGAGACTGCTCTAAGGGGCTAGGGAGGTGCTGGAACCAACCTGACTGTGCCAGGGGTGAACTGGGGCTAATCTAGAGAAGTTGTGTGGAGAGAGAGAGCCAGGTCTCTGGTATTTTCCCCCTTTATCTACCTCAGTTTAGGCCTCAGCCTTGACCAAGCCAGGGAGTAGACACCCCCAAGCCTTCCACATCCCCACAAGCTGTGCCTGGGCCAAATCAGCCCTTAGGAATTCAAAAGTGATCTGAATCCATGAGTGTCACTGTCAGCTTTTAAGTATTTATTAGGGGCACTGTATTTATTGTATTTAACCTATTTATTGTTCCACTGTATTTATTGGTCCACAGTATTTATTGATGCACAATATTTATTGGTTACAGTATTTATTGCCTCAGAATATTTAATTGCCTGTATGTATTGCACTTTTATTTATGCCTTCAGTATTTATGATCACCCCTATTTATTGAATCATTAAGCCAGTATTTATTTGTCCTGCACTTCCTAAAAAGTTTGTATATTGTGATTGTTATTTATTTTATCCAATCAGCAACTAAGAGAAAAAGCAGATAAAGAAAGATATTTTCATAATTTTTACGGTGTAGAGTCGTTTTTGGAACGGATGCACGCATGGTTATTGTTTGGGTATGTTGTATGCTTAGCACGGAGCCTGATTCCTGACCACTCGAGCCAAGCTACCACAGTGTGTCCGGAAGACCACCACCACCCCTTCTAGTGTGGGAGTGGGTTTCCAACAACAGAGATCTCCTACTACAGAAGGAGTAGTTTCTTACCTGTAACTCCAGTTCTGTAGTGGGGGTATCTCTGTTATAGTCATAAGCGACCCTCCCTCCTCCCCGGTGGAGTAAACTGACGGTATCAGGCCTGTTGTTATACACCTTCAAAAAGAACTGAAAGTAACTTGCTGGGGCTGTGCATCCTGGGATACCGGGGGTCTCTGGAGAGTTCCTTAAAGGCACGGTATCCTTTTTTAGCAGACACATAATGACAGCCTATAGGGCTTGTCTGTCCACCCCTTCCTCTCTATTGTTTAGAGGGATTTTGGTAAAGGGAGTGTGATGCAATAAAGGTACATGTCAGATGTGTATAAAAATGACATTTAAACTTTATTTTGGCTTTTTGTGTTCACTTCAGACGAAGTGCTGGCCAGTGCAGCCATATTGTTATTAGGCTGTATTATTTGTCTGTCTCTTAAGTGTCTTTGCAGGTTTGCAAATGCAGGACAGCTTAAGAGATATTTTGATTGCTCCGGGGTCCCCGCACATGGGCGGGACTATTCATAGATTATGACTATAACAGAGATACCCCTACTACAGAACTGGAGTTACAGGTAAGAAATTACTCCTTCCATGGCAGTGATGCCCAGGAAGGTTTGTACTGCGTTTGTGGGTGTTCACAAAGTTTTCCATGACCCACTCCTTAACTGGACACAGTTGCACATTGACGTCTTTCGTGTGTAAATTAGTATCTCAAGTAGAATTGCAAATGGGAAACCATCTACAATGCTTTTTATTTGACATATAAGCAGTGAGCAAAAATACCTCACATTTAGATAGGTTTCTGGCTCATCCTACATGAAAAAGTGGAGAGTCCGAAGTAGACTGCAGCTATATTTATTGCAATTCCATTGTTATTTTTCATTGTGGTAAACTAATCTGCACCGTAGAAACGATGAAAGAAGAAAAGTCCCAAATGGGCTGTTTGTCATCAGCTGTTTTCCAAAGTGGTATTTCTTGCCGAAATTTGGCATAAAAATATGCCATCTTTGAAAAAACTACTGACCACAGAGGGCTTGATTTTAATTAGGTGGAGAGATAATGCCGGGTCGGGTTGGGTACCACTCTGCCTGATTACAACTAGCTTGATATTCCCTCTCTCAGTTTTCCCATGTGCGGCCCGAACACCAGACATGATTATATCAGCTGGCAATTCCACCCAGTAAACCTCACAAGACTCTTGCAGCAACAGCAAACAACTTGTAGGTGTACTGTGCGCTTAGGGGGCCTCTGGACCGCGGGGGCTGCGGGGGCCTTTGTTACGCCCCTGACTCTTGCCATGACCTTACACTTCCTTCACGTTCTACAAAATCCTATGGATATTGCTGGCCCGCTACCCAAAGCTCTGGTGGCTTCTTGGAGGCGACTTGTCTGCAACCTAAATGCAGTAGCTAACAGCACACGAGCAACAAACGTTCTGTTCTGTTTGATGTTATGTTATCTTCTTCTTATTCTATGCTAAAGATATAATATGAACACATCCACGCATCCCTAAAGCTGCTGTAAGTCATGGGATGCCCTCACACCAGTGCTTAATTTGAGCCAGTGGTTTCCGGTGCTGAGCACCGGCACGCAATTGTCAGCATCGGCTATTCTGACAGTCTGATACATGGTGGCACCTTTTGTCTAATTTAGATATCTGCACAAAAGTTGTTTATTATTTCAATGTACATTAAAAATGACTATTCAATTCCGCCCAAACCATTCTTAAAGCTTTGGGGGCCTGGAATAGTCTCAACTGTCACACTTGTAGGAGTGTGATGGTTAGTAGGTGTGTTGGTATTGTTACCGGTAGCGCTGGAAGGATCAATGTGTGGTGCAAGCTGCAGAGGCTTACTGAGGAGGGCCCTTCTTTTTTGGCTAAAAAAGCACTGCGTCAAACCAAGGCCAGTTTCTCAATCGAGAGCTGTCTTTGTGCCGTACTAAGCTCTGCTGATGACTACAATGGAGCTTTGCTGAACAAGAAACCATCTTAAGCAGTCTCCTGTTCCAAAAAGGATTCACCATATCTTTAAGCTCTTTCGGCAGATAGTTCTATGTCTGGTAACTAAGAGGTCTTTCTGCACCGCCTTTGTTTACTGCTTCGTAGAGTAAAGATGTCTCTACTTGGCTCTCTAAGGGAAGCCCAACTATCTCAAAGATGGCAATGGCTTTTAACCCACCAATTTGTATGATTGCTGTATTCTGTACCTGCGAACCCTGTAAGCTAGACTCAGTTAGCGATGCTAGATGAAAGGCGTTACTTTGGCATAGTTGAGTGTTAAGCTCGACCTGAGGAAGACTACGTTTTGCTATATCCACAATTCTAAGACATAACCATCTTTTTCATTTTTAAAAGGGAGGTACCGGGGACAAAAGACATCACAGCAATGAGGAGGTTGAGCAGCTCTGCTTTTTTATTGGCTACAAGGCTGGACCTAGCCTGACAGGCCACGGATATGCGTTGTAGTTCAGGGTATTTTTTTGTCTGGGCACATTGCATCCAGCTTAAGAATCATACCCTCGTCGTGGGTGGAAGCAATCAAACCCCAAGAGATGAGGAGGAGAGCCATGCAGACTCAAAGAGTATGGCCAAGTCAAGTCGATGACTATCCAGGAAAAAGCGACTAGAATCCAGATCTCTCTGCACTAAGAAGAGTGTCAGTTCAGCATGCTGCGCCGCATCCCTTCTTGTGGTCTCCTTGTGAGTGGCCTGTCATCCAGGTAGGTAATACTGCAGTGAGTAAATACTGATACTATATGCAGCGTTATTACACCCCCTCCATCTTTTCGAGTTCTTCATCTCGGAATGAGGACTGATATACCGCATCTCCCCCTTTCTTGCTTCAAATCATAAAATATTGCATTCTTCCGCCAGGTATTTCCTGACAAAGTTTTACATAGTAAAGTGTGTGTAATTTGTGTACTATTTTTTTTTTTTTTTTTAAACCGTTTATTACAAAGTTCAAAGAATATACAAAGATGGGCCTACAACCTTCAGGCCGGCCGCTAGCGAACAAGAGGAGCATATGATACACACAGTAGAACGCATGCTGCGGCAAAGGGAAACGTACAGGAGTTAGCAGCGTTGATGGCCACACCATCCGGACCCCACATAACGGTTTCTTTTTAACATAAATAACAACAAAAAATCAAACCACAAGGCAACCCACAATCGAAAACAGCAGCATGTGCTCCCCTAGAAGGGGGACCCTACCAATCCATAGGAGTATCAAGGGGGGGAGAAGGTCAGGACAGGGACTGGGTGGACTCAGTGCCTGGTACCGGAGAGCTAAACCGGCTAAGGGGACGGGGCAGGCGATGGATCGGGCAATAACGGCGGGGCACAGATTCCCCCGCGGTAGGCGTTCCAGGGGCCCCATACTTTCACCCATGTCCCAGGCTTACCTCTCGCTACATACACCACCTTTTCCCGAAACATGCACCAGTCCATATTTTCCTTCCAGGCCGAAACAGTCGGGGACCTCTGGGAACCCCATAGTTGAGCAATATCGTGCTTGGCCACCATATATCCCAGAGTCACCCACCACGTCTGTGGCGCCGAGTAGTCGGTTGGTTCCCACACGTTCAACAGGCATCTCCTCGCTTCGGGCAGTAGCGACACACGCGTAACCACCCGCAGGACCTCATGCACACCACGCCAGAATCGCTCCACCTCTGGGCATTCCCACAAAATATGAAGAAAGGTCCCCAAAGAACCACACCCACGCTTACACAACCCGTCCACAGCATAGCCCATACGCAATAGCCTTGGCCCCGTTATGTAGACCCTATGGAGTATCTTGAGCTGGACGAAGCGAAGGCGGGCCGGTATGGCCACCTCTTTCGGGGAGGCCACCGCAGAGACCCAGTCCTCGTCGTCCAGCTCCAATCCATCGGCAACCCAAGCCTCACGAAGAGTAGTCAGCAATCCCGAGCGGTCATTAATCAGTTTTTTATAGATTAATGAGATCTTGCTTTCCGGTACATGTCCATCCAGCACTCTATCCTCCAGAGGGGAGCACTCCGGGATGGAGGCGACGTCCGGGAAGGCGGAGCATAGTGCATGACGGATCTGCATATACCGAAAGTACTCCCTGTCCTGTAACTGGAATTCCGTCTGCAGCATCTCGAACGTTTTGAATCCCCCCCCTCGTCCAGAGATCCCCCACCCTGCTGATGCCTATCATGTCCCACTTCTCGAAGCCCTTCGAGGTCCACAGGGAGCCCAACTGCTCAGATGCGTATAGTGGTGACGCCCGGGTCAAACGATCCTTCCACCCCATCGCTACATTAGCCGCGTGCCACACTCGTACCATGACACGCGTGGGGCCCGTCAGACGTGCGTCGAGCGAGCTGGAGTAGAGTGCTCGATTATAGTCACCACCCGGCAGTAGTATCTTATCCATTTCAAAGGCCGGGCTTAGGGCGGGCCCGTATAGGCCGTGATTAATCGCAGCCAGCTGGGAGGCCCAATAATACAGTTTAATATCCGGGAGGGCAATCCCCCCGTTATACCACGGGAGCGTCAGCTTCGCCAGGGCGATACGCGGTCTCCCGTCCCAGAACAGGCGGCGTTGCAAACTCTCCACCTCGCGGAAGTAGCGCGCCGGGACGAGGTCCATTGTATTCTGCAGAGCGTACAGGAAACGCGGCAGCGACATCATCTTAAACAATGCCGCCCGGCCGAGCGGTGAGAGCGGCAAACGCCGCCAACGCGAGACATCCTCCTTCAGGCGCTGGAGGGGGGGAAGCAAGTTCCGATCATACCGGGCCTCCGCGTCCAGGGTAATGAAGACACCCAGGTACCTAAATCCCTGCGGGGCGATCTGGATAGGACAGCCCCGCGGAAGGATAGGAGCCTTCCCAGAGAGAACACGATTGAGCCCAGTTGATGACAAGGCCGGAGTTACTACCAAATGAATGCAATACATCAACCAGTACTATCAGTGATTTACGTGGGGAAGCCAGGTACAGGAGAATATCGTCAGCGTATAGAGATACGCGGTCCTCATACTCGGGGGTCCAGCGGAGACCACGGATAGAAGGTTACCACCGCAGCCACTCCGCCAGGGGCTCCAAGGCAAGCGCAAAAAGGAGCGGCGATAACGGGCAGCCCTGCCGCGTGCCCCTGCCCAACTCAAACGGAGCCGACACTCTACCGTTCACAACCACCTGCGCCAGTGGGCCAGAGTACAACAATTTAACCCAGCTGATAAACCCTGGGCCAAACCCAAATTTCGCGAGCGTCGCCCAAATATATGGCCATTCAAGTGTGTCAAACGCCATAGTGGCGTCCAAGGACGCCAAGATGGCCGGCTCCCGTATGAATGGGACACGTGCGAGCACCCCATGCAAACGCCGCAGGTTAAGCGCTGTGTTGCGATGGGGAATAAAACCGGACTGGTCCTGGTGGACCAAGTCACACACTACGCCGACCAGCCGATTGGCCAACACCTTGGCGAGAATTTTGGGCTCCGCATTCAATAACGAAATGGGTCGATAGGATGTGACCCGGTCCCGTGGCCTCCCCTCCTTGTGGATAACCACGATGGTAGCCAGACGCTGGTCTAGCGGGAGGGAACCCACCGAGTGGGCCGCAAGGAACATAGCACGGAGATGAGGCGCCAGCGTATCCGGTCGCAGTTTATACAACTCGATGGGAAGACCATTAGGACCCATGGCCTTGCCGGAAGCGACCGAGCGTATGGCGAGGGCAATTTCTTCGGAGGTTGGAGCGGCGTCCAACGACACTCTGTCCTCCTCCGAAAGGGAAGGCAGCGCGATATCTCTGAGCAGGGCATGGGAATCCTCTTCAGAGCGGGAAGACACCGGGGAATACACCCCACGGAAATAGTCCGCGAAGCAGGAGACAATTTCCTCCGGTTCAGTGACACACACACCATTCGTTTTCTCAATCAACGGGACAACTCGACTCGCTCTCTCTTTTTTGTCCAGCCACGCAATCAATTTACCAGCCTTATCACCCACATCATACAGTCTCCCCTGTTGCTCTTTACTGAGGCCCCTGGCCGCCTCCGTGACGAGGGCCTTATAGGCCGCTTGCTTGAGTTGGAGAACATGTAATTTGTCATCCGTCACCCCACATTCTAGATCACCCTCCAACTCGGTTATCTCAGCTTCAGCACGGGTCACCTCCTCCCGCTCGCGCCTCCGGGAGTGGGAAATAAGGGACAGGGCCTCTCCTCGGAGTACTGTCTTGAACACCTCCCACAGTGAGACCGCCGATGACACAGACCCCACATTCTCGTCAAAATAGCGCTTAAGGGATTTAATCAGCTCTGCGCGAATGGTGGGGTCACGCAGGTACCAGGGATGGATCGGGACCACCCTACCCTCTCCCCTCGGCAAAATATCAAAGTGCAACAAGAGCGGGGAGTGGTCCGAAATACCCCGTGCCAAATGGCGCACCTCTCCCACCCTCCCCACATAAGCCGCTGGGACCAGGACATAATCCAGCCGTGAGAGACTACCATGAGCCCCAGAATGGAAGGTGTACTGTAGCTGCATGGGATTTTTTAAACGCCAACAATCCACCAGCCCCAGGGTATCCAAGAGGCCAGATAACCACGCTTGGGCCCGGGGGAGATCCCTAGGGGGGTGACGATCCACAGTTCCGGAAACCACAGCATTAAAATCCCCCCCCACCACTAGAATCCCCTCCGGAAGGCCAAGGAGGAGGCGCCCCAGGTCCGCAAAGGTGGTCGTCTGCAGCCCCGGCGGGACATATACTGACACAAAAACGACCACTCTGCCCTCCATTCTGCCCACCAAAACTGTGTAACGTCCCCTATCGTCATGGCGCACCTCATCTATCTCCAACGGGAGCGAGTTTTTAACCATAATGCCCACACCCCTTGAACCAGACGTGAAGCCCGAATGGGCCACAAGGCGGTAGCCCCGTCGATTCATAGCGCAAAAGGAGTTGCCAATGAGGTGCGTCTCCTGCAGAAAAACTATATCGGGCGAAATTCGCTTCAAGAACTGCAGGACCACACCTCGTTTTATCCTGTCCCCCAGTCCATTAACATTCCAGGACAACAAACTCAGTCCCCTACCCCCCATCGTAAACAGAAGTCATCACTCGTCCCCCAGAGAGCACTGTAGAGATAACACAATGATACGTTTGCCTTGTGGTGTAAACGAACAACACCCCACCCCAACCCACCCACTCCAACAAAACTCCCCCCTCCCTGCACCCCTGCATGAGCCCGGACAGCCCCCCCAACTTGCAGTGTGCCTGTCGCCCCTATAGAATGAAACTAGCTAGACCCCCTAGAGGAGGAAAGAGTACCCCTTCTAGACCCCACACAACCTCCATGGGAGGGGAATGTACAAAGACAGACGCTTGATCGAAAGTAGCATCGTATTCGTCCAGAGTGAGGCCCAATATTGACCCCTCGGTCCCGATCCAGTGGGCCGTCTCCTCCCGCCGCCCCCCCCCGCCATCTCGATCACGATCCCCAGACAGAGTGTCCAGCCAGTCCCCGGCCGCTTTGGGACGATCAAAAAAGTGCGTGCGACCATCCACCTCCACTCGCAGCTTGGCCGGGAAGAGCATGGCGTATTTTAAGTTCAGGTCCCGAAGTCGGCGTTTGACGCCCAGGAAGCTCAGTCTCTGCTTCTGGACCGCTTGGGTGAAATCAGGGTAAAAGTTCACCTCCATATTTTCCAGCTTAACCGGCCCATGTAGTCTGGAGGCTTGCAGGATCGCGTCTCTGTCCCGAAAGTTAAAAATCCGGGCAATGAGAGGTCGCGGAGGGGCTCCGACCTTCGGCCTTCCCCCGGGAACCCTGTGGGCCCTCTCCACGGCAAAAAATTTACTCAGGCCCCGAGGCTGGAGATGGGTAGCGATCAGGTCCTCCACAAATAGATCCGCCGCCGCTTCCTCCCGTCCCTCGGGTACTCCGATGATGCGGATGTTATTCCTCCGGGCCCGACTCTCGGAATCCTCCAGGCGCCGATCCATAAGTGCACTCGCCTGACTAAGCCGGCGCACCTCCATTTGTAGTGCCGCCACCTCAGTCGTAAGGCCCGATGCGGTTTGGGCCAAAGAATCAACTCGGTCGTTGGTCTTGGAAAGATCGGCCCTCACCAGGCCAACATCTACAAGGACCGCGTCGATCTTCTGTGCCAGGGTGTCGAACCGCTGGCCCACCGAGGCCTTCATCTCGGAAATGGCGCCCATGACGTCGTGGAGAGTCAGATCCGTGGGCAAGTCCGGGGCATCAGAAGGGCCCTCAGGGGACTTGTGCGGTCCGCCGGGAGATCCCCTCTGGAGGGTATAGCGGTCCATGCTGTTGGCCTGATGGACGGTGCCACGCCGGGTCGACTTGGTCTTTGACCGATCTCCATCTTGTTTCGTGGCCATCGCCGCTGGTCCCACAATCGCACCAGCAACGCCGTAGAGGGCAGGCAATCAGGGCCACGAGCTCCGGGGGGGGCCACCCCAGATCGGCGGGGTGGGTCACAGCCGGCAGGCAGGCAGGGTCCCCCAGCGAGGCCACACCAACACCAAAAGCTCCGCGATCTCACTGGCAGAGACGGTGCGAAAGCGAAAGTGCGGGGTACGCGACTCGCCAGGCCCGGCCCGCCGTTGTTGTTCACTTTGCCACTGGGTCACCCCCCAACGCAAATCCGGGGTCCGGCGAGAAGAAGGCCGCAAACTTCAATCGGTGCTCACTCCGGCACCCGAGGTCCGATTTGAGAACGGAAAACGGGTACCACCTCAGCTCAGGCTCACCAACACAGTCCCCTCAACCGAGGCAGGATGAATTCAGGATAGACGTAGGAGGTTGCGGAGGTCCTCGGGAGCCTCGCACCTGCGCGGCCATCTTGGTTGCGCGCTAGGCTCCTCATGTGTACTATTTTTAGTTCCGATTTGGCACAAACTGCAATTTGTGCCTGAATCAAGATTATTGTAGGATTCAAAATGATTCCCCTTATTGATCAGTAACCAGCCTGGAATGTGGGAGAAAAGTAGAAGGCAGGTTTATAGAAGCACCTATATCTGTTCTCCCATAGGATCTACCCTTAATCCGCGGATCGTGACAGTGACTGTAGCAGGGACATTACAGAAAATTGCAAATACGAACCATTGATCCAAACTCTTTGCCGACCTGTTCCAGCGACAAACCTTACAAACGAAGTAGAAACATGCAACATTAACAACAATGTTACTTTCTACCAGCCAAAGTACAGTTGCAATCCCCTCCACTAGTAACAAACGGTAGTTAGATATGAATGTACTTTTACGAAGAAATATTGAACTTTAGTTCTAATTTTCCCAGGGTTTGTGTGTCTCCCAGTCACACTTCTACCTCTTCCTGGGTCTCCCTGTCCTCCTGGTGAGATATGTTCTTTAAAAAAAAAAGAAAAAAAAGTGAAATGAGAAAATCAGGAAGAAGAAATAAGAAAAAAATGCCCACTAGAGGCAGGATTTGAAATGAGTTCATAGGTATACCCACTAGAGGTTTATTATTTATAAAAATCTTCGTCGAATACACAATATGGATTTTGAGATTAATTTTGGCAATACGATCGATATAGGAGGCACACATTCCTGTGTTATAGGTTTCACTAACACCTGTGTTGAGAAATGGTACTTAAATTTCAAGCATGAGCTCTTAAGCTCAATGTGAGTTCTGGTTCTCCAAAAGGAACACATTCATTTTACTTCAAATTGATGTGGTTTTTAATATTTCTTTTTCACAATTTTATTCACGATAAGTAGTGGTGTGTATGGTTTGGACTACATTATCCAGAATGCTCAGCAGTATGCTGCAGGAAATGATGTAATAACTGGTCATGTATGTTGAAAATAAGAAAAAAATGCAGCATTTGTTGTCTCGTGAACAAGGTAAATAAAATACATTCCACCATGTAACTGTGTGTCCGATGTGTGATATGTACTGAGAGGAAGGCCTACCCCTTCGAGAAAAGTGTTTTTTTGAATTGATCACACCATTTGTAATCAATCCATGAAGAATTTATAAGCGTAAAATTTGCCCATGGTGCCATGCATGAGCAGCGAGCTGACCATAAGGGGTATTCTAATATTTTAGAAATCACATTTGGTGCCCTAGCATGCTTATTCTTTTGCTCAATTAATGGATCATATAGAAGACCATCAGGTGTTATTAATAGTGTCTCTCCATCTACAGTGATGTTCCAGTAATGTAAGGTGCAGATAACTTGTTTTCCTCGTACCTTAGCCATCCAGTTCCTACTTACTAACTGTCTGTCTCTTATGTTCCAATTACCTGTGGCATTATCAAATTCTAATATGTTAGGACACTGGCTACTTTTTAAATGTCCTAAGTATCGGGAAGCTGGGTTAAATCATGAAACATGATGCTTTAAACATACAGGAAATGTTTTTTCCTTATCATTGTATTCTACTGTAGGTGACACTTGGTATTGGGCTTGAATATTTTGCAGTATGGTACAACGTGGGTACCATCCAATCCTTCCTTCTCCACAATCCCAAGTTACGTTGGATATGAGGCATCCTATTCCTTGCGTATAATTTTGTATAGGCACAGGTGTTTCATATAGGCCAATTGGGTCGCTGGGGTGTCTGGACAATTCTCTACAAATCCAGCAATTTTGAAGACCTAAAGCCTGGACAACTTTTTCATGTACTGCAATGAGGGGATGGTCAGCAGGTTGTTGCAATACAGGTAGCACACACATAATTAAGGTACTAAAAAATAGGGTTAGCATAATGCAATGCATTTTCTTGACAGTGGTAAATATAACTTTCAGAATTTAAAATATTGTTAGGCAGTGTCTTTCTGTCTCAGTTCCAGGTTACTTTCTGTAAGTGTCAATAATGAAAGTTCTTGTGGTGCGCTGTCATCTGCTTCTCCTCCTGGTCCGTAGTCGTCTTGTACAGGGGCAGTTTCACGGACCTGTCCTGTGTTGTCCTCTTCAGTCTATTTTTTGGCAGGGGTAGACCCTCACCGTTTTCTAGACTGCGTTGCGTGTTCACTCAACAGCATCAGTTGGTGTCACCGTTCCTGGGACACTTGATGATGGACCCTCAGCGTTGTTGTTAGGAAAGGTCTGGTCTGTCTCCCCCTTGTCCTGTGTTTCGCGCTGCTCCACTTGTGGCCGGTGCTCATCTGTTAAAGGTGCCTCTGCCTCAGGCGTTGTTGGTGCAGCCCTGCATCATGTTCCGTGCAGCCACTCGGGACGTCCCTGCACCTTTAGTGATGTCCTGGTAAGCAGGAGCACAACGTGGGGTCCAGTCCACCTAGAAGTAAGAGAAACATTTTTTATTTTTCTCACCATGACCATGTCTCCAGGTTTAAAAGGGTGTGTTTGTTCTGAGGAAGGATGGGGCAAAGCTTCCTTCACCTGGAGATTGTGATGCCTCAAGAATACCGACAATTGTACAGCATAGTCAGAAATCTGCTCATCCGTCCACAGCAGTGCTGCTTGGGATGCTGTGCGAGGCAACCTGAACCCCACAGACATGGGCCGCCCCATCAATACCTCATGGGGGGGGAAAAGAGAGTTGTTCTAGATGGTGTTGCTCTTATAGCATGCAGCATTAAAGGCAGCGCATCTGGCCATTTCAGGCCTGTTGCATCAGTTGTTTTGGCTAATTTATGTTTTATCGCGGAGTTCATTCTCTCCACCTGGCCTGAACTTTGTGGGTGGTAAGGGTCATGCTGTTTCCACTCTATTCCCAAACAGTCACACATCTTGTCCACAACTGCAGCCACAAATTCACCCCCTCTGTCACTATTTCTGCTCGGGGGAACCCCAAACCGGGGTATTAAATCTTTCATCAAGCATTGCACAACAGTTGCTGCATCATTCTTCCTTGTGACAAACGCCTGCACCCATTTTGAAAATTGATCCACACATACCAGCAAATATTTGAATCCATTCACTGGGGGCATATAGGCGAAGTGTATTTGAATGTTGGTAAAGGGACCCTCTGGTACTGGCAAGTGATCATGGGTAGCGGGGGACCGACCTTTAGAATGTTGGGCACAGACAAGACATTGGGAGCAGAATTGTGCAGTGAAAGCTGTTATCCCCGGTGCAAACCATTCTTGTCTAATCAAAGCATTCATTCCTCCTTGAGCCAAGTGAGTGGGTCCATGAGCAAGCCTTGTAAGGGGCAGGAACATACTGCGTGGGGCCACAGGCCTTTCATCCTGGTGGACCCACAATCCCTCATCATTCGGCTCACATCCAGCATCAATCCACGCTCTTTCTTCCTCTGGTGGTGCAGACCATTGTGCTTCTTTCACATAAGCTAGCAACAATTGTCTCTGAATCAGCTGTATTTTTGGAATACTTTTTTCTATTGAAGGCACCATCTGTACTGGCTGTAACATGCTCTCTTTTGCTGCTGTGTCAGCCATGGCGTTACCTCTGGCTATCTCAGTATTAGCTCCTGTATGTGCCTCACATTTTATTACTGCTATTCTGTTGGATAGTAGGAATGCCTGTAGCAAATTCTTTACTAAGGGGCCATTTTGAATGGGGCGTCCTTCTGCTGTTATGAAACCACGATACTGCCACAGCTGGCCAAAATCGTGAACAACTCCAAAAGCATAACGTGAATCAGTGTAAATGTTAACATTTTTCCCCTCAGCTAGGATGCATGCTCTTGTTACAGCATACAGCTCGACTTGCTGGGCAGATGTGCCAGGGGAGAGGGCTGCACTTTCAACTATGGTGTCTACTGTTGTTATAGCATACCCTGCTTTGTAATCTGTGTCTGTTAGTCTGCTGGAGGAACAATCGGTGTACCACTCATAGTCAGTTTTTTCTAATGGTGTTTGCTGTAAATTGGGTCTGGGTGTGGTGCATGTCTCTACAACTTCAACACAGTCATGGTCAGGGGTCTCATCTGAATCACCTAGTGGAGGTAATAATGTTGCCAAACTAATAGGTGGGCATCTTTTAATGGTGATATTGATGTTAGACAACAGAATGACCTCATAACCTGTTTGCCTGGCCGCCGGAAAATCTTGTGTTGCTGCAGATGACAAGAACAACTGTGCCGAATGAACAATACAAGGGTAGTCAAACACAATGGGAGCCGTCCTCTCTACCATAACAGCTGCTGAGACCACTGCTCTCAAACAAGCTGGATGCCCAGTTACTGCTGCAGGCAAAGTCACAGAGTAGTATGCCACAGGTCTTTTTCCTGAGCCATGCTGCTGTGTCAGCACACCATTTGCAATGCCATTTTGCTCTGACACATAGAGATGGAAGGGCAGTTTGTAATCAGGCAGCCCCAGGGCTGGCGCAGTGCACAAAGTCTCTTTCAGTTTCTTAAAACAGTCTGCAAGTTCATTAGTCCATACAATGTTGTTGGGAGCATCTTGTAGTGTACATTGTCGCAGGATGGCATCATAGGATCTGTACTCAGGGATCCACTGGTGACAGTAGTTCATCATCCCCAGGAATGACAGCATTCCTTTCTTGGTGGACGGAGGCTGCACGCCCTGAATCATTTTTATCCTGTCAGGTGATATGCAGCGCGCACCTTTGGATACCACATAACCCAGGTAAGTCACCTCTTTTTGGCAGCACTGGAATTTTGACAATGAAGCTTTGTGTCCTCTTTCCTGGAGGTGATTCAGCAGCGCTACAGTGTGTTTTTCACAGGCCTCAAGTGATGGAGATGCCATGAGTAGATCATCATCGTACTGCAAGATGATGCTACCTCCTTCCAGGTGTAGGCTGTCCAGGTCTCTCTTCTCTGCCTGCGCTTAGACCGTGGGACTCTGAGTATAGCCTTGAGCTAGTCTTCTGAAAGTATTCTATGTATCTTTCACTGTGAACACAAAAAGGTACTTGCTCTCTGGATGGACTCTAATACTGAAAAACGCAGCGGAGAGATCAATGACTGAAAAGTACTCTGCCTCTACATGTATAGAAGATAATATAGTGTTGGTGTCAGGCACAACAGGTGCTAAGGGAACCACAATGTTATTTATCTGTCGTAAGTCCTGTATGAACCTATACTGCCCAGTATTGCCCTTGGGCAATGGGATGATAGGACTATTACAGGGGCTGGAGGTCTTTTTAATGATACCTTGTTGCAAGAGAGATTCAATCCCAGGTTTTATTTCCTCCTCTGCCTGAGACGACAGCCTGTACTGACGGACATAAGGTAATTCAGTATTCTCTTTAAGTGTCACTTTATGGGGAGGGCATGTTTTCAATAATTCTGCCTCATTTTTGTGTTTTGCCCAAACCTCTAAGTTCACTTGCTCTAGGACCTTGTTTGTAGTCCGCTGTAAAGCCATATTCCCTTCAAGCTTGTCAAAAACTGCAGCCCTGTCCTTTCTGTTCATACACAACGTCCAACACCACCCTTCTCCATCTCCTAACACAGACACAATTCCTAAAGGAAATGTAAAATCCTTAGATCTAGGTAAGTCCTGAAGGGGTTTGACCATGGGGCCCAAATCCTTAGGGTAGTAACCTGGTGCTACATCTATGGATACATGTGGTTCAGAATCTGGCACTTGAAATAACCTAATTTCCTGTGGTCCTAGTTCAATGCTCACCGCACACCCTTGTTTTCCTACATATAATGTGTGCTCGAGCAACTCCATTGTCCAGTACAAATGTTTGTCTGCCCTGTAGGCGACCATTCAGGCACTGCTCCTGTGAAAAATGCTTCAGTACAGTGTATGGGCCCAGGTACTAATGTCAACTGCACTAAATGAATGACCAATTCACTCTCAATGGCAGGGCTGTATTTAAACAGTTCTTGAAACATGTTTTCATAAAAATCTCCATGTAATGGGGTCCATTGGTAACGTGTTGGAGAGAGAGACAAGACGGGGGTGCAGATAACACCGAGTCCTCACTTAATTTGCAAGCAGTAAGTGTTCTATTAGCCAATTCTAACCTGTCCTCAGGTACTTGTAAGTAAATCCCATTTTGTGAAAAATATAATGTTGTATGCACTTTACAGAGGAGGTCTCTCCCCAGCAAATTGATGGGTGCATCTGGTGACAGGAGGAACTGACGGGTCAGTGTGAAGTCATCAACAGAAACTGGTAGGGGTTCTGACAATTCTTCATGCATCATCATTCCATTTACTGCTATAGTAGTGACTGTTTCACCACTACTAGGACCCAACTTGTTTCTTACTGCTGATCGGGTTGTACCACTGTCTATTAGGAAATCGATCTCTTTACCTCCTACGTCAATTTGGAACATGGGATTATCCTCAGGTGTGTCTGATACCTTCATAATAAAGCACTGGGCTCTGGTTGCTGCAGTTTGTTCAATCTCTCTCTCCGCGTGGTCCTATGCTGATCCATGTTGCTTCTGGAAAGGATTCTTCAGGGCATGCTGGGTCTGCTTCAGGTCTCTGGGCATGGGTGGTGCAGATGGCTGGATCTCATTTCTGCCAAACCTTTAATTCCTGTTGTTTCTATAATTTCTATTATACTGGTCACTTCTCTCATTCCAGTCCCTTCTACCGCTATTATTTCTACAATTGTGTCCCCAGTGCCCATACCGGAAAATATAACACCGATCCCTACTCTTATCTCTTCTCTGGTATCCTTGTCCATTATCCTGTCTATGCTGTGCCCCCTGAAAGTACATTCCCTCCGGCTCCTCCTCTCTTTGTACTTGCTACAACATCATTCCTTTGTCATTTTTAGCGATGTCCTTCCTTACCCAAAAAATACCATCTCTTTCCATGGTTATGAGAAGCGTGAACGACTCGTGATATCCTTTAGTGGACCAATCAGGGTGGCGCAGTTTACAACTGTGAGCCACAGAAGCTAGCAATCCATTCATAAGGGTTTGCATAGCCAATACCTTATAGGCCTCTGTGGTGCACGGTACCCCTGCACTCTTATCCCATGCTTCATTGTACCGCAAGATGTAATGAACCACTGACTCACCTGGCTTCTGCAATGTGGCAGTGACTTGAGAAAAATCACCATGTTTAACTGCTAGGCCATTAATTTTGTCCCTGATAGACTCTAACCATGTAATCAATCTATTTTCTGTGACATCCATATTATTAGTCAGAATGGTCCAATCTCTTTCCTGTGGAATTTGGAACGCACTTTTTACTAAAGACCATCTGCTCCCATATCCTATTTTTAAAAACATTTCTACATCTCGAGGGAGGGGGGTAGCGGCAATACATATTTTATGAAGCCACTCATAATATTTTACACTGGCAGTCAGTGGGTCAGGTGCGTCCTTAGTCATTTGGGCTGCCTCCAAGGGGGTCCATGGCTTGAGCATGGCTGTCCCCCAACACAATTTTTGGTGCAGTTATTTTAGTGTTCAATAGTATGTCATCAGTATATGAGTTCTCACCCTTTCCCTTTAGGGTCCGTGTGGGTGACCGTGTATGTATTAGCCTTTCCCTCCTCTCTAGCTTACCCTGTAGTTTATTATTGGAGCGTTGTATTTCCTCCCTATCAGTGTTCACTTTTTCTTGGAACTCATCTGCCTCCTTCCTCAGGTGTGTCGACTCCTTGTGTTGCTCCTCATTTGTTCTCTCTTTTGCACTCAGCCCTAAATCTTCTCTCAGACCAATTGTGGAAGTTTGGGCTGGGGATTCAAAAGCATTTAGCATGTCCCCTCCTAAGGCTAAGTGGCCATTCGGGACTGGTGTTCTAAAACTGCCTTCTCTCGGGCTAATTGGCATGTCAGATACACTAGTTAAATCACCTTCCAGGGATATATGGAAATAAGGTACACGTGATAAGTTTAGTTGTGAAGCCAGTGCTTGCTCAGGTGTGTTAGGTCTTTCACACTGTATGTAGGGGCCTGAAAGTGATGGGTAATTTGAAGTTGCTGGAGAAGGGGATGAGAATTGAGGTGCAGGAGAAACAGGCCCTGCAGACTGGATGTTTGTCCCAATGTTTGGTGGCAGTTCTCATTGCTGGCTCTATCTGAGACCCAGGAATTAAATTCACTATTTGCATCTACTCTCTGTCTTTTCCTTTCTTCCTCAGTAAGCAACAACATCTCCTCCTCAGTCAAAGCGCTACAAGTTATTTGCTCATTGTCTGTTCCTTCCCCCAGTTTGACAAAAAGGCCTTGAGGCTTGGAGGCGATAAACAGTTTCTTTAACTTATTTATGTCAATATTTACTTGGCGGTGCATCCAAATACATAGCAGAGCAGCAGCCCTTCTAGAAGTAGTGGCATTTGGAATGTGTTTAACCCGGTCTGCTTCAATTATTGAAAACCCACACTTTTGCCAAAGTGACAACAAATGCTGTTCTGATTGCACATAGTTACTTAATTCCAATAAACACTGGCTATAAGACGTGGGCCAATCTTTTGCTAGTTCGAGCTCTTTTTTAGTAGGCTTCTTGCACTCACTTTTCACCATTGCTATTGCAGAACAGTCTCTGTATTCAGTGGAGGCATTCCCCTGGCCTTTCTTTTTTGAAAGGAGAGCTTTATTTTTTGCAATTGAAAGCCACTGCTGTAAACAATCTTTTACATAGTGTGAATCCCATGATGGGTCACCCTTTAAGTGTATACTTTCTGTCATGCGTTCAATATCATCTATCTCAAGAGAGCCAAATCTAGGCCACGGCCCTTCATTCCCTTTCCACGTCCATACTAGCGCGCAAAAAGGAGTTACATATTCTAAACAATTTGTATCTTTTACAACCTGAGCTGCAGGGCTATCTGCTGGTCATTCAAAATCCTTCTCTAATGAGAGTTGTTTAAACAATTGTTTTGTCTTTTTCACCATGCAAGGCCTTACCACCTCCATAGTTCCTTTAGAATTGCCGGTGCCCATTGTGCCCTTCACTCACAATTTTAAACCCTGAAAGTTAAACAGATTTATCTTCTGGACGGAAAAATTTGTTAAGATGTGGCTAGAGAGACTTGAGAGGAAAAAAAATCAACAGTTGTAGACCACTCAGACACCACATAAAACAATTTGACTTCTCTGATGCAATTTGTTTTGATATCACTCAAAGAAGCATTTCAAAGAAACATAGCGGGACAATACTTTTAAGGATTAACACATAAACGTAATTAAATACAGTCATTGATCAATGACAGTGCAAATTTGAAATTCATTTCCTTGTGTCTTGCCGCCAGCCAATAGTCAATGGTTCCCACGCTACACTCCGGGAGTGTTGTTTTTATTTCTTCGTTACCCCTACCTTTGGGGTCATAAATTATTCTGTAGCTAGGCTCTTCTGCTGTGGATTATGCAGTCCTGTAGACCACTGCCACATATCAATTCAAAAGGTATTGATACAGAGAAAGATTCTCAATTTATCTTTCTCTTCAGTCCCCTATTTAGATTAAATGCCAGTTACTACCCCCTTTTTTCCTAAAAATAAATATAATGTTCTAACTGAGCATTTGAAACACTGAAAGGTCACTCCAGCAAGGCATTTAGCGTTTTACAGCCTACTTACCAGCTGGTGACATTACAGTCCTTCAATGCATCTCACTACTGACACCATTCTGTTGGGTAATAATTCTTCCAACTCTCCTCAGAGCAACGCAAAGCAAACAGACTCCAGCAGCCCCAAAACACAGGAAATGTATTTGCATCTTCTTTTATTGGCATACCAAGGCAGAAGGCAGATGCAGTGTCACGTCTTGGAACAAGCTTCTTCTGCCCCACATAGATATTCAGGGGAGCATATATAGGGCAGAAAGTGCTGTCATCAGTAAAATCCTTAAATGCGGACAAGGCCAAATACGATTGTACATATACAAATAGAATTGTCATGCAAGCACAAAACATAGAGCAATATAAGGACACAAGGGAATAGAAAGCAAGTTTAAGCAAAACCTGCAAGATTCAGAGGGTTTTCACAGCTGTTAACCCAGGACGTGTCAAAGAGGGCAATAAAGGTCCTGGGGTCAGGCTTGAATAGATTTGTAAAGGAGGGATGATTTTAGGAGCACAGAGCAAGCAGTTTGGTCAGAGACAGACATAGTTAGCTCAGTGGGTCTGAGATAGTGTGGGGGAGAATTTGGGATTTATTCACTTATTTGGCTCATGCAAACATGTAGATATATATTTTTCCTCTCACAAGGTCTCTGTTAAGACTGAAACGCGTAGAGTTTCTGGCATGCTGAATAAATTAAAGCTGAAATTGCAGTGAATTGTGAACCTCCTTCATTCGTGAGTGCCAGCGGAAAATCCCTTGGGAGAAAGTGGTGATATTGGAAACGACTTGGCTCTGCTATACCGCAACCGCACCGCCGAGAGCGCCCAGGGGTCAGAGGTTTGGGCCGTTTTGAAAGGATATATATATATATATATACAAGATTAAAGGCGCTGGAGCCGAATTGCTTAGCGGCGGGGCACCTTTGCGAGATGACGCCCGAAACGCGTTTTGAATCTTGGCAGATCTAAAGCTGGAACAAGCGATGTTGTTTGCCCTGCAGGTCCTGCAAATAAAAGGAAGAAACGACTGTGTGTGGCGCCTTCACTGTTGGGTGCCCTTCATATGGATATATATATACATATATATATCTCTATATCCAACGCTCCAAACAAAAACCATCATGAGCAGTCACGGGGGTAAAATCCACCTCAGGATTTATTGGCACAAAATAAACAAAACAAACACGTTTCAGTGGTACGCCTTCCTCGGTGTTGAACGCGTACCACTGAAACGCGCTTGTTTTGTTTATTTTGTGCCAATAAATCCTGAGGTGGATTTTACCCCCGTTATTGCTTGTGATAGTTTTTGGAGCATTGGAGATTTTCACAAGTCTGCCCTCGTGAACGAGGCACTTGCCAGCGAGTGCAGGAGCATTTGGCAGGTTGGAGCTTGGAGATATATATATATATATAACCAGTAATAACACAATAATGATACCAAATGTTAAAATGATGACCTAATTGGAATTTTTAAGTGTCATGTTTACGTTATTTTTTACAAATGAAATATGTATTTTACAATTATATTTGTTTCAGAAAAATAGCAGAATTGAACAACATTGAAATATGGACAATACTCGCGCATTTAAGCGGATATATTAAAAATTGGCGACACTGACACAAGTTTGGTCTTTTAATGTGTGATTTTATATGTGTGTCTTATAAAAGATAAAAACCCATAATGACAATCACCAATATTTATTAATTTTAATGGTTTTGTAAAAATATCTATCTATTTATTTATTTATTTATACAAACTTGGTAATGAAGTGTCTTAAAATATTTATTGACAAATGCAATAGTACAATGAACAGAGAATAAGATGATTAGTCTGTTCTTTATATTCATGAGCACCAATAAGCACAGTGTCACTTTAAAAACCTGGAAAAAAACAAGCATGTCATGTGATCAAGGGCTCTGGGTGGCCCGAAACGCGTAATGGCGGCATAAGCAAAATAAATATTTGAAAGCACAAAATAATGGGAGTCCGTTCCGTTCTTTTTGGAAGAAAAACAAAAGAAGGAGTATCGTAATATATATATATATAACTATATATAACTATATATATATATATCAGCGAATCCGCAGCGTCTCAGCTTTTCACAGCAACACAGGGACACGGACCACAGACTTGGTGCCAATTTACGTGTTTATTTGGATGCCGCCATAACGCGTTTCAACTCCTTCGAGTCTTGCTCACATATATATATATATATATATATACTTTTCCCACAAGTAGGACAATTCACCCTTAATGAAAACAAGGCTAAACAATGCTTCAACAAATTGCCTTTGCATCAATAGACATATACTCTGTCTTTAATTCTTTTATATACACTAATAAGAAGAAAAAAACAGGAGAACAAAGAGACACTCATACCCCCGTTATTGAGTTGCAGAAGCTGCAATGTAATAGAGTAAGCATTGTCAGCCCATAAGGCTACATTGGAAAAAAAAACATAACTGCATAGAAAATGAAAGAAACTGGCATTGTGCCTTTAAGGCAGCCATGACCCCTAGCTTCCAAAAAATGCCTCACGGGTGCCAAATAGGTCAGTTGTTCTTTCCGGCTCCTTCAGTCGGATACCTGGAGTTTCAGCTCTTAGTTTTTTGGTAAAAAATGCCCTCTTGTTAGTTTTCTTTCACTTGACGTCTTTTCCCTGTTAGAGTGAGAAGCTACCATTTTCTGAGATTTTTTTTTCTGTCAAAAGATACCTTCTCTATTTGATCCAGGCCCTTCTTGTGGTAAAAAGAAGGCTAAAACAGATTCCCATTCTGAGACACATGCTCCTAAGACCTGCCAGCATTGCAAAAACCTTTCCAGGTGTACTCTAAAGGATAGAGGATTCGCCTATATTGCCTCTTAGAAAAGCAGAAGTCCGCTACTTCCTTAGGAGGATCTTCATCGAGGCATAAAAAGAGGAGAACCAGATATACCTCCAGAAGTAATATCCCTATCCTCCTTCCGCATCAGGATCGGCATAGAAAATGCCTCCAGTGGCAAAGAAAAGCAGGCAGACATCGCAGGTTTCTCTGTTGCCGTTTCCACTGCACTCGACAGTGTTGAAAACAACTACACAGTGGCGTTCGTCGTCAAATACTACATTGTCGAAGAAAGCTGTAAGATCAATGTCTGTCCATTGTTGACACTTACCGGCGTCAAAAGACTGATCACGATGACCTTCGGTGTCGTACCAGTGAGCCCTCCGTTGACCTCAACCCGGCGATGGTCAATGTCGAGGAGTCGATATCCATTGGCGTCAACACAACGCTCAACTGCGTGACATCGGTCTCCATTGCTGTCAACACAGAGACATACAACATCGAGATTAAGTCCTCCATTGACATCAACCCAGCGGTGTTCAACATCGAGGCTGTGGTCCACATTGAAGTCATCCTGATGACAATCAATGTCCAGACACGTTCTCTGTTGACGTCGCTCCACACGGCGTCGAGTCATCAGTCTCCATCGGCAATACCACGCCGACGTTGAAACTTCAGACGCTGTCGGTGGCTCCACTCCTGATGTCGAAGCACCAGTCTATGTCGGTGGCATCTCACCTGTTGTCAAGGCACCAGTCTCTGTCGGCGACATCTCTCCTGATGTTGTGAATTAGAATGCCATGAATATCTTCTCAGCACTTGACGCTGGCTCAATACATGCCTCAGGTACAGCGTTGTTCGACATTGAGGCACTCATCCCAGTCGGCTTTGACGCCCCGATCTCCACGGGCAAGGCGCTCGACATTTATATGTTCAATGTCGAAGAGACGCTCAGCATCTACAGGCCCGTCCAAGGGCTCGATGCTGACACCATTGCATTTGAGAAGAGGATCCACTTCAAGGTCTTCACCGTAGGTGCCTCTGTCGACGTCGAGCATTTCTGGTTCTCAATCTGATAGGCGGACACAGAAGGGGACACCGCAGGTGGCGGATCCTACCGCACAGCATGAGCTCTAGAGATCCCCTTCTGTGCCTCTGTCCCCCAGATGGTTGTTACCAGTGCACCCCGTGTAGAAGTTTTCTACTGTGCAAGTGCAGTAACTTCTGGACTACTCCAGTCCTCTGCACAGTTCACCTCTAGCTCGGTTGGCACAGACTGTAGACCTCCTACAATTTCTCCCAGAGTTTGGGAACGCGCTTGAACTACAAGTCCATCACCACGTAGGAGGACTCCGGCACGTAGGCATCATACACCGCCAAGGCATAGATTGCCTTCGTGGTCCTCCCCCTCCACATATTTGTCAAAAAGAGACTACTCTTCCACTGTGACGGACAGCTCCTCTTCAAGAATCTCTCCAGTTGATGATATCACTACCTTCCACGAAGTGCTGGTTATAGGAGCAAATAAGTTGAATATTGCTATGCCCAAACATTATCCTCGGTTATTTTTGAGTCACTGCAGCAGAGGTCAACTACAAGACCATTGCTACCTTTGGTACCTCGCCTCCTTTAACTGGTCATGGACACTTTCTTCACGCACGCATCACTCAAGACTGCCCCTGCGAGAATCTTGAAGAAGTACAAGCCTCCAGAACAAGATCACTGTCCTGAGGTCGGATCCTCCTCCGCATTCCGTAATCATTGCAGCAGCAAAAAAGACACATGCAGTAGTGTCCTCTTCTATGATTCCTCCAGGTAAAGAAAGCAGAGCTCAGGATCCTTGAGGGAGGAAAGTTTGTGGCACCTCTGCTTCCTTCTTGAAAGTATCCAGTGCTTCAGCCCATTTAGGATGCTAGGACAGGTCCCTATGGAATTCTTTGGAGCGATTCAAAGACAAGTTGCCCAAAGAGGATCGACAAGACTTCGATGAAGTTCTCCAAGCAGGAGGCCTAGTGGCGAACCAAATGATTAGCGCGGCAGCGAATGGTGCAACCCTGGCTGCACATGCTTACACACTTGGAGTATGTGCTTGACGATCATCCTGGCTCCAACTTAGTGCACTAAAGCTGGAAGCTCAGCAACGTATTTTAAACCTGTCTTTTAACGGAAGTTCTCTCTTTGGATCCCACACAGATGATAAAATAGACAGGATGAAGGCGGAACTCAAGACACTGAAGGCGGTAGGCCTTGAAAAAAGGAAGGAGTTTGGTCGTAGGTACAGACGCTGGCCATTTCATTAGAGGATTCAAACCCCTCAATGGTCTCAAAGCAGCAACATCACCAGTCCAGAACACTCTACCAAGGGGGCGGCTCTACCAAGGGCGGCGCTCTTCCCATGGTAGGGGAGCCCCACGCCAGACCTCGTGCTCGACAACAGCTCCAACAAAGCCATGAGCAGTCGCTTCCCCATTGCCGTTCCCCACTCCAGTGGGGGAAGTATCGCCAATCATCTGCAAGAGTGGCGCAACATCACAACAGATCAATGGGTATTGAGTATGCTCAAAATGGGTACTCTCTACAGTTTCGCTATCCACCTCCAGCGATCCCTCCTGTAAAAGCTGCAACTACTACAGCAAGAAGTAGTGCTCCACTACAAAACTCGATTTTTCCACCTGGTGGTTGCACATCGTTTCTTTAACACCCCATCACATAGGCTGTACGCTGTTGTTGCAATCTACGTTACCTTGTTTTATTTCTTCATGGTTCCTTAGTTCACGAGCACTGCATTACTAATATGCATCATGCAGCATGGTTGATTTGCCTTGATTTTGCTCACGATTTAACAACGACAACCGTTTTCCCCTATTTTAGCCACAACTTTATTAATTCATCACCGTTTTCTTCACAAGGTCACCTTTCTCTGTTTAATTTCACTTACCAGCCATCATCGTCTAACTGGAAATTTCAGCTCAATCCGTTAACAACATGTTTCATTATGTTTTCGTTTCACACCGGTTTTCTCGCGAGGTGTTGCACTACTCTTTTTTCGAGCACATAGGTTATACACTTTTGATGCTGGTTACCATTTTTTCACACATTGCAATTACGACATTTACATGTCTTTAGTTTACTTCCTGATTCTTTTGCTTTTTACCTTCTTTCAGATGTGTATCCCCTGATGAAGGTCCTCTTTGGACCGAAATGCATTGGGCCAATATCTTTATGGATTGACATTTGAATATATATGGATTAACCTTCATTGATATGATTAACTAAATATCAACCTTCAACATCCTTTCAAAGCGTTTGCTTTTCATTTTTTCAAACTCATGAATACTGAACATTGAATTTTTACCAACCCCTCACCCGGGGCTTGCGCTGTGCACAGGGGGACGTCTCCTACCTTCAGGACACGCTTGCTTTGTTTGTCCACTACAAAACTCCGCCATATTGGACGTTTCTCCCCCTCAAAGAGGGAAAGGTGTATACTCACTGTATTTTCTGGTGCGAAAGAAAGAGCCAAAGCAGAGTTCAGGCCTATATTAGACCTACGTATTCTGAAAAAGTCCATCCAAAGAGAAAAATTTTGCTTGCTGACTCTCCATCAAATATATCCTCACCTCCAGCAAGGAGACTGGATGTGCTCGATAGACCTGCAGGATGCATATTTCCACATACCAATCAACTCACGCCACCGAAGGTTCCTACACTTCATGGTATGGGCCAAGCCAGGGATTTAAATGAGAAGTGCCGGTACTCACTAATTAGACTGGGTAGGAATTTAGGGGTGTGTCTAGGGGCGGTCAGGGGGCGTGTCTGTGAGCCAGGAATTTAATAATAGCCACATACGTAAGCTTTAACGCAAATGTTCTGAATGTCTTGTAAAGCGCTTAAATGCCCATGGGCCAAATTTGGGCAAAATCAAACTGCCTCCTTTCATAAGAGACATGGCAAGCATCAGCTTCTATGTCATACGTGCAGAGCCTAATTTTTGGCAGTTTGATATTGCGCGAATTTGGGCCATGGGCATTTACGATTTACATACAATCGGAACATCTGCATTAAAGCTTACTTTTTTAAGACCCCTGGTTAAGGGAGTTGTCCAGAAACACCGGATGATGAGCGGACGTCGGGATTTGACCCTGGTTCTTCAGTTCCTCTCTCGGCACCTCTGACCATTTCCTCATTCTTGTTGTGATACCAATGAGAACCAGAGCCGCAACTAGAGTAAAATTACATTGGGGGGGGGTAATTCTTTCAGCAATAGGCAGCAGAGATGCAGGGGCTCTAGGAAGGGGTGAGAAAAAACAAAGCCTCGTTAAAAAGCAATTGGTCTTTTAAAGACCTGTGAAGTACTCGGGTGCGGCTGTGTGCACGCCCGGCTGTGTGCGCGCCCGGTAAGCTGTCTCATCCCATGCTGCCACATGACGGGGGAGGGCGGGTGGGGGTATCTGAAGTTCTTTGATCCCAATGGGCTTGCTCGCCTGATGAGAACCTAACACTGCAGGAGCACCCCAGCGCAGAAATACACAGGCTGTTGCCAGCCAGAGCAGCACCTCAACACGTACCATCTGTTGCACGTACCCGTACTTCAGGGCCTGAGCCCTGCTGCTTAATGAACATAAGTTCCGATACTCAGGGGGAGAAAACTGAGAACTGCCGGTACTCAGTACCGGTGAGTACCGGCCCATTTAAAGCACTGGGCCAAGCATTACCAATACAAAGTTCTTCCTTTTGGATTAAAGTCGTCCCCATGAGCTCTCACCAAATGCATGGCCGTGGTTGCAGCGGCTCTACATCGCCAAGGACTGTTAGTTTATCCTTATCTGGACGACCGGCTCCTGAAGAGTTCCTCTCCCCAGTGCTAGCAAAGACCCAATATCAAACATGTCTACTTGTGCTACAGCGACTGGGTCTCCACATCAACTTTGCAAAGTCAATTCATCAGCCTACCCAAAGGATACACTACCTGGGCTCGACACTGGACTCCAAATCAGGAAAAGTGTATCCTTCGAAGGAGAGATTATCATCTATAACTCTAAAGTGCAACCATCTTCTTCACACTCGTCAACCTTCAGTCCAGCAGGTTGTCTCTCTGCTGGGATCAATAGCATCTTGCATCTTCCTAGTTACCAATACCAGATTGAGGATGCGACCCTTACAGCAGGATCTGGAGGACAAATGGGACTGGCGGACGGCTCGATGAGATGACAAGGTCAATCTCTCCCAGTCAATGAGAACTTCCATCTCGTGGTGGACTCATCGCAAAAGTCTCCTTGTGGGATTCCCATTCCATCAGACCCCTCCAGCACGAACTCTGATCATGAATCCATCCCTCCAGGGGTGGGGGGCCCACATGGGTCCTCTTCAAGCACAAGGTCTGTAGTCAACCGAAGAACAGGCATACCATATCAATTTGCTGGAGCTGTGGGTCGTTCATCTAGCCCTCAAGGCCTTCCACCCCTCCATATTAGTTCAGACAGACAAAACAACCACGATGCACTATCTAAACAAACAGGGAGGGACCCCATCTTGCCCCCTATCTTTGGAGGCTCAAGTGATTTGGCATTGGCTCCTGGCCAGACAACTCTCCATTACAGCAGTTCACCTGCCAGGAGAACAAAACACTCAAGCAGACTGCCCAAGTCGTCACTTCGAAAATCATCAAGACTGGTTTCTGCACGACGAGGTTGTGGCAGACCTCTTCTGAGAATGGGGCCAACTGTGTATCGATCTCTTCGCGGACGACACCAACAGAAATGCCAAGACTTCGCATCAAGATATTACCGGCCAGGGACAAAAGGGAATGCCCTTTTCATCGATTAGTCAGGGGACTTTCTGTACGCATATCCACCACTCCCTCTCATCCCCAAGGTCCTAACCAAACTTCACCATTCCAGTGCAAGGATGATCCTGATCATGCCAGACTGGCCACGGCAGTGGTGGTACCCGTACCTTCTACAACTCAGAGAACATCCACACAGGAGGCTTCCATGCAGGACGGATCTCCTCTCCAAACTGAACAGGAGAATTCATCATCCCAACCTTCCCTCACGGAACTTGGCTGCATGACTCCTAAGGGGCCTTCAGTACAGCCATCTAGGACTTCCTCAGGAGTACATAAACATTTTAAAAGATCAAGGAGACCTTCCACACTGCACTCTAATGCATTTAAATGGAAAATATTCTTTATGTAGTGTGTGCAAAAAGGATTCCATCCAATTCAAGGGCAAGAGGAGGTAATCTTATCATAACTCCTGCACTTGGCCAATTCAGGTTTGCAATTTGCTTCCATAAAAGTACACCTTGCAACCATTAAGGCGTATAGAAAGTCACCCTCTCAACCATCGATCTTCCAGCTTCTGGTGGGTAAGGAATTTTTGCAAGGGTTAAAAAAAGTCTTTCCTCAAGTTTACTCCCCTTCTCCTCCCTAGGAGCTCAATTTCGTCCTCTCTAAACTCATGGTCCCCCCTCTGAACTAATTCACAAAGCGACCCTGCAACATGTAAATGTAATGCGAAACCCACCCTTCTTTCCTACCCAAGGTGTTGTCTGACTTTCACATTAACCAGACCATTTTGCTACCCACTTTCTTTCTTAATCCCACTACACCAGCTGAAAGGCCTCTCCATTCTTTAGACTTAAAAAGAGTATTAAATGTCTACCTAGACAAGTCTAAGGCCGTTAGGAAATCTGACCATTTGTTGGTTAATTAGGGTTCCATCGGAACAGCTTTTCCAGCCTCAAAATGTTCCACCTCTAGAAGGATAGTGTCATGTATCAAACTGGCTTATCTAATAAAGTCCTTGTGGCTACACCCAAGGCTAACTCCACAAGGGGAAAGGCAGCTACTGTGGCCCTACTGCACAATGTCCCCATTTATGAGATCTGCAAAGCAGCCACTTGAAGTCGGTACATACATTCACAAGACATTATTGTCTTGAATCAGATACAAGAGCGGACACTCCAGTAGGCCAGGCCACTTTGAGAAACTTATTTCAATGCTGAGTCCAGCAGCTCTTGTTTTTTAATCATTTGTCCACAGAGGTAGAGGATGAGCTTGCTATTCGATTCAGTGCTTATGACTATTGATGAGGATCCCCTGGCAGAGAAGGATAAGTTACTTACCTGTAATCCTAGTTCTCTTCTTGGGGTATCCTCATCAAAGTCATAAGAAACCCACCCACCTCCCCGAACAAATGATCAACCAATAAAGCATCTCTTTGTGCCCTGATGTTTGGATCCCCGTAAAGAACAACTGACCTAATTGTCACCTGTGAGGCATGATGGGAAGCCTAGGGGTCTTGGCTGCCTTAAAGGCACGGTGCCAGTTTCTTTAATTTTCTATGCTGTTATGTTTTTTTCCAATGCAGCCTATGGGCTAACAATGCCTACTCTATTGCATTGCAACTTCTGCAGTTCAATAAAGAGTGTATGAGTGTCTCTTTGTGCTCCTGTTTTTTTGTTCCTCTAAGTGTATATAAAAGAATTAAAGATAAAGAATATGTCTATTGATGCAAAGGCAATTAGCATTGTTTAGCCTTGTTTTCATTAAGGCTGCACTGTCCTACTTGTGGGAATATTATTTATATACCTCTTGGTCTGGAGCAACGCGTTTTATCTGCAAACCTTGGTTTGCGCATGAAACTGCTACGCGTCGCCCCCCCCCCCCCCCCCCGGTGCCCCACATGGTGGAAATTGTCGCATTGGGGAGAGAGGAGGCAGAATTAATTTTGCCTGATCTAAGGGGGACAAAGGACGGACTTTACCTGTTAAATGGCTGCAGCGGCGAGGGAGCACCGGCCAACATTGTTTGGAGGTATCACGTGATGTATTGGTTGTCCAGTCACTGTATTGGGCTCTAACGGTGGACTCCAATGCCCAGGATGCAGTGCAGCAGCAGGAATAGCGTGAGGTGCCTTGCAGCTGTGAGGCAAAGGAGGGGCCATTGATCACATGATGGGGTGTGATCACGATTTAAACAACATAGTAACAGACCCCCTGGAACATCGAGGACACTGAAATGGGCACTGATGAAAGCCTATCGAAGGTTGAAACGCTTCTGCCTAGCGTTTCAGGGACCCTTGGATTGCCAGTGCTTTTACAGTAATAAAGCTGTCTTTTGATCCCCCGGAGCTGTGTCACACTCTTTTCTTTCAGGAGAGAGACTGGTAGCGATATATATGTATATCTTTATATATATTTTTTATGTACTCCGGGGTCCCCGCACAGGGGCACGAATATTCAGTACTTATGACTTTGATGAGGATGCCCCTGGAAGAGAACTAGGATTAAAGGTAAGAAAAGTATTCTTCCACATCATAGATAATGCCCTCCTGCCCACAGGTAAAGATGGCAGCTAAACACAGAATGGCTTCCCCAGCGCCCACAAGGCTGGTCATAAATGCATGTAGTTCCATAACACCCTTGCACAACTGCAGAAGCAACTCAACTTTGTGAAGAAAATGTGTGCCCAAGCCTACATATATTCCCCACTTCCTCTGCTTCATGTCACCAATATAAAGAAACCACCAATAAAGAAAAAACAAAAGAATTATAGTGCCTCTAACAAGGCAACATTTTCAAACTGCAGAAGGTGATCCAAAAATAAATAAAAAAATGATTATGCACCTTCCCACTCTGTCTTAGCCTTCATTTCCATTGTTTTTGTAGTGGTGAAACTAACTTTTAAAAAAAATAATATTTAATGACGGCTGTACGAAAGTAGGATCTGTTTTTATGATTACCTCCACTTTTTGCTTGATGTAATACTGTTTATGACTGGTCTGACTGGGATCCTGCTAACCAGGACCCCAGTATTTTTGCTTTCTCCCCTAAATTGGTTTGGTAAGTACTAAGGTACATCCCAGATTGGACACTGGTGTAACTTTATCAGTCCCTAGTATATGGTACTAAGGTACCCAGGGCATAGGTACACCAGGGGTCCCACATAGGCTGAAGCATGTATTATGCCACCCATGAGGGACCACAAACTGTAACTACAGGCCTGCCATTGCAGCCTCTGTAACTTGGTGCTAGCACCACTTACGAAAGATATAGGTTTACCTATGTCTAAAGTCACTGCACTAAAATCCTATAAGTCACCCCTAAGGTAGGCATTACAATCCTGAAGGCAGGGTGCTTGGTTCTAAATGTGAGGGTACCCCTGCATGAGCAGGACACCCCTAAAGCCTATGGAGTCAACTCTCTCGGGTTGTAATTGAGACAACCATATAACATATAGAGGGGTACCAAGTCATTACGCGATGACCATCTCTAAACTGGCTGTAATGAACCCTGGTATGTTTGGTATCAAACATGTTGGCATCATAACCCCACATAAACGGTGTGGGAGGTATGATTTGATGCACCGTAAAGCTCATTTGGGAGGTGCTTGGTGCTCCCATTACCAGTCTTCCAGACCCGGACAGCAAGCTAGGGCTCCCGCTCTGCCGCAAAACTGGACAAAGGACAGGGGAGTATCCTCCCCCTTGTCCAGCCCCTCCTTAGAGAGTGAACCCTGAATCGCCCCAACGCTTTCCTTAGGGTACTTAAGGACTTACCTGAGGGTGGGTCCCTAGATTCATTGTGGGATAAGATTAATTTCGGACACCACTACTTCAACCATCTGGGCACTCTGGACTTCGCTCTGAACATCAAGTCTGCAACCGGGAAGACTCCTGCTGCTCCTAATTTCGTCACCCTGCTCGTCTGCTGCATTGATCATGCCTGTGCACCATACAGAAACCTTCCAAGGCCTGTGGGCATCCAAGACACCTGAAGGAATCTCCCCTGAAGTGAAGGAGTCACTTCTCTGCATCTTCAGGCACTGCAACTAAGCTGACATGGCCTGCTGATCCTGGGCTCCCACGGACTTCGAAAGGTTCCACAACACAGGTGGTAGTTCTTCACATCTCTCAAGGCCTGCCCTGTCCTCTCACCAAGTTTGAGGCCAGTATCCCTCATCGGAGCCACAGGAACCAAACCCCTGAGCATTGTGTTGACTTGTAGTTGCAAAGGCTTGTTTGCTTCCTTCCACCAAGATCTTAGGGCTCCAAGTAGCCCCAACCTCAAGCATCTCTAGTGACCAAGATCTTTGTCCTCACCACATCACTTGAACCGTGGCCCTGCATCTTTGGTGGGCTGCTCGAGGTCCTCTTGCGACTCTAGTGCCTCCGGCCTGTGGGTCCTCTTGAGAGTCATCTTTGAATTATTTAGGTTCCCCTGATTGCTCGGGGCCTGCCCTGACTCCCCTGCTTGTGGTGAGTCTTCTGAACCTTGCTGGTTCCGACATTTCACCTTCTTCAACTTCCACGTTGGTTGCAGTTGCCAAGACTTGTTGGTGCTCCCGCCAGACCCCCACTCCTCAGCTCTCGACATCCGATGTGAGGCAGCTTGTGTACAGCTCCTGGTCTTCCAAAGCATCGCCTGGTCTACACAGCTGCAGTTTCAAGGTCACGGTCAGCTCTTCTGCAACGTTCGACATCGGTGGGCATTCGTCTTCCGTGCCCTCTGGTCACTTTTGAGTGGCATAGACTTTGTCTCCTCTGCTTGCAGGTTCTTCATATCTTGAATCCACCTTTGGGGTCCAGCGGACACGTTCACCTTCTCCAGCAGCGGCATCTTTCTGAAGTCCTCCATTGGGTCCGACGGCGGTTTCCAACGCCACTTCACACCTGTGCACCCGGCTTCCCTGTTGCAGGTATCCTGCTTCCTAAGGTATCCATGGGTGGGGTGGTTCTCCAACCTTCAGTCTTCCAGGAGGTTTTTTCGGGGTCTACTGGGAAGGGTCCTTCTTTAAAATTGCAACCGCGACTTACCATTGACTAGCATTGATCCTGCGGTCGTGTTACCACTCTGCACAAGGCCTCCGTGGGGTTCCTGGTTACTTACCTTTGGTGGTTCCTTGGGTCCCCAGCACTTCTACGTCTTCTGGGTATAGTGTTGACTTGAGTCGTGGTTCGCATACCACTATTGTACCATATGGTTTGGTCTCCCCCTGGTGACCACTGTGTATTTCGTGCTACTTACCTGTTTCTATTGCAAATTATTGTGTGTATTGTGTATATCTCCGGCAAGGAGATATCTGTATGTTTTAGTGAGTGTCTTATAATAAATACATATTTTTATAAATACACTGTGTGGCTCTTTTTCACTTAATCTTTACCTATAAGATTATGTTCTGGTAAAACAAGCTGCTTTACACTCCTTCTGGACTAAACCTAAAGGCTGCTCTCTACAGCTGCCACTTAGAGGGCTTTCTAAGGTTGTCTAAGACCAGTAAAATCACCATAAGGGTTGTCTGGATTGGTGCAAGGTACCCACTTACATAAGTGTACACCATATACCAATCCAGCTTCTCACATTGGTGTGCATCATTTGGGTTCAAGCCTGTATTGTTTTACCAGATAATCTTGGTGTGGATTAATTGAAAAACCATCACTAATATTAGGCACAAATAATACAGCTTAGAATAAGTAAGTTCTACTGAACCTAGGGTTGGGTAGTTAAGGGTCTAGCACAACTCTTTCTCCAACCTCAGAGAGTTTAGTTTCCACTAGGTTAGGTACGTGCAACATCTCACTACACCTAGAACCATGTTTTTAGTTGGGGATACTAGTGTACCACATTCTGCTAAGTACAGTGGTCTAGTGTTCCAGGAACTAAGGACCCTGTGTAGTCTTAGGAAGATAAAGACAGGTGTCAACCCCACTATTAAGCTGCTCTTAGAGCTGCTGCACAAGGATGATGGTCATCCTGTGAGGGCAGAAGAACAGGACAATATGAATGGGGATACTCCTGAAGAGGAAGCATCAGGAGCTCTTGCTGATGATCCCAATTCTGAGTATGGGCAGGAGAACCCAAATGATTACAACCTGCCAAACTGTGATCCCTCAGGGCACAGTGCAGATGGAACAGAGGAGACACCCTTTGTTCATCCTGGGAGGGTCCAGAGTAGACTAAGGAGGTCTAGATCCTTCTCTAGAGAATTCAATGCTTCAGGACATTCTATAGGGACCTCCATATCTAGTAAGAGGGACAGATCATTTGACAGGGATTAACAACTGCTTGAACTTGAGAAAGCAAGGCTTAGGCTCAGGAGAGATCAGGTGGGCCTTGACAAAGAGTCCACAGAAGTCCAGAAAGCTAGGAAGAAATTGGGACTTGAGTCCTATGGTGGCAGCAATAGTGTCCCTAGAATCAGATAAACTTCTTTTGACAGTAGGAACCTAAGCAGGATAGTCCCTCTTTACCAGGAGGGGGGATAGCCATAAATGGATCGCTGCTTTGGAGAGGGCCTGTAAAGTTCACAAGGTCCCTCAAGAGCAGTGGGCAGCTATCCTGTGGCTCTCCTTCGCTAACAAAGGTAAAGATAAGGTCCTCGCTGTTAGAGAAGAGGATGCTGATAATTAGTCAGTTCTGAACATTGCTCTCATAGATGGGGTTGGCTTAACCACTGAACAGTATAGGATTAAGTTCAGAGACACTCAGAAAGCATAGGCCCAGGACTAGGTGGATTTTGTAGACAGCGCTATTAAGGCTCTGGGAGGCTGGCTTCATGGAAGCAAGGTACAGTACTGTGAGGAATAGTACAATTTGATTATGAGAGAGAACATCCTTAATAACTGTCAGAATCAGCTTTTGCATCAGTACCTGGTAGACTCAGATCTGACTTCTCCCCAAGAATTGGGAAAGAAGGCAGATAAGTGGGTCAGTGCTAAGCAGAAGAACCATGGCAATGGAGGTGACCAGAAGAAGCAAGATTCTTCTAAATCCCAGGATACGGATGTATGACGTTACAACGCACACTTTTACAACGCATGCACTTACAACGCATTTTTTACAACGCATAATCCATTACAACGCACTACACTTACAACGCATGACACTACAACGCATTTTTAAAAACTACCTTTACAACGCATACCATTACAACGCATAATATTAAATTGCATTTAAGGTAAGTATTAGATAGTATAGGGGTAAAAACTACTTTTCTAACTCCAGGGGGTGCAACAGTAGGGTAAGTGTTGGATAGTATAGGGGTAAAAATTGCTATTCTAACTCCAGGGGGTGCAACAGTAGGGTAAGTGTTGGATAGTATAGGGGTAAAAATTACTATTCTAACTCCAGGGGGTGCAACAGTAGGGTAAGTGTTGGATAGTATAGGGGTAAAAATTACTATTCTAACTCCAGGGGGTGCAACAGTAGGGTAAGTGTTGGCTAGTATAGGGGTAAAAATTACTATTCTAACTCCAGGGGGTGCAACAGTAGGGTAAGTGTTGGATAGTATAGGGGTAAAAATTACTATTCTAACTCCAGGGGGTGCAACAGTAGGGTAAGTGTTGGATAGTATAGGGGTAAAAATTACTATTCTAACTCCAGGGGGTGCAACAGTAGGGTAAGTGTTGGATAGTATAGGGGTAAAAATTACTATTCTAACTCCAGGGGGTGCAACAGTAGGGTAAGTGTTGGATAGTATAGGGGTAAAAATGACTATTCTAACTCCAGGGGGTGCAACAGTAGGGTAAGTGTTGGATAGTATAGGGGTAAACATTACTATTCTAACTCCAGGGGGTGCAACAGTAGAGTAAGTGTTGGATAGTGTAGTGTAATATTATGCGTTGTAATGGTAGGCGTTGTAATGGAATGCGTTGTAAAGGTAGTTTTTAAAAATGCGTTGTAGTGTCATGCGTTGTAAGTGTAGTGCGTTGTAATGGATTTTGCGTTGTAAAAAATGCGTTGTAAGTGTAGTGCGTTGTAACAGTTGCGTTGTAAAGGTTGTTCCCCCCAGGATACGGGTGGGGACAAGAGCAAAGATAAGAAAGAGTCTTCACAAGGGCCCTAAAAACATGCATCTGGGGGTGTGTCCCAAAATTCCAAGAAAGGCAAAAAGAAACCTTGGTGCAACCTTTGCAAGGTGAAGACCCATTGGACAAGGTATGCTGATTGTACAAAGGCCAAGGAAACTACTACTACCACTGCCCCTAATGCACCTGCTCCCCTTAGCTCTAGAACAAGTGGTAGTACAGCAACCAAAGGATTAGTGGGGTTAGCCTTGGGTTCTGATATGGGTTCTGACTTAGTCAGAAGTCCAGCTTAGGCTGTTTTATTCTGTGATGGTGGCATAGATCTTGCCACCTTACTAGTCAGTCCCACTAACTCAGGCAAGTACAGACAACAGCTTTTAATAAATGGAAAAGAAGCAATGGCTTACAGGGACACAGGGGCCAGTGTCACTATGGTACAGAGAAACCTGTGTCTCCTGACCAGATCATACTTGGACAAGGGACCAAGTAGCCAATGCTAGCAATGTCAGGAATGACCATTCCTTGGCATTTATGAATCCCAGCTGGGGAGGGGTAACTGAACCCAAGAGAGTTGTGCTATCTTCAGACCTACCTTTAGATTGCTTGTTGGGCAATGATCTAGAAACTTCAGCCAGGGCTGAAGTGGAGTTCAGGACTCATGCAGAGATGATGGGCATATCTGCAAGTGTGTGTACTGTCCCCAGAGCTCAGGTCAAACAGCTCACCACTGAAAAAGCACTGGATCCTCAAAAAATGGACCAAGTACTTCCTAAGAAAATAAGCAGGAAGGGTAAGGAATTGCCCTCAGTGAAGATCAGTCTCCTGAGGGAGGTGATCTTCACCCCTATGAAGGAACTGTCCCAGAGGAACTTGAGCCTTACCAGGCAGAGTTCTTGTGAACAGGGGGCCCTTCCAGGGCAGACTTGAGTTTGGAGCAGCAGTCCTGCCCTTCTCTTGAACCCCTCACACAGCAAGCTGCTGCTGAGGAAACAGGGAATATCAGTGGGTCCCATAGGATCTATTGGGAAGATGGACTCTTGTACTATGAGGTTAGAGACCCCAAGCCTGGTGCCACCAGGAGGTTGGTAATACCCCAGAGGTTTAGAGGTTTCCTCCTTTCTCTGGCACATGATATTCCTCTAGCAGGACACTTAGGGCAAAGCAAGACTTGGGGCAGGCTTGTCCCTCATATTCACTGGCCCCATATGTCTGAAGACTTAACTGAGTTTTGGCGTTCCTGTGCCACTTGCCATGCCAGTGGTAAGTCAGGTGGCACAACAAAGGCCCCCTAATTCCACTTCCAGTGTTTGGGGTTCCCTTTGGAAGGGTAGAGATTGACATTGTTGGTCCCTTGAATCCTTCAACTGCATCTGGGCACAGTTATATACTAGTGGTGGTGGACCATGCTACTAGGCACCCGGAGGCCATTCTCCTTAGAACCACTACAGCTCCTGCAGTGGCCAGGTCACTCCTGGGAATCTTTTCCTGAGTGGGCTTCCCTAAGGAGGTATTAACAGACAGAGGTACAAACTTCATGTCTAGTTATATTACTGCCATGTAGAAAGAGTATGGAGTAAACTACAAGTTCACCACACCCTACCATCCACAGGGCAATTGACTTGTTGAAAGATTTAACAAGATGCTAAAGGGTAAGATCGTGGGACTCCCAGAAAACCTTAGGCGAAAATGGGATGTCTTATTACCCTGCCTTTTCTTTGCCTACAGGGAGGTTCCTCAGAAGGGGGTTGGCTACAGCCCATTTGAGCTTCTGTTGGGACATCCAGTTAGGGGTCCATTGTGTCTAGTGAAGGAAGGTTGGAAGCAACATCTCAAAACTCCTAAACAGGACATTGGGGACTATGTCCCTAGCCTGCATTCTCACATGGCCGACTACACGAAGAAGGCTAGCAAAAACCTGGAGGCCTGCCAAGAACTTCAAAAAGCTTGGCATGACCAAAAGGCTGTCTTGACTGTTTACCAGCCAGGCCAGAAAGTGTGGATGTTGGAGCCTATGGCCCCAGCAGCTCTCCAAGACAAGTGGAGTGGCCCAACTCCATCCTTGAATAAAAAGGTGAGGTCACCTACCTGGTGGACCTAGGCACTCCAAGAGGTCCCCTTAGGGTACTTCAAGTGAACTGCCTAAAACTTTTTGTTGACAGGGCTGACATGGGCTTGCTCATGGCAACTTATGAGGGACAGGGGGTAGAGAGTGACCCTCTCCCTGATCTCCTCTCTCAGAACCCTGATGATGGATCAGTAGATGGAGTAGCCTTGGCAGGCAACCTCACTGATCAATAGCAGACTGATTACAGGCAACTCCTCAATCAGTACAGACATATGTTGTCCCTGACAACCAGTCAAACCACCTGGCGTACCCATGAAGTGGACACAGGTGACAGTCTGCCTGTGAAGAGTAAAATCTACAGACAGCCTGACCAGGTCATGGACTGCATCAGGACAGAGGTCCAAAAGATGCTGCCATTGGGGGTCACTGAGCCTTCAGCTAGCCCCTGGGCTAGTCCAGTAGTCTTTATGCCGTGCAAAACCTCACACCAAGGGCGGAAAAAGAGAGGTGAGGCTTTATGTGGACTACAGAGGCCTCAGTACAGTCACTAGGACTGATGCTCATCCAATTCACAGGGCAGATGAACTCATAGATACTTTGGCCTCAACCAAGTTTCTGAGTACATTGAACCTGACAACTGGCTACTGGCAAATCAGACTAGCTGAGGATGCCAAGCCAAAAATAGCATTCTCAACCCTTAGTTGGCATTATCAATTTATTGTGATGCCCTTTGGTCCGAAGAATGCACCTGCCACATTTCAGAGGCTGTTGAATAAAGTCTTAACATGTCTGGAAGCCTATAGTGCAGCATATCTAAATGATATAGCTGTCTTTAGCTCCACCTGGGAAGATCACCTGGTCCACCTCAGAAATGTTCTAGAGGACCTGCAAAAAGCAGGCCACACTATCAAGGCCACCAAGTGCCAGATAGAGCAGAGTAAGGTTGTATACTTGGGCCACCTGGTAGGCGGAGGCCAGGTTCAACCATTGGGGAGCAAAATCCAATCCGTTGTGGACTGGGTTGCTCCCACTACCCATACACAGGTCAGAGCTTTCTTGGGCCTGGCTGGGTACTACAGAAGATTTGTGAAGGGATATGGGTCTGTCAAAGAAAATGACCAAGAAACTCCAGTGGACAGTAAGCTGTCAAACAGCATTTGATGACCTAAATCAGGCCATGTGCACCGCTCCCATCCTGCAAAGTCCTGACTACTCCAAAACTTTCATTGTCCAGACAGATGCATCTGAGATAGGGGTAGGGGCTGTGTTATCACATCTTAATGTAGAGGGCCAGTATCAACCAGTAGCTTTTATCAGCAGAAGGTTGACCCTCAGGGAGAAACTTTGGTCAGCCATTAAGAGGGACGCCTTTGCTGTGGTCTGGGCCTTGAAGAAGCTGAGGCCATACTTGTTTGGCACTCACTTCATTGTTCAGACAGACCATAAGCCCCTCTTATGGCTTAAGCAGATGAAAGGTGAGAATCCCAAACTTTTGAGGTGATCCATTTCCCTACACGGGATAGACTATACAGTGGAACATAGACCTGGGAGTAACCATGCCAATGCAGGTGGATTCAAATGGGCAAGGTTAGTCCCATCTCTGACTAGTCTGACTGGAATCCTGCTAACCAGGACTGCAGTCTCTGTGCCTTCTCCCCTAAATTGGTTTGGTAAGTATGGACACTGGTTTAACCTTATCAGTCCCTAGTATATGGTACAATTGTACCCAGGGCATAGGTGGCACCAGGGGTCCCCCATGGGCTGAAGCATGTATTATGCCACCCATGAGGGACCAATCAAACTGTAACTACAGGCCTGCCATTGCAGCCTGTGTAGGTTGGTGCTAGCACCATTTATCAGAGATATAGTTTTACCTATATTTAAGGTCACAGCACTTAAAACCTATAAGTCACCCCTAAGGCAGGCCTTACAATCATGAAGGCAGGGTGCTCGGTTCTAAGAGTGAGAGTGCCCCTGCATGAGCAGGACACCCCTACAGCCTATGGATTCCACTCTCCCGGGTTGTGAAAGAGACAGCGATATAACATATAGAGGGCACCGCATCATTACGTGATGACCATCTCTAAACTGGCTGTAACAAACCCTGTCATGTTTGGTATCAAACATGTGTTAATAATACTCCCGCACCGTAAACGGTGTGGGAGGTATAATTCCATGCTCTGTAAAGCTCCTCTGGTAGTCCCTCGGTGCTCCCGGTACCAGTCTTCCAGACCCAGACAGCAAGCTAGGGCTATTGCCGGCCAAAGACACGTTTCTGCCCTCCTGCTGCTGAGCCAAGCTCAGGCAGGGGAAGGCAGAACAATAGGTATCCTGTCACAGGGAGGTGTGACCAACTCCCAGACAGGGTTTAGTGTATTGGGGCAGGGTGGGGACACTTGCCAGTGCCAAATAGTTTGCGTGCAGGGCACACTTGGTGCCCTCTATGTATAGTCCAGCTCAAACCAGTTCAGGGAGCCGTTGGCTCCCGCTCTGGCGCAAAACAGGGCAAAGGACAGAGGAGTATCTTTCCCATTGTACAGCCCCTTCTCAGGGAGGGAACCCTGCATTGTGCCAACCCTTTCCTTAGGTTACTTAAGGGCTTACCTGGGGGTGGGTCCCTAGATTCGTCGTGGGACAAGATTAATTTTAGAAACCACTTCTTCTTTAACTGTCTGGGCACTCTGGACTTCGCTCTGGGTATCAAGGCTGCAGCCGAGAAGACTCCTGCTGCTCCTAATTTCATCACCCTGCTCGTCTGCTGCAAGGTCCATGCCTGTGCATCATACAGGAACCTTCCAAGGCCTGCGGGCATCCAAGACACCTGAAGGAATCTCCCTTGAAGTGAAGGAATCACTTCCCTGCATCTGCATGTACCCCAAGTAAGCTGACTGGCTTGCTGATCCTGAGCTCCCACGGACTCCGAAAGGTTCTGCAACACAGGTGGTAGTTCTTCACATCCCTTGAGGCCTTCCCTGTCCTCTCACCAAGTTTAAGCCAGTATCCTTCGTCAGAGCCACAGGAACCAAGCCCCTGTACACTGCGTTGACTTGCAGTTGCAAAGGCTTGTTGGCTTCCTTCCACTAAGATCTTCAGGCTTCAAGTAGCCCCAACCTCAGGCATCTGCAGTGACCAAGATCTTTGTCTTCACTGCAACACTTGCACAGTGGGCCTGCATCTTTGGTGGGCTGCTCATGGTCCTCTCGCGACTCCAGTACCTCCACCGTGTGGGTCCTCTTGAGGGTTATATTGGAATTATTTGGGCTCCCCTGATTGCTTGGGCCTACCCTGACTCCCTTGCTTGTGGTGAGTCTCCTGGACCTTGCTGGTCCCCACATTGCACCATCTTCAACTTCCACGTTTGTTGCAGTTGCCAAGGCTTTTTGGTGCTCTCGCCGGACACCGACCCCTCAACTCTTGACATCCGACGTGGGACAGCGCGTGTACGGCTCCTGGTCTTCCACAGCGTCGCCTGGTCCACACAGCTGCAGTTTCAAGGTCACGTTCAGCTCTCCTGCAACGCTCAACATCGGTGGGCATTCGTCTTTCATGCCCCCTGGTCACTCCTGAGTGGCATAGAGTCTGTCTCCTCTGCTTGCAGGTTCTTCTCATCTTGAATCCACCTTTGGGTTCCACCAGACACTTTCACCTTTTCAAGCAGCGGCATCTTTCTGAAGTCCTCCATTGAGTTCCGAAGCGCTTTCCGACGCCACTTTACACTTATGCACCTGGCTTCCCTGGTGCAGGTATCCTGGTCCCTAAGGTATCCACGGGTGGGGTGGCTCTCCAACCTTCTGTCTTCCACTGGGTTTCTTCAGGGTCCACTGGGAAGGGTCCTTATTTGTTAAAATTGCAACCACTACTTACCCATTGACTTGCATTGATCCCGCTGTCATATTTCCACTCTGCACACAGCCTCCGTGGGGCTCCTGGTTACTTACCTTGGGCGGTTCCTTGCGTCCTCGACTCTTCTACGTCTTCTGGGTCCACTCTTGACTTGAGTGGTGGCCCGCATACCACTATTTTAGTATATTGTTTGGTCTCCCCCTGGTGACCACTGTGTATTTTGTGCTACTTACCTGGCTTCTCACAACGGCCCTTCCATCAATAGAAATTGACCCCCATTGCATCTGCCTCACTTTGCCACAAAAATAAAATAAACATCTCTTTTGGGGGAAAAACAAGTGGAGATATTCTGTAGAATCAAGGAAAGCTTCCTGTTTCTTCCACTCATTATGAAGTCTGATTCAAACATTGCCCAACAAGAAACAGATCAGGATCTTAAAGAGATATTTGACCTCATGGGGAGGCTGAGGAGAGCTGAAAGTCTCTCAATTTGAGGAGGATTGACTAAATATGGAGTACACTCCACCCTCTGAGTTTCCTCCATTGTAGGCCTTCTTTACTAAGACGTCCAGTGATTGATTCTTTTGGGACGGGCAGAATATTCTCAGCCACGGGATTGGCTTTCGTACTGCCCGGAAGTACGGAAATTACTAATGGACAAATGTCATCCTTTAAACTGTTAGTAATGGATATTAAGCCGAGTTCCTGTACAGTATATATATAGACTGTTTTCCTCAGGCAATAAAGCACTCATTCTGTCATTGATGTTTTCCTGGCGGGCACACCTGTTCAATAGAATGACGACAGCATTATCAACTACTTGTCCCTGCTCGGCTCCACTGGGTTCTAAATGATTTGCTTTCCAGGCTGGGCACACTTCTGAGTACTTTTAGGCGTTTTAGTTTCAGAAATGAAACAAGCGGTTATTCCTGTTGACGTGCGGGCGACTCAGTATTTAGCAGATTTATTTAGGGAACTTGTCTGTGTTTCGCCAGTTATCTGTTGTAAGTTGGGAGAGAGTGAAGTCAGTGGCATCGATCCTTACGCTGAGAGTAGTAGTTTGACCCCCGTGTGACTGCTGGTTAGGACTAGCCTGCTACACGGTGCCTTGTAAGTGCTCCTGCAGATGCCAGAGGTATGGAGAGAGGAGAAGGAATGAAGACCATCTGTCTGCAGATGCTTTTAAAGTTAATCTACCATTAACCTGGTTGGCAGTGAGGCCACACTCACCCCCTTTATGGGATCCCACACTTTTAGGGTCAAGAATAGACAGGCAGCCCTGTTTTTGACTGGTTGTAGCTGTTTCAGTTGCATACATTCTGTTGCCATAGATGAGTCACAGCAGCAGTGTGCTCCCGCTGCTCTGCCAGCTCAGAAGCTAGAGGGCCTCGGTGCTGTCAGGCAGCCACATGTCTTCGGTGAGTTTCAGGCAGTGGTGACTTTTTTATCCCACCGTGCTAGCAAGCCTCGACTCAGCGAGTTAAGTCCTCACTGCTGACGTCTGACGTGTTCTGCTCTCACAAGTCTGTATGCCAACTGGCGTCTCTCATACTTGTATCCTTCTAAGGGCAAGGGTTTGACAGCCTAATTCATTGATGTCATGGTGGGTCTTCTCCACGGCTAGGAGGTAGTAGCCTAAAAATGAGAAGAATCTATCAGGGCGTGTGTTCCAGAACTCTCAAATGGCCAATTAGCAGTAGTGTCATGGTGAGATACTCACCAAAGTTGAGGCATAAATTCCCTCAAGTGAACCTCTTCCAATCGAGGCTGGTGGGTGCCTAGAGGGAATGGAGAGGGTTATCGGCCCATTCATAGTGACGGTTAATCTCATAGAGCCATGGCATGAATTGTGGTCTTACTAATGCAAAAAGGTACACAGTTCCTCTAGTCGAAAAAGAGGGGAATGGGGGGGAAACAGGGAAGAAAACAAAGGGATGTTTTGTCACGTGTCATGGGTAATAAGGCCTGATCACGAGTAGTACAGGTCAAGAAAATAGAAGGGGGAGAAACCTTTTTGGAACTAGGGCTCTCACACACCCACGGTGACGGTTAATCTCATAGAGCCATGGCATGAATTGTGGTCTTACCTGATGAGAATCAGGGACCCACGTTGTCTTGCAACTCGAGATTATGGCAACATCACCGAAGTCTTTTAATTGTCTCTGGTAACCTCTTCCATTTGAGGCTAAAGAAAATTACAGTGATGACTATTAAGGTATCTATTTGTGTGGAAAAGTCATCAATTAAAGACATCATGTAGGTTAAAATCTCGGTTTTACCTGACCACCTATCACCTTTTTAATACGAGCACCTTGATGTCCCCATTCCTAAATTACACAGTAATACAAGCACGTTGTCTGTTTCTGGCTCCAGCGGGTAGCGTCATAGCCTCAACTGCACTTAGTGGCGGCACCCGAACGTACACGCGCTCTGCGTGCGTCTGTCCGCGCTAATCTGATCCAGAGCCTTAAACAACCCGGGAAACAGTGGCGTAGCTAGAGCTTGTGGCGCCCGGGGCTATCCCTCAGATTGCCGCCCCTCCCCCCCCGGCGGGAGGGGGGGAGGGCATGCACTTCAAAGAGGTCCGAGAGACACGTAATATCGCCGCTAATGGTTACCTTGATCATGCAAGTTACATGCACATACATGACACGGTCCAAGGCTACACAGTTGAATATAGCGGTGACTGGCAGTACAAAAGAGAACACACAGACTGCATGATCTATCTGGGGACTCAGAAAAACCGCATGTGACATCCATCAGAGAGCTGCGTGAACAATTACCTGGTAATCCCCTCAACAAAATGCAAACATGCACACACATGACACTGTTCATGTAACCTTCATCTATAGCTGACATTAAATGACCATACATCATGGTCCACCCATTAAAGCAGTGGGGACCTGCACGAACGTGATGTGCTCTGGGGACCCAAAACCAACTTAACAGTGTCGAAGCCTGTGATTCTTTATCTTTCAAAAACAGCAAATTAATCATTCACAGGGAATGACTCACTGTGTGCCCTTAAAACTAAACGCAGCATAAAGGGGTCAGTCAGCTCCACCTTGCCAACATACACCAGATACAAAGCCCACTCTGGTGGCCCAAAGGCAACAACCAGGGGTCGCTCCCTGTCATTACTTCCAAGCAGCAGCAACCAACTCCCTGGGAATGAAAAGACGGGTGCTCTTGGTACCCCAAACCAGCTTGTAATAGTGCATATCTCCTTCACAGCAGCCTCAGCACACACATGGTGCACAGCCTGCCTGGGGGCCCAAAGCTAAAATACAGGGAGGGGCGACACATTATGATCACAATCCTTAAACACAGTTGTGGGGGCCATGGGAACTTGTTCAACTCTATCCAAGACCCGGGACAAACTGTTCCGGCGCTGCGGCACTCCTTGAATATTCAGAAGAAACAAGAAATATTAAATTTTTCTGCGATTTTGTTTTCACATTACTTTCATGGTAACCAACAGTGTTAAAAGTCTACAAGAACAGTACAATCATAATAATGTGTCAAGTACGGAATGGCAAGGCTTGCACACTGCCGGGTGGGGTTTACCTTCAGCCCCTGGTGTGTGAAGGGAGGGGAGTGGAGGGGCCATCGACCAGTTAACTGCACAGGATTAGGACAGTCAATCAGATCTTTATCAATAACCTGTCGTTCGGTGCCAAAGACCGCTCTGGCCTCTTCCCAGATGAGAGGCCTGGGGTCCCGCATGCCCACCTCAGAATCTGTACCCCAAACATGGCGGGAGGGCCCCCTGCACAAGAAGGGTGAGGGGGGAGGGAGACAGACATGAATTCATTATAGTAAATTCACTGAAAACAACACTAAGGTTAATATGACTTTATTATTAGGTCTTGTAATAATATAAAAAAATATTGTTAGGTCTCGCTGGCGTTGCAGCGCGAAGCGCTGCCGCCAACGAGAACTATTGTTGCCCTGATGCCTCTCAAGGGAGACAGACCGGGGCACGCGCAGCGATTGGGGTCTGTGGACGCGCTTCTGAGACGCGCTTCGCCGAGATGCCTCTCGGGAGACAGACCGGGGCACGCGCAGCAATTGGGGTCGAGGTCTGTTGACGCGCTTGTTAGTTTACGTAATTACAGTCCTTTATTTGCTTGTTCCTTTATTGAGCTTCTAAGCACACGCTTCGCTTACATTGAGGGCACATGCCCGCTTTCGCTTTCAAAGTGCAGCCGGGACAGTGCGTGAATTGTAAAAGTCGGGGGCGCGCACGGAATGGCAAGGGCAGTGGGTGGAAAGTGTGACTGCTTCGGTACGTCTCCTGCGTGGAAGTGCTTCCTCGAAGGAGCAGCGAGGGGTGCTGGCCACGCAAGAAGAAAGGGCACCACGAGCTGTGCACCCCGGCCGGAGTCTCCCCTCACAGAAGCCCGACAGTATGAAGATCGAGTTTGCTCCCTTGAACATCCCCCTGTCCAGCAGGCTCCAGACCGCCGCCGTCTTCCAGTGGGTCTTATTGTTCCTGCTATTAGGTACAGTCTGGCATTTTGCAGCACGTTACAGCATTTATTTTATCATGGCAGGTCTGAGAGGTGTTTTGTTGTTCCTCGTCGCCACGTAGCGGTGCATGCGCCTTTAGAATTCGGATAAGTGGTTTGACCAATTACATTTTTAGCATAGGTTGTATTGTAGCACATTACCCAACAATTCCAAGCTTTCATTTTCTAGGTTTGAAGGTCTTTTTATTTACCCATCAGGAATGGGGTTTTAAGTTCTGTTACTGATCTGAAGAGCATGCTCTCATCTTAATCTTCTGTCCCTGGCGTTTCACATCCAAAATACTCTTTGGCCTTAATCATCCGCCACTCATCCTTATAACCTGACGTTAGTGCCAGTTCCCGGATCAAGTTTCCTTGTGGCTGCCCCCCTCGTGCTCTAGATGCAATTCGCCCGCCAAGCCCGACTATGTATGCTTCTTTAAGTTTATGAGTCCATACACAATAACATGAAAGTCTGTGGCAAAATGTCCACATCGCATAATTCATGTTGTTTCATTGCGTAATTAAGTTCCCCTCTCTACTTCTCAGTTGTGCTGTGTGTCCTGCCACTCAAATCTAAGCACATACTATAGTATTAAAATAGGCTGCAGAATTGTGCATCAGGCCGTCAAAGCCAATTACATTTTCGATGAGAGCTGACCCTGCCTATTTTAGTTAACTAATTGCGTCCCGTATATAATCAAGATGTGCATCATTATTGGATTTCTGTAGTGTTGAAGTGCTTTACAGTTGGTTGTTCGCTACACCTGAACATAGTTGTTTGTCACGTTTTACAGTTGATTATTGAGATCACCCTGGTGCTCTCAAGAGAGGGGAGCGCAAGTGGCCTAATGGCTAGAACGGTTGCTCTCGAAGATGAGGAACCGGGTTCGAGTCTCGGCAATGATGCTCAACATCTTGTAATTCTGGGCAAATCATTTAGTCTCCCAAAGTCTAACAAAAAGAAATGTGTCGTTCTGTAACGCAAGTGGTGCTTATGGAAAGTGCACTGATACCTTCAGATCTAGTTCGCTCTACATAAAATTCAGATGGAAAAAAAAAGATATCCAGCTATATAGTTTCCTGTCACCTACTGGGCTGTTTAACCTTTGACTAACTGCCTACAAAAAAAGAGACAGAAACTTAATTTGATTTTTGCATTTCACAATTTTGCAAATTGTCAATGTGACATAATTGGGGTCACTAGAATGTGTTTCTGTGGTTCCCTCTTCTATCCCTGCACTATTCGTTTTCAATCCATGTGTGCAGTATTATATGTGGCTGTGTGTCACTGGCGGCCCTCATGGGACAGCACCCACAGCATGTGCTGCACTTATTCAACGCAGGACCCATTTCAGGCTCTCCACCTAATTCACCCCAACCTTTAGGCCAAGGTTTAGCTCAGAGAGAGGGGTGGCAGCACATTGTGTTTTTTTTATCAGTGTCTCTTCAGACACTTCGCATTTTACTGCCCGCATTGTTCTGGTAAATATCTCTTTAGGGTGCTCATACGTTTAAGGAGTTTTAATGCTAGCTCATTAGTAGTGAGATGCTGGCATTCGTATTTGAAACGCTATCACACTACATCTTTTCGTCACCCACTGGGCTGTTTAACCTTTAAATGACTGCCTACAAGAAAAAAAGACAAAAAGTCAGGAACTTAATTTTAATTGGGAGTATGACATAATTAGGGCAATAGGACGGGGTGAGCACTGCACACACCTACATTTGTAAAGCTGATCAGGTGAACATCTATGCCAGTCTTTGGAAACACATTTCATCATTCTAGTATACATTTATGGAAGTGGAAGAATCCCACTTGAAGTCTTCTTTATCCTCTCAATAATTAATGTTCTGCATAGTGTTCAGCTTTGCACGATGGCACAAAAGAGAGCCAGTAGTACCTAGCGTAGGATTTGTACTCGCTGTACATCCTCCAGCACAAATTCCTATGTGTAGACAACACAACAAAACTTCAGACATGTAAAATACATAATGTAGTGTAAAGCCTACATTACAAAAAATATTTCGGCCAATATACACACCACATACCTCCAATACACACCACAGATTCCCACATCATACTATAAAATTTCACAGCACATCACATAATTCAACTCCACAACTTCCCAATACACAACACACAATAAATCCTATATAATTAACTTTATGACTCACAATCTAGCTATACATCGTTCAATTAACTTAATACTATTTAATTACTATCCAAACAATTCTAAAGCACACCATGCAATATATTTCCACTGCAGAACTCCACATCACACAATTCAATAACACACAATTCCACTACAAACAATTCCAATACAACCCATCTCTCCCTTGCACTTCCACCAACCCTATCATCTCTCTACAACACAACCACTGCCTTTCTCATCACTCCCTCTAGGTGCCTCTACCCCCTCTTATCCAGCAATCCCACTGCCCCCTCTCATCCCTCGCTTACTGCCTATCTCCTTTCTATACTGCCTGTTCACACATGCTGCCTACCTGTACCTCCTCAGGCTGTGCACTAGTCCACCTTTCGCCCCCACCCCTTCGGTGCCCCTCCCAATCGTCTATCTCTCGCTCTCTTTCGTGCCATCTCTCACCACTCTCTCGCACGCACTCGTCCTGCCTCTCTCATATGGTTCCACACCCTCCTCTTCCTCTCTTTCACACACACTCTATCCGCTCCTTTATCTGGCATTCATTCACCACTGTGTACAAATTACCTATCTCTTTCTGTCTTGTCTGTAAATTCTCTGCACCTCTCACCCCTAACTATTCATCATGCCACATAATTCCACTACACAAATACACTACACACCACACAAAACCACCCCACGCAATTCCACAACTAACAATTTCAATCCAACCCACATAATTCCACTCTACACCACATACTTCAACAACATTCCAAGCAAAAGCACATGGGTAAAAGACATTATCATTTACAACACCGATAGCTCTAACTCTCACAAATGCGAGACCTATTGCATTGCAAATGCTTGTTTTAGTTAGCAGCCCCTCTTAATACACACCAAAAATACAACAAACATTCAAAATGATGTATAGAAAAGTAAATGAAAACACTATGTTTATTTTTCAAGTAAAACTTAAATCCAACATTCTAAAATGTTATTTTTCTTGCTTTTCTATTGGCAAAATCATCGATGACATCGTTGAAGTCTACTTCATCACTCAGTTGCTGTTCTATAGGCAGTATGGCAAGATTTATTAAGCGTAAGGCACTCATTGTAGATCTTAGGTAATTCTTAATCAATTTCAATTTAGAAAAACTCCTCTCACAACCAGCAACACTTGCAGCAATTGTGAGGAAAATTCGCAGTAGTATTACAATATTTGGAACGGAGTTCTCAAGACTGTATTTTAGAATAAACTGCAAAAGTTCAAGGGGACTGTCCTTCCAGGTCTCTGTTTCGTGTTGCGTAGCAGCAACAGAAATAAAACTCTGAAGTCTTTTTCTCTCAACAAGGAACTCTTCCTCATTAATGTCATCATGATAATGATTTAGTTGACATTCGTATTTATCATTCAAACGATTCGATGGAGCAAGGAAAGCATATTTTTCAGCAAGAACATGAAGTTGTTGAAATCTTGTGGTGATTTCTTGGATCACTATGTCCAGTGAAGAAAACATTTCTCTCCTCAACTCAGTTTCGTATGACAATTCAGCATCTCGTGATTCTTCACCTGCCATTAGTTTCTTCTTTCTACACCGACGATCCATGACTATCCCAAGATCATCACAAATTTCTTTGGCGTAAGCTACTGAATTGTTAACTAATTCACACCTATTTTCAGTTAGAAATGCTTTTAAAGCATTGAGTTTTATGTCACATTGTTGTATATTCAATCCTTTGGTTTGGAGGTAGACCTGAGTTTTGTTAATTTCTACAAGGTCGGATTCCCACAGGCCAAGAAAGCACAGGAAGGAAAAAGATTGTAAAGCAACAAGCAGCACACCAGCATCTGACCTGGTAACTCTATTTTCTTTTTCACCAGTCAAACGTTCTACAGCACTTAAGATTTTTGAGTAATCTCCCCGTGCACTCCACCGAGTTTCTATTACACGCTTGACACTTTGGCCAGTGACTGAAGTCAGAATATCCCAGCGATGGGTCGAGGAAGAAAAAAACACGAACAAACGCTCCACAGTTCCAAAAAAGGTAACAGAATTCACAGCAACAGAAGCTGCATGTAAACCAGCCAAATTCAGCGAGTGATTTGTACATGCGACAAATTCTGCTTTTCCATTCATTTCCCTGATGCGTCTTTGAACGCCAGTATGTTGACCAGCCATCACAGAAGCATTATCATATGCTTGTCCTCTACAATTTTGAATATCGATTCCGTTACTTTCTAAATTCTGCAAAATCATGTTTGAAATATTCTCAGCGGTTTTACCCTTTGTTTCAATGAAATCGACAAATGATTTCACAACCATCACTTTATTTCCATTGATCATAACATAGCGTAAAACTTGGCTCGTCTGATCCTTATGAGAAATATCAGGGATGCTGTCGAACATCATAGAAAAATACTTTGCTTCTTTCACTTGCTCGATAACTTTGCTTCTTACTTTTTCTCCCAAAAGTTCTATAAACTCATTCTGGATAGTAGGCGACATATAGGATTTAGCATACTTTTTTCCCAGCTTAATTCTTACAGTATGCTCACGTAGCACTGGATCGTATTTCGCCAACAAATGAACTAATTCTAGAAAATTTCCTCTATTTCCTGTTGATTCAGGGTCATCATCAGTCTTGCAATGAATTCCTTCTCGGTGACCCCGTAAAGCCAAATTTTGTTTAGCTAGGAATCTAATGATATCCAACAATCTTGAAAGTATCTCCCTCCACTTCTTTACTTCGTTTTCAACTTGTTCTTGTGCAGCCAATGGTGGGAAGCTGAGAGCCGCCTGTCCTGTGGACTGAGCCTGTAACCTACCCCCAAGTCTACCCAGGGCACGGGAAGGGAGCCACTGCCGAGAGAGACACAGGCTGGGAGGCAGTGCCAGGGCAGGGCTGCTCTGTGGAGTGCCATGCTGTCAGCTTCAGACATCCATTGTTTGAATGTAAATGGTCGAGGATCAACTACGCCCCTGGGTCCAAGCTGTTACATTCTTCCTCAATGTGGAGTGCGATTTTAATGTGTGTAATGGGTCTTAATTTTGGAAGTACTGCTCAGATGTTGGAACTACAAGATTTGTCTGTTAACATTATTATACACCCAGTCATGGATCGCTTATGGAATGCTTTCTGAAGCCCCATGCCTCTTCTCTGTGGAGAGCCATGCTTTCAGCTTCAAACCGTTTAGAGCTGTGCTCACCCATTCTTTGAACGTAAAGGGTTGAGGATCTTTAACACTGTGTGGCCATTCAACCCTTACCATACATATCACTATCCCCATCGCACATAAATGTTCATTGTAAAATACTAGCATGCATCGTAGCAAGCAGGATAAACCCACTGAGGCCCAGTCGGATGCCTCCAGATGAGCAGCTTAAAACAGTCACCACCACAGAGCAATGCCACACAACAAACATGCACAAATATTCTTGCCACACATCAGGCCTGGCTCCAGGAATTTTTATTTGGGTGGGCCAAGGGTGCATTTGGGTGGGCCACTGCGGGCTCGATTTGTCGCATATATGTCTGGGCAGGCCTGCTTCAGGGCCCTCCTTTATCTCTTCTTAGTCTTATAAGGACCAGTAAAACTCACTCTTTTCCAAATCTCTTTCTAAATATTATCACTCACAAAAAGTGTTTTTTCCATGTAATGTTCCTTTGATGGGAAGAGGATGTTTATGAGGTGGGAGTATCAGGCAAGTGATACTACTCAGGCTCCATCTGTTTGAGCCTTCATGGAGGATCCCTCTTCATTACTACCTTCACCTGACCCCGGACTCGGCAACGCTCTCCCTTACAGGCTTGATTATCCACTACTCCTCTCTCCAGTGCACCTTATCTCACAGCTGACCTTGGGCCCCAGCCCCATATCAGGCACCATCGGACTCCACTTTGCTTTTTCCCGGTAAAAACATTAGTAAAATCACCTTCAAACTTAAAACATTGAATATAGCAGTAAATATAATTAGCAGCACTGTAAAGTATGTTCCACAGTAGCCCTTATGACCAGATTGCTAATTAAATAAACAAAAACAGAAAGGCCATGACAGGGCCGGCTTTAGCGCTGATGCGAAAGTCTTTTTTGGCGCCACACTAATAACCACTTTCTCCGTAAATACCTTTACTACCACCTTCCAACAGTGCCCCTCATCCCTCCATGGCCCCCCTAGTGACCTCCTCCTCAGATTCCCCCACTGCCTCACGCCACAAGTGCCCCTCATCTCCCCATAGCCCCTCCCCCTCATGACCTCCTCCTTGGACTCCCTCACTGCCACCATCCACCAGTGCCCCTCATCTCTCTGCAGCCTCTCCCCTTCATGACCTCCTCCTCAGACTCCCTCACTACCACCCTCCACCAGTGCTCCTCATCTCACCCTAGCTCCCCCTCCACACCATGATCTCTTCCTCGGATTCCCTCACTGTCACCCAGGGCACAAGTCCTAAAAAAAGAAGTGGGAGGACGCTGACGTCACAACAGGAAGTAATGTCACGAAAGTGGCTTGCACCATCAGACTCATTGCCTCCCCTCGCTCACCCCTTAGATGCCATTGCATCAGAGAAGCCAGCGCGTGAGCAGCGTTCTGAACGAGCTCCGATCTCGCCCCAGAGAGGCCAAAGAGTAAATGTGTGGCTCCATTTGCTCCAGTAATCGAGCTCCCGTTATAATAAAGTGAGGGGACACCGTCCACCCGCCTGGTACCCCGACTCGAGCCCTGCAGTCACCCTCCACCAGTGCCCCTCATCGCTCCACAGCCCCTCCAACTACCTCCTCCTCAGATTCCCTCACTGCCACCCTCCACCAGTGCCCCTCATCGCTCCATAGCCCCTCTCTCATATGCATTTGTTGTTTAGCGTTACTCATATCAGTGTAGTGTGTCAGCACTTTACACCACGAACACATTATACAGACACAATGAATCATACAAGTATGTAAATCAGTCTACAGGGAATGTCACATAAGCCAATGAGGATTACAAGGTGTAGGAATCACGTCATCCATACTGGTGGGCAGTATATTTTGAGAGGGTTTGGTCTGGGGAAACACAACCTTAGGATTTAAAAGAGTATTCCATGGGGGTCAGCTTTACTGATAAAAATGTATCTCTGCTCAAACATACTCATTTTAGCAACATTAGAATGATGAAAGACTGAGGAAGTTTTAACTATATCACAAAACAAAAAAACTATACCATTCATGTTTGTGTGCAGCTCTTTGATGACAGTTCATTGGTCACTGTCCTATGTTAGGATTGTAACTTCTGAACTGCAAGTAACACAAGGATCTCTGTGACAAAGGCAGTAACCCACTGAGCTATCCACATAAAATACAGTTCATCTGCACTTAAAAACTACCAACAGACAAACGATTGCTCTCCAGCAGGATCATTAATCACCAGCGTTATCTGGGCATTCTGAATTGCGTTGTCATATTGTGTCCTGCATCGGCCATGAGAAGGATAAAAACTGTTTAAATGAAGCGCACACGAAGTATGTGTCCTGCTGGGCCTGCACATATTTTTAAAAGAAAAAAAAATAGTAACAGATTCTCTTACCTACTACTCGATTAGTCGAACTTTGTGTCACAGCCTGATGTGATAAGCAGCTGCAGGGGTCAGGAAAGGTGATTAGGTAGGAATAAACAAACTTATTTTCTCCGACCTGTGCTGCACAGAAAACGAATTCTCCACGCAGCAGAGCGGCTGCCCCAGGCCACAATTGGGTCCTCACAAGAGTGTGTAGTGGTGAAGCGCGTGACACGTCACCGCTACTTTCTCACGCGAGGGCCAGGCAAAAATTTAGCCCAGGGCCATCATTGGTAGCGCTGGCGCGCACTCTCCAAGATTGACGGCCCTGGGGCAGGCTGGGATCATGATGGGACCAACAATACGACGTCTTGGCTCTAGTCTTGCCGAACCAACGTCATGATGGCAAGGCGGCAGCACTGCAGCAGGCGCTGACGCACTGGCGCACTACAAACAAGTAGGTCAGCTGGTCAGGTGCGCGCAGTGCGCAGAGCGCTGCTTGAACTTTTTAACAACTGGGCCGCCCGGCCTCGCGCGCCGTTGCGGCCGCGGCGGACTTAATAATTTATTTAGTGACAGTCACTGTCCCTAAATAAATTAAAGGCCGCCGCAGCCGCAACGGGCCACCAGTGCTGAGCGGCCGCCCTAAAAATAGTGCTGCCTGGGGCGGTCCGCCCCCACTGCCCCCCCCCTAGCTACACACCTGCCGGGAAACGACAGTCTTACTCAAAACTGCCGCCTCCGAAGGACGTACCATTAGGTGAGTGGGCCCCTTTAGACAGTCTACGAGCTCTGCAATCACATCTGAGCACCGCTCGCATTAGGATTAAGTTGCATGTCAAGCTGAAAATACCCGTTTTTAATTACAGAAATTGCACTCCTTTCAAGGGGGATAATTTACTGTGTTCTCGTGGCTGAAAACTAAGACTTCAGCTACAACATAGAAATCACGTATTTCAGGACAACATTGGTCCCTGATTTTCATCAGGTAAGACCGTGATTAACCATCACTATGAATGGGCAGACTAATCCTCCCCCATTCCCTCTAGGCACCCACCAGCCTCGATTGGAAGAGGTTCACTTGAGGGAATTTATGCCTCAACTTTGGTGAGTATCTCACCATGACGCTACTGCTAATTGGCCATTTGAGAGTTCTGGAACACACGCCCTGATAAATTCTTCTCATTTTTAGGCTGTCTACTACCTCCTAGCCGTGAAGAAGACCCACCATGACATCAATGAATTAGGCTGTCGATAGGGTCGAAATGTCGGCGTTATACGTTGGCTCAGCTACACCAAGTCTCATGGTTTAGAAAGATGAGCACTTTTGCCTTATACCAGAGACATTGATTCAATTTATTCTGACCCCCCCGTCTTTCCCTTGGTTGTAAATTCAGTCTGATTGTTTGAAATATTCTACCCACACCTGTATATAATGCACTCAAGTCACCACAGTCACTGAGCACTTACTTCACTTCACTATATGTCACTGCTTATTTTGACAGCCTTAGAAACTAAAATAAAAAATCTTTTGATTATATCTGACATTTATGGAGTAATTTTCGGTTGTGTTCCTTAGGTATCTAAGTTGAGTGATACTATTTAAATAACCTATGCTTATGTGAAGAAATCAGTCTTGTACCCTACGGAACCATTGTAGTTTTGTTGCTTAATACCCAGGTTCTGAGGGACACAGGGTTTCCCCATTGTTTTTGTGAAATGTTCTTCTGTCTCTGTCAGGCTTTCGGTTGCACCGGCAGCGCTTTTTCACACATTCCTACACTTTGGCCATTGTCCACTGCCCTTTTTTGGAGACTGTTTTGTAATTGTATTTATATAGCGCTTACTACCCCTAGCGCGGCATCAAACGCTTTTTCGGTGGGTAGCATGCTGCTCTTGAACCCAAAGAGGATTAGTGGGGAATTAGTATAGGGAGATATGAAATTAATTTGAGCGGTGGACATGTGACTCTAGAAAGTGTTTTTTAGGGGGGATCATAGCAGTAGGAGGAGGTTTAGTATGGAATGAGTAAATGGGAGGTGGAGGGGGAAGAGTCGGTGGGAGGGTTTAGAAAGGCTTGTTTGGGAGATCTGAATAGTAAAGGAGGTTTGAGATGATGCAAGATGGGGTAGAGGAGGGAAGATTCTAAAAAGGGTTATTTTGGGGATCATACTATGAGAGCCTTGGGCCAGCCGGGCAGGTCAGATCACCCCGCCCCTTACACTGAAAACAACCCCTGCATCTACCAAAACCTTGCTAAGCCAATCAGACACAATGCAGAAAGAGATAGGTGCGGACTGTGATGACCCGTGGAAACAAGATAGACCATCCTACCTTTACAGTCAATCGAGGGTAGCCAGCAGCAGCAGTTCTACTCTAGGCTGGCCCCTTGGTAGCCCGGACACTGCTCTTGCTGCTCCTGGTCCACTGGTCATAAATCCTCTGACAGGAATAGAAAGGAAGCAGGGCTTTAAGAGCTGTGTATACGGCGTGTGGTTTACACTCCATTTCCTAACCCGATCCCCCCAGCAGCATACAGGAAAAGGGTGGGTCAGGGGGTGAATCCTGTGATGTCATAGTGATGTCAGTTTCGCTTCGCCTGTACGGTTGATGGACGGATGTTCATTCACACTGTGACGCCTCTCTCTATGGACCATAAGTTGCTAGTTGGGACTAATGCCATGATTCTAGACCTCCAAGGTCACTGAATGGCACAGCAGTGTGACATAAGCATGTATCCTTTGTCCAGCTCACACACAAAACCTAATCAAAGTAAGCACAACATAATGTCACGGCACTCTGAGGCTCGCTCAAGGTGGTATGAAGCGCTGTACAAAAATATCAAATCAAACCAATTGTCCACAGACACAGCAGAGAGGTTCAATGTTTGTCTAAACAGAGTCTTATGTCCCTTATGACTGGTCTGTAGCCAGCGTTGGGAGGATAGTGCAGGAAACTGGCATGGGTGCACAGCTTGGGACAAACAAGAGCCAAGCAGCGGCACAGGATTATTATTTTGTTTTTAAACAGTGCCTGTCTGTAATAAAAACACTAGTGCTCCTAACGTTTAAAAAAATTAAAAAGTATGAAGTATGCATGCCCTTGACAAATGGGGAGAAGGAAAAATTGAGCTACGATAGTGCTAGAAAATGAGAAGCCTATAGATGGGCTCTATGCCCACAAAGCAGATACAGCATGTCTCGGTTCGAGACAGCGCATGTGTGCCGTCTAGCACTGAGACCTAAAAATAAGTGCCAGTGCCCTCGTCAGGAGGCCACTGTAGCTTGTACTACCCATTGTCCCCTGCCAGGGATGCCAATGACAGTACCAACACAGTTACTAACTATCACACTCCTACAAGTGTCACAATCCAGACTATTCAAAGCTCCCTAAGCTATTAGAATAGCTTGGGCCGCAGATATTAGTCATTTTAATGTACATGAAATTAGTAAACAACTGTTGCGTGCTCATCTTTATATCAGACAAACAGCGCCACAATGTGGGAAACTGCCATAAATGCAGGTGTTGACAATTGAGTCCTGGTGCCGAGTACCAGAAATCACCTGCTCAAATTAAGCACTGGGCACAGTAGGTCATATTGTCAGCAAAACATCATGGACATTACCAGTAGAGCAAACATAACATTTTCATCTCTGCTGATTTCTTGTATGAATTTAACTCAAATATTATTTTGCTCTCCGGCCATCGCTAATGAAGTGGGATCAGTGCTTTGGCTTGTTGGATTGAAATATGAACCTCTTCCCAAGAGAAAGGTCAGCAGGGAGTGATATCTTTGCTCAGTTATAAAATGTAAATGGAGAAATGTTTCTTGTAGATAGTTTAGATAGTCCACAGCATCACTGCACCCTGCTGCATTGAATATCTGTTGTTTGATTATCCACCCATGTCTTACATACCTGCCAACTCACACGGTGCCACCATGCGACACACGATATCGGCTCCTAATACACGGTCTCCTGGTGAGGAGCCGATATCACATGGTGGAAGGGAAAACGAAAACCACTGTAAATAATGGTTTTCCATCACGTTTTCTGAGGCTATGAACTGCCGACGTCCATAGAGGGGTGTGAAAACTCCCTAGGACATTGGCACCAGCCTCAGCAAACTGTTTTTATTCTTTTGGGAGGAGGGGGATTGGGGGCACGGTGGGGTTCAAAAGTGCCTCATAGGTACTTCTTGGCACGAGGCCCTGCCCCTTTCAAGACCCTGCCAACTCCTCACGCGGTGAGATTGTTCTTTAAGTTGTCTGTCGTACGATCTAATGATGTCTTGTCACTGGTCCACTGATGCTCAAGAGCGGTCAGCCAGGGAGTCAATAAATGGTTGCTTGCTGGATTTCTATTTGAAGCACACTATTGTAAACATCAACAATTGAAGAAAACGTTGCAAATAATGCCCTGAAAGGGCTCTTTTCGCAAAGCACATTTTACCCTGTGCTTTTCAAAATGTCTGAGTGGGGATTCAGAGACATCTCCTGAGGACACGGGTAAATTCTGCATGTTCAAGTCTGTGTTGATGGCTGTATGACGTTCACAATGTGAGGGGAAGCGCACCGGGTTTCCTAGCCCTAGATAATTAATCCCCACGTCACTTTGCAACCATATGAGTAGTGGAATCCAGTAAACAGACATACTTAAATTAAGATAACATTTCGTTCATAAATGATTCTTTTTACGTGTATTTCCCAAGAAATGAATGCTAATCCAGGATATGCCATTCCTTTATCGCATGTTTAGGTAATTAATGATATTGGTGCAGTTTACTGCACTGTATTTACTATCAACACCCAATTTTTGTGAGTCATTAAGACACACCTCGGACTCAAAGTTCCTGTTTTGTGCGTTTGTATCTAGCTTGCCTTAAATGCCCTTGAAAAAGTGCTAAATGTACACATGCATAATGTGTAATTCACATTTACAATTGCGAAATGTTTTGAATTAGGTCTTTGGCTGACGGTCTTTAAGCGCTTTGAAGCCTTTGTGCACTAAATACTATATAAAAAGTAATGTAATTCGGTGTTCTACATTTTTTGAATTAAGAGGGTGGGGTCATTCTGCAACATTTGCTGTACATGTGATGGGGATTCAGTCCACTCAGTACAGGGATATTCTGTGCAGAACATACCGTGTCATTCTGTGCACCGGCACTTTAGCAGAGCCGACCCTTTCAGAGGGAAGAAGCAACCATTTTCTTCTCTGAAGGCTGGAGCCACCAGCTGGGCGGAGTCTGGTTTGTGTGCATTGTTGAGTACAAGGTACGGCACACAAGGAAGGCATCTCTCGCTCTGATCTCTTTCAGGCCAGAGACTGCGCTAATATTAGCACAGCAACCTTAGGTTGGGCCCAGGATGAAAAAGAGCAGCCAAAGTCAAACTAGGTTTACTGAACACGTGACAGATTTGCATAAATCACACCTGGCTATTCTAGTTGAACATTAACCTTCTTGTCATGAACAAATCTCTTACGTTGGAGATAAAGTCCATGCTGCGGCAGTTGTGGGAGGGGCAGGCAGGACTGCCTGCGCCAAGGGATTCCTTGACCACTCTAGCCGGAGGAGCCAGGACAGGAGGGAGCCTCAGTAGCCGTCATGGCCCCTTGTTCCTGCCCTTCCTTATCCCTTCCCCTACATAGAGTCAAGCTTCTATAGCAGGCATCTCCAGTGAGTAGCTTGTGAGCTCCCAGTAACTCTACAGCTCCCTGTTAGTAGCTGTCATTACTCACATTATTACTTGGGGCATTGCAGCTAGGGCTGGTAGATATTACCCCAGTGCTTAACTTGAGCCCCTGGTTTCCGGTGCTGGCACCGGCACTTAATTGTCAACATCAGCGCTTGTGACAGTCTGTTACAAGGTGGCGCTGTCTAATTTAGAGATGACACCAACAGTCAATTATTAATTTAATATACATTAAAAATGACTATTAGCTGCTGCCCAATCCATTCTTTTGGGGGCCTGGAATAGTACGAATTGTGACACTTCTTAGGAGTGTGGTGGTTAGTGGTTGTGTTGGTATTGTCATTGGTAGTGCTGGCAGGGGCAATGTGTGGTGCAAGCCGCAGTGGGAGAATGCAGAGCCCTGGCACTTATTATAGTTTTTTTTTTTTTTTACAAATTAAGCACTGTATTACCCATTTAGAGGTGTTCCCAAATGATAACTCTTTTCTACTTTACTGCTGGCAGCTTTGCCTAATGCACTGTTGTGATCAGTGCTGACAATCTTGGATGTGGTGGTCGCTGCTACATCACTAATATTGGCAGCTCTGGAAGATTTTCATTGAACATAAGTAGCTTTTGTTACAGAAGAGGATGGAGGCCCCTGCTCTATAGATTGTTATGGACTCTAACCACAAGCTTGACAGAACTGTATTCTTTTGATGTAAGCCCAGCACCCTGGTGCACAGTCTCTCTTAATAGGTGTGTGTCTCAGGCCTTGATGCATGGACTCACTTTGGGGCATATTATCAAGTAACGGGGTTAAAATTGTCGCCGCTTTAGCGGCAGAAAACTGCCGCTAAAGCGGTGATAATGGGCTTGATAATATGCCCCTGGGAATTCCCATAGTAGCCCATGTTCTGGTGTCAACATGGGCTTCTATTGGAATTATCTGCGGCAAATTATCATAAAGCCCATTATCGCCGCATTAGCGGCAGTTTTCTGCCGCCAAAGCGGCGATAATTTTAACGCCGTGCTTGATAATATGCAGTCTTGTGAAATACTACCCTGACCGTTTAGTTGCTTCGTTTCTTCCCTTTACTATTTAGAATGCCTCTCCATGTGGAATACAATTACATGGTAATTTGGGTATTCAGGACGATGCTGGCACTTCTTTAACCCCGAAACTATGTCTGTTTTAGATACCGTTGGCACCAGGAAATTGCCAGTTACATCATAGCTAGCTCTGTGGTGGGCAGCTCGTTAGCAAAGCCATTACTACCTTGCTTTGATTAATTGAGGAAATTACAACCCTTGCCTAACAACACAACACTAAGTGCATTTGTTATCATCAGACATAATTGCATGTTTACAAGCTTCTATGTACCCAACAGCATCCTCCTGGGTGAAACTGTGTCAAGCAAAAGGTATCAGAGCTTACAGGTGGCTGTCACAGGCCATTGCTGGTTACACTTTCCATCGGCCTAATACGACTGCAGTGCTCTAACTATAACATCCCACTGAGGCATAGCACATCATACTGTTTTAACTTGTCTTAAAAGTTGATATGTGCATGATTATATCACTAGCAATAAGAATAGCACATTTCAAAATGAATGCCTTTTATACAACGCTTTGTGCCACAAGTCCGTTTTTCCTTTCTGTATACCCATATGTAATGCAGTTTTTTCCCACAAGTCAGTGTGCGAGCGAAACACGTAACTGAAAAATAAACCAACTGCTGGTATTAATCCTCTGAGTGATCGCATTACTTTGGAACTGTATTGGAGAAATTTGACCGGCGCGCTCCACCGGCTTGTGGGATCCTCTGCTTGTGGCGTGGGGAGACAGAAGGAGCACGAAGCACAAGGATATATATATATAAACAGACATTTTAAAAGTTTTTTAAAATTATTTTTGAAACATTATGTACATAAAATTAAGTACATACCTTCTGTATATACAAATTCTAAATCTAAATTTGCACCCTAGTTCTAGCAAAAATTCATTCTGTGACAATAATATAGTGAACATCCTTGCCCCTAATAATTTAACAATAGTGCTTACAACTCAAAAATACACTATTGATCCATTCTTCATATGATTATTACTAGGCCTGGGCTAAAATTTCGTTCCGTTCGCGTAAATTGCGATAATTTGACATTTTCGCGTTCCGCGGAAAGCGCAAAAATGTCAAAATTTCCGCATTCCGCAGCTTTGCGATAATTTGGTTCTTGCTCGCGCTGTAAAATAATACATTCTCGCGCACGCGCGATCGCCTTACCTGAATCCCTGCGTTCGCCGACAAGTTTTCTTGATCCGGTCGCGTTCTCCATGAGATGTTGTATTGTTTTTAGCCATTTGCGCTGTCTCGCGCCCGCAGTGACGTCATGCGTCGCGCGATCACGTCTTTCTTCTCGCGATCATGCACCGCGAGACAATTGAAAACAAGATGGCCGCGCCCGCGAGCAACCGCATCGGTAAGTTGGCGAGCCGCAACCATGCAGAAAATCTCGCGAACATGCGGGAAAAAAACTTCCGCATCTTCGCGATATTTCCGCGTGTTTGCGATCATTTTTAACATTTTCGCGATAATTTGCGAAAGTGGATTTCGCAAATTCCGCCCACCCCTAATTATTACTCCCTGGAGAGTATATCAGTGCGAAATGTTTATAAAGTAGAACAGAATTCATTACTTTCACAACGTAATTTCTTATCTAATTCCATCAAATTTGCATGTCCTCAATTTCAATATATTTTAATTCACTAATAAAAGAACATTCCTTCATTCCTATATCTTAACCATCACCTATCTGTACCTGATATTATTTTCGAGCTTGGCATCATTCTCAGCACCCAAGTGCATACTTGCATATTTTCTATTCGTATTGGTGGCCAAATCATACCATATACAGTTCTCGCTGTACAAAATATTGTCGAATACAATAAATAACTGTATTGTTACCAACACTGTAATTTCACATTTCTATTCCCCGCAATGTATTGCAACTCTCATCCATCCATCTGTACATCCCATCATTATGGTAAAATGTTTGTCCTTATTGAACTTGCTTATTAAGGGCATACTCTCCTTGCAAACGATAACAGTCATTGACTTCATCTATTCATCTGCAGCACAAATTTATAACCTGGTAAATATCGGCAACAAAATGATACCAGTATGACAAGTTCAACTTTCCATAATCCAACTGTGGTTTGCACCTCATCAAATATATCCCTCAAAATAAATAAATCAATTACCCACAAGGTATTCATTTATAAATATATGTTTTGTGACCGAAATATGTTTCGGAAGCATACACATCAGAACGATGTATTACAAACACGTAGCCACTAATAATCCAGCTGATAGGTGGCACGCTGTTACTACTTGTGGATTATATAAAACTACAAATATTTACAACGGTGGTGTGCCGGCATCAGATTTGCGTGGTATTGCAATAGCTACCAGTTAGAGAAAGGGGGCAAGCCACTACCTGTATTACAATGTTACACTGCATAACAATTCTAATGTACTTACGTCAGAGTTCTTCGTGCGTTAGGGAAAGAAACAACCTCACATCCTATCATTATCAAGGGTGCAAAGTCTGTGCCACAGCTGTTAAAGGCCACACCCAATCAGTTTCATGTCCCACACTGGGGCTCCATGACGGCGCAATGTAATCTCAGTCACCAATGGGCGCTATCTTGGTATTCTTCACTACAAACTTGTTTCCTATGTATATCTCACTACTATCATGGTATTATTAGGGCAACAAGCTAAGTGGGGAAAGTCACTACCCATATTGTTATTTTACCAAGACATCATTCTATCCTTTTGTTTCATTATCAACGGATACTCCTTTGTTGTCATTCCTTCTGATCACATCCGCAGACTGTACTATCAGATCTTTAACCCAATATGTGTGCCTCTAGGTTCCATGCATAGATTCTTATATAAGATGGTTTGCCATCTCCCGCATTGTTGAAACAGCTCTAACCCATATTAAGTCTGACAGAAAATAGTGAAGTTCATGTTCTGTATTGAGACCCTTCTCTACTGACATCAACCTAGCTATCCATTAGCTACATTCTGTCTAAGAGTCAATTCCCGAACACCCCCTCTGTCATTGGGATCCATTCTTTGGATACTGTGGAAAGTAAACCTGAGATCATTAGGATTGCATTTAATTTATATGCTGATAGGGCTTCTAGAAACTCCGTTCCTGATGGCTCCCTGATGTTCCTATATCCTTAACTTTAGCATTCTGATAGTGCTGCCCACATAGATTAATTGAAAGTTACATACAATCATATAAACCGCATATGTACTATTACAGTTCATAACATCATTTATGTAATACTCTTTTACAGAGTTATGACAAAAGGTTTTAAGTTTATTGATCCCAACCTAGCATACATTGCATTCTGCAGAGGTAAAGCTGCCTTTCTGAGTTGTACTCCTATTGACTCCCAAGATTCTATTTTTGGCCTGTTTCAAGACTTTATCATCATAACCTCTTGTCTTTAATCTTTTTTTTAAGCCTTAGATTTCCTCCCTAAAGTCTGTCTCCTCACTGTAATAGCACCATATCTTCATCATTTTACCATAGGGGATACTGTTGATGGCATATTTGGTATGTGCAATATCTACTCTCAGTATGCTGTTTGTGGCTGTGACCTTGTGAAATAGTCTGCCACAGATTTTACTTCCTATTATGAATAATTCAACATCCAAGGCGGTGATAGACTCCTTACTGTAGTTCATAGTGAACTGTACATTGTTTGGAGAACAAATTCTTTCAGACCGAAATATACTTTGGTTTATTACCATCTGATTACAAGCGATTACAGTTTTAAGTCTGTGGCTTTATGCAGAAATTACGTAATGACTGTTGCCCTCCCCTGCAGATAGTTTTCTGCAAAATCTGCCCGTAAATCTGTCGAGAGTTTACTGTATGCATAGAACAATGCATTGCCATGTTGCTTTTAGAATAATAGGAAGAAGGTCATAATGACCGTGATCCAGCGGAAAAGGGCAAATTTACATATTCTCCTGATGTCACAGACTCGTCATCACACTAACTCATTCATACACTCATTCATTGGTGGGGCCCATAACACCAACACTCATACGTCTCACTCAAATCTGTGCACAGGAGAAAAAGCGCTGGACATGTGGGGGTACCTTGTTACCTATCGGGAGTAATTCCTTTATATTATATACATTATATATATTATATACATCTGCACCTATAGAATCCTAATTTTGACGTCAAGGCACTCCACCACTTGGTCGATGGACCAATTAGTTGGACTGGTTGATGGTGATTTAGAACCAGCTAAAACACAATTAAAGTCTCGGAAAATTTTAATTAATCATCAGTACCTAATTAAGAACCACAAACTCAATTCTTAATAATCCAAATTTTGTTTATCTAATTTAGTTCGCTCTACATTAGCATTTAAAATTTACAGTTTATTACATAATTTGTTTTATTTCAAGGAGACATAAATCTTTAGAACATCCGAATAAGTTGGCATGGCATTATATTTACCAAATCACGTAAATTGGAGGCCCTCCGATCACACAGAGGATTATTCAAGTCTCTGCGCCAATTTCCAGGATAAACTGTTCAGCCCACGGCAATAATCAAAACCCTTCAGATAGAATCACTCTCTCGTATCCAAAGAACCGCAGGTAAACCATGGAAATCTCCTCAGTTCAACGCAGACCCAACGCCAAAACGATCATCCCAACGAACCAACCCCCGTCTGACAGATCACTGCTTTTTATACCCTTTTCCTTCTTAACTTTTGGTCAATGTGCAACAATTTAGGGGTAGAAAGTTTTCTGATTGGCTAATCCAATTCAATTTGTAAGTTCTATGAGTATTCTCATGTTCGCCTGTTTCCCATGAGACCTGGCATGGCAGCGCTCAATTGTATATCTTTTTCGTAATTCACAGGCAAGAGTTCTGAAGTAACAACAAGCAAGCCTCCTGGTACAGGTCTGTCATTGTCCCCTCGATCGTTCACACCATTCATTGTTTGGCAGTCCTCCATGTTCCTATCCTTGACAAGGAACATCTGGTTCGTGGTTGAGGTCACTTGGTGATCTCCAGAGCCATCCGATTCTGCGCAGTAGACATCGCGCTCACATGACGGAGGCACCCTCGGAGCTCCATTTTAAGTACTGCGGCCTAGTAGGCCAGAATGCCAACTTAAGTAAAAACAAACATAACAACAATTAGATTATAGAAATTAAGATTCTAATGTTTAAACCCACACTAATCCCAATGTATATTAGTATTTTCCTAGCTTATAGCAATATTTAAATTAATAATACTCACCATTCCGCATTGCTGAAAGCACAAACCATCACAAAAGCGACATGAATGATGCAATTCTCTATTTTGCCACGTTCTAAAGTTAGTTTGCGTACCCCAGTTAATTATTTTAATTGTTTTGCCATGCAATTAGCATTTTAGTCCCACGTGTATCTCATGTTTATCAAGGTGCAAAAGTTGATTAGTCGTTCCATTCCACACTAGTTAGTACAAGTTAATAATTAATATGGTTAAGTAATTAATTTCATGCAAAATAGAGGAGGTATACAACATTTTGTTTTACCTGCTCCATCAATCCCCCCTTTGTTTATTTTTAACATCACCACAAATCATAATAAAATGTCAAAATTATATATGGAAATGGTTACTCAGTTCCCTTGCATTTGTTAGGTTACATCATAGTGTTTCCCATATCATTCTCTCTCGTTTTCTTGTACATGTTGTCTTTCAATTCTTCTAGTTTTTATATCTTCTACCTCTCTTTCTCTTATATCCTTCTCTTCTCTTTTCTTTTCTTTTCTTAATTTCTCTTTTTATCTTATTTTGTAATTTTCTTCTTTTTATACACACACATCCTAGTCTTAATATCAATGCCACTATTATCACACAAGTCACTGGTGTCAGTTTTTACCCACAAAAGAGCTACCTAATTTTGTTAATAAACTCTTTATAGTAGAAAAACTTTTACCAAGTTTCTCCCAAACACTTTCAACCTCCAGTGGAACAATTTCCTCATGCAAATCAGTTATATTCTTAATGTATTTCTTTAAGTTTTGACTTTCATCAGGAATGTAGGTACAGCAATGTTGTACCTTCAGCATTCCAGAGACTCTTCCCTCTTTGGCCAATATAATATCAAGGGCAAGTCGATTTTGCATAATCATAGCTCTCATGGCAACCGTTTCGGTATTCACCATCAAGAACCTCCCAGCTGTGCTTGTCGATAAACGATCTACAACTGTGGACACTTTTCTAATTTTATGTTCATTCAGAGATATTCCAACGGCTGATATCTGTGCTCCAAAAATATCCCCAATAATTTCCTAACAACTCTCCCTCCTTCTACGTGTTGGTTCTCTACCTATTGCGTGCAAACCATCCTCTCCCCTTCCTACATGAAATATTTTCAGGAAGAGCAGTCCTAAGTAGCATGTGCCATACCAGTGGTCCGGTAACCTATAATAAGCCCTGTTCCCACAGATGTAATATATTCCAGGGAATACCGGATCATTTCCTCCTTTAAATCCCCATCCTCCCATGATTTTATATAAGTCATGGCATTCACTTGCACCTACAAAATAATTATCATAACCAGTGTTATCTCTACTGATGCACAATTTCCCTCTCTGAGGCCAATCTAAAGCCATTGCGGGATTTGTTTCTCCCTTTCCTTTCCAGCATCCCAAAATGTTGTTTCCATCTTTTCCCCAGACACTTTTCTTTGCATCTTAACTCTCCTCTCCTCTACCATGTTCAGGAATATTTTCCCTTCTTTTCTCAGACTGCAAGTAAGATTATTCTTAAACACTTCTTCTAAAGTTAATTCCCTTGTTTCCAAGAAAAATTCACCTATGATTCTACCAGGAATCACCTTGTTTAGTTCGGGAACTACAGGTATCTGTGAGAAAACATTATCTACATCAGTATAATAGTATTCTAATTTCCCTGTTTTATAAAACAAACTAGCTAATACGCTACAAGTTATCCCATATGTCAAAGGAAGATGATGATAGGTGACACCTTCTGACACGGATGCAGGTAACTGCATGCAAACATAACAGTCTCTAACTTCCATAGTCTTTACATATTCGTACAGTAATTTCGAAAAAACATTATTAGAAAAATCATTTATGGACTTATCCTTGTGAAATTCGGTTCTATCTACCAGTTTAGTAACATGGGTATCATCAATCTTTCCTTTATTAGTCCTGTTCTCGGTGTGTTCTTCTACGTCTTCAAATGTTACCCTAAATGAAACGGTTATTGCTAATATGATCCGGACAAGCACTAGCAATCCTATGCAACAAAAACACATTTTACACCATCTTCGGAGAAACCCACATGTAGGTTTTCTACCTTCTGTGTTTGCCATGTCGGAAATGATCAGTGTCTTTTGACTTAGCCTCTTTTCATTCACAATTTACTTTTGTCTAATCCTAAGGCTTCGATTGCCTACGTGGTTCTTTCGGGTCACGTGTCTTGTCAAGAGTTTTAATTCCTTACTACTTGCTTTGTCATTTCAATCCATACATGGATCATCTTTGTCTCTGTTTTCACAATCTTGGTTCAGAACCTCCTGATCATCCGTCTCTTCTCTGATATCAGATAAGATAACTCTCAGTATTTCCGAATCTTCTTCTTCAACCACTTCATGCACAGTCACTCCTGGACTTTCTTGGCTATCTGCTTCCTCTTCTATATCAGGAAGTGCCACATATGTCCATTCCGGTGACTTGTACTTCTGGTTCGGTTTCTTTATCGTCTTTGCTCCTTGCAGGTGTGTCCGATCAGTGTCTTCTGATTTTTCATTGGAACATTTTTTCCTCGTTAATCGGTATCACAATCTTTTAAGTTTGTTAGGCCAAATTTCTTCTCTCTTTAACTTCGTCCCTTTCTCTTCTCGCTCTGATTTCCAAGCTCTTTTCCTTAAAGTTCTTCCTTCTTTACTTTCTTCTTCACTCTCTTCAGATTCAGTATCGGTCTGGCTTGTACTTTCTTTGGATTCTGTTCTCAGGACCTCAGGTTCACTATCTGCATTTATCCCTTCTCGTGTTTCTTCCACACAATCTTCCTGCTGACCAACTGTCACTTTTTCTACCTGAATGTGTGTCATCCCTACACCTCCTCGGGGGTCTTCCGCAATGATCTTACCCTCACTCTCTGTATCTAATTCCTCACCTTCTATTTCTATGTTTTCAGGCGGAATTTCTCTTGTGATTGTACTTGGTGCTTCTCTATCAAAGATTTCTCGTTCTGTTTCTCCAGTATTTTCACTTATCCTTTTGTGTATTCCCACTTGTTCTGTCTCTGATTCAGAGCTAGTATCCGAAATTTCCAGTTGTCTCCTTAGTGATATATTCTCCTGCCCCACAACTTTGCTCAAATCTGCTTCTCCTGCTCTTGCTGTCTGTCTGGCTCTTGTTTCTTCTGTTTCTGACTCAGAACTGGTTTCAGACTCTTCCAAATGCTCTTCTTCAGATCGATTTACAGGACCAGGGACTCGAAGAGTGTGACTAGCATGAATCCAATTCTTTACCTTGGCACACTTCACAGCAGTCGTTGTGGTCAAAATCACTTGACGTGGTTTCCCCCAGCGTGGAACCAGACAATTTCTCCTTCTCTATACTTTGATGCGTACCCAGTCTCCAGGACTCAAGTTATGAGTTGGCTTCTTTTCAAGGGAGGTCGCATCTGGTCCAACCTGATGAAACACAGAATGAACTGTATCAGCCAACCCCTTGCAATAATCCAAAACAAAGTCATCAGATATAGGCAGCAGTTTGCTGACAGGAATGAAAGCATGTCTCATTGCTCTACCCATAATAATTTCATGGGGGTTCAGGCCGGTGCTCCTATCAGGAATTGACCTAATAGTCATGAGTACAAGAGGCAAGACATCCGGCCATTTTAGACCTGTGGCCAAACACATTTTCCCCAATCTGTTCTTTATGGTGTCATTCATTTGTTCCACTACTCCAGAAGCCTCTGGTCGATAGGCACAATGTAGTTTTTGTTGTACATTCAATGCTTCACAAATCAATTTTATAATCTCATTTTGGAAATGCTTGTAGGAAGGTGGATATCTGACTATGGTTACCCCCAACTTTTTGCCTAGTGTCTAGCTGGTTTTTCGACTTAGTTGGCCTGAGATCCTGCCATTCAGGGTCTCAGGCTGTCTGCTCTCTCTGTAAAATGGACTCCATGTACCCTAGGTACATACACAATTGGTAAGGATCACCTTATTGGACCCTGTACAGTGTACCCTAGGTACCCAGGGCATAGGTGTACCCTAGGCCTCCCAGGGGCTGCAGCATGTATTATGCCACCCCTGGTCTGGCCTTCCAATCAGACACAACTGGCTGATCCCTCAGCTGGGGCAAGGTCGTGTAATCACCCCTTGCTTAGATATAGTATGCCTATATCTACCCTTATATATAGACACATGTGTACCTATCAGTCACTCCTATGGCAGGCCTTAACAATCCTGGAGGCAGAGTGCTTGGTAACATGTGAGATGGTGCTCTAGCATGAGCTGAGCCTGTCTGCAGCTTTCGGAACCATGTCCTTATAGCTGTTCTATGATATAGCCTACCATATACTCTTAAAGTGCCTTATAATCTTAAACGGTTATGGTAACTATGGTTTGGCTTTATCAAAACATGTCGTGTAAGGTGTCTAACACTTTGGAATAATACCCCCATACCATTTCTGGTGATGAGGATATTATTCCTCCCTTCTAGAGGGAGAGACATGTTAAAATCCTACTTTGCTGTTTAACTCTAACCAAAGCCTCAGCTTCACAAAATGGATGCTGCTGCCACAGACACAAGTCTGACCTCCTGCTGCTGGGAGTGATCCCAGCCAGGGAGGCCTGGACAATAGGTTTCCTGCTTGGGGAGGTGCTAGCACCTCCCCAGACAGCCTTTAGTGTATTGGGGCAGGGTGGGCTGAAAGGAATGAGACATGCCTGGGGCACACAAGGTGTTCCTTGCATAGTCCAGTTCAAACCGGCGCTGGGGCACTCCAGCCCCAGCTCTGGCGCGAAACTGGACAAAGGGAAGTGGGTGTAACCACCCCCTCCCAGGTCCCACCCATAAGGCGTGACCTAGCAGGTATCCCAGCCCCCCAGATTAGTATAAGAGTGGGAGTTGGGCCTCAAGACTTTAGATTATCCTGAACCTGCAAAACTGAACAGAAACTCTGGACCTTCGACATTCGACGAAAGAAGAAGACTGAAGAATCTCCCTTGTAGCCAAGGAGTGGCTACCCTGTGCAAACAGGCACCATCAAGTGACTACCCTTTGCTTTGTGAAACGTTCGACGAGGAACCGACTGCAGAGCCCGACCAGAGCCTTGATTTCCAGACTTCTCCGACCCTCATCCACATCTGCAGCAGAGCTGAGATCCGTGGAGGCGACGAGCGACGTGGGACCGGCTACCTGGGAAAAGTGGCTAGTAACTTACAGCGCAGCTTCTGAGGTACCCTCGAAGTTGTGCACCGGGGATTGAGAAGCCCCAACCCCAAGCACCATCTGCACCGAAGACCAGCCCCCCACACTCCACGAGTCCTGCGTGGGGCCCTTCAGCATTTTCCTGCTTGCCGCGTCTGTCCGGTTGCTTGCCCGCTGGCTAGTGGCCTTTGTGACGACGCTCCCTGAAATCTTCTGCGCTGGTTTGGCTCCTCCAGACTGGCTCCCGCTTCTCTGCAAAGAAGAAGCACCCCAGACCTTCCTGGTCTGCACCAGAAGCAAGTCCCTTGTTCTTCGTGGGTTCCGCTTGCCAAGGCTTGGTGAGTCCTAGTCCAACTTCGACGCCGCCGACAGCAAGAGCCTTCGTGGGACAGCTCGCCTCCTGGTCCTGGTCGTCCTCGACGCTTCCTGGTCCTCCTGGCTGCAGCGACAAGCTTCACCTTCACCTGCAACTCTTCACGACATCGCCTGGTTCCTTCCTGGTTCCACGTGGTCACTGGCTAGTGACCTTGACTCTGTCCCCTCTGCTTGCAGGTTTCTTCTCTTCTTGATCCCAGGCTTGGGATCCACCGGACACTCTCTCCTGACTGCCTGTCAGCATCTTTCTTCAGGCATCCATAGGAGTCGACGACGAAAACGACGCATCTTCACCCCTATGCACCCGCAGCCTGTGGGCTAGGTAACTTGGGTACTCCGGTGCTCATCAGGATAGTGACTATCCTAGTGTCTAGTTTTCAAGTCTCAACTTCCTAGCTACTCCGGAAGTGTCCTAAATCTATCTATTTCTAAACTGTAACATTGCTATTGACTTTTACGCATTACGCGTGAGTGTTTCCACTCTGCACACGAATCCCGTGGGCCTCCCACTCCCTAACTAACGCTAGTGTAGTGTAGCCCCAGCGATTCCCTAGGCCTAGGCCTATTCTATTTCCGTGACAGTGGTTCTTATACCACTTATTTAGTATATGGTTTGCGTGGCCCCTAGGGCCTAACTGTATTACTTACCTGTGTGACTTACTGTATGCATTAATAAGACTGTGTTGTACTTACCTCTAAACTCATAAAGAGTGCTGAGGGTTTGCTTAGAATAAATACACTTTATTTTATATATATATCTGTTGTGGTGTCCTTTCATTTGGTATTCAAGGGATTATATATGGTATCACAGCTGGCTTCACATGCCATTCAGAGTTTAGCCTAAGACTGCTCTTGTCCATGCTACCACTAGGATAGCTGGTCTATAAGGTTGACTTTACAACCAATCACCATAAGGGTATTTGGACTGATATAAGGTGTACACTATAACTAGTGACATCATACATCAGGCCAACTTCTCACATTGGTGGCAGCGGTGGGATCTGAGCTTGCTGTTGTAATACCATTGTAATCTTGAGATACTAAATTGAAAGATCACACAGATATTGTCTAGGTACATATAACATAGATTATTATACTTAAGTCCTACTGGACTTTGTAGTTGTAGGTTGAAGGGAATAACACACCCTGACTACAACTACTAGAAAGGTTTAGTAGAAACAACTAGTGTAGGCAGGTGCACACACCACACCCTCACTAGATCATGCCTCTGGGAGAAGATCAAGTAGATGCTCTCTCAGGAGGGGCAGGTCTGCAGAAGACCCCCTCTAGGTATGATACCTTAACATTCCAGGAGATGAGACAATTGTGTACCTCCAGAGGAATAAAACAGGGTGCAAACCCTACCCTTAGACAGCTAGTGGAGCTTCTGGAGGCCTATGATGCTGAAAGAGCTGCCAGGGATGGTGCCATAGCTGTAGATGGGGGTCTACCCACCACAGATGAGTCAGATGGGACTTCAGAGGAAGAGGTAGACAGCCAGGGCCAAGCAGGAAGACTTAGCCAGGCTAACTTAAGTTTACATGGGAGTTTGCATGGGGTCCCCCCATACAGACCCACAAGTAGGCATTCACAGAGAAGCAGGAGGGACAGATCCCCTTCAAGGGAATCCATCCACTCCCATGTTTCTAGCATCTCTAATGCTTCCTCTCACAGGGGAATGACTTCACCTGAGAGAAAGGAGCATAAAGCCAGAATGAGGGAAGCTAATCTGAGGATTCAGAGGGAAGAAATTGCCCTTGCCAAGGAGAAGCTTGCTCTGGCTAGAGAGCAAAAATTGTGTGGGTCAGAACCCACTGGTGGCAGCAACATTCCTAGAGATAGGGATAGGTCTTATGACCATAGAAACCTAAGCAAGATAGTCCCCCCATATCAGAATGGGGATGACATCCACAAATGGATGACTGCTTTGGAGAGGGCCTGCAAAGTACAGCAGGTACCCCAAAGTCAGTGGGCAGCTATCTTGTGGCTCTCCTTTTCTGACAAAGGTAGAGACAAGCTCCTCACAGTCAGTGATGAGGATGCAAACAATTACAAAGTCCTGAAGAGTGCTCTGATAGATGGGTTTGGCTTAACCACTGAGCAATATAGGTTGTTGTTCAGAGACACCCAGAAGACACAGACACAGGACTGGTCTGATTTTGTGGATTGTGCCACTAAGGCTTTGGAAGGTTGGTTAACTGGCAGCAAGGTGCAGGACTATACAGGATTGTACAACTTGATTATGAGGGAGCAGATCCTTAGTAATTGTCAGAACCAGCTTCTCCATCAACACCTGGTAGACTCAGATTTGACCTCTCCCCAAGAATTGGGAAAGAGGGCAGATAAATGGGTCAGGACCAGGATTAGGCCTAAAAATCAGGGTGGTGACCAAAAGAAAGATACCACCAAGCCTCAAGAGAAGGGTGGGGATAAAGCAAAAGAGAAATCTTCCTCAGGGCCCCAAAACTCCACACAGGGTGGTGGGTCCCAAGCTCCCTCCTCTACCACAGTTAAAAAGCCTTACTGCCATGTGTGTAAAACACCTGGGCATTGGAAAACTGACAGCAGTTGTCCACAGGCTAAAAACAAAACTGTTCCTCCAACTACTCCTGTCACACCACCTATTACTGTCAGCAGTAATCCCCCAGGTGGTGGGAGTGCCCCCAAAAATTTGGTTGGGTTTTCTTGGGGAACACAGGGGGACTCTGGCTTAGCCAACTCCCCTACAGCAGCTACTCTTGTCTGTGATGGTGGCATGGGGTTTGCCAACTTCACTGCCTGTCCCAACACTTTGGGTAGGTACAGACAGGAACCCTACATCAATGGTAGAAAAGCTGAGGCCTACAGAGACACTGGAGCTAGCATCACTATGGTGGCCCATAGGCTAGTTCCCTCTGAGCAGCTTTTGCCTGGTTTCTCATACCAGGTAACTAACATTGATGGCAAACAGAACAGTCATCCCATGGCAGAGGTATGTCTCAGCTGGGGAGGTGTCACTGGCCCAAAAAGGGTGGCAGTGTCTCCAACCTTGCCTGTGGACTGCTTACTGGGGAATGACTTAGAACTCTCAGCTTGGGCTGGAGTTGAACAAGACACCCATTCTACAATGGTAGGCCTTTCCAAAAAGGGTAGTGGGGTTGTGCCAGTCACAACCCCTGTCCAAGTAGCTTTCCTCCCTGAAAAGGTTGGAAGGGCAGTGGTAGCCACAGCCCAGGCACAGACAGACTTCCCTGTAGAAATTGGCAGAGCTGTGACAGTCACAGCTCAAACACAAACTGAGTGCCTTCCTGAAAAGGTTGGCAAGGCTGTAATGGTCTCAGCCCACACTCAGACTGATATAGGTGTAGTGAAGCCTGAAACTATGGATCACTCCACACAAACAGAGAGTAGTGGGGAGGAAGAAAAGTCTCCTTCTCCCCAGACATTAGGAAAAGGTCAGCCTCCTCAGGGATCTGACCTCACCCCTTGTGAAGGAACTGCCCCAGAGGTAGCCAGGCCTGGCCTGGCAGAGCCTCTGATGTCAGTGGCCCCTTCCAAGGTGGGACCCAGTCTGGTGCAGGTAGCCTGCCTCTCTCTACCCTGCCTCAGTCAGCCCAGGGCTGCAGAGGTCAGGGAGGTCAGTGGACCCCAAGAGGGCCCCTGTCCACAAGAACCCCCCCATCAAAAGAATGAGGATTGCCTGGCTAGTAGCCCTAGCCAGGTGATGGGTAAAAACATTCCTGAGGGATCCCCTTCACAGGTAGTTAGGGACCTCCCCCAGAGGGATTCTGTTGGGCACAGGCAAACATGGGACCTTAGGGCCCCAAACCTGACCTGTCCCTCCAGTAAGCCCACAAAAGGGACCCAGCCTCCAGCTTTAGGTAGCCAGAGGCTGACCCTGAGAGCACAGTGCAACTCAGTTAGAGAAAGAAAGGCATCCATGGTGGAGGATGATTGGAGGAAGCTGAGGCCTCACTTTGAGGACACTCACTTCAGTACTCCATCTCAACACCAGCCTTTTACTTTGCAAAGACACACCAAAGGTAGAGATTCCCTATGGTGGAGACCCTATGATATCTTTAGGATGAGGGATTGCTTAGTGGACCATGAGACAGGGGGTAACCATGCCAGTGCTGGTTCTTCCTTATATGGCCACTCAGGCAATAGAGGCTTACCTTGTCAAGGCCAGCCTTATCTCCTTTCGTTTGGGGGGGGGTTGTGTAGGAAGGTGGATATCTGACTATGGTTACCCCCAACTTTTTGCCTAGTGTCTAGCTGGTTTTTCGACTTAGTTGGCCTGAGATCCTGCCATTCAGGGTCTCAGGCTGTCTGCTCTCTCTGTAAAATGGACTCCATGTACCCTAGGTACATACACAATTGGTAAGGATCACCTTATTGGACCCTGTACAGTGTACCCTAGGTACCCAGGGCATAGGTGTACCCTAGGCCTCCCAGGGGCTGCAGCATGTATTATGCCACCCCTGGTCTGGCCTTCCAATCAGACACAACTGGCTGATCCCTCAGCTGGGGCAAGGTCGTGTAATCACCCCTTGCTTAGATATAGTATGCCTATATCTACCCTTATATATAGACACATGTGTACCTATCAGTCACTCCTATGGCAGGCCTTAACAATCCTGGAGGCAGAGTGCTTGGTAACATGTGAGATGGTGCTCTAGCATGAGCTGAGCCTGTCTGCAGCTTTCGGAACCATGTCCTTATAGCTGTTCTATGATATAGCCTACCATATACTCTTAAAGTGCCTTATAATCTTAAACGGTTATGGTAACTATGGTTTGGCTTTATCAAAACATGTCGTGTAAGGTGTCTAACACTTTGGAATAATACCCCCATACCATTTCTGGTGATGAGGATATTATTCCTCCCTTCTAGAGGGAGAGACATGTTAAAATCCTACTTTGCTGTTTAACTCTAACCAAAGCCTCAGCTTCACAAAATGGATGCTGCTGCCACAGACACAAGTCTGACCTCCTGCTGCTGGGAGTGATCCCAGCCAGGGAGGCCTGGACAATAGGTTTCCTGCTTGGGGAGGTGCTAGCACCTCCCCAGACAGCCTTTAGTGTATTGGGGCAGGGTGGGCTGAAAGGAATGAGACATGCCTGGGGCACACAAGGTGTTCCTTGCATAGTCCAGTTCAAACCGGCGCTGGGGCACTCCAGCCCCAGCTCTGGCGCGAAACTGGACAAAGGGAAGTGGGTGTAACCACCCCCTCCCAGGTCCCACCCATAAGGCGTGACCTAGCAGGTATCCCAGCCCCCCAGATTAGTATAAGAGTGGGAGTTGGGCCTCAAGACTTTAGATTATCCTGAACCTGCAAAACTGAACAGAAACTCTGGACCTTCGACATTCGACGAAAGAAGAAGACTGAAGAATCTCCCTTGTAGCCAAGGAGTGGCTACCCTGTGCAAACAGGCACCATCAAGTGACTACCCTTTGCTTTGTGAAACGTTCGACGAGGAACCGACTGCAGAGCCCGACCAGAGCCTTGATTTCCAGACTTCTCCGACCCTCATCCACATCTGCAGCAGAGCTGAGATCCGTGGAGGCGACGAGCGACGTGGGACCGGCTACCTGGGAAAAGTGGCTAGTAACTTACAGCGCAGCTTCTGAGGTACCCTCGAAGTTGTGCACCGGGGATTGAGAAGCCCCAACCCCAAGCACCATCTGCACCGAAGACCAGCCCCCCACACTCCACGAGTCCTGCGTGGGGCCCTTCAGCATTTTCCTGCTTGCCGCGTCTGTCCGGTTGCTTGCCCGCTGGCTAGTGGCCTTTGTGACGACGCTCCCTGAAATCTTCTGCGCTGGTTTGGCTCCTCCAGACTGGCTCCCGCTTCTCTGCAAAGAAGAAGCACCCCAGACCTTCCTGGTCTGCACCAGAAGCAAGTCCCTTGTTCTTCGTGGGTTCCGCTTGCCAAGGCTTGGTGAGTCCTAGTCCAACTTCGACGCCGCCGACAGCAAGAGCCTTCGTGGGACAGCTCGCCTCCTGGTCCTGGTCGTCCTCGACGCTTCCTGGTCCTCCTGGCTGCAGCGACAAGCTTCACCTTCACCTGCAACTCTTCACGACATCGCCTGGTTCCTTCCTGGTTCCACGTGGTCACTGGCTAGTGACCTTGACTCTGTCCCCTCTGCTTGCAGGTTTCTTCTCTTCTTGATCCCAGGCTTGGGATCCACCGGACACTCTCTCCTGACTGCCTGTCAGCATCTTTCTTCAGGCATCCATAGGAGTCGACGACGAAAACGACGCATCTTCACCCCTATGCACCCGCAGCCTGTGGGCTAGGTAACTTGGGTACTCCGGTGCTCATCAGGATAGTGACTATCCTAGTGTCTAGTTTTCAAGTCTCAACTTCCTAGCTACTCCGGAAGTGTCCTAAATCTATCTATTTCTAAACTGTAACATTGCTATTGACTTTTACGCATTACGCGTGAGTGTTTCCACTCTGCACACGAATCCCGTGGGCCTCCCACTCCCTAACTAACGCTAGTGTAGTGTAGCCCCAGCGATTCCCTAGGCCTAGGCCTATTCTATTTCCGTGACAGTGGTTCTTATACCACTTATTTAGTATATGGTTTGCGTGGCCCCTAGGGCCTAACTGTATTACTTACCTGTGTGACTTACTGTATGCATTAATAAGACTGTGTTGTACTTACCTCTAAACTCATAAAGAGTGCTGAGGGTTTGCTTAGAATAAATACACTTTATTTTATATATATATCTGTTGTGGTGTCCTTTCATTTGGTATTCAAGGGATTATATATGGTATCACAGCTGGCTTCACATGCCATTCAGAGTTTAGCCTAAGACTGCTCTTGTCCATGCTACCACTAGGATAGCTGGTCTATAAGGTTGACTTTACAACCAATCACCATAAGGGTATTTGGACTGATATAAGGTGTACACTATAACTAGTGACATCATACATCAGGCCAACTTCTCACAATGCTTTCCTCTATCTGATTCAATTGTTACTGGGAAACCAAACCTAGGAATTAACTATCTCAATAGAAGCTTTGTAACTGTAGCTCCATCACTCCTTCTGGTCAGGTAAGCCTCCACCCAACGTGAAAAAAGGCAGACAATCACTAGGACATATCTTAGCCGTGTTAAATGGGGGCATTTCAATGAAATCAATCTGCATTCTAGTGAGAGGACCTCCCTCCCATCCTATGGTTCCCAAACTTACCACTATTTTTCTTCCTGGGTTATATTGCTGGCATATAAGGCATCTTTGACAAAGACTCTCAGCTATAAGCCGAAACTGGGCATTATACCAGGTCTGTTTAAAAAGTCTAATCATGGCATCCCTGCCTATGTGAGCCTGCCCATGGTACATCCGTGCCATGGTAGAGATCATGCTATCAGGCATTACTGGTCTTCCATCACAATAAACCCAAACTCTGTCTACCTCTCATGGTGCACATCCCGATTTTATCCACTGTTTTTTTCTTCTTCTCCTGCCTCTTCCTGTAACTGCCTCACCTCATCCCATGTACTCACCGTGTTAGTAAAAAGCAAGGGACATGGCTCCATTTCCCTTTCCCGATTCCTGTTTATGGAATTTTGATTCCGCGCACAATATTGGGCTATGTCATTTGCAAACTCATTGCCAGCTGACACATAGTCCGTTCCCTTTGAATGTGCCGCACATTTTATAACTGCGATTTCCTTAGGCAGCTGTATCGCCTCAAGTAATTTTCCAACCATTTCAGCATTTATGTTTGGAGTCCCACTCGACATCAAGAAACCTCTTTGGGACCAAATCTGCCCAAAGTCATCCACCACTCCAAACCCATACTGACTGTCAGTGACTACAGTGACTCGCAGAATCTTTCCCAACTTGCATGCTCTAATTAGTGCAAACAACTCAGCAACTTGAGCGGACCTTACTCCTTTCAGACAAGATGCTTCTAACAAAGCCGCTACAGTACATACAGCATATGCAGCACTCAAAATCCCTTCTCCATTTCTCAGACATGACCCATCCACAAACATCACATAGTCACTTTCTTTCAGAGGGACATCTTTTATGGTTTGGTGCAGAAATCAAGCACTTCTAAACAGTCATGATCCACCTCGTCCTTCACTTCCACATTCACAGCATCAGGTAGTAATGTTGATGGGTTTACATTAAGGCACCTTACAAGGCTTACATTTGTGGCACCTAAAATGACCTTTTCATATTTAGTTAGACGACTATGCGTCATAAACTGTGTTCGGCTCCTGGTCAAAAGGATGGTAGCATCATGGGGCACAAACACTCTCACAGGATATCCCATCACGATTCCTTCACTCTATTCCAAAGTCTTACTTGTGGCAGCCACAGCTTTCAAACAACCAGGCAAAGCTACGGCTACGGGATCTAGTACAGCCGAAAAATATGCGATTGGTCGTCTTAATCTTCCATGCCGTTGTACCAACACAGAAAGTGCACATCCATCTCTCTCACTGCAATAGAGCTCGAATTCTTTTTTGTAATCAGGCATTCTAAGAGCTGGTGCTTCACACAAGCTCTCAAATTGTCTAAAACCTTCATCTCTTCTTTATTCAGTTCAAGGGGATCTTTCACATCACTCTTTGTCAAGCGTACCAATGGTTTCGCAATCAGCGAAAAGTTGCTGATCCACTGGCGACAATATCCCACCATTCCAAGAAACATTCTAACTTCTCTCTGTGTCATTGGTGCTCTCATTCTTTTTATTATTCTAATCCTGTCCACAGTCACTTTTCTCAGACCCTTTTTGATCTTATGACCTAAGTATTGTACTTCTTTTTGACAAAACTGTAACTTCTTTGGGGATACTTTGAGTCCTCCATCCGCCAAATGATTCAACAGGGCAACTTTGTCCACCACACATGCCTCTCATGCCTTCGATGCCACCAATAGGTCATCGATGTATTGCACGAGCACTGAACTTTCGGGCATTTTTAAATCTTCCAAGACTTTTTTAGAATCTGATTAAATATCGAAGGACTTTCTGTATACCCCTGGTGGATACAGCACCACGCCAAAATACGCTCGCCGAACTGGAACACAAAACTTTGTTGGCTATCTGGGTGCAATGGGATAGAAAAGAAAGCATGACAGAAGTTGATGACAGTGTACCATTCCGCATCATGGGGAGTCTGATATAGGATTACCGAAGGGTTTGGTACAATGGGACAGCATGGAACAACGATTTTATTCACTTTTCTCAAATCCCGCACTATCCTAAAAGCCCCAGTCGGTTTCTTTAAACACGTGATCAGAGAATTACATGGACTCCTCATTATTTCTCTCAAAATTCCTTGTTCAATCATTCTGTCAATTACAGGCGTTACTCCTGCAATTATTTCTGGTGTCAGTTTATACTGCGGAATATTCGGGTAACTTACTCCTTCCTTTACAGTTATTTTCACAGGATCTACTCTTTTCATCAATCCACTATCTTCTCCTGTGAAATCCCATACTTCGGGTTTTACTGTTTTCTTCAACTCTTGAGGCAATCCCTCCGGATCAAATACAACGAATGCCTCAGTAATTTCAGGTTCGAAGTTTGCCATTGTCATTCTATACAGTATGTCTTCATCAGGAGTTTCAAAAGCTATGCCATCAGGGGTACAGAAAATAGTGAAATTCATTTTGCACAACAAATTTCTCCCCAACAGATTCACAGGGCTGGTATCACACACGACAAATCGATGCATGTCGGTGAGTTTCCCTATTTTAACCTTAACAGGATCTGTAAGATAAGTTTTTATCTGACTTTTTGAGACTCTAACTACTTGGATTGTTTCACCAGAGAGAGGAAGATTTTTAACGTCAGCTGATCTAACAGTCGAACGAGTAGCACCAGTATCCACTAGGAAAGTAATGTTTTCATCATTTACCTTTCCATCCACAAAGGGTCCTGTCTGGTCTACCTCTAGAGTTGCGCCAAGTACGCACTCCTCTTCCTCTCCTAGGCACCGTCAATAACTCTCTTCTGACTCACTCTCATCACGTTGCAGCCAATACTGCGAAACAGCACTAGCACGCAGTAGCTTTGTTACCTGTTCCTCGGTGTAGAATCCTGTCTCATTACTGTATCTCTGAGGATTTACGCTCTGTGGAAAAGGTGGCTTTGGCACCTGACACTGTTGGGTAACAACCGGCTGCTTTCGCGGCGGTTGCTAACTCACCTCATTCTGCACCTGTGAATTCAATGATGCATTATGACTATTAGCTCTCGATGGCAATTTACACTCGGATTTCCAATGCCCTATTTTTCCGCAATTGTGACCTGGCCACTTCTTTTTAGCTTCCTCTAGGCTGATTTGTCCCATTCCTTTCCCAATATTAGGTTTTTGTTTAGCTTGGCCAATGCCATTAGCTTGCTCAATCAGCTGGGCTTCTTGTCTCTCGGCTACCTAACTTGTGCCCACATTGCCTTTTCTTTCAGTTTACGTTGTTTAGCTTCAATTCCATCACTAAAATATTTTGCATGTCGTAACACTTCATCTAGCTTTTTATTCTGCCAATCTACTGTATGTTGTTTGATCATTTCACTAACCTCAGGCCTTAAACCATAGACAAATCTATACACAAAATGACTCAGATCCTTCTCACTTAATTTCTCATCCCCACTATATTGTTTAAAAGCCAACAGCAACCTTTTGTAGTATGCATGAACTGATTCTTTAACCTCTTGGTGTGTTCTGTCAATTTTTATCCAGTTCGTTTCCTTTGGAGGCACTTTATTTTTCAAAAAAGTAAGTACCTGATCATATTTTTTCATTACTTCTGGACCAGGGGCTCCTGTCTTAGGATCCTTAGGATACTCTTGAGTTGGCCAATCTATTGTAATTTTACATTCTGCCCATAAATCTGCAGGTACAATTATATCAAAAAGACCGTTCAGATCTATCCACAGCACTTTTGACAGTTAAACAAATCTTTCTACCTGCCGGTACCATTCAACTGGTTTTTCTCTAAACCTCGGAAAATCATTAGTAAATGACAAAATATCCTGTCTAGTCCAAGGAACATGTACATAACCTCCACCTGGGATTTCCCTCATGGGACATTCGGTTACCACTGGCTCTTTTTCTCTCACTGGAAATGCTGAAAAAGCCTTATCTGTTGTTTCCTCTCTCTTTCAGAACCATCTATTGTTCCACCTATCTACATCACCCCATTTCCTTAGCAAGGCAATCAGTTATTTAATTTGAGTCAATCTCCCTGTAGTATTCAAATTTTCAATATCCTTTTTGGAAAAATCTACCCTATACGGTTTCTGTAATGATCTTATTTTCTCAAAGTCAATATCCATTTCACTCGCTCTCTCTTCCAATTTCTCATGCAAAGTTCTCGGTCTCCAAATTATACTTTTGCAGAGGAACATAAGCTCCTCATCCTGATATGCTTTACATTTTTCATTTGAAATGGTTCCTACGATTATTTTTTCTAATGTTACCTTTAATTTCACTACATCTAAAGGTTGTGGTTCTGTATCTTTTCGCTGTAAACTTCTTAACCATTCACATAATTCTTCAGAAGTGGGACGTACAGGGGTTGTCTCGCTTCTTATTTTATCCGTATTTCTTTCTGGGGTTTGTGTTGCTGATTCTGTTTTTCATAAGTGTCTTACTTGCTGGACTTTGATTTACAGTCAAATTTTTAGGAGTACTTAAACCTGATGTTCCTGCCATATTTGTCCATGCATTCCCTCCAGATCCACTTCTTTCTGTCTCTATTTGTCTACCGCAATTGTAGGGAACTGTTAAACAATGCTCACTATCTTTCTGTTTATCAAAGACAGGCATCACTGGTCCTATAATTACAGGCACAGTCACTGCTTCCATATTTTTAGTTAATTCTCTAATTTTCTCAGTTAATTCCAGAGTGGTTTTAGCTAACTCAACTGAATTTTCATTCCCGGTTCTAACGGGTTGTGGCATTTCAGAATCTTTAAATGGATTAATTTTCCCCAAATTAGGTGGCGTTTTCTCAAGATTTTTATTCATCAAGGTTTCTTTTACTGGTGCACTCGGCGTCAGCAACGTAGAATTCGGTTGATACGGGGGAGGGTTTTTATAAAACATGTCCTCCAGCACTTCATCTTCTGATTCACTCACTCCAAATCTATAACCTTCTGACCCTGTGTTATTTCTCTTTTCTGTACATTTTCTGCCACTTATCTCTTCAGTATTTCTCAGAGGAAACATACCATCAGTCATATTCGCATTTCGCCATCTTCTCATTCTGTCATCATGACTTTCTTGACCACAATGTCTACCAAACATGTAATTATACCTTCTTGCACTCCGATGCTTTTCCTGGTCATACATCTCTTCTTCCCACTCCGTCAAAGCCTCAAACTGAGTAGGTCTGGGTTTCGGTTCTAACCTCATCATTCTTTCTCTTAAATTTCTTAATACAGCCAAACTACACAAACCACTTTCTGGAAACGCTAGTACTCCATCCCCTTTGGTATACCTTGCCCAATTCTCTAACCAAATACATGTATGGTACCCATATTTCGCTACCATAAAAGATGCAGGCGATTTCGGTGGAGGAAGTATCTGTCCTTCCCTAGTCACAATCGACTTATCCTTCTTAAATACATTTTGAATTTTCCCAAACCATGATTTTTTTCTCTTTCTCAGGTTGATCGTAGTACATCATTAAAAGTTTTCAAAGTTCTTTATCACTAGGCTTTGCAAATCACTTCTTTCACCACTTCTCTGTATTCTGTCCAATCCCAGCGCGACTCACACTATCGCGCCAATCAGTGAAAGCTTTGTCTCTCTACAGCTGACCAATCCCAGCGCGGTCTTTCCAACGTCAGCCTTTCTCGCTACTCCTGCTCCTGCGGACCCCTCCTTTACAAAATCGTGTCAGCAAACTTTTTTTACGTTTCCTTTAATCAACATCTGTTAGTAACGACATAAAACATCTCCATTGCCTGTTTCGCTAAACCAAAGAGATAGTTTTGTCCACTTACACAAGAATTCTGTATTTCTAGTAGGCAGCGCTTACCTCTACCCTACCACAGAATTATTCTGTTTCGCCGATAAAGTAGCACTTCCCTCTACCTTACCCTTCTAACAAGCAAAAAGGCCAACCGTTTCTCTGGGGATAAAACACATGTGGAGACTACAATGCTCCTGAGAATTAAGGCCAGAGTTTCACAAGAGAATCTATTGCTATCTCACCCACACACGTTCATACGGAAAATGTCCCTAAAGATAACACACGATGATGCTATCACCTTGAAACTAGACAATGCGCTGTGCGACTTCACTTGCCACACATTTCCCCCGCCTACATACAGGGCAACCAATCCAACTTCTTACGTCCAGGAAGTCTTCAAACTTCTTTACAACATAAAATGCAACACAAACTCAACATAAAGTGTTAAACATAAATCAATAATCACCAAACCAATTCAATAAAACCATCAATCTGCTACCAGAAAACTGATCCAGCGGAAAAGGGCAAATTTACATATTCTCCTGATGTCACAGACTCGTCATCACACTAACTCATTCATACACTCATTCATTGGTGGGGCCCATAACACCAACACTCATATATCTCACTCGAATCTGTGCACAGGAGAAAAAGCACTGGACATGTGGGGGTACCTTGTTACCTATCTGGAGTAATTCCTTTACATTATGTACATTTTATACATTATATACATCTGCACCTATAGAATCCTAACTTTGACATCAAGGCACTCCACCACTTGGTCGATGGACCAATTAGTTGGACTGGCTGATGGTGATTTAGAACCAGCTAAAACACATTTAAAGCTTCGGAACCATTCGGTTAACTTCAATACCTTATTAAAGAATCACAAACAAATTTCTTATTAATCAATTTTAGTTTATCTAATTTAGTTCACTCTGTATTGGCATATTCAGAATTACAACTCACATAATTTCTCTATTGAACGACCTCCAATCTTTGATCTTTAACATAAATTGACATAATGTTTATATTTACCTATAATTTGAACATTGGCGACCACATCCAGAAGGACCCGTCAACCCACAGCAAAAAATCCCTTCAGATGGAATCGTCCTTTTATAATCAAATAAACCCAGGTAAATCCAGGAATTCTCCAGTATTGGGGTGTCTTTCATAGATTCACATGCTTGAATATTCCCCGTCGTCGAAGTGGGAGTCCCACGGTACATAACATAGCAATGCAGTAATAACATAAACCTAATAGGCATAAAAGAAAGTAAAATCATAGAGTTTTCATGGATAGAAAACGTGTCACCTTATAACATATTACTGTAATTATGTTTTAGTCCAAAATCCAGCCAATCAGGCGTCCGCACCCTCTAGAACCCTCTCCCCAGAGGCTCAGGCCCTCAGATTTTCTACCGCACGTCGTGTGAAGGGAGTCTCCCTGAGCTTGCTCAGTTTTTCTTCTCATATCTCCTCAGAACATTACCTCTATGATGTCTACATCCAAGAAATCCCTCTTCAGACCTTGTGGAAGTTGTGGTAAACTGAGGCTTCATTCTGAAGATCCTCACAAGAAATGTATTTATTGCTTATATCCTGAACAGGTAAGGATTGTAAAATTTGTAGAACCTTCTCTCAAAAAACTTTAAAGGACAGAGAAGGGCGTCTCCTTCTGTGGCTACAGAAGTTGAAGACTTCAGAAAATCCTCTTTCAGATGTGGAGAGTGTGTCTTCAATTAGAACTGCTCCCTCCTTGAAGAGAACAAGTGACTCTCAGAAGGTTTCTCCAAGACCTAAAGTGGGGAAGAAACATCATGGAGATAAGACCACTACCCAACCTTCTACTTCTAAGGGGTGACTCCCCCCCCAGGAGTCTATCTGAATCCTTTACGCCCCCGAGATCTGATTCTCCGGCGTCTAAGACTCCATCTGCGCAGTTTTTACCTTAGAAACTGCCTCTCTCGTCGACGAGCTCATCAACGCTTCCTCCGTCGACGAGAGCTGCCGTCGTCGCATCTACATCGACGACTTCGACTTCTATGTCGATGAAGCCAGCTATGATCCTGTCGTCGGCGTCTTCTCCTTCGACGTTGGTATCAGTTAAGGTGAGACCCATTTCATCTACACTACCTTTAACTTCGTCGTCGACGGCAATCAAACATAGAAAGAAGCAGACGTCATCGACGGTGGCTTCGTCGACGACGGTGGCTTCGTCGTCGACGGTGACTTCGTCGTCGACGGTGGCGTCGTCGTCAACGGTGGCTTCGTCGTCAACGGAAGCTTCGTCGTCGACGGTAGCTTCGTCGTCGACGGTGGCTCAACGACGAATTTCATCATCAGCAACAACGGCTACGACTCTATCTCAAGATTTGATACCACTAAGGGCTTCAAGCTCTCTGCTTCAACAACGACATTCCTCTTTGGATACCCTGATGCCAATTAAAGCTCCTTCTCAGCCTCCAGAGGTGCTTTTTTCGTCTGATGATGAGGAATTAGAGGATGATAGATTTCGGGCTGCTCGCAGTCCCTCTGAACTCCTAATAAAATGTCAGGAATCAGATGAGGATGAGGACTTACAAGAGGACGATTACTCTACTTGTGACACACATCCAGTTCCAGAACTTCCTATGGCACAACTGCCGTTAAGTCTTATTTCCAACCTTCAATATATGTTGGATGATTATAACCGCCGTTTTCCACGGTCTGTGCAGACTTCTCCAACGCCGCAGACACCCCAGCAACCTGTTTTGAATAAGGAAACAGTAGTCACACCTACATCGGCAACAAGAGTTCAACCTCTTGTGGTTCATCAAATCATAGAGGAAGATGTTGTCGAGGAGCAGGATGATGACGGTGACAAAGAAGAAGGCAAGCTTGATGATGGTTCCTTTCTTTCTGAATGGGACAACTATCAAATACAAACGCCATCTCCTGCTGATCCAGCTCCTTTGGATTCTCCACCGGTCGACATTGGTGGTTTTCATTTGCTCATGGAAAGAGCAGCTAAAAGGTTTCACCTTCCTATGACCACCAGGGAGGAGGATTGTTTCCTATATGATTTAAAGGATCAACCTCAAATGCAGGTCCGTTGTATTCCAATCATTGATTTTATCTGGCAAGAGGGCCTTAAGTTGATGCAAACTCTTAACTCCATTCCAGCTATCCTTCCTAGGATAGATAAAAAATACAAAGCCCCTCCAAATTCTCCTGCTTGTTTAATTTCGCAAACAAAGCCTGATTCCATCATTACTCAGGCAGCTCAACGTCGATCCAGAAACCCATCGTCTCCTTTGTCGGCACCACCAGATCGAGAAGATCGACGCCTGGATGGTATAGGGAAGAAATCTTCCACTATGGCGGCTACTACAGTACGGGCGGCCAATTCTTTAGCGATTCTGGGCCGTTACGATCGCCAAATGTGGTCAGACATTTCATCTCTAATTGACCTTATCCCTGAGGCATCTAGGCCAAAGGCTTTAAAGATTCTCCAAGAGGGGGAAAGGATTTCCTCGGAAATTATCGATTGCGCCATTGATGTATCCTCTACTGGCTTCCGTCTTTTAGCTGGTGCAGCAGTCCTCAGGCGTCAGGGCTGGTTACGGGCCACGTCTTTTCGTCAGGAGGTACAAACAAAAATACTGGACATGCCTTACGATGGTGAATCATTGTTTGGCCAGCATATAGACGATGCCCTTCAAACAATTAAAAAAGACACTGACACTGCTCGTGCTCTTGGGTCTTTACAATTCAAAAAACAGCTTTTTCGAGGCGCAAGAGGTTGTGGTTCCTCTTCTTCCTTTCGAGGAAATTCGAATCAGTACAGACAAACTCAGAACCGCTACTCCTCCCAGAATCAACAGTCATACAGGCAACAACATTCTTCCAACTACAGGCAATACAGAGGAAAATCCTCTTATAGAGGAAAGGATTCCTCCAAGAAACAATGACTCTCACCACACACCGTCGCCAACACCTCTCACTTTTTCAAAACTTGGAGGTCGAATCTCCCACTTCTACTCCAAATGGTCACAAATTACTACCGATCGATGGGTGCTAGATATTGTGCGCAGGGGACACGCATTGGAATTCCTAAAGATTCCTCCCAATACTCCACCAAGAGGTCCCCCTCCTGCTCACCTAAAAGAACTCTTGAATCAGCTGAAAATGTTATTGAGAAAGGGCGCGATCGAAGTGGTGCCACAATTACAGAAGGGCAGGGGGTTCTATTCAAGGTTCTTCCTCATACAGAAAAAGTCGGGAGAATGGCGTCCCATTTTGGATCTACGTGCTTTAAACAAGTATATAAAGACACAAACTTTTCGTATGTTGTCCCTTCAAGAAGTACTCCCTTTTCTATCCCAATGAGAATTTATGACAACTTTAGATCTCCAAGATGCTTATTTTCATCTTCCCATACTGCCGAGACACAGAAAATCCTCAGATTCAGAGTGGGCGGAAAGGATTTTCAATTCAAAGTTCTGCCATTCAGCCTTCGTTCTGCTCCCCGAGTGTTTACGAAAGTCCTTGCACCGGTGGCAGCTTACCTTCGTCTACAAGGAGTGCAAATCTTTCCATATTTAGACGACTGCCTACTGAAGGCAAAGTCGTTAGAACTAGCATCCAAACAAACTCTATTATGCAGGTCCCTCTTCCAATCTCTGGGCCTCACACTAAACATGGGAAAATCTCAGTTTCTCCCGGCTCAAAACAGACTGTTCTTGGGAGCCATTCTAGATACCAGTCAAGGGATAGCTTTTGTGTCGCACGAAAGACGTCAACGTCTTCGCGATCTAGCGACTTCTATCCATCTAAAAGAGTTTGTTTCTGTCCGACAGTTGAAATCTTTCCTAGGGATGTTCTCCTCATGCATTCCTCTAGTCCCTCACTGCCAATTGAAAATGAGACCTGTCCAGGAAGAATTGGACAAACAATGGACTCAGGTCTCAGGAACTTTCAACGATTTAGTCAGAGTCACACATCGTCTAAAAAGAGCTCTTTTGTGGTGGACTCACGAAGAACATGTCTCCTCAGGGCGTCCATTTCTGGCGGACACTCCACTATTCACCCTCACGACCGATGCATCTCTCGAGGGTTGGGGCGCCCACTTACAAGGACTGACGGTGAAAGGCAAGTGGTCTGTTCAACAAAAGACAAAACACATCAACCTTTTAGAATTACTGGCCATTTTTCTGGCTCTGAAAGCTTTCCGAACCTGCATTCAGGGAAGCACGGTGTTGATCCGTACGGACAACACAATGTGCATGCACTACATCAACAAACAAGGAGGCACGAGATCCGTCTTGTTGTCCCTTCAGGCTCAAAAAATTTGGAATTGGCCGATTCAACATCACATCGTTCTCACAGCAGTCCATGTTCCGGGAGCGTCGAACACTCTTGCGGATTCCCTAAGCAGATCGTCCACGACAAATCACGAGTGGGAATTACACCAACCCATTCTGGATCACATCTTTCAGCTATGGGATCCCCCAAATCTGGATCTTTTTTGCAATGTATCTGAACCGAAAATGCCGGTTCTACGCAAGTTGGCTTCCCCAACCAAAGTCATGCGGGAATGCCTTTTTGATAAACTGGTCCAAAATATATGCTTACGCTTTTCCACCAATACCTCTAGTCCCCAAGGTTCTGCGGAAAATGAGGAAAGAACCCTGTCACATTATTCTTGTAGCCCCCCGATGGCCTTGACAAATCTGGTTCACGGAACTGCTGCTCCTGTCTCAGTGCGAACCGATCATTCTTCGCCCTCTTCCAAATCTTTTGACCATGGAACACGGCCAAATTTGTCATCCCGATCCTGCATCTCTACATTTAGCAGCTTGGAACCTGAGCACTATGAATTTGTGAATTTAGACATCCCTTTAGATTGCAGAGAAGTCTTGGCTAAAGCTAGAGCACCTTCAACGGTGAAAACATATAAACTCAAATGGAAAAGATTCTGTTTATGGTGCAATGAAGCACAAATACATCCTATACATTCCAAGCCAGAACAACTTTTGCCCTTCTTTTTGCACCTAGCGAAATCAGGCCTCTCATACTCTACCCTTAAGGTTTTCCTAGCAGAATTCTCACGATTTCGACAAGATGGCTCTAACTCACTTTACTCGTCAAGAGTAATTCAACAATTTTTCAAAGGGCTTTTTCGGATGTTTCCTCCGATACGTCGGCCACCTCCACCTTGGCATCTAAACATTGTATTGGCACCGCTCATGAAACCACCATTTGAGCCAATCCATAAGGTCAGTCTCAAATATGTCACTTGGGAGACTTCTCTACTCCTGGCTCTTACATCCTCCCGCCGGGTCAGTGACTTGCAAGCGTTTACCACTAAACCACCTTTTCTTCAATTTACTAAAGACTCTGTCCTGCTCCGCACCAATCCGGCCTTTATCCCCAAGGTGCCATCGGATTTCCACCTTAATGAGCCGGTTGTTTTAAAAACATTTTTTCCAAATCCTCAAACTCCTGCAGAGAAAACGCTTCATTCCTTGGATGTCAAAAGATGTCTCAAATTTTATCTTCAGAGAACAGCTACTATTCGTAAGAATGACCAACTCTTTGTGGCCTACGGACGGATGCGACAAGGTCATCCGGTCACCAAACAAACTATAGCACGCTGGATATCTTCTACTATTGCCTTTTGCCATCAACAAGCAGGAAAACCTCTTGCTTCAAACGTTCTAGCGCATTCCACCAGGAAGGTTTCTTCTTCTACTGCGCTATTTGCTGGGGTGCCTCTTCAATCCATCTGTAGAGCGGCAACATGGTCCAGCAGACACACCTTTACGAGACACTACTGTCTGGATGCTGCAGACATCACAGACACCGCCGTGGGACAGGCAGTCCTTTGTAATCTTTTTAAATAAGGTGAGCCTCTGATGCTTCCGTCCTCCTGTATACAAGGTACATTTATTATTTTTATATATATATATATATATATATATATATATATATATATATATATATATTCACTGAAAAAACCATGGGTTTCACACACGTTATAGTTAGGAATTAGCATTTAAAAAACCTTGCAAATTCACTGAAAAATCCATAGGTTTAACATACGTTATAGTTAGCTGGACATTTCACTCGTAAAAAAACAATGAAATTCCGTTATAGTTAGTTCAGCTAACTATAACTCGCGCACCCGCAATCCACTGCTGATGACGTCACATATTACATCACTCATGACATGGTCAGTGACATCACTCATGACATCACTGATGACATCTCAAATGACATCACTGATGACATCACTGAGGACATCATCCTTGTGATAGAGTGGCAGACCTCCTCTCACCCTAATATAACAATTGATACACACATTCAAAAATAGAGACTAAAATTTTCAAAATAATGGACATACCAATACCAGTTACAACAATCTCTTCAGTAATTCTAAGATCCACATACACATCCACTCATTCACCAACAGTCCTATACAGTCACTCATACATGTACTCACTCATATGTACTCATACACCTATACATCCTGTTACACAATGCCACTCATCCATAGAGTTACTCACACACATAGTCACTCATGCTAATAAAGAATCAAACATACATTTACTTGCATATACACTTATACACACCACCACACTTACTTCTACGGAAACTTACACATACTTAGTCTTTTAAACAATCACTTATAGAAACACATACTTATTCATACAGGAACTCTTTCAATCTCTCACTCTCACATATACTCACTTATATACACCAATAGTCACATATACTAGTTTAAAACATATGTAGTTACTCATAAAGACACTATTGAGAAAGTCATTCACTCACTAACACACCCTTACGCACACTCATCCACCCATAAAGTCCTGCACACATGCTGTCTTCAACACATACAGTGAGTCATTCATTCATGCACCTATGCACTACGTAATACCCCCACCGAACCATGCAGACACTCAGACTGATACTCAAAAAACCAACTAATAACTTATATAGACACCCATGTAGCTACTCACCAACCCATGCAGCCACTTGTACACAACGTGAGAGACTGATACAAATATTTACATATTTAAACATTACTCACTAAGCCATGTATTCACTATGATACACTTAATCAGTCAGTTACACAATACATTTTTTTTTTAAAAATCATCCATTTAGACTCGTATATACCCATTTATTCTTCCATCGACCTTGAGATATACATATATAAAACATATTTAATTTTCAGAAAAACACACATTCACTGGATGATGTCATCAGTGATGTCATCAGTGATGTCATTTGAGATGTCATCAGTGATGTCATGAGTGATGTCACTGACCATGTCATGAGTGATGTAATATGTGACGTCATCAGCAGTGGATTGCGGGTGCGCGAGTTATAGTTAGCTGAACTAACTATAACGGGGGAATTTCATTGGTTTTTTACGAGTGAAATGTCCAGCTAACTATAACGTATGTTAAACCTATGGTTTTTTCAGTGAATTTGCAAGGTTCTTTAAATGCTAATTCCTAACTATAACGTGTGTGAAACCCAAGGTTTTTTCAGTGAATTTGTATGGTTTTTTAAATGCTAATTCTTAAATTTAACGTGTGTGAAACATTTCATTTTTTTTTTTACTTTGCAAGGTTTTTTACATCTTTTTTTTTTTTACTTTTTTTTCCCTTTAAACACTATGCTAAAATGTAATGCATTCTGCAATATATAAAGTTTCACCTTTTTTAAAAAAAAGGTAAGATATAGTTGTATAACATAGTGAAACTCTTTAACAAACTTTTTTTATTTTTTTTATTTTTTACGGTGCGCGTACGGTAAGCTTACCGTAAGCGCACGGTTCGCTTTATGTACGTAATATTTCTACTCTGTTTGCGTATGGTTATGCAATTTGCGTAGGCGTCCGTACTTCCTACGCGACGCGTAAGCGCATGCTTTACACGCGAACGCGCGCGCGCACGTTACGCTGAAGTGTTCGAGCGTGCCTGTAATGCGCATGCGCACGTGCGCGTGTCTTTCGTACGCGCATGCGGACGCTTACCGTACGCGCTCGGTAAGCTTAACGTGCGCGTACGGTTGATCATGTGATCAAGAAACAACACTTTTGATTGGTTTAAACTACTTTCAGTTCTAGAACCTTCCTACACCACACCCATTCCCCTCATTACTGCTTGTGACCCCTTAGGAGAAGGAGCTGAATTGTATTTGAGATACGATGGCAGAACAGCAGTGCTCTTCTGAGAGTGAGCCTGGTAGCAGCATCATCAGAGAGAGAAGGAGGAAACAAAAGACTTCTTTTGTATGGGAATATTTTACCTATCCAGAGGGGCAGAAAAAGGTAAATGCTCCTTTAGTCACCTGCTCACTTTGTGAGCGTGTCTTATCTAGAGGGAATCCAAGGAAGAAGTATTCCTTTGGTAATCACTCTATGGTTAGACACATTAAGGATAAACATCCCAGGACTTATGCTCGACATACTGGAGAAACATCTCCAGTAAGTCACCCGAGCACACCCGCAGAAGCTCATCCGAGTACATCTTCGGCAGCTCAGCTGAGCCCTTCCTCTGCGGTGGGAGCATCACCCTCTTCTGCTCCTCTGGATATAAACCCTCATTTTGGGAGGGTTTCAATGAGGTGCACAAGATGTCATGGCCTAATTGTTCATGCGGAGACCAGTGTTTCCCTAATAAACAATAGGATAGACCAGCACATCTGTGTTTCTTATTAGTATTCCCATTCTTTCTTTCCTCTTTCCCTTTATGAACACAACGGTTCTTTTAAGAGCCAACCTTACCGCTTAACTTTTTAAAAAAAAAATTATTCACTTTTTTTTTTTTTTTTTTTTTTACCATACGCGTAAAAATTTTTAATCACCCTACAAGGTCCTTGAGGGACTACTACAGAAATGAGAAAAGCATAGAGAAGAGTAGTGAAAAAAAGTGAGCATTAAAGTAAATGTGTGATAATTCCAGAAATTTCACACTTACCTGCCAATCAAAATAACTTAATTAAAAATAAGTGATTTATTTAACTTTCTATAAAGAAGTTTATTTTTCATATTTTTCCTTTCTCAATCTGTAAAAAAAGAAAAAGGTATTAATATTTAACAATACATTTTAGAATACAGTGCACATATTTTCATATTTCAACTCATAACTCACCTTTAAAATTAGTTAGTTGAGAAAGAAATGTGGCACTCAAACAGCAGACTATCAGAGTCAGAATATCCAAGCTCTACACCTCTCTCCTCTCTCCAGAACCAGTAAATGGCAATGTTTTCCTCTCTTTTTTCACACATATACATGTTAATTACAAATCTCAGTGCTTCCCACTTTTTTTCAAATGAAATCACACATTTCTATTGGTTGAAAACTTCAACCCTTTTCCAAATGTACCCTTCCCCCAACTTGACTTCTGCCTGCTACCATAGCAACAGCTCATGGAACACTGCTGTGAGGAGAGAGGTCAGAAGTTCAGCACACAATGTTTCAAATCCAAAGAGCAAGAGTGCTTCACCTGTCCAACCTAACAGCAAATCCAAACTAATCTTCTGTGGGAACACAATTTTCTGAACCAATACAAAACATGCTTCTAAAAATGTACACATACAGCCTACTTTTTACTGTAAAAATATTTGAATCAGCCAATGAGTTCTTTTTTTTTAAAAAAAATATGTCTTTCATTTCATATTGCCATTCTACTGAAAGACACCTTCTGAGTGCATCCAGATCTCCTTGAAAGATGTTCACAGTGTGGATTGTAGGTCACAGCTATGTCTTCTGGAGTGAAAAGTATGCAGAAAACAGAGTTATGGTGAGAGACCTTGCTTTGCCAAATGTAGACATTAAATGGATTGGTCAGAGAGGGTTAAAGTGGCACCAATTATTGCCTTTGGTGAAAACCTTTCAACATAACTGGTGTAGGTCTGGAAATGCTTATTAAGGACTCCTTTGTACAATTGATGTCACTTTTTCCTCAATCTGCCTTTGTATATTCTAACATATGCCAAAGGCAAAAGTGGAACTGGTCCAACCAATTTTGTCCGCAGATTGACAAAGCAAGAAAGCACGTCAACAAATCTATTTCTGCTTTCCTCAGAGACTATGGTATGGGTTCTATATACCACAACAACTTGCGTTACAACATGCAAGGCATTTATAGAGGAGACGGTGTACATTTCACTGATGAAGGCAACAGAGTCTTCCTCTTGAACTTTAGACTCTGCATCGGTACTTACTTATAGGTACCAAAAAACACTTCATAAACACAACGGCTCTTTTTAGAGCCCCCTAATATCTTAACACTTAAATTTGTTTTTTACTTCTATTTTTTTTATTGTGTTTTTTTTCTACCGTACGCGTACGGTAAGCTTACCGTACGCGCACCACGCGATTTTTTTTAAAAAAATTAAAATTTATTTTTCATACTTTTATGACCTTCTTGGACCCCCTGACAAACGCTAGGGGGTCTGCAACTCTCTTCGTTGCCCCCTTTCCACGTTCTCCTCCTTTGTTTATCAGTGTGAGACACACAAAATGGAGGCCGACACTTCCTGATTTCGACCGATTCGAATTTTTACAGTCATGTAACCACCAATCAGAATTAAGCTCGCGCACGGCAGCGTGCGCGTACGGTAAGCTTACCGTACGCGCTCGGAGCGCGCGTATAGATATATATATTGATTTAAATGCTATTTTCTCAGCAAATACTGAACACATTTACACCAGACCTACAAAAGGCACATCCCTGACCTGAGGACTACCTCTCTGCCACATTTCAAGTAATTCTGTTCAGCCGTTCGGGCTGTAGCTTGGACTAAAGGTCCTATGGAAAAATGCATGGGGAAAACACGTTTTGGGACCCCCCCTTTTTCTCAGCCCCCACTTGACGAATCCCCCCGAGACTTTCAGGGTAGGAGCGGAGCGGAGCGCCCCACCTATTTTGAAAATTTCGCCAGGATTCCTCAATCGGCGCCAAAGTTATTCAAAATAGAATGTTGCGGATTTCCTATGGAAACACGGTCCTAACTATAACTACCTACTATATATATATATATATATATATATATATATATATATATATATATATATATATATATATATATATATATATATATATATATATATATATATATTATATGCCTCTTCTGCACTGGGTATTGCTATTGCTTTGTTTCTTATGTACCTTGTATTATTCTGATATCACTTCTCACTACTCTTATTCTTATTCAAGCATGTGAATCTATGAAAGACACCCCAATACTGGAGAAGAACAAAAGTAACTTACCTGTAAACTGTGGTTCTCCAGTATTGGTGTCTTTCATAGATTCACATGCGACCCACCCACCTCCCCTCAGAGGCTCCCATCATGTATTTGACTTTTATGTCACACTTGTGCTACGAAAATCTGAGGGCCTGAGCTTCTGGGGAGAGGGTTCTAGAGGGTGCGGACGCCTGATTGGCTGGATTTTGGACTAAAACATAATGACAGTAATATGTTATAGAGGTGACAAGTTGTCTATCCATGAAAACTCTATGGTTTTACTTTCTTTTATGCCTATTAGGCTTATGTTATTACTGCATTGCTATGTTATGTACCGTGGGACTCCCACTTCGACGACGGGGAATATTCAAGCATGTGAATCTATGAAAGACACCAATACTGGAGAACCACAGTTTACAGGTAAGTAACTTTTGTTCATCTCCTTCCAATTCTTATTAATCCAAATTTAGTTTATTTATTTAGTTCGCTCTACATTAGCATTTAAAATCTACAGTTTATTACATAATTTGTTTTATTTCAAGGAGACTTAAATCTTTAGAACATCCGCATAAGTTTGCATGGCATTATATTTACCAAATCTCGTAAATTGGAGACCCTCCGATCACACAGAGGATTATTCAAGTCTCTGCGCCAATTTCCAGGATATACTATTCAGCCTACGGCAATAATCAAAACCCTTCAGATAGAAGCGCTCTCTCATATCTAAAGAAACCCAGGTAAACCATGGAAATCTCCGTCAGTTCAACGCAGACCCAACGCCAAAACAATCATCCCAATGAACCAACCCCCGTCTGACAGATCACTGCTTTTTATACCCTTTTCCTTCTTAACTTTTGGTCAATGTGTAACAATTTAGGGGTAGAAAGTTTTCTGATTGGCTAATCCAATTCAATTTGTAAGTTCTTCGAGTATTCTCATGTTCGCCTGTTTCCCATGAGACCTGGCATGGCAGCGCTCATTTGTATATCTTTTTGTAATTCGCAGGCAAGAGTTCCGAAGTAACAACAAGCAAGCCTCCTCATACAGGTCCGTCATTGTCCCCTCGTTCGTTCACACCATTCATTGTTTGGCAGTCCTCCATGTTTCTGTCCTTGACAAGGAACACTGGTTCGTAATTGATGTCACTTGGTGATCTCCACAGCCATCCGATTCTGCGCAGTAGTCATCGCGCTCACATGACGGCGGCACCAAAGGATCTCCAGCTCAAGTACTGCGGCCTAGTAGGCCCGAATGCCACTTAAGTAAAAACAAACATCACAGCAATTAGAATATAGAAATGAAGATTCTAATGTTTAAACCCACACTAATCCCAATGTATATTAGTATTTTCCTAGCTCATAGCAACATTTAAAGCAATAATACTCACTATTCCGCATTGCTGAAAGTACAAACCATCACAAAAGCGACATGAATGATGCAATTCTCTATTTTGCCACGTTCTAAAGTTAGTTTGCGTACCCCAGTTAATTATTTTAATTGTTTTGCCATGCAATTAGCATTTTAGCCCCACGTGTATCTCATGTTTATCAAGGTGCAAAAGTTGATTAGTCGTTCCATTCAACACTAGTTAGTACGAGTTAATACTTAATATGGTTAAGTAATTAATTTCATGCAAAATAGAGAAAGTATACAAAATTTTGTTTTACCTGCTCCATCAACCATTTTTATGATGTGTTTGCTAGCTCGTGCCTGGCAAAGCTGTCCGGACATTTTTTCTTAAATGTTTCTAAAATGTATGTATGAAAAACATAACGATGCAAATAATAAAAACAATAAAGTACTAATAAGTAATAAATGTCATGTATTACATTGAAACACATATGTCAAAAAGAATAAAGGAGGGTAGATATTTTAACATGATATTTGTTTGATGATTCATGCGATGGGCATTTCAATGACCCGGGTGTGCTTTGCCTCTGAAGGTCATATCAGACCCCTCACTCGGCTCTGGCCCATCGCTTCCTATGTATTGGGTGGCTTGCCCACCTCAGTGAATGAGTCCTGGTTTAGTGCATATTCTCTGGCACTTGCAGAGCGCACATTGAGTCTATGTATCTGCCATGTGCAGATACTGGAGGTGTGGGGAATTCACGAAATTTCAATTTGTTTTCACAGAATTATGCAAAAATTCTGCAAAAATACAAAAAAAAATGACGTGTTATGGAACATGCAAACTCGTCATTTACTGCTATATTTTAGCCCGAAATGCATTCTCTCATCAATTTTTGAAACAAGGACGCATTTCGAGCTACAAAATAGTGCATGTTGTGTTTTGTTGTTTACGTGCTTGAATTCCATGTTTGAGGATTTTTTTTACTGCGAATGGTGCGTAATTATGAATGGTGCGTAATTATGCGTGGTGTGCAATTTCTGGAATTTCGAGTCACATGTGTAACATGGAATCCACAAAATAACATGATTTACGCTGATGTCATTCAAATTTTGTTCAGGCCTAGCATCAACATCCTTTTGTAAGGCCGAGGCATTTAGAGGCGATTTTCCCTCACTAGTACCAGCTTCATTATGACCCTTTCACTTATGTCTATGTGTGTACTTTTACTAATAACAACTGCTTGCATTGCACAGAAAAATTAGTATTCTTTTTTAAATGTAATATGTGTCAAATACCTTTCACCTCAATATTACCCATTGTATTATCTTTAGAAGAATAAAAGCTTGTGCTAAAGCTTGCCTATATATAATGAGAGTTATGTCTTGCCAATTACAGGCATACTAATGTACCAGTCCGCTTTACTTACCGCACTGCCAGTTCTCTTAGGGACGACAAAAATTAATTTTCCTGTCTTTGTCTTGCTATTTGTAATCACCGTAAATGACTGAATAGTGCCTAAGTAACACTCCATACTTTGATGCTGCCTAGTGAAATATGCCACAGGCACACAATCCACAGAGCTGTTTTTTACCAGCATTTGCACTTGTAACAGGAATTTCCACCAGAATCTTTCCTACAAACACATTAGCCTTTTGAGATATGGTTCTGAGATACAAATCAGAGACTGTAAAAATAATTCCAATGCATGTGCAGGCCAAAGACTTCCTGATGTTGTATCTGCACCTCCTAACTCCGGGCGACTTTCCTCCACCATTTCGTGACACCTTTCCTTAACCCTCCCCTCCCCATTAAGGGTTCTTTGAGTAAGCATCATCATTTCTAGCTCTGAACTCTGCAATACCAGGATTTTCTATGTCCGTGGACCCACAGCCATGGTGTCTTTCATTGAGGTGAACAGTGTGTTTTTAGCACGCACCGGTGTTGTATATTGCAGGTCAATATGCCATTTTTACCGAATCTATCAGGGACATGATGCTGTAAAAACATTGTTCGACCAATTTTATTGGGATGGTAGATCTGCCTGAGTGAGGCATCTTGATATGTTGGGTTGTCTCCGGAGTGTTCCTCGATAAATGCTTGGAAAAGGGGCAGCTTTTGGCCAAGATCTTTCACGGTGGTGCAGTAAAATGCTCCACCTGCTCACTTATTTAACCCAGTTTCACCAACGGGCACCCGCAAACCCTGCTAGGGAGGTTCAAGCTTGTTCCTGTCATTGCTCTACCCCATCAGGGACAGGGTTCAAAGTAGGGGTACATTGTTTTCTGCATGCATCCATTTTTGGGTTTCTTGGTGTTTTCTGGCGGCAGCATGCAGCACCTAAGAAATCACCAATGGGCGCGTAGTGGCTCGCAAGCGGAAACATAACTATGTGTATGGAAACGCAAAGACATAGCACGTGCATCATACAGGCAGGGATGCTTGAACACGCAGGCAGTGAAATGGCCGCGGTGCCCTGTGAAGGGAACCTGGTTCTCTGGAGCAGCGGCATAGCGTGGACTGCCAGCGCCCGGGGCAAGGTAAGTATCCTCCCACCTTTCTTTTCTAATTTTGCACTCAACATTTTGAGCCCCTAAGAATTTTGCGCCCAGGGCAACCGCCCCTGTGCACCCCCCCCCCCCCCCCCCCCCCCACGCTACGCCACTGCTCGTGAGTAGACAAAGAGCAGCACAGCTACTTCCTTTGCCGCTCCGCGCTGTTATCTTTCAAGCAGAGCGGGCTATTTTTCCGTGTAAACCTAAAGTAAATCCCTTTGTGTGATTAGTCGTAACACTGTGACGCAAGAGCAGCAGAGCTCAAGGTGAGTCACGGGGACTGGCACCGCTGCCACCAGGGCAAACATCACCCCTGGCCTCGGCAAACAGCTCGGGCTGTCAGATTGGATATAATTCACTTGTAATACCCGTCCATCGAAGCCTAAATCAGGCCCAGAGTGTACACAGGTGTCCCAGCCAGAATACAGACAGCCACAACATTGTCACAGTGAGAACATATTCAAGTATCGGGAAGGATTGATTTACTATTCTTAACTGTACAGCAACAGCTCGTGAAGATATGTAGATTGTTAAGGTGCTGTATATGGGAGTTCAGCATAGAATTTCTGCCCCTTCCCATATATACTCATTTGCATGATATCGCGGGCACGATATTTTATCGGACAATATTCAAATGATGATATTCTGGCAGAGTACCAAAGCTGGGCAATGCCACACGCTATTGCACCAGATGAGACGGAGGCCACACCCAGGCCCAATGCACCACTGCGCTATGTGCACTTGTGCAACTGCTCTTTCCAGTGGGGCAGATTGTAAAGCACCGTCAGTGGTCTTTACTCAATGCGCTGGGCCTTTGGAGGGGGTTAGGCATTGGTGTCCGTGCTCTCATAAGCCCCCTTTAGGAACGCAGAGGGTGGATGGAGTTCTTTGGTCCAATGCAGTGGAATGCCGCGTGACCGCGCAGCTGGTGCACGCTGTTGACATAGCATCCTTGCACTTCTCCTCAGAGGTTGCCCTAAATGCCGCAATCTAAACTGTGAATCTCACATCTTGGATTCAATGGATGCCAATCTCGTTCTTTGGGACACACTGACCTCAAGCTTCATTTCTGGGAGCACAGTGTCCTACAATAAATACAATGCAATGCAATATCATTTGTTGCGCACACCTACCTCTGAGGAGGCGTCCCGGCGCTAGCGGAAAAGATCACCGGATGAAGGGATCAGAAAAAAAGATACAGCTGCCTTAACAAGAATCAAAAGGAAGAGTTTTTAAGTCCTCAAAATGTTATATTTTGAAGCAGTCTCACTCATTGAGTGTGAGTCTCACACCTTGATCTCACTCACTGGGCATGAGCTCCACACCTTTGTGCGCTGCTTCATTGATTCGGCTCGAATCCCACACTTTGTAGTACAGCCTCTGGATGCGAATGTGAGCTGTAACACAGCCTCACTCGTAGACACTCCCCATGTCCCCCACAGAGCCGGACACCCGCGGTTTACTCAGAAGCTTTCAAACCTCGCGCCCGTCAGCTTTTGGTCTTGAGTTCTATGAGGAGGCCTTTTCTGGAGCACCTGTGGTTGTAGGTTTACTTGTGAGTGAAAAGGGGCCAAGTTGCTGAAGGGCCCAGGACAGGATTTGAAAGGGTACTTCCATTTGGAGCAATCCTATCCACATGGTGAGGTTACTGCTGAGACGATGTGTGGACCCAAGCCCTCTGCCTTTGCCCTGCAGATGAGGTAAGAACTCAAAGTGTGCTCAGCATATTAATGTGCAAACTCACCTTTCAATGCTTGTTATCTACTTTAGGCCAGCTTAAACCCATCAGGTCAGACTTAGGGGGGTAGTTAAGTTGTCCCGTTTGCATCATGTGTGGTGTATAGTTGGCCATAAACCGTAAGTAGGGTGATGGGACACCCGCCTAAGCTTGATAGATGTCCCACACCTACCTAAATCTACATATGACCCTTACTTTTAACAGATCACCCTGGTCTCCACTAAGCTATGGAAATGTCCATGTCAGGCCATGTCAAGTGCACAGGTCGCAGCCTCAGTCAGAAAGATATCATTCCGGAAGAGTGTTTTAACATGGCTGCTGAAAGCTTGATACATACAATGGCAGGGCAGGGGCATAGATTTTCAGAGCCACCAATTTGTTCAGGGCAATGCCCAAAGTGGCACCGATGAAACCGGCATGGTACAAGCATCTTGTGTCTGATTCGTTGGCAATGTTGTGGTAATCTGGCAAGCAGCAGGACAGTCTGTGCCTGGGATGGATCAGAACATTCTCATTTTCTGTTAGACCAAGGATACTGTGCATGACCGAAATTAAGGATCAAATTTAGAGGCCATCAGTAATGGAATATCTGCTAATTTCTGAAGCAAAATGCTATAGCCGGAGAAAAGTCTACTGGCTGGATTTCCTTCACCAGAGAGATTGAATGGTGCATGAATGTTGATTTACCAGAGGGCCTAGAGTAGCAGGAGTGATTTCCTGTGACGCCAATAACACCAAAGGGTTAACATATATCCTCCCTCTTTAAAACCTCTAAAGACTCCTTTTTGCTGATGAGAGACCAGGGGATGGACTAGTGTGGGCACTACAGAACACAAACTGGAGTCCAGCATCCCTGCTTGTTTTATGTTTATGTTGCTGCCTGCATGATCTCTGATACCAGGAGTGCAAGGGTGGTACCAGCAGTGCCAAAAGAAGTGCCGAGAGTACAGCTACTGCCCTTGTTTACTCCTAATAGTTGTGCATGATATAGTAGAGGGTGTGCAAGTGCAAAAAGAACAATTGATGGACAGAATGCAGAACAATGTCATACATTCACCCCAGTACCCGCGATCTGGGCCTAAATCCTTTGCTTTTTTGCTCCCCATGCCATACCAGTTTGAATCCAGCCACATGGAAATCAGTCTTGACCCTGCGCCCAATGGGAACAGTCCAGCCCCAACAGTACAGCCCGAAGGGTGTGTCCCATGAATATCAACTCCACAAAATCAATTGGATTCAATATCGAGGGCAGAATGTCGAAAATAACATATCGACAAGTAAGTAAGTCTAGATTGTATTACTTAACTCCACATATTTGGTCCTATGCAATACATATATCTTCAAGGTACTTAGATGTGGAGTTAGGAATAGTAAGTCTATACTTCCCTATATGGGCTTAATTTTCAGTATTGTGTCCATCGATATTCTGTATTCCGTATTCTTGTACCACAATAGTGTTGGTGCTAATATTCATCAGTACGACCACGGTAGAGGAAACCTGCTGGTGGAATCTTCTCTGGAGTTAAAACTTTTTCCATTAGCAACAACCTCTAACGGGTCTATGGTTTTCTCCTTATACCCACTCGAGAAAGTAGCTGACAATTTGAATAAGGTCTACATTTGGGTGAGTTTATCTTTATACACTACACTTGCTGACCCTGCTATTGGTGCTGTCACTGCACAGCCCCACATAACCCATTAAAAATCTGCACAATACTTTGGACAAAGCAGGATTAGGACACTGAATGCATCAATGAGTCTTTTTTAAACAGTGGTATGTGCTCTGCATCGGTATCTCTTGCTTGCAGTCTGAATGTTTTTAAGAGCTCTGGTTTAACCACTGTAATTATGCAGTAGTTCATTTGTCATTTTTTTTAGAAACAACTGCTTGCTCTGAATGGGTGACTGTTCCCCAATGTTCATGCTTTCACTAGGTCAGGTCACATACAGATCACACAAGCTGTTTACCAGGGGTAGGAACTATTGTTCTTTACTAACCCGGAATATAACATTCTTTAAAGGGAATGGCTTGCTCAATGGAAATGTGGCCATCTCCATGGACTGTCAATAGCGTTGCTCTGGGGCAAGGCAACACAACCTGGGTCTAAGGTGTCAACAGTAAGATAGCAGCATAGCATTTCGGTCAGAAGCAGAATCCTTTGAGCCCAGGTGGAATTCTGCACAAGACCCTAACCTCCAATACTCGAATTGAGATATTGCCAATTTCCACTGTCCTAGCTTTAGCTGACTTCACCAAAGCAATCTTACTATGTGAAGATGACAGTCTCGAAGGTTTGCTTGCTGTCCTGCAAGAGATGGGGTAATGCTGGCAGGATAGCGACACATGCTACCCGCGGTTTCTCAGGATCAGAAAAAACTACTCAGTGCACAAACTTAAGTTCCTTGGTTTGAGGACACATTTCATTTTCATGGCTAGGTCGCAGTCTTGAAGGCATATCAACCCATTCACGAATGTGACAGTGAGGTGACAGAGAAGTTGGGTTGTACTGGAAACTGATGACTTGCAGCCATGTTTATGCATGATTTCCAGCAATGGTACAAGCCCAGAAAAAGATGAGCCTTTCAACGGTTGTACGACCCCTCCGGCTCGAATGTCAATGAATCTGGATTGCATGACTCTGAAGGCACTGTGCAGAGCTGATGACTCAGGCTGTCCACCTGAGGGTGTTGGGTCTGAGCATGAAGCTCAGCCAACAATCTGCTGCAAAGCGTGCAACTTCTTCCAGGCTTACATAGAGCAGCTGATTGGTCCAGGTAGCTCGTAGGACCTCAGTGCCAAGAAGGTGGACGAGCCTGACGTCAGTTACCTCTGTAGATCCTGAGACGTGGATCGTCCTCTGACCCATAGAACTTCTGATCCTGCAACGAGACACCCTGCATTTAGAAAGTGGAATCCATCATTTCCTACTTTGCTGCTCCTTTTACTGACTCTACATTTCTGTGAAATGCTGTTAAAGCATCCACAGGATGACCATGAGCATCTTAGGTCTAGCTTGCCAGACATGCGTCTACTGCATCGCGAGTACCTGTCAGTCTATGAGATGAAGGATCTACAGGTCCAGGGCCCTAATGTACATTGATTTCCTGTCAACTGCACTGTAAAGTTTAATGCATCAAGAATATTCTGGAAATCACAGACCACCTTCATGACGTGATGGTCCGGATTCCAAAGTGTATGGATACTGACCGTCTGTCAGGAATCTCAGGAAAGATTGTGCCAGCAGAATACAATTACCCAGGGGTTAGACACTCCTTTAAGCTCAGAAGAGGTCAGGTTGGGTGAGTGTGGTTAATGGGAACATGGAAGCTAGTCTAGTACTCACTTCTGGGTCGCAAGCGGCATTACTGTTGCCTTCTAGGCCATTGACTATGAAAGACCAGTATAGGCAACATCGCCCAGTGTTTTATGCTTACATCGTATCCAGCAGTTACTCATTTGTGATGCTTCACTCTTTATTATTCTTCCCCTTCTCAGTTCCCCTCCCCCGCTAGTCATGTGAACCCCTTGGTGTTTACCCCATTGTGCCTGCTCAGTTCTTTTACTCTGTTACCTCTGTGAGCTCCGTATCTAGAAGCGTGATGCTGCTCTCCATCTCTGTAGCACGTTTGAGGTGATTGCATCAATTCATGCAGAGGCCTCTGCAACTATCCTGATTAACCAGCAAGCTGGCTCATTCCATTCCAGTAGTCCGAGGTCCTCGCCCCAGCTATTTGGCTCCACGTCTGACTCCTGATAGGACTGGGACTAGTCACATTATCTCGTTGTTAATTGAGAGGTGAGCTATAAATGCCATTGGGTGAAATATTCAGTGTTTGTTGCTTTACAAATTCTCATACTGTTTCTTTGTCTCTCTCTCTCTCTCACCTCTCTCGTCAAGATATCAGGGCAGGGGTTCTGAGATGATGATATACTGCGCAGGAGAGAGGTGGGGATACTGCGCAGGACAGAGGCGGGGATACTGCACAGGAGAGAGGCGGATACTGCGGGACAAGGAGAGAGGAGGATACTGCGGGACAGGAGGCGGATACTGCGGGCAGCTGGCTGCTGGCTGCTGACAGGATACTGCGGGATGCTGAGAGGCGGGAGAGCTGCTGAGAGGCGGCAGAGCTGCTCCGGTCCCGTCTTTGGTTTTAGCCCCCGCTTTTGTTCTGCTCATATGGCGGCGGTCCCGGCCGTTGGAGCGGGGAGCGCTGGGGAGCTGTGCCATATTCCTTGGGTTTGCTCTGCTTACAGAGCACGGCTCATGACGGCTCGTGAAGGCTGTTTGGATCCACCGGTCTATCCTATGAGGCTTTGGCAGAAGGGAAACAAAGTTTTGCAGGGGTCTGCAGATGGCTAAAAAAGGGTGAAGCGACTGCATCATGGGCTGGCTGTTGGGGAAGGAGTGCTCCCCTGTTGGCGACGGGCTGAACAAGGGTGGGAAAAAAAGCGGACCACTTCTCTTCACAGCGGACCATTTGAGGCACTCTGGGGGTCTGACGGGGCGCGAGCACGCGCCACGCTGTACAGTTAGTCTCCCCCGCCGCCGCTGCCTGATTTAATCTTGCGCGCGGCCGCTGAGCGGAGAGACTACATCTCCCAGGGCCCCTTGTGGCTGGACGCCGCTTCCACGTTAATTCCACGCCAGGTGGCGCACTAAAGGACGTCGGAATCCCCCCATCCGGGGCCGGAAGAGGCCGGACAGGGATCCACTATTGACACTTTTATTTTTATATAAGGACAGAAAGCGTTAAATTAATATCGGACTGCAGCGCTGGCTGTTGGGGGCTAATACATTAATTGTTTGCAATGAGTAAAAGGAATGTGGGGGACAGGGTGGTGGGGACCCTTGATGCTTTTTTAGTAAGAGCCGAATTGGTTTTAATTCATTAAATTGAGACTTTCACTTGAACCGATTTCTCTAAGGGGGGGTCCTTACCTAATTACCAGTTGCCAAATATTCAGTCCAATTCTGACACTGCTTCTACAAATGAGCGGTCCCCATTGAGGCCACTAAGTTTGTCGCCTAATAGTCCTAACCTGATCTCTCCACAGTTTCAGAGTAGTTTTGGGAGCCCAGCTATGGTAACTACTAGAGGGAAGAAGCCCCTTGCTCGCACTGGCATGGAACCTCCAAATAAAAAACGGAAGGGACGTGGTTTAAACAAGCAAAAGGTATTGCCAGGTACTAGCAAATCAATTGGGGCTTTTGTATCCGGTAATCCAAGTAGTAATATGGTAGATACCATCACCACTGCTAACACTACCCCGTTGTCGAACAAATCCGACTTTAGCTCCCTATTAAGGGAACAATTAGTAGCCTTCATCGACCCTTTAATGGAAAGACTAGACTCCATCAATATTAGGCTTAAAAAGATTGAAAAGCTCTTTTACGTTCCCCCCAAGAGATTCCTGTACAGCTAAACCCCCGGGTAACAGGAGGGGTTGTCCCAATCAGAGTGGGGGAAATTCTTAAGGAACAAGAGGGTACAATGGTGAATGCGCAGATAATAGTGGACAAGGTGCAACCAGTAGGGAGGGCTACAGGCACAACTCACTATGATGTTAGTAACGCTAAGCCTATGCCCCAGCAGCAGTCTGCTGGGGCTGAGGGAAATTGGAGGCAGGTGGAACTTAGCAATGATGGCGGGTCAGATAAGATCAGCTTCCTCCACCTCCCACCAGAAGCAACCCCATATTCGGTCATTTTAGCGAACGTCCCCCCTCTCTACCCGGGGGGACGCGAGCATTGGTCCACCCTTAGAAATAAGGCACTACACTATTTGAGTAAGAAAACTGGTATTGGGGAAGACTTATTTTATGAGTTCAAAATGGCTAGACTCATAAAGTGGGTCGGACAGTCAACTAAATCCATGCCAGGCGATTGTGTGGTTCTAAGCTTCAGGTCACCTGCTTTGGTTCGTCACATTTTCAAGTTAGCTGGGCACTCACCTTTTACTGCAGATGCGATTAGACTGCTCCCCCTTGGCTTCTTTTATAAACAGCACATAAGACATAGAAAAAGGGATTTTTGGGCACCACAGGATTCTGACATCTGGAATGACCATCCCATACAGATCAACAATCGTTATGAGGTTTTATCCTCACTCAAAGATATTGACTGACTGGGAATGGATGAACGGCCGGGATTAGTTAGAGGGGTTGAGATGAGAAGTGATATAGACCCTCCGACAGTAGGGTGTCCTATGGGAACTAAGATGGAGAAGTATTTACCTACTGGACCCACTATGTCACCAGACCCCCCAGTCCTGAATCCCTGTATAAATGCTGTTGAGGCAACTTCTAGGTGTGGTGGCCCGGCAACGTTGAGAACTTCAATGACTATTTCCTCTTGGAATATAGCAGGGCTGGAATCAAAAGTCTTGTCTGCTGATTGGATAACTTATATAGGAGACTCAGATATCTGGGCATTCCAAGAAACATGGTCTATTGATGGGGTCTTTCACGTCGGCTATTTGAATTTCTTCAAACCAGCAATAAGGGGTCATAGGGGTAGAGCAGTTGGTGGACTGACCTGTTGGGTGAGACAATATGAGGGGATAAGGGTGGAGGAGGTCAGCATTGATAGCCCAGATATTCTGGCCATAAGGGTCAGATCAGTGAGCGGCCTTGATTTAACTTTGTATTATGTTTACGCTAGGGTTCAACCTGGTGGGAGGTGCTCCCAGGTCATAATGGCTTTAGAGAATCATTTGTCCCAATTGGCCCCCAATGATGATTTAATTATTGCAGGAGATTTCAATACCTGCTTTGAACCACTAGATTCAGAAGATGGCAGGCTTAGTGAAGAGATTGATGCACTTTGGGGGATCCCGCAACTGGATCTCGAGCCTATTAGAAAATGGACTGAGGCCGCACTTCAAATGAAAGGGTTATGCCTGGAACGAGGCCTAAGGGCGGTTAACGGTAGGACTAAGTCCGATGCCAAGGGTGCGGTGACATTTGATAATGGCAGATCCAAAAGCCGCATCAACTATATCCTTGTGAATGTGGAGAAATGAATACAAGTTTTAGACATGGAAGTGCAATGTCGCCCTGAAAGTGACCACAACCCCTTGGTTCTTAAATTTGAGGATAAGAGTTTTTGTGGTCCAGTATTGATGGAAGGCGACACTTGCCCCAATATAGTAACTATTGCCAATGACTTAAGAAGGGTACGGTGGGCCAAGGTAGCAATGGATGGAAAGAACGTGGCAGAAATTAGGGCTCTAGTGTCAGGTTCTTTAAGGGAACTTTCTGAATGTGGCTCTCAGGAGGTCCTAAATGCCAAGTTGGGTGGAATCCATTGTGACCTCTTTAGCGGCCTAAAAAGGTTTTTCATAAACGATGGACCTGCTAAAAAGATTAGTATGTATAAACCTAACTCGTGGTATAACAACACGTGTAGGCTAGCTCACAAAGCTCTAGTGGTAGCCATTAAATGTAGGATCCATGGTATTATCAAGCAGTGTAGAGTAACTTATAAAACGGCTATCAGACACGCCAAGAAAGAATGGGATGAGGATCGTTGGCGTTGTCTGCTGATAGCATGTAGAGGCAGGAATATGACCCAATTCTGGGATCTTAATAAATGGGGGAATGAACATCGGTCAATAATCCCGAATAATAATGTCGAACCGCAGCAATGGGTTGTCTTCTTCGAAACACAATTCCAACTGGTTTCAGACAGGTCAGGGGTTGTCCCACAAATCCAAATTGACGTCCCTCTGCTGTTTAACACAAAAGAGGTAGAGACAGTTCTTAAGTCTATCCCAAGTGGTAAGGCACCGGGGCCTGACTGCATTCCAGCCGATTTATTCAAACAGGATTTTGATTTATGGATACCCTATATTACAAATGTAATTAATTCGATAGCTGGTGGAGCCCCAATTCCTGCATCATGGTCCGGAGCGGAAATCATCCCTATCTATAAGAAGGGTGATCGTTCCGCTCCAGCCAATTATAGGCCCATCAGCTTAATTGACGCTATGCAAAAGATAACAGCACGTGTAATATTGGGTAGGATCCAGGGCTGGATGTCTGAAAATGACATTTTATCTCCTTTACAGGCGGGGTTCCGGTGTCATATGGGGACTTTGGATCAGGCTTTTAGATTTGTCCTTATATATTGGAAGGAGGTCTTTTTGGGTAGGGGAATGCTCTTTGCTGCCTTTGTGGATCTAAAATCTGCCTTCGACCTCGTGCCAAGAGCAAAATTATGGGAGGTCCTATTGAGACTGGGGATGCCTAAAGAAATATTCTCCCTCGTAGTTAGACTCCACGAATCAACGTATGCTCAGGTTCATCTGGGGAAACTGGGCGAGGTTACAAAGAAATTTGAGGTAGGAAAGGGCGTCCGGCAAGGGTGTGTGCTGGCACCAACCCTGTTTTCTCTATTTATTAACGGGGTAGTGCAGTATTTTGTTGACCAACCAACGGACGCGCCGATGCTCGCCGGCCAAAATGTGCCCCTGCTCATGTTCGCGGATGATACGCTGATACTATCCAAGACGAGACAGGGGTTGCAGTTAGCTCTGTCTCGTTTTGAGGAATTTTGCTGCGAACATGAGCTTGTGGTTAACGTAGGGAAGACTAAGTTTATGGTGCTCCATGGGTCCAAGCCTGTTAAACACAAGTCTTTATGGGTGGGAAACCTCTGGAGCAGACAAAAGTCTTCACCTATTTGGGTGTCACCTTTGGCGATAAGTTGAGCTGGGATCCCCAAGTTAAGATCCTCGCACTGAAACACACTCAATTAGAGGGAGCATTGACCAAGGAACACAGGTTATCATTAACTAAGCCAATAGCACCAGTGGTCAAAATTTACACGACTAAAATTATTCCCGCTATTTTATATGGTGTTGAAATCTGGGGGTTTTGTAACCTGACCCAATTGTCCACAGCCCAGAATAAATTTATGACATCGGTTGTGTGCCTGCCCCAATCGTCCCCCCGTACTCCACTGCTGTTTGACTTAGGCTGTCATAGTATTGAGGATACTGCCCATTATAGGCCGTTGGCCTTTTGGAGGCGTCTCTGGATTACTCCAGAGCTCCATCTCTTTGCTAGGGCTTTGTCCGAAGTAAGGGCATTGGATCGCCTGCATAGGATCCCATGGCTGATTGGCATAAAATCTCTCCTTATTGGCATGGGGATGAGGGAACTTTGGGAGAGCCCTGAATCTGTGGAATTTCCTTCCAATGAATCCTATCGAGCAGCATATTGGGAGCTAATTAAAATAAGCCATCAGACCGCAAGCTTTACCACCAATTCAGAGTTGGGTCATTGCCACTCCGGAAGTTTACATGTAAGTGGCAACCAGGAATTGGTGATAAGTGCCGATTTTGCCCGGATCATACTGAAGATATTGACCATCTCCTATTTGTATGTCCAGTCTATCACAAACCTCGTAGCTTGTGGCTAAAACCAGCATGTCGGTCCTTAGGAACCAGCTCTGCGATGGCCGCTAAGAGGCTGCTGAAATCTGGCTATAATGAGATCGCAGTAATAGGAGTAGCTAAGTTCCTGAGTTGGGCATGGGTGTTGCAGATGAAAAATGGGGGGCCCTAATAGCTAAGATATTTTCCCTTGAGGTATTGAACGAACTACGTGGAATTATGTATTTTTATGGTTTTTTATGATGTGTTCAAAGTCTTGTGCGTGGGATATATTTAATCTTGTATTAGGAACTGTTTTAATATGTAAATAGAGGTATTTATTTTTGGTTGTATCTAATTTTAATATACTGACTGTTCTGTCTTTTAAGATGAATAATCGCAATAAAGACTTTTTGAATTGAATTGAGATGATGCAAGGCTGCTGTTGGTGCTATTCTGAACTAATGTCTCCGACAGTGGTTAATTAGTAAAAAAAAATAAGTGCCGGGGCTTTCGTCAGGAGGCAGCTTACACCAGCCCATGTCTCCGGTTAGTGCTGCCTAAAATACAACCAGCTACTAACCATGAAAGTGGGGAGATGATGTGGTGTATTGGCCAGAGCTGGCAACCAGGTTCGAGTCTCAGCGTCGGCTCAACATCCTATGATTATGGGCAAATCACTTAATCTCCCCAAAAATGTATGTGTGCTTTACTGGTGCTCATGAAAAGGGCCAGTGTTGGTGATTAAGTGCAGGTGTTAAGCACTAGAAACCACCTGCTCAAATTAAGCACTGGCAGTTTCTTTTCTCTATCTCCGTTTTAGCCGGTTTCCTAACCGATGCACTGTTATTCAGTGTCTTGGTTTGACTGGATTGTCATCTATATTTATTTTGTGGAATTACAAATCCAGAAACCATCACATCATCACGGCTTTCCCTAATGGGGTGTGTACATGTTCTCCAGTACAAAAACATTGTAATGAATTTGGTAGTCTAGTAAGACAATATATTTCCAGTTCACTCCAATCTCGCTTAAGGACCATCCAAACTGTCCCACGCAAGCTTTTCACTTAGCCATGATTTTACTAATACTGTCCAGCATGTTTCACCTATACACCTGCACATTTTATAGCTGCATGGTTCTTGTCTTTTACAGTTTGCTTCATTTGCCTATAGAAAGTGGGTTAGAACCTAAAATTGTTTTCAGACAAACCTCGTTCAGTTGGGACCCTCAATTGAGCATCAGTGACATAGATTGTAGTGATTAGCACTCATCAATACACTTGAGCGAAACGTGTCAGTTGTTAGTTTCTAGCTCCAGATAATTAATTCACATACAAAGGAACTGAGTTGTGATTATTCTTTAATAACTTTTCAAGTGGAGCCATGTTTTGATTCCTCCCAAAAATTCTTCTTTTTATTTCTATTGGGTGGAAGGGTCATTCCTTACCATAGACTTTATTATATTCACTCGCACCTAATTGATTAACAATAGTACTCATCTACAAATCAGCGTTGGCCGAACTAAATACATACAGATGGCAACACCCCCAAAACTTCATACTAGACTGTGCAGCAGACCTCATAAATGGAAGTGTATGTATAACACACTGGTGGCCGCCACTGTGTAGTTATAGTTAGAACCTAGTTACAAGAGGAGACCATTTTTTGGTTTACTAATAACTTTTTTGCAATTTGACAAATCTACATAACACTCTCCCAAAATAAGTTCATCCATCTACCTCAGCTCCTACCTTGAAAGTTTCGAGGTGACCCATCAAGGGGGAGCCAAGGAAAAAGGAGGGACCCAAAGTGCAATTTCGCCCTGCAATTCTTGTAAGGATTTCTGAAAAGTGAAACAGCCCAAACAGCAGGGGAGGACCTGTGGCCAGCCCCACACCGTGCATTACCGAATGCCATGGGTGGTGGGGGATTGGCATAGTAACGTATGGTAATAAAATATTATTGTACGTTAAAAAAAATCTAGACATTCACTGGGACAACAACAAAGGTTAGAGTGACGTTATAGTTAGGTATCGTAATAATATCTTACTTTTCAGACAAAAATTCACACAAAAAAATTACCAAACCAAAGGTTAAATTGATGTCATTGTTTATGGTGTCACATGCTAATGCGAAGGTTGAGAAGGAAAAGTGTGGTAAATCTATTAAAATCATGTGAGTTCTTGAGTTTATCCCATATGCAAATTATTTCAGATTCAGCTGTTCCTTAACGTCTGAATTCTCCATGGTTGTGGGGTTGACAGAGAAGCATTTGTTTAGTTCAATTAAGCTAGAGTTTACCTGTGAATTATCCTTTGGATACTAGTCTGGTGTATGCTTCTGCTTCTTTAGGATCAATTTAGAGTAAGACATTTTCAGGTCATTGAAAGGTAGGAACTGATCACTGTTCTCACAGGAATGGCCGCAGAGAATTCTGGAATGATGATTTAGAAAATGTTTTGAAGCTACAGATCTGCTGGCAATTCTGTGCTATTCATACTTATGTTTATTCTGCTGGTTTCTATTTTCATTAGCAATTTGAAGGAGCAGAGCTTACATTGTGTGGCGGAAACACCCTGCTTTGGCAATGCGATACAGTTATTGCTGGTTATTGAGGGAAAATGTGATTCAAGGTTATCAGCATTTCAACTACATGTTTCGCCAAGGTTTTGCAGCGTTTGAGTCTGATTTACAGTGATTGAAGTGGAAGCTGGATTATGGAATTCAGAGACTATTTTGAAGAGCTCTTTGGTTGAGAATGTAGCTTCAAAGTGTTAGGGGAGATGCAGGATTTCTAGACTTTCTTGGAAGATGCCTTGTAGATTCTGTGCTACCCTGGAAATGCTTTTTATTACTTATCCATGTTTTTTTACCATTGTCCATCAAGGCATCTAGTTTCAGTTTTTGAAAGTTTAATATCCAAAATGACTCAAGCAACCTTTTTTTTTGGCACTGTAAATGTGTACTTTGAGAGGAACCCCTGTAGCAAACGCCCCAGTAGTAAAGGCGGGGCCGGTATCGGACACGCCGATGATATGGCGGTCCTGTCGGCCCCCGACGACCAGGGAGGCGGGCCTGTCGCGCACAGCAGTGACGCGACAGGCGCGCCTCCATCGTGATAGGTCAGCACCTAATAGGCGTGACCCTGAAGTTAAAGGATTCACTTCCGGGTCACGCTGGTGTCCAGCACCAGGCCGGCTGGAACCGGTCTGGTGGCGATAGAGGACCATAAAAGGCTGGGGAGCAGAGGAAACTTCCTCTTTGCCTTCTGCGCTCCCCAGCCTGTAGAGCAACCTCGCTAGGAGGCTGCGAATTAATTTTCCCCACCCACCATCCCCTGAAGCAGAGGTTTGTATAGCATATGATTGTTTTCTTTTCCATTCTGGGTTGTGTTATGTCCAAGTAACATGTTTTTCCTCTTTTTTAAGGTAAAATATTGTCGTATTTTTTAGTGCGATTCCGTGGTCAGGCGGTAAGGTCATGATTGGTGAGCAGTAAATTTAAGGTCCTTAGGGGGCGACGCCATTCTTGAATGGGGTCGTCCAAGGGGGAGGGACAAATCGTCCCTCCTTGAACTCCAGGGGCAGTTACAGCCTTTTTGGCTGGATGGGTGCGGGGAAGGGGGGAGTTACGCTCTTCCTAGGCTGCTTGGCCACCCCGCACGTGCACAATGGCGCCAGTAAAGGGCGCAGAACTGCAAGGGCCCCTTATGGAGATAGTATATAGAGCTTATGGGGGTAATCGGGGGGGGGAAGTACCCTCACGGTGAATGGGCCCTCTGCGCATGCGCTCTCCGACGGGAGGGCGGGCTTAATTGATAAGGATCTGACACGTTATCGACCTTGCCGTAGGCTCAAGCATGGATATGCAGAAAAATAATTGCCATTATGATTCTGGATGATGTTATGCTTTGATTCGGATAGGAATAACTTGTATTAGAGTTATGTTAAGGATAGCCATCTGACATCTGTACATATCAAATGTAATCAATGTCAATTGTATGATTGTCTGCGTATTATTAAATGTTACATTGTTTGTTAATAAATATGGCCGGGGGGAATTATCTACGACCCCCCTTTTCCAACGAAGTTTTTGTCCTTGATGTTATGTGGGTCTTAACAAAAGGAGGAGGGGGTATAGGTAGTGCCAGGCCATATTATCCATTAAAGGAACCACCTTATGGTCACTGCTAGCTGCAGGGACATAGTAAAGTAGAGTTTTACTTGCAAGATGTTTAGTTAAAAAATCAGCCAGAGTAGTGCTGATGCAGTTATGATGAGATGATAACTTTAGTTTGTGGACTTGTATTTTGTGACTGAGATTAGCCCTCTTGGGTTAAAATGGCAAATGTATGAGCTCTTTATTATATGATGATGGTCAAGTGTTTCATGTTCAATGAGAAGGCATGAGGTTTGGTGTAGTGTCAGTTTGTCATACCAGTTGTGGAGATCTCTTAGGGCAGAGCACCATGGATGATTTATTGTAATATTGAATTCTGAGTCCAAGAGAGCATCTGCAAATGCTGTGTTGTGTGAGAGAGATTGAATGGAGGAGTTGGTGAAAGTTGAAGACCAGCGAGTAAAGATTTGCTTTCAGCGAAAGTAGTTGTTAGTGCTGGAAGTCGGTAGGATGATACTGGATCCCTAGACCTCCACCACTCTTGCTATTTAGGAAGTTTCTAAACATGGTAAGGTATTGCCCATTGTTCTATAGGTCCTGTATCATCTTGTAGGCAGATGGTGGAAGTACCAGAAGACGTAAACAACAACCAGCATTGACCAACGGGATTACATTGTCATGAAGCAACAAGACTTGTACATTTTCTTTCTACCAGGTTAAGAGTATGACTACCACCAAAATCATCTCTAGTATGAAAAAAGTTGCGAACCACATCCACTTCATCAGATCTTTATACCCTTGTTGGTGGTCCAATTCCTTGGCAGACCTTCTCAGCTTTCACAAAGGTTTGTTACACGACTTGAACAGATTCCTTCCTCTGGGTTATTACTATGCTCCTACTGCCATCCCACGGCAAGGGCACTTCAGGCTCTGCAGACTCCATATCCATGTGTAGCAGTTCCCTGCCTACAGCAGCCTGTTGCTCATCTATCTAAAGAGTAATGTCTTGCTCCAGGAGCAGTGGAGCCATGCAGACTCCCCAGAAACTCCAAGAACACACCCAACTTGTGCAACGAGTAAGACAAAGGCAATGACACCAATACAGACAATGAGGATAAAGAGGATGACAACTAGCAAAAAGACCTGTGATCCGAAAGGAAGTCTTATATTAACCCAGATGACAGGCAGATGGAAGCTCAACTAAGGGGCGCCCTTTGTACGCCCATCAGACAGTATTACAAGGCTCCACAGCCTTATGGTCAGAGCAGCCATGAAGTTTAATTTTCCAATGGCCTCTGCTCAATGTAACTTTATGGACACATCCCGTAAGACCATTAGATCTATATCCCTTTATACATCCCTGGAAAGAGGACCTAGGGTGCATAAAGTACTTCATCACTGGGTCCACGAGAATTGCCTTGTTTGATAAAAGGTAGAGAAATTGTGTTTTTAACAGGATGCTTCTTTAACCAAGTGAAGAGCGTGATGTTGATGCTGAAAGAAGTAAAAGATTGAATACCATAAGCATAAGAACACATGGATTCACTTCTACTTCTGTCATTGTGTCAATGCCACTGTTATCCTGTTAAGATATAGCGCAGCTCTTGGATACGTTGCCTGAAGCCACGCCCAGGCTACAATCATCCTTAAATAAGGCAAATACATTTTGTACACCCACATTGATGTTTCTATGGATACTTCTAACAGCACCTTCCAAGAGATGGCCAATGAAAAAGTCATGTATTGCTATGGCCGACCTTGTTTTAGCCAGAGGCATTATCAAGGATTCTGGTCAGGCCACTTGATGGACAGATCCTCTTTGGCAAACACATAGAGGAATCTCTGCAAAACATAAAAACAGAAACTATTATATAGCAAGCTCATGCAGGACCTTTCAATCATGCCAATCCTCCTCATCCTATGGATGGCAGAACTGTGGGCAAAGGAATGGCCACCAGCGTTCCTCAAGCAATATTCAATCCTACAAACATGGGATGGCCAAGCACTGAGATATTCTGCAAGCTCCTAAATTGGTTGTCTGTTCTAATTAAAAACATACAGAGCTTTCCACCCTCTGAGGCATCATGGCTTGGTTCATGAACTCATGTCACACTAATGGGTCGGCCCATAAGTCCACAAATGCACTTCTACACCGACCCTCACCAGGCATTCATATGTCATTGCTGAGGTATTCACAGGACTTTCATAATAAATTTCTGTACTGCCTGCTTTATTAATTTATATGCAAATACTGAGACATTGCCGATCTCTCACATTGATCCTATACATTGACTTCAACATGCATGGATAAATAACTTTTGAGTCATTTTAAGAGCTATTATAATGCACATTTATTATGACCTGCAACATGCACAGATATTCCTATACTGATATATTAAGAGTTCACTCACACATTCCAGTACTAAGGCCTTCCCGGGCTCTACCTGCATGGTGCATTGATATCCCAATACTGAAAGATGAGCTTGAAGTACCTCTGGCTGGTTGTACCTATACGCAGGGAAGAGTGTAGCCTTCTGAACACCACTGAAGACCTGGCTATTCAGCTAATCAACTGGACCTTGTCAGCGCCTGGATACCCTCATGGTAGACAAGAAGCTATCTACAAATCTATTAATTGATCGATTGATTGATTGATTGATGATAAAAGAGTAATCCAAGTAGGATAGTTTAAAGTGATTGAGAGTCCACTATAGATATCTGTGTGGACAAGGCAGATCACAGATTCCAAAACAAATTGGCAATGCCAATAGGCCTGGCTTTAAAGGAGTATTGTATGGTAATGTGAAGCATTACTAGTAAATAGAAGGGGAATTAATATTTATTTGTGTGGAAGCAGAACACTGTAGAATAATATTGGTGTGGGTTAAAAGGTCAGGTGACAGTTGCACTGTGAAGCCAGGCCCAGCATCTGTGTAGGTTAATGACTGCCTTCCTCCCATCTGTGCTGCTGCCAGAGAACAACAACATAAATTATCTTACTATCTAAGTGTCGTGGGTTCAAAGGAAGGGGCAGTACCGCAGGTATATATGTACAAGTTTGGCTTTTATTTAAATCAGAAGCGTCTCCTTTCTGAGACCCGAGTTCAGAATAATGTTCAGGATGGTAGAGGAACGGAGCCTTCTGTATGGTGGAACTTATCACGGTCTTCGGATAGATGATTGGACTCTTCGGTTCTCCCGGGTCAGGTTGCCGCCCCGTGGGGACAGAGGAAAGAGAGAACGGATATTGGTGAATGATCTGTATTTGCAATGCCAAAACAAACGGGGAGAGTAGTGAGGGAAACCACGTAGTGAGACACGTCTACGGCAACCAAAGGGTGTGTTAGTGCAGGGAAGGGTGTGCTCCTATGAAGAGGTAAGGAAGGGGCTACGTCCCTTAGTCGTCGGACCTCACCCGCCTCCCTACCCAGCCCGCAAACTTCCCACGTACCTGGGCTAGCCACGCTCCTCCTGGAGTGTGGCGGGGCGGAACGTGGTCCTGGTAGTCTCCCGGCTCTGTTGTCCGCTCTGCGCTCCGACCGGCGTCTTCGGTGGTCGCTGTCACACCGTCTGGGCCTCGGTCTCCTCTCTGCTCCGTGTCCTTTGCCTTCCCCCGTTCTCCGCTGCTATCGCTTGTGTTGCGTCGTCCGGCGGTGTACCACACCTCCTTCCTGGTCTCGTCCGAGCTTATTGGCCTCCACCACTCCGCGTCATCACAGGGGGCGGGGTCTTCGGCTGTTGTGCTCTTGTTAAAGGGATAGTCCTCCTGTTGTACAGAAGGTGGGCATGCAAGGGGTTTCCACTCTTCCTGTTGTGGTAAAAGAAGAGGTTGTTTGGTTGTAGGGTCATCACGCCAAAACAGTTCACCACAGTCCCCTGGTTGGTCCGGCCCGTGACACACCTCCTCCCCTGGATTCTCCCGCTCGGGGAGAGGGAACACCCTGGACATGTAATCTGCACTACCGTTTTCTACCCCTTTCCTATGTTTCACTGTGAACGTGAAGGGTTGTAGGGAGAGAAACCAACGGAGAACCCTTGGGTTGTTTGCCATGTTTCGGCTCATCCATTGCAGGGGAGCGTGGTCAGTGTACAAGGTGAAGGGATGACCCTCCAAGTAGTACCTTAGTTTGTCTACTGCCCATTTGACTGCCAGACACTCCCTCTCTATGGTAGGGTACTTTGTTTCTCTGGGGAACAGTTTCCTGCTGATGTCAGAAGACAACTGTGAGAGGACAGCCCCTAGCCCGTAACTGGAGGCATCGGTGTGTAGAAGAAAAGGCTTAGTAAAATCAGGGGATACCAACACCGGGCTGGAAGTAATGGCTTTTATTTAGGGATGAAAATGCCTCAATCATTGGTTCGGTGGGATGGAGCAACACCTTGGGACTTAGGTTCCTCCATAGGGTGTCCGTGAGGGGGGCAGCCACCTCTGAGATCTGTGGAACAAAACGCCTGTAATATCCAATTAACCCCAGGAATGCCCACATCTCTCGTTTAGTTCTGGGAAAAGGGGTATCTGTTATGGCCTTGATCTTTTCGTCTTGGGGTGCGATCAACCCATGCCCAAGCACATACCCGAAGTATTTCACTTTTTGGTACCCGACTCGTGATTTTTTTGCGTTTACGTGTAATCTGGCTTTTTGAAGGGCTCGTAATATGATCTGAAGATGTTCCAAGTGGGTTTTCCAATCCGGGCTGAACACGACAATGTCGTCCAAATACGCGGACGAAAGGGACTGATACCCCTGTAAAACGGTGTTCATTAGCCACTGGAACGTAGCGGGGGCTCCGTGTAACCCGAACGGGAGTACAGTGAATTGGTACAAGCCATCGGGGGTGGAAAATGCCGTTTTCTTCCTGTCCTCTTCCCGCAAGGGCACTTGCCAGTACCCTTTTGTTAGATCCAACGTGGTGATATACTTGGCGTCCCCGAGCTTTTCTATTAGTTCGTCAATGCGAGGAATGGGAAAGGCATCAAAAGAGGAGATCTCATTAAGGGCTCGGAAGTCCATACAAAAACGTCTGCTTCCATCAGGTTTTGGCACCATCACGATTGGAGATGACCAATCGCTTCAGGACGGTCGGGTCACTCCTAATTGCAGCATATCGTGTACTTCTTTTTGTATTGCGGCCCTCCTAGCGGCGGGGATACGAAAGGGTCGTTGTTTGATGATCTTCCCCATCGGGGTTTCTATCCTATGCTCTGCTAGGGTGGTCCTCCCGGGTTTATCCGAAAATATGGAGGTAAATGGAGTCAGCGTCTGCTGCAAGGTCTTCTTTTCTTCAAGACCAAGCTCATCATTGATCACCAGGTTTTTGATGGTGCTGGAGTCCGCGTCAAGAGTGGGTAGTGTGAGGTGGGCGGCCTTAGGCACCAGGCCCATCCACTTCTTCAGGAGGTTAATATGGTATGTTTGAGTGCGGTTCGGGGCTATTTGTACTCTGTATGTGGTTTTCCCGATAGCTTCCACTATCTTATACAGGCCTCTCCATTCGGCCTGGAACTTGCTGGAGCAGGGGAGTAATACTAATACCCAATCGTGCAGTTCAAGCCTCCTCCACCTTTTCCCCTTGTCATAGTAGTGTTTCTGTTTTCTCTGATTTTTCTCTAGTTTGGAGTACGCCAAATCTCTAAGTTTTCCGAGTCTCGTCTTTAGACTCTGGGCGTATTCGAGCATGTCTTGGATTTCTGTCATGCCTTCTTTCTCCCAGGCCTCCTTTGTTATTTCTAAGAGACTACGTGGCTGTCGTCCGTACAGCATTTCGAATGCTGAACAGCCAAGACTGCTTTGCACTTGTCCTCGTATCACGTAGAGGGCAAGAGGCAGTATTTGATGCCATTCTCTGCCGTTTACCGTCAACATCTTCTTCAATGTGGACTTTAACCTGCCGTTGTACCGCTCAAAGAGCCCATCCGTTTGCGGGTGATAAACAGACGTCTTGATGTGACGAAGGTCTAGGAGTTGACATACTTCTTTCATCAGGCGTGACATGAAGGGTGTACCTTGATCCGTCAGGATCTCCCAGGGAAAGCCTACCCGAGAAAAAACTTCCAATAATTTCTCAGAGATGTTACGAGTGGTTGCCGACCTCAGGGGATAAGCCTCGGGGTACCGGGTTGCATAGTCCACTATCACTAGGGTGTAGATGTTTCCCTTTTTTGTGCGAGGCAGGGGTCCAATGAGATCCATCCCTATACGCTCAAAAGGGTTGCCTACAATGGGAAGGGGTTGTAGAGGCACGGCTGGGGGTCTGTGTGTGTTTCTTTTTTGGCAGACCTCACATGTCTGACAATACATTTTTATGTCTCGTTAAATCCCTGGCCAAAAGAAGTGGCGTGTTATGTTTTGGGTGGTCTTTTCAACCCTGACATGCCCTGCAGTGAGATGAGACTGAGAGTGCGAGAAGAAAAGAATTTGCTCTCGGAACGACAGAGGGACTAACAACTGTTGTGGTTCGTTGGGGCTGGCCTGCCGGTACAGGAGTTCACCTTTAATGAGGAATCTGGGGTACACGACCGGGTGGTTATCTTGGGTAGAATGCACCTGCTCCCAGGCATTGTATAAGGTGGCATCATTAGCTTGGCGAACTGAAAGCTTTTATCCCCTAGCCAAGGCCTGAAGGTCATGAGGGCTGAGATCGTTTTGCCTTTCCCCCCTTCTTGTTCCCTTTTCCTGTCCTGAATTCAGGTAGCCTGGTGAAATAAGTCGAGGAACTCAGGGATATCAGTGCCTAGTATCAATTCTTCGGGAAGACCCTTCATGACCCCCACCCTGACCTGATAAGACAGCCCTGTCCCAAGCGTTACCTGTATGGTAGCAAGGGGATATGGTTTTACGTCCCCGTGCACACACCTTCTGTGTACCGTGGTGTCTGGCTGTAGCTGACTGTGCGGTACCAGGGTTCTCTGAATGACTGATAGCCTGCACCCGGAATCTAACAGGGCCTTGAGGGTCTTTCCGTTCACTTGTACACTTATGTGAAAAGCGCTCCCTAGTTCTGCTGTGTACAGGATGGACTATGGCAGGTAACCCACTTCCATGGGTTCTTCCGTGGTTCTCTTCCTGGGACAGAAACGGGCTATATGTCCCCATTCCCCACAGTCGAAACACTGGGGGCTCTTTATGCTCGGCACTTCAGGTTTTCCCGTTCTGTGCTTCGGGGTGTCTGGTACAGGACGGTGTTTCTTTTCCATTTTAGGTGTGATCATCCGGATCGATTTTTCGGCATCCCCCATGGAGATACGTGGTTGTGCTCGTGAGAAGGAGGTGCCATCTCTATGGCTTGCTCGGTGGTTAGGCGTGTGTGCTGGCGCAACCATTTTTGTGTATGGTAGGGGTGGGCGTCCAGGTATTGCTCCAAGTATATCTTATCCATGATTTCCTCCTTGGAACTGACTGTAGGGGTCAACCATTTGTCAGCGGCCATCTTCAGTCGGAAGAACAGGGTCTTGGGGTTCTCCCCTGGAGCTCCCTTTTCTTTTCGGAACCTTACTCTATAGGCTTCCGAATCTAGCCCCAAGTGATCCAGGATGACTGCCTTTATAATCCCATAAGGAGTATCTCCCGTGGGGTTGGCTACTTGGTATGCAGCCTGGGCCTCTCCTGTTAGCAGGGGCGGGGTGAATCGTGGTCCTGGTAGTCTCCCGGCTCTGTTGTCCGCTCTGCGCTCCGACCGGCGTCTTCGGTGGTTGCTGTCACGCCGTCTGGGCTTCGGTCTCCTCTCTGCTCCGCGTCCTTCGCCTCCCCCCGTTCTCTGCTGCTCTCGCTTGTGTTGCGTCGTCCGGCGGTGTACCACACCTCCTTCCTGGTCTCTTCCGAGCTTATTGGCCTCCACCACTCCCCGTCATCTCAGGGGGCGGGGTCTTCGGCTGTTGTGCTCTTGTTCAAGGGATAGTGCTCCTGTCGTACAGAAGGTGGGCATGCGAGGGGTTTCCACTCTTCCTGTTGTGGTAAAAGAAGAGGTTGTTTGGTTGTAGGGTCATCACGCCAAAACAGTTCACCACAGTCCCCTGGTTGGTCCGCCCCGTGACACTAAGACACTTTAATAGCATTTCAATGTCATGCGTGTTCCCCTGAAAGTTCAGTTCAAGCTCAGGCAGCTGAATAAATAAAGAAAATGATCACAGCTTTGTGGAGGGCAAGCACTTTTTTGTGGAAGCCCACAACTTCTGCCCAATCAAAACATGTACTCCTGGCTCCCTAATTGTGGGTAGAGCCAAAGCCCCTGTCTAGTGATGCTCACATAATTGTCCGCCGACAGCAGCGCTTTCAAGGCAGACCATAAAAAGAGTAAGGCAACTTGGAGAGTGTTTTTTTTTTTTTAGAGTTTTATATAGTGCGAAGTAGACCAGAGACATCAGGTATCAGAGCGCTTTACATGAGCACCAGTTTCGTTACAGAAGGACACATCCATTTTTGTTAGGCACTGGGAGATTAGGTGGTTTGCCCAGAATCACAGGATGTTGAGCGTCAATGATAAGACTAAAAGCCCGGTTCCCCAGCTTCGAAGTCTACCGCTCTAGCCGTAAGCCTACATCCTCTCCCCAAGGCTTTACAGGCTCCCGGTCCATTGTGACAACACATTGTGTTGATGCACTGCAGATATCTATGTGTAACCTGCAGATCACATTTTCCAAAGTCGAATGGATAGGTCACGCTGCTTGCTGTGTAGATTTTCGAGTGGGTGTATTTGTGCATGAGAAAGACAGAGATAAAGAGACCTGCAGATCACGTTTCAAACGAAGTACAATAGCTGGTGTTGCTATTGTGACTTGTACAAGATGTGCTTTACTCTGCAGGTGATAGGTTCTGATCCCGGTGTATAATTCATGCTGTGAGGACAGGAGTGGTCCACATAGCGTGGGTAAACCCTGACAGAACTAAACGCTATCTTTGTGAGGACCGGTGCGTTGTGAGGACTGGTTCCCGTGGTGTGTTTAGGTACTTTCGAGCAAGTGCCTCAAAAAACTAAAAGTGGAGTTAAGTTTGCCTCAGTCTGCTTTATAACCTTCCCTACTATCAAAGCGTGCGTGGAGTTAGAATAGTAAATTCACCCTTCATTACGGTCAATGGTGTGTTTGTGTCAAGGTCGACAAAATGAGTGCATCTGACTGTTGTAATCTGTTGCAATATTAACAGCGGTTTATATGTTTAGGACTCGACCCGAATGTATTGGAGCGCTTTACATGACCACCAGTTACGTTACACATTATATAAATAGTATAAAACACTAGTGAACATTGCAAGAGAGAGCCACATTCCGTGTGAGAAATATTGGTATAACGGTAGCAATACGCAGTGGAGTGAGGTGCATTGGCGGAACTGCCTGCGATCCCGGTTTTGCAGCAGCAAAAGGTACTATCGTCGGTTGTGTTGTCCGAGACGGGGGAGGTCGCGGGGGGCGTGTCAGGTAGTGGAGGAGAGGGGTTATGATGGCTGGAGTGTTGGAAGACAGCTGTCTGCCTCTCTCGAGCCCATCCTGGATGTCGCTGCCCTGCACAGGGATGGTGGTCGGGCCTGTAACTCCCCCATCACACGTGTTTACAGTCCGCGCAGAGGGGGCGCTGGGATTCTCAGGCTCACCCTGCTCCTAGCAGTGATCCCAGCGGGATCCTGGGGCAGAGTTCTCACCCCCCCAGGCACCAGTGCGCTGCCTACGGACTGTGGGAAACAAGCGCTCGCCAGGCAGAGCGCTTTACATGAGCGCCAGTTTTGTTGCATATTATATAAATAGTATGAAACACTAGTGAACATTGCAAGAGAGACCCACACTCCATGTGAGAAATATTGGTTTAACTGTAGCAATACGCAGTGGAGTGAGGTGCATTGGAGGCGCTGCCTGCGATCCCGGTTTTGCAGCACCAAAATGTACTATCGTCGGTTGCGTTACATTACGATAACCAGAACTCGTGACCATCAGGCCCAACATGAAACACTTCCCACGTAGGGTCAAAACAAAGACAGCATCCCTCCAGCCACACTCACTACATGGTGCAGCGTGCTACTCATGTAGGCAAGTGCGTCAGCACTGCACATAATGGATGTAGGTGCTATGTAAGTGTTGCAATACTAATACTATAAAGTATGTTTTCCAGTTATGTGGTTGTCTATCCCAAAACAGAGTAGACAGGCGCTTTAAATCAGTTGTTCAAGGGTGGTTAGAGTGCCTAACATTTATTACCCATTTCTAAGCTCATAAGCATTGCTGACAATCTGTGAGTTGCCCCTAATGTGTGGTTCACTCACTTCTACTCTCCCTTGCCACATCCCCAAGGTAGTTCAACCAAACCACCTTATTCATGTGTTAACCAATGGCGCTAGGGGTGGGCAGAATTGCTCAACGAGAGGTTGCAGCCTTCTCTCCATTCTCGCCACCTGTTCTATGCACTTCTTTCCACAACTGTTTCCATTTTTCATGTTACTATACAAGTATTCTTAAATGTGGTGTTTTATTGTCTTTAATGATACTTAAAAGTCAGGTGGCGGAGACCACAATTAAAGAATCATTGGCAAAGTCAATAGGTCTAGCTATAATTTGCTAGAGCAGGTAAACACAGACATTTGTAAATGCAACCGCCACAGGTAGCATTCACAAACGCTGTTTATCACATTAAAGTCTGTGCTATTGGCAGAAAAGTGTTGCTGTCAGTGATGAAAGCCTATAGGTGTAAAGTGACTCCAGTAGTCCATCAGACATTCCAATGGAGGCGCTTCTTAGCGATGGGACGGACACAACATATAGTCAATAACATGATATGAAAAAGAGATCCTCCTTTGGGTGGAGCCAAAGCCTGCTCTGTTTATATTTGAAGTAATTGGTAACAATAGGTGTAAAAGACATCAGTTCTGTCATGCTAGACTTGGGAAACATCCATTACAATGCAGTCATTACATCACACTGCTTTTACAATGCAACTGTTACAACGCAACTGCCTTTACAGCGCATGCAATTACAACGCATGCCATTACAACGCATGTCACTACAACGCATGCCATTACAACGCATTATAAGGTAAGTAATGGAGATTTTTTAGTTTTAGGGTGGGTATGGGTTTTTAGGGTAGATGGGAATAGTAATTTTTACCCCTAAACTAACCAGCACTTTCCCTACTGTTGCACTCACTGGAGTGGGAATAGTAATTTTTACCCCTAAACTATCCAACACTTTACCTACTGTTGCACTCACTGGAATGGGAATAGTAATTTTTACGCCCACGCTATCCAACACTTACCCTACTGTTGCACTCACTGGAGTGGGAATAGTAATTTTTACCCCTACACTATCCAACACTTACCCTACTGTTGCCATAAAAGTATTATGCGTTGTAATGGTATGCATTGTAATGGTAGTTTAAAAAAATGCGTTGTAATGGCCTGCGTTGTAAAAATCATGAGAAGTAATGGTAGTTACGACGTAAAAACCGTGTTGTAAAAGCATGCGTTGTAATTGTTTGCGTTGTAACATCATATATTCGCCAGACCTTCCAAAGGAAAATTAACCATTGGTGCTAATTCAATCTCCAGGTTCACTGGGCACCCTCATCAGCTGCACCCTTTCAGGTTGTGGTACACAGGTATTATATAAGCAGTATTTCCTCTCAGTTCTACGTCCAGTGGAGAGATGTTCTTTGTAAACAACATTTAGGACACGCTATTTCGGCAGTCAGCATTTTTGTCAATCATATTCCGACTTCTAACCGCACTCTGTCATCGGTCCCTCCCTCTGTTTCTGCCGTGCCAACACAGAATGGGATAAACAACCTTCCCTGGCAATCTAGGCTTAATATACAAGCTTACTTCGGATACCCATGTCTATAAGCTCTGCTGCCATTTTGCAATGCAAGGCACTGCCTTTCCTGTGCCACTGGTGGCAAGGATGTTAATCAGATGTGTGTGGTTGCTTTCTGAGCTAACTTCTAAAAGTCATGTATATGAATGGAAATGCTGTGCACACCAGAAAGAAGACATTGCAATCTGATATCCCTCAAAGTGGGAGGTGCTACATAAATTACTTGTCCAGCGTTTCTTTGCTGTACTCGCGTTGCCTCGCATTTCTTCTCACCTGTAACCACTCTTTCACCCAGGCCAAATATGCCGAGACCTGTTAGGGGTTAGTCATTTGCTCCTAGTATCTGAAGGCTTAAAACTGCCATCTTTTGAATGATGTCATGATAGGTCTCCAAACCCCAGATGACATCATCAACCAAAGCAACATTCTAAAATGTGTATTGTTGATAATTGCTAGAGAAACAGGGCTGGGCAAAGAGAAGTGTGTTTCTCTACACTGGAAGCCCGTTCAATTAAAGATGTGGACAATATTCTTTCATTTTCAGAAATGTCTTTTTACCCTCTTTCCGCCCCTTCCATAGTCTGTCTTTCTTCAACAGATCTATTAGTTTCATTGTCTTTACAAAAAGTGTTGAACAATTTACAAAAGTACTCTCCTGGTACCAGAAAAAACTAGACATCATCAGTATTCTTGGGACTAAGAGAACATGTCTGGCTTAAAAATTCTAATTTGAGGTTTAATCATCCTTCTTGGATGTGGTAGGTCCCAAATGTTCCACAGCTTCTACTGCAAGTTTAAGGTTCTTCCCTGTTTTGGCAACCTGCCATGCTTCAAACTGCCCACAGCTTCATCATATGCCCCTTGGTATTAGCGGTGTGCAATAAAATATCACCTTGGAAATAGGTGACTCTCTAAATCCTTGTAACTGGTTTATGCAAATCATACGACAACACGACAGACGTAGAGACTAGTCCAAACATCATCTGCAGGAAATGTGCTGCACCCTCTGGCGTGCCACGTTGTGTTAGATAGAAAGGTTCGTTATGCAGAGTGATTTGATGGTATGCATTGGATATATAAATCACAATCAATGTTATGGCATCTGCCAACACAGACGGCATTTCCAGTAGCTTCTTATCCACAAACCTGCGCCTATTTACAATCATACAGATCTACACATTTCCAAACACCCGCCATTTGCTTTTTAATGACTGCTGGCGGTAGCCACATGATGCCTTGTGTAGGAAGCTGACTCTGTATATGGTATGCCCACCAGGTGGTTATACTGTGCACAGAGTCCAGGGGTTACCCTGAAAGTGTACAGGGCTCAATGTAAAACCCAAAGTGCTCTATTAGTGGTAGTATGGGCGATGCACAACATTGACCAATAACGGACACGCAACTCAAAAAGGAGATCCACACCAATTTTAGAAAAATGTACTTTGTTTGTATTTTATTTTGAAACCAAGATATTTGCAATAAGGTAAGTATGATTTTAAATAAAAATACTTTTCACTTTCAAAACTCAACACAAAATATTGTTGAAGCATTTCAATCTTATCCTATAGGGAAAACAATAATGCGGATTAACAGGTAAGTACCACACTTACAAATCCAGTCTTCGGGCCCAAAAGCCAGCAAGGGTCAGGTGTGTGCCAAGACTGCACCACCAGTGGCACAGGGGGCGCCGGGTACAGAGGTCAAACTCAGAGTTCAGCCCAATGCTTGTCAAAGGAGACTGGGGGTGCTTGGAGCCACACTGCTTGCAGGTAAGTGGACCACTGTTAGGGGTCAATCTTTGGGGGTTAGCACAAGCACAGGGGGGGACGCACAAAGCAGCAACAAACATACACCACCAGCGGCAAAAGGGCGGCCGGGCAAAATCAGCGTCAGGCGTCCAATGCTTTCAATTGAGTTTTTTCTTTTGACAAACAGGCTGCAGGCATCACACCGGAGGTTGCAAGAGGGAGTCTAATGACAACAGAGTAAAGTAGAGATGTAAGGGGTCACAGGGGCACTGTCGGTTCAGCTCACCAACTCCCAGGGGCTTCGGGTGCAGGGGTGCTTTTCGACGTCAGAGTCGGGTGTGGTCAAGGGGAGCCTCTGGAATTTGTCTTTAGGCGTCATTGTGGAGGTCAGGAGAGGTCAGCCAATACTGGACTGAGGTAAAGATCGCTGGGAGAGTTCACTGAGCAGGTGGGGCACTCAGACTCGGCCCCAGGGCATCAGGTGCAGAGTTGGCAAGGATCGCGGTTACAGCTGGATCCAGAGCCCTTGGAATAATTTTCTTCTGGACAGGTACACTGTCCACAGGAGATTGGAGTTTTTTTCAATGGCAGCAGTCCTTCCATGGCTTTCAGAGGTTGCTAACTGCAAGACAGGTGGCAGGTTCACAGAAGCTGGAGATAGGCCGGTAGGGCTGAGGCCAAGGCAGTCGGCGCCTTCACTCTTCTCTGCAGGAATGTCTTCTTTCTTCTTAGGTCATAGCAGATCTAGTTTTCTGGTCTGGGAGAGCCACCTAAATACAACATATAGGGGCGATTTAGGGGAGTAGCAGGTAGGGCCAATGGGTTCCGTACCTGGGGTGACTACACCCTCAAATATGTCACCCTCCTGTGGGAGGGGTCATAGACAAAGCCATGATTGGCAGAGTCTCCCCATCTTCAAGATGCCAAGGACTGAAAGATGTGCTTCACCTCGCCTCCCCCCCTTGAGGGGTGGAGTTGGCAGAGGGGGGCACACCTCCTATTCTCCTAAGTTGTCCCGCCAGTTTTGTCGCCCAAAGTGGGGGTGTAAACCAGGGGCTGCCATCTGCTGCTGGCAGCAGAGGCTGGGGAGTCGCATTACAGGTGGCAGGCCTTTGCTGCTTCCCCTTCAAGCTCTGGCCCATCCTGGAGGAGAAGGTGGGACACCTCTGCCCAGGATGTGCATTGTTTCTGGTTCCAGAGATCAAAGGCTCTTCACCCCGGGGTTCAGAAACATGTCTGGTGGCGGCTGGCTACCTACAGCCGGTTAGAGACCACACCAGGGTTGGTAGGTTATCAGGAGGTACCTCGGAGGTGCCCTCTGAGTACATGGTACAATAAATCTCACACTGGCATCAGTGTGGATTTATTGAGAGGAGTAGTTTGGGACCAAACACTCCTTTGTTCAGTGAAGCCACTGTGGTGCTGTGGAACTCGAATTGTCGAGGGTCCAGCCCATGTACTCTCTATGACTTCACTGGGACTTACAATATTAAGGAATGGACACTAATATTGTAGGGGCATATCTGCACATGCAGATCTGCCCTCACCTGTGGTATAGTGCACCCTGCCTTGAGGCTGTGAGGCCTGCTACAGGGGTGAATTACCTATACCTCCAGGAAGTGCTGGCTGGCATGCACCCAGGCAGGGTGCCATGTTGATTTTGTCATTTTCTGCCTCACAAGGGCATGCAAGCTGCAAAGGCCCAGTAAAGGGGGTCCCAGGGGACCTTCTTCACCTCCCAGGAACTAGGTACGCAGGGTACCATTTACTAGGCGTTTACTGGTGGCAGAGTACCAATTGTTTGTTATGTTTTGGGGAAGAAGCACCGGCACTGGGGACCTGGTTGGCAGGGACCCTGTGCATTACAATTGAAACCACATCAAAACCAGGCAAAAAGTGGGGGCTAACCATGCAAAAAGAGGCACTTCCTCACGCCTCGGTAGTCTTTAGATCCTCTTTCGATGCCCTTCTCTCCACGACTGACGCAATGCAGACCTTAGGGACCATGGGATGATCATTTTCCTTCAATAAGTGTTTGTAAAAACGTTCTCTAATATTTACCACACCTTCATGGAATTCCTCTGGGAATTATTTTTCCCAAGGCCAGAAGAGTGTCCAGTCTGTGGGCCGCCCCCACCTGGGGACTCAGAGACCTCCTCTGCGTTCTAATGCAGTTCTTTCTGTCTGCGTCAATGCTTATGGTACCTGTTTTAAAGGAGTGCCATACTTGGAAAACAAGGGAGACAAGCAGGCCACAGCCCTCTCTTCAATTGCCTCTCCCTGATTTTATCCATCATTTGCAGCCCAGCTGACATGCACGCATTCTCCCCTGAATGATGCAATCAGAGTTGGAACAGGAGGAACAAATATGCAGCTTGTCAAGTTCCAACTGGCCCAGCAGAGAAAAATGTGAAAGTGGCAGGGTGGGGAGGATTGGAGGGAGGGGGGGGAGAGGGAGAGGGAGGGGGGGAGAGGGAGAGAGAGAGGGAGAGAGGGAGAGAGGGAGAAGGAGAGAGAGGGAGAGAGAGAGGGAGGGAGAGGGAGAGAGAGAGAGAGAGGGAGAGGGAGAGAGAGAGAGACGGTGTCCTTGAGCCACACTCAGGCGAGCTGGGCTGCACTGCTGCACAATGATGTTTCTCTGAATATCTTGTAGGTTGCGTTACGGGGCTTGGTACCGAAGCATGTACTGCAGCCTCTAAACATGGCCAGTGCCCTCTCTTTTTATTTCTTGTACGTTTGGATCTTTTTTACTATTTATGTGGTTTCTTTTTGTCATGTTCTATTTTCCTGCCCCCCTCTCATCCCACTGACCATTCTGTGTACAGATGTGGAACCACATGTCCTCCTTGATATTGCTCTTCTGGGTCCTTCAAGGACCCCTGCCTCTTGGGAACAGCACATGCTATGTACCTAGTGCTCTGTTTCATCTTGCACTGTGTTTTTTGTACAGTATTACTGTTTCACATATGGCACCCGTACGTTCCCCGTCCCCTATAAACTGTTTTGTTTGATCTTTAAATTCATTTTGAACAAGTTCTTAACTTTTCGGGGTTGAAGGAAAAACAGACGCTGGGGGGGCCTTGGTGGACCCCAGGAGAAGGGGGACAGAGCTCCTGAGTGAGTCCCAGAGACCAACTGCTTGGGCATTCAAAAAAGACCTGATTGACGTCAAGATTCTCTGGTCTGAAAGCTTTTCTGTGGCGTTGTAAAATTATTGTTAGGTTACAAAAGGGGTTCCAGCATGACAGGAGGATCCACCTAGCAGATGCTTCTCCACTAGGGTTTCCTGTGAGTGTTTGAGCCTAGGATCCCCCCTTCTAAATGGGTACCTTAGGGTCTCAAAGTGGGGGATGCATTCTTCAGACCATTGCTGGTAGTATGTGTCGATACCTGCACTTGCTGCACCAATTATACTTCTATCACTGCTTGCACTGCTGGGCCTGTGTTGTGCCTGGTCAGTGCATAGGAGGGAAGCTTGTACTGCACATGAGAAAGCTTGCACCGCTGCTGCCTGTGCTGTGCCTTTTCAGTGCACGTGGGGAAGCTTTCCACTGCTGCGGCCTGTGCTGTGCCTGTTTATTGAATGCGACGGAAGCTTGTACTGCTTCGACCTGTGCTACGAATGTGCAGTGCACGTGGGGAAGCTTTTCACTCCTGCGTTCTGGGGTGTGCTTGTGCAGTGCACGTGAGGACGCTTCCACTCCTGCGGCCTGTTCTGAGCCTGTTCATTGCAAGTGAGAATATTTTGACATCTGTCACCTTTAGACTTTGCAGCAACTTACCGTGATTGATGGGGCTGGCCACTTATTTTCTACTTAAGGGGTGCTTGGTACAAAAAAATCTGAATACCCCTGAAATGCCCCTCTCTGTTCTCACCTTCAAGGAACCAAGGTAAGTTGTCCTCTGAGAGTGCCCGCTTCAGACTTCTAGAACACATTCACATGCATGAGTGAGTACGGAGTGGGGGAGCCCATTAACATCAGTCACTTAGAATACCTCCTTCAGACTTCTATATGATATTCTTTTGTGCGAGTGAGTATGGAAAGAAAACCGAAAGTAATTTAATATGGGCCTTTGATAGTAGTCACTCACTCCTACTCCTTCAAAGTTCAGGAACACATTTACCTCTACCTGAGCCTGGAGAGACCTAGCGTTACATCGGATACTCATTTTCACTTCCAGAACTCATTCTTATCCTTCAGTGAATATGTAGACCCTTGGACAGAAGATTGACAAAGTTTTGAGTTGCTTGACTTTCCAACTTCGCCTTCCCTACCTTCAAAATACAGTTTTTGTGGGAAATCCTTATACAATAATTTATTTTCCATGTTTTATTTTAGAAAATCAGTTTAAAAAAACATGTTTTAAGGATATTTTACTTACTTTTTTGAAAAACTAGTCTGAAGAATGGTAATTGTTTTATGAAGTCCATTTTTGGTTGGTATTTTCTCATGCCTTTTAAAAAATCGATTCTGGTGAAGCAATATCGGAAAATTTACAGACCCTCACCCCACATGGAATGTAATGTGACATAGACTCCCCTTAGATCTGAGCGCTCCTAAGCTATCAAAGGTGTGTACATCACATGGTCTTTCATCCTGCTAGAGGGCTGTTCCTGTTTGTTTTGAATAATGATATTGACTTGGAGATTTAAAGTTTCTAAAACTAGCAACCAGAACGACTTAGTAGTTTTTTAAAGATCAGTCTTGCGATTGGTCAACGCCTAGGTTATGGAAAGCAGAAAATAAACCAAATAATGCCTTTGTGTACTGCCTACTTGACGTCAATCCACATTTTTAAGCTTTGTATTCAGTCTATGACTATTTCAATGCATCATGCATTCATTTAATGCTTCAATTAATTAGATGGAGAAAAATAAAGCTATTGCTTCTTGGGTATAACAATCACAAAAGCAATGCTGAACACATAACTGGACCACAACCTATCTTTGTCATGGTAAAGAAACAAATCTGCGAGGTGGGAGCCTGGGATAAAACAAAAACAAAAAAAATAGTAATGTAAAGAGACTAGGCTACAGAGTCAGTGGCAGTAGGCATTGGCAAAGATAAGGGGTCAGAGTTCTATGCTGCAAGCACACAGAATAGCAGTGTGAGACCCATGGAGTAGTGTGAGACACATGGAAAGGAGAAGGACTGTGAGAGGTTGGGTGATGAAACCTGGTGGCTGAAAGCGACGGTCAGAAGCTGGCTTTATCCTTTTTGTTAGTATTAGATCTGTTTGAGAACACGCTGTCGAGCAGTGCTAAAAGTCAAAGGCCTCGAATGAAGTCTGACTGGGTATTTATAGTTAGCAATTCGAAGGAGGTCTACTCCCCCAGGCAAAGTAAGAAGAAATCTCACCAGACTGCTCCTAAAGAAAGGTTTGACCTTTGAAAATAGGTTTGTCATTCTATGCTGTGCTTTCTTGATAGTAGAGATTGATGGGGATGGGGGCTGTATGAATGCACTTATGCAGCCGTGTCGTGTAGTTCCTATATAACCTATACAGGATCTGCACGTTTGGATAACATAAACTGTGGGATTGGTAGCGGACTGATTCTGTGCATCCCCACCGGATACGTTAGCCTGTCTGTCTCAGCTAGCTCACAGTGCCACTAGACTAGAGTCTCCTCTTATCGGGGAGCGAATAGATTCTGGCAACCATCGAACATGACAACCCTGATCCCCCAGAATCGTGGAAACAATATACTACCTTTCGTTCAGTCACTCGTGCTCACATAGTTTGTCTCAGAGATACACAGAATAAACAGGCTGGGCGTTTCAATAAGAATTTATTGAACAGTTGTTATTCTAGTGTAGAATAGATGAGCTGCAACAACCATTAGACAGTAGTATAGATTTATGATTAGCAGTATCAAACCATTGATATGTTACTAACTCCCAAGTTGAGGTGGTAACTGATTCCCCTTTAGGGATCAGTGATTGAGCCTCAGGGGAAGTAGGCAGTTATCCATAAACCTTTTTTTCTTTCTAAAGCAGTCCGAGCTCCTTTAAGGAACTTGGGCTACTTTAAAAAAAGGTTTTCCGTTTTGAAAGGCAGTCATAGAACCTGCTGCAAGAGACAGCAGACCACCATCCCTGTGACTGTAGCCAATTACTGGGGGTCACAAATTCCTACCTGACATTCAGAAAACCAGATTGTCTTTACAAAGAGTTGATTCACAATTTGCAGCCACTTTTTAGGTCTCGCCTTGCTATCACGTAAGTGATCGCAAAGCGAGACTATTGAAAGCGGCTTTGAAAAGTGCTCCCAAAAAGTGGATTGCATGGCTAGCACGCGCACAATCACGCGCATCGTGCCGCCATGCAATCCGCCTTTTGGTAGCACTTCAAAGGGTCCGCTCCCCCGCCCCCAGCGCGCGCGCCAAGCTCCGCCGGGCTTGTTTTCTTTTCACAGCAGTGGCCCGCTTTTTTAAAGCACCGTGGGCACGCAGCCCCTGATTAGCAACAATGGCAGTCGCAGATTTATTTTCCTACAGCCATCGCCTGCTTTTATAAAGTGCTGTGGGTATTTATTATTATTTTTTTCTAAACGGCGGCTGCAGTGCTTTTATAAAAGTGGGCGCCGGCTGTGAGGAAAACAAATACGTCCGCCATTGTTTGTATTGTGCCTGTGCCTCTTTTTTTTTTTTACTTGCGGCTCTCCTAAATAGTTTTTTGGTCATGTGACTCAGGCTTCACCTGTAAATTGTGGACCTGGCTGTGTGTTCTTCCGGTGAGTTGCAATAGAGGTTGCGCATTGCTTAAGTGAAAAACTAAAAATAAACCAAAGTTGAGTGAATTTGATTCCAGCAAGGCAGAGCGAGTCAGGGTTTTATGCAGTACGGACTCAGGAGGGGTATCGCTAGTTAGCAAGCTGACGCTGATGCTCTGTACTGGGCAGCTCACACTCGCCTTCTACTCTTTAATGTCAGGCACTCGCCTTGTGCTCTGTAATGTCGGGTTCAAAAGCAGGCTCTAGTTTTCCGGATGAGATAGCTAGTTTTTGCTGCAGGCAAAAATGAGATCGCAGTGCAGAAATGTTTACAAGAAAGGAGACAGATTAATAAAGCTCAGTGCGAAAAAACATGCAAATATAATCTGAGCTAAATTGTAGTTTTGCTTTTGTATGGCCACAGTTCCAATTTCCTGATGGTCCCTCCTCTTTTCTTGACTAAATGACTGAAGATGTGCCCAGACAACCATCGTGTGTAAGAACTGACTGACCTCTGCTCGCTCGTGATTTAAGGCATGTTACGCGTTCGACTAAATTGACTTGTACATTCCATAGAATGACACCAGAGAAATATGCGTTACGTGAATTAGTGTAGCACAGGTGAAAGGGTATTTTGTTGTGACAAGGCTTTCCATTTCCTTAAACACAGGTTATGTCAAGCTGGCTAGAAATGTAATGGAGCATAAAATTGCAAAAAAACAAGGTTAAAGGATCATTTAGGTTTTCAGAGCAGGAAGCACTCACTGTGGGCAAGAAACTCTCATGGCACGTACACGACGGGCAAGCTGCCGAATAACCTTAAACCCAAATGCAGATAAAGGATTTAAATGTACCCTGTCAAAGGACAGTCAGGGAGGTGTTTTACTAGTTGTTCCATTATTCATATTTCATATTCAAATTATAATTGTCCTACCGCACATTCCTACCCTTTTGAGATAAACTAGCAAGGAATGTCTTTGAAAACAACCAATAACCAATTACAATGTAGCGTTATAACATGACTCCACGTCATCAGGGACATTAAAGTATTCCCTTCAAATGTCGTTTTTTTCTGGCGTGTTGGTCCTATTTGTTTGTGAATTTGTCCAAAACTACAAATCTCAGAATGCATTTTTATGTCATAGGAAAGCCTAGCTAGGTCTGTCCTTGATGACATAGGGTCATCCAGTATCCTTATTTCAATGTAACTTTAGGGCAGGAGCATAAAAACAGTACTTCATTTTCCATATGTTGTCCTAGAAACTGTGATTCCTGCTCAAAATCCCTTAGGGTAGAGGATGTGGTGTAAGGGCCAGAGCTGCCGACTTTGTAATTGGGGAACTAGGGGCCCGATTCACAGAACTAACTTAAGACAAAATCCTAAACTTACTACCATTTACTCATTTTGGTATTCACCTTAGGCACTTACTCATTTTGGTATTCACAGAAGGCACTTACTCATTGATGAGTAAGTTCCTTGTGTGAATACCAAAATTGTAGTAAGTTTAGGATTTTGTCTTAAATTAGTTCTGTGAATCAGGCCCTAGGTTCCAGTCTCAGAATGAGCTTAACATCCTGTGATTCTGGGAAAATTACTTAATCTCTTTGTGCCTAAAACAACAAAACAAGCATTTGTAATGCAATTGGTCTCACATTTACGCGAGTTTCAGCTATTGGCATTGTAAATGACAATGCCTTTTATTTATGTTTTGGTTTTTAAAACATAAATAAAAGGCATTGTCATTTATAATGCTAATAGCTTAAACACTCGCAAATGTGAGACCTATTGCATTGCAAATGCTTGTACTCTTATGTGGGTGATTTTTAACTGTGTGATGCACAGTGTGTTGGTGGCCCACTCATACTTACACATAGGGCATCTTGGCAGGTCACATTGGTGCGGTTAGCGCTACAGCTATTTTGTTCTGCTCATGGCCACTATTTAAGAGCGGCTATGGTGTGGATGATCAGCGGACACACGCAGCGGGCGTACCACTGGTGCACCAAAGGCAAGCCCATCTGTCCTGTGCCCGAAGGGGCCCTGGGGAGAGGAATCCCAGCCCTTTTTACTCAAGCAAAATGGTATTTTTCAGTAAGCCAGCTCAAGGCGATTCGCCCTGCTGTCCCGGAGGTCTGTTTCTTCTCCTTAGAACCCTTAGTTGAGTACTTAATATGTCATGACCTTCAATGCAAGTTAAAGGGTCTCCTAGTTTTTTCACTGAACCCTGCTCTTAGCTGCTCTTATATTTTACTTTGGCGTGTATGAAAAATAAAGATGTTTACGTAGTAACCACAACGACGCATGGGCCACCCCGCTCACACTACCGACAGACACGACGTAAGACCTGTGAAGAATGTCACGTTCTCTCAATGAGTGAGATGCGAGTTACTGATAATCACCCTTGTTCACGCAATTATAACAAATTACCCCATCGTGTATGAAAACAGAAGAGCAGAGGAAGAGGAGACTGCAAAAATACAAGTTTAAAGCTTTGAAACCTCATTCTAGAGTAGGGGCAGGGCTTTAAGTGGGCCGGGCCTCACCGGTGCTGAGCACCGGCAGTTTTTAGGTCTCTCTGAGTCAGAGCGCATGCGCTGCTCGGAGAGACATTAGTAGGTGAGTTTTCAAAGTGCTGCTGGCTGGCGACAAGCTTGCGTTCACGCGAGCGTGCATGCGCAAACCGCCAGCCTTCAGCGCCATCTGTCTTTCCTCTTGCTTGCTCCCTGCCTCCGCCCCTCTTTGCGCTTCCCTTCTCCTGTTTGCCGTGCCTGCTCAGACAGAAGATGTGCACGCGCACGGCGTCTCTTTCTCACGGCTTACAGCTTATTAGTTGCATCAAAGCTGCACCTTTATTTTTTTTAGGTCTCGCCTGACCCAGTGTAGTCTGGCAAGACTTTTTGTAAGGGCTTCAAAAAATGCTACCACCGGCTACACCTTGCAGTGCATGTGCGCGGGTGCGCGCTTATAAGCAGAGGCGCCATATGGCATTCCTCATGCTCATTAAGCGCATCGCTCGCCGCACTTGATCGCGATCACTTTCACATTCGCCACGCGACGGCTGAACGTGCATCACTCCCTTTATACTCTCCCCTGTTTTTTTTCTTTTTCAACCAGCACTTGTACAAGTGCCAGCATGTCTGGAAGAAGCATACAGTGAACTGAAACTGTGCTTATTAACTAGTTAACAATTCGTTGCCAATAAAACACATTTGCTCGGGCGCACTGTGAAGATGATGGCAAATGCCCAGATCTCAAGTTTTTATGGAATTACAAACTGTACTGGTGTATTCCAAGTGTATGTGTCATTTTACTTACCACTTGGTTTGCCTTGGATATTTGTACGCAACATTTTTTGTTCACACGAGTTTCACTTTTACAGGGACGTTTATACACAGAAGCATAATTCTTTGGCAACGATTCGAGCTTGTGCTTGGGGTGACCCTGTTGCTTAACGCGCATTTGTGCAGTTTTTATCTATTTTTTCCAGACATTTCCCTCAATAAGGCATTTTCTGTTTTTAATACGCACGTTGTATTCCCGCATTACTGCTAGGTTTCTGTTTGCTACGGGCGTGTTTGGGCATTTGCAATGCAAACACGAACTTGTTCGGAAGGTTCTTCCCCTGAATATTAATTTCACACAACATTGAAGAGCCACACAAACACCGTCTCACTCCTGCTGTCTCTCGACTGGTCCATGCTGGGCTACGAACGGTCTATTGTAAGGCCCAACGCCGCAATCAAGCTTCACTCTTGCCTCGTCCATCATGAATTACTAATCGGGCTATTAAACTCCTCTGGCGCCTTCCCGTGGCCGACGTGTGTGCCCGGTGGCTTCCCTTGCCCCCCTGCAGTCACCTGTCTTTAATGCTCTGGAGACCTCCGATTTAAAACACTTCTATTGTTGATTTCTTTCCCAGTAACAGACTAGTCTTCCAATCTAGCATTTACCTCGTTGACTAACACATTCCTGAGTTATCAGTGCTTTGCACAAGGAAGTGCTTCTCTAAAATGCATTATAGTGGCCCCCGTGGCACTTGTCTTTACCAATTTTATTGCACCTATTTGTTTCTCTGAGGCACTTTGACCCTTCTTGCACATTCAGCTGCTGTGATCTCAAAGTCCTTCTGACAAACCTATATCAAGCAGCTGGTGGCAAAACCCGTGCCATCACCTCAGCTTGTAAAATATGGTGACGTGCCCTTTTACATGAAGATGTGTTTGGAATCAAACTGCGGCTGGTGGGAGTTTCATGCCACGTTCACCTGCTGTGCTTAGTGGGTAGATTATTTTTTGTTGGAGGGAGTTTTTCTGGAGATTAAATAGTTGGCACTTCAGCACAACACAGGGAAAACAAGCATTGGCATAGCCAATAGGTCTCGCCTTTGGGACCTTATAAGTGTTTAGCCATGCAACAGTTGTTGTTGCACCAAGGCTATTGTGCTGCATAACTAAATACTTACAAACTCCCAAAAGCGAGACCTATTGGCTATGCCAATGCTTGTTGTAATGCAGTCTTCTTACATTAGGCCCTCAGTGTCTCTTGAATGTTGTATGCATTTGTGCTAGATTGTAAGTTTCTCGAGGTTCCGAGTTTGGAAATATTTAAGGCCAGTTCTGATTTCTTTGTGGCCTCGTACTTGCAGCTTATTGGTGTCAATTGTTTGCCTGAATGGTTTATCATTAAGTAAATGTCTTGGTGTGGCTGTTGTAGTGACAAACACCTCAGGGGAGTAATTTATTTGCTTCTGCGGCAAGTGCTCCCACAACTATTTAACAGATGATCTTCTTAAGCTTTAATTGTCATGATGCTGTTGTAGCGGATTGTACATTTTTATAATTTGTTTATTTTTATTTGTAAACCTGACGCTTCCAGTCAATAGCTGTTCGTGCTGAGATTGTACTGTTGTTATGATCCTTTGACGTAAATAAGCTATTTGTACTGGCTAAGAAAGTAGATCTTTGCAGGGATACACAGTGGGTGGAAGTGCTTTTGAAGACAGAGTCAGAACTTTCATGGAGAGGTTGGTGAAAAAGTCCATGGAACCAGTGGCTCATTTGTAAAGAAAATAAGTGCCAGGCTCTCGTCAGGAGACAGCTTGCAACAGTCCATTTCTCTTGTTAGCGCCGCCTACATCATAACCAACTACTATGCAATGAAAGTTGAGAGAGGTTGCAGCCTCATGGCCAGAGCAGCCGACTTTGCAGCTGGGGAAGCAGGTTCGATCCTTGGTGTCGGCTCAACATACTGTGATTCTGGGCAAAACACTAAATCTCCCCATGCCTACCATAAATGAATGTGTCCTTAACTGGTGCTAATGAAAAGCACCAGTGTGGATGATTACGTGCCGGTGCTAAGCACCGGAAACCACCAGCTCAAATAAAGCACTGCCTAGAACTGCTAAACCTCTTCAACAACCGTCGAGCATGTTGTGAAAGTGTGATGGTTATACAACAGGAGGGAAACAATCATTGTTGTCTTTTCACAAAAATCATAAGATAGCATGTCAGATGTTTTCAGCGGGTAAGGCTGTAACGACACAAAGACTATTGCTTTCTCCAACACAACTCTATTTCCTTAAGTCACCACTACATGTTCATCTGCTTCTGGTGCTTGTCCCCCCATGGTGCCGCCATGGTCCTAGCTCTGGGTGTGATGACCTCTTCTCACTTCCTGTCCATCTCTACAGGAGAATGTGGAGTGAGGGCTGGGAGAGGGGGTGGATTCTGCACTTCAGAGCCCTGGGGGCTATTGCACTTATATAGTGCTACTACCCCTAACTAGGCGTCAAAGCGCTCTTTCAGCGAGTAGCACGCTACTCCGGTACCCAAAAAGGATTATTGGTGAATTAGTATAGGAAGATATTAAATACTACAATAACAACACATGCACAACATCTCCTGTCACTTTAGGGAAAGCCTTTGTCTTACAACTAAATTGTGGTTGTGTTTGATCGTGCAGACACTGAGATCTTGTGAGTCTGTCTGTGCCAGAGAGGGGTGAGGCTTCTGATAAGCAAGCCTGTATATAAATTTAGAATGGCATCAAGACAGTTTTGGACAGGGGTCTGCCGTTCTTCTATTCTTACTTGAGTCTACAAATGCAGATTTTCCCCTTAGGCACCTGCAGTATCTAGCAGAGCATACCTTACCACTTGCTATTTTGATCTGTTTTTCATTTCTTTGTTTTTTATAATTTATTTTTAAATGATGAACTCCATTACACAGATGCCAACCACATGCAATTCATTCTTAGCCCTACCAATAGTGCCATGGCCACCCTCCCTGACATCTCCTTTACTAGTTTCTTAAAATGTAGTGTTTATTGTCAAGACTATAAGTCTAAAATGATTATGCCCTCAAGGTTGCAGTATCCGTTTCACAACATTCCACGTGGAAGTGTCATCACATAATCTTCGATTGGGATTACATAACAAGAAGTGGCAGCATACAGTCTTGGCCTATGAGGACATTTCATGAAGCAGATAAAATACAGTAACTATGAAAGTGATACATAAGGAGAAAAGTGGCAGTGATAGTAATTACAAAAGGTGCATTTGGGTTGCAGTTGAATACTTTGTTGTCCTTGAATGAGCCCCATTCCATCGGTCCTTGTGAAGCAGAATGCATGATCATCTGTTCTTGTTGGATGTTGCTGGTGGCAGCAGTTGTTCTCACAAGTACTCCTATCGCTGCTCCTGTAGGGGTCGAGACATAAAAGATGTCTCATCTAAAAGATGAGGTTGTCTGGAGACCAGGAGCTGCAAGGAAAATATAAGAAAAAAGGGGAAACGCTAGGCTTTACACGGTGCTTAATTTGTAAAAATAATATAAGTGCCAAGGCCCTTGTCGGGAGGCAGCTGCAGCTCGCAGTGTTACAGGGATTCTGCGGAGTCACAGAACTACGCTTGGGACCATAGAACCTTAGTGGGCAGGGACTAAGTCATCCTACCACCTGAGTACCCATGAGCCCGGCACCGACTAGCTTATAGTGTCTCTCTTGTCCTCCTACACACTCACAGAGGCACAAGTGATTAGACACCCCAGAACACAACACTCCTGACCCTCTCAGGAATTGTGGTTGCAGGACACAACCTTTCGCTCTCACAATCGTACTAGTCCACAATAAGATCTGACAGAGATAAGAGAAAAGGTTAAAATGTTTAACTATCGTGCTCTACTATGCAGTATACGTGCCACAATATGTAAGAAGATACCTAACACAAATACGGTCAGCATAGTAAGTAGTCCATAAATCATAAAGGGAGCTGTCATTATATAAGAATGGTTAGCCTAACCTCCCTCCCCTTCTACAGAAACAAAATGTCTCTATATCAGAAGATCTCTGGGTGTTAGCAGCATACCCTGTACCTTAGCATGCACGGATTGAAGTTCTACATCTCAGGTGCTATCACAATCTCTACCCTGGAAAGATCCCTCTCCAAGTGTGCATACCTATATGGCAGAAGCAAGTGTTCCCAAACAACAGCTGCATTTGTGTGTTTTGTCTAGGCGCTGAGGCCTGACCAGAACAAAATAACAAGGGGCATTGTTGTTCGATCTTGTCTACGATGTGCAGGATAAATCCCAGTACAGAAAAAAACGCAAAAACAATGGCAGGTTCTGTGTGAAAGTACAGTGTGGCAGATAGCAAAATACTCAAACAGCTAGCAGTTGTCAGAAGTGCTGATGTTGACAATAAATTGCCAGTGCTGAGCACCGGAAACCATCTACACACCCTGACCTTGAACGGCTTCCCCTTATCCATCAGCATCCCCCCTATATTTCTTCAGTTTAGCAAAGAGCTGAAGATATCTTTTAAAGGAACACAACAAGAAGTCCACCTTCCCTCCAGGCCAAGCACTCCACTCCTAGAGTCACTCTGATTGCCTCTCTGCCCTTGACCCTGTTCTGCTCTTCGCTGCCGTTCGGCATCACAACGATGGCCCATGGCAAGCCGCCTCTAAGACATCGAGGGAAATTGATTTAGAGTCCCTAAAATATGGGATCTGTGTGGATGCTGTTTTCTGAAGAAATAACCCTAATCAGGTCATTGGTAGGGATGATTGAAATTTAAATTGAACTTGAAAGGTTGACAAACACACTTTGAGAAGGTATTAAAGTTTGTTAACATTACTTACATTTATTTGATGGTGAACCTTCCAGCCCACAAAAATTCAGGAAAGAATTTTCCTGGAAAAAACGTTTTTCTACTTAGTTCTACCACTAGAAGAGCGCAGATTAATAAAATATGAGTGATGGCCAATTTATTGATTTTAGGAAGGAAGAGTCAGGGCCCCGTCAGACCTTGCTTTGTTAGTTTAAGTTAGGGTCATTTCAGTGATAACGTTCTTTAGTTCTAATTCAGAAATGAATGGGGTTCTTACAGAAATGTTGAGACATCTTAACTTTCCTCCAATTATTTGAAAAGGCCAAACAAGGACACATGAGCGAAGACAAAATGAATATTACAAATCAAGGTTGCAGTCGCTTGTGTTAGGAGAGTCTCCTTTGCAGGGTTTCTCAACATGTCCCACCGGGAAAAGCTTCTTGGGAAATGATGCATCATTGGACCAGCTTTTCTGGTTCGGCTTGTGAAACCTGGCAAGCGATCAGGAGTTGTTTGCCTCAAAGCGGTCTCTGCACCGCATGCCATCTGTTGGCAGGGGTGTAGCTTTGGGGGGAGGTTTACATCCCCCTAATAAATGTATTTTGTGATAAATAAATGGGTACAGGACTTCAAAAATGTTGGTTTTTCCACAAAATAATGTGCTTTCTCACTTAGTACCCCTACCTATCGGAATTCCTCTCTTTTTCTGCTGCCCTTAAGCCGCTCGTGAGCCCTGCTTGTCATATGATGTATAATGTATAATGTATTTTAACATTATGAAGCTGACACACCTCTAATCTTACCGTCCAAGTTACGCCCCTGTCTGTTGGCAGGGAATGCTGAAGACAACGACAGCAGGCTTTTCTTTCATAGGCCACCTGTCTTTATCCAGTCCAATGTCAGAGATGCAATAAATACCAATGTTATACTAGGATTTCAAATTAAAGCAAATAATGAGGTGGGACCGTATTTACGTAGTTATTTTTGCTATAATATATGTCTTAAAATACCTTAGTTTTCCCTGTGAAGAATTCATAAAGGGACTCCTGTGAGCCGTAAATGGATTTATTACCATAGATTTCTCCACCAGGAGAGTTGAGAAGTTTGCTTTAGTAAATAACATGTGATTGGTTGGCAAATAAGCTTTGCAGGGTATGCTTTGTCGTGTAAGCTTGTAAACGCACACCAACATGTAAGTATGTGAGCATACTTTAACTGAAATCCAACTGTTTCCACCCTGGAAATGGCCAGGACATTCCTCTCCCCAAGGGCTGGAGTAAGTCTCTCCGAAGATGGCAGATGGAATGGATTACCGCCACATTTGATGGAGATAATGGTGAAGAGCTTTGTCCACGGGAAAAATGTGTTCCCCCGGGAGAAAAGAAATATGCATAGAAGGATCCATTCCCCCATGTTGAAAAATCCTCGTTTTAGATTACAGCAAAGGGTGAACATAGGATACAATGAGATTTATATTTCAGCAAATGGAATATCCGTCACCGTTGGACCAACCCGTCTGCCAGGATCGTAATCAGGCCCTTGGCTATTACATGGATCAGGCCCATGTGTGGCATGGACGTGATCATGATGGTTGCATAGTTGCGGACCTCCGTCTTGGTCCTGAGATAATCCTGTCGGAACTCGAGGGGGGCGTCCCCGAGGTCCAGCGTTTGGAGGGCACGTTAACGGACTAGTCCTTGCGGTCAGGTGGACCTGGGTCCGGGGCTTTGGGACGCCACCGGACCGAAGACAGTGCAATAACGGAGCGAGCGCCTGGAACAGGCCTGCAGAAAGTGAAACCGGCGCTGCCACGAGGCTGCGGCTTTGGGTGGAGACCCCGGAGGCAGAGCGGAGATATGGCTGCTGCCCAAAATATCACAGGAGCGTGGCGGCGACGCAGACGGATCGTCTGGAGTGAGAGCACTAGTCCGGCGGGGCCCCTGCACTATGGGGAGGAGAGCAGTGGCCCGGATCAGAGCATCTGCAAGAGGGGATCGGCGGAGGCCCGTTCTCCCTGTGGGCCTACAACGGGAGCCGAGGGGACGACCGAGGCAGGCCGAGTCTTGACCTAGGACAGAGAGAGGCGGTCGTCTACAGTGACGGAGGAGTAAGGCCAAAGTACCGGAGGTGAGAGCAGCGAGCGGGATAACCGGCGATACACTGACGCAGCACGGAGGGGCCTAGTATCGATCGGCAGACAAGTCAGAGACAGAGGCAGATCGCTGGGTGCCGCATCGTGAGGACTGGCGAGGGGACTGATAAGTGAACCGGCAGGTCCAGATTGGGGCATTTGGGACAGGGCTGATTTGGGACCGCTACAGTTATGGCCTGAGACCACAGAAAGACCTTGTGAGAATGAACAGCTCGCGCACGTCCCTTGGTGTTGTGGGAGCTTGGCCACCTGCAGTGCAGAAACAAACAGTGAAGTGGAGAACTTGGGCAAGTGGATTCCTCGCGAGGCCAAGTATTGAATCGGAAGGGACGACGCAGGGAGGCGCGAGACCGCAGGTGGTGTGGCCCACACGACTTGCTAGGTACATACTACCTGCCGGGCAATCGAAGTAAGAGCTCGGGCCCTATAGGAGCCTGGATACAGGTGGAATTAGGAGGCAGTGACAGAATCCCCCGTAGGACTTTTCCCGGGGGGTTGAGGCCCTGATCACCGAGCAGGGACCTAATAAGAAGGGACGCCACAGGAGTTACGAATCAGGGTTGCCTGTTCCCTGAGAGAGTGTCTGGGCTGAGTCTCACTGGAGCAAAATGGGGCAGCTGAAAACTAAAACAGGCAATACCCGGCCCAACACCTGGGAATCATCCCCACAGCATAGTGGGCAAGACACTGGGGACACAACCAACAAAGATCTCTCGTTGCACCTCCACTTGCACAAGATCCTGGAGGCTGTCTCCGACACCAAAACAGCTTTACAGCAGGATATAGGGGTGGTGTCGGTGGGTCTGGGTCTGCTGCAGGCGGAACACCATAAGCTGGCAGATAGGGTCACGGAGGTCGAAAACTCCCTCACAGAACTAGTGTCGGGGTAGAAACAAGGATCATCGCGGCTAGATGATCTTACGGCCGGAGAGACGGAGCTTGAACGGAGGGCAGAAGCTGCTGAAGGGAGAAATCGGCGCAACAATGTCTGGGTGGTGGGGATCCCGGAAACCACGGAAGGGACGGACATACTGACATTCCTGGAAACAGGGTTTAAGGAGACGATGCCAGCTGGCACACTATCTCAATTCTTTGCCCTGGAGAGGGCTCACAGAGTCCCTGGTCGACCCCCGGCTACAGGGAGGCCTCCACGCCCCAGTGGTAGCCAAGCTTCTGCATTATAGGGACAGGGATGCCATATTGCAGCAGTCCAGATCTCACGGCTCCTACACGATGGGAAAAAGTAAAGTGTCAATGTACCCGTACTTTACCACCAAAGTCCAGGCGAAGACAGTCTCCTTCATATCGGCCAAGAAAGCTCTTTGAGAGGCGAAGCTCCGGATTGTGTTAGATGGTACCACACATTTCTGCGACACCCCAGAAGAAGCCTGGATATGGCTGGAAGCCTATGGAAAGGGCGCGCCCCTGCCCAGACCACGGTCGGGTTTGAAGGGGGAGAAACGTAGCACTAGCATTGCAGAGGCCCACTGTTTCCCAAACACAGCAAGATTGAGAGGCTGCACTGAAGGCAGTGGCACGGCAAAGGTCGCCCAGAGGCCAAGACCAGAACAAAGACACATCTTCGGATCAAGTGAGCTGTCCGTCTAATTCAGAGGAAAATTCGGAGAATGATATGGAGCTGCCGAAATTGACCCCATGATCAGGGGATCACAGTTAACCATCATACCACTAAATGGTGACGCCTTGTTTATATGGATGTTTCTGGTACCTGGGGTGTTATAGTTCATATCGGTACCCTGACATAGGTTTAGAGAACATCGTACTCTTTCCCTACATCATCTCCTCTTGATTTCATATGAACGAGCCTTATAAGGACAGAATGCCTTCTAGGGACTGAACGCCTTATAAGGACTGACACCTTTTAAGGACTAAACCTTTCACCTAGTTTCATGAGGAGGGTGGGTTGCCCGATCAATATTGCTAAGACGTCATCCTTAGCACATATGAATAATTTATGAATACACTCTCCAAGGGGGCATACTTCACCTCTCCTATCTACGCACAAAGGTTTAATCTCCCAACGACATCCTCATACTGAACAATGAGTAACACACGTACATAGACTGTATAAATACAGCATCTCTTGCTATCAGTAGCAGGAGGGAACCGAGACTTCAAGGCCGACACACTGACCAGAGATGCTGCGGCTCCGGCATGCCATCGCTCCAGCTGACAGTGGTCTAACCATCCCATGCGCGGTGTCCAACTCAAGTCCAGGACGAAGTCCCACACTCTCACTATTCAGGTATGGGGGTTCGACTAAATCCTAGTGGGATTATTGGCTCTTAGATTCTAGACTAGTAGACTATAAGGCTCTTAGGCTTATTAGCTCTTAAGCACCTACTCACATGCTAGGTACACTCGGGTACATCTAGACAGGCGTCTTAGGAGTACGCACTTTATTTTATAAAGGCATTTTATATTCATGTATAGGTTCATGACTATTGAAAAATGGTAGAGCTGTACTATTCCTTTTTATTTACTGTACTGCTGATACTATATTTCTGCAAATTTATTATATTTGTAGCAGCATATATATTTTACATGAGAAGAACAACGGTGCAATAAATTCTTATTGTTAACACGCTCAACTGTTTCTTCTGTGTATCTCTCTGAGAGCAAAACAAGCAAGCACGAGTGACTGGGTGAAAAGTAGTATATTGTTTCCACGCGTCTGAGGTTATTATGTTCTAAAAATTGCACAAACTAATCTCTCCGAGAACGGGAGATTATAGTAGCACTGCGAGCTAGCTAATGCGAAAACATAGGCTGACATATTCGGTGGGGGTGTACAGACTCACTTTGCCACCAATCCCATAGTATATGTTATCCGTAAACAGCGTAGGTCCTGCATGAAAGGGTACTATTGGAACTACACTACAGGGGAGGGGAGGGGGATGCCCTTCAGCACCACAGATGGGACAAGACAGTAGTTCCGCCATTGCTTATGGTTACTGACCTTTCATTCCACCCCACCACCAGAGGATACCGCCCCTGGAGTTGGAGGCGGTGTTCTGACTAACAAGATGTTTCTTTTCAGGTTACGGCAGCTGACCGTTGTCCGGTCGCTCACAGGATGGGGGGTTTACAGTTGTGTTTGTTGTGCTACACTGTGGGGTCCACTGCTGATGTGGGAGTGCTGGGGGAGGTGGGTGGGGCACGATGACCGATCTAGGAGATGGCCAATGACTGTCATCTAGCTGAGGAGTTTAAGCTCCCTACATGGAATATCCGGGGCATGGGTCTCCTTCTAAGCGTTATACTATCCTTAATTACATAGAGCGCAGAAGTGCTCATGTAGTGATGCTGCAGGAGACCTACCTCACAGATAGGGAGGTTGGGCGGCTCAGGTGTAGATGGCGGAGGCAATTGTTCGCAACCGTGTTCTCAATATATGCAAGGGCGGCCCTTGTGTGGGTTAGACCAAGGGTTCCGTTTCAAGCCTCCCACATAATAATTGACTCGAAAGGGAGGTTTGTGCTAGTGAAGGGCAAAGAAGTGACGCTGGGGAGTGTGTATGCGCCGAAACATGACCAAGTCCCTTTCCTGACTCAGTTGTCTAAACCTCTGTCGGGGGTGTTAGCGAGTGACCTGATTCTATGGGGTGAGTTTAATTGCATCTGTGATTTGACATGGGATAGATCTACTCCTCCACTGGGGGTACAACAGTGACCGCGACGGCTAAGGGCCTGCGGGAATGGATCAAGGGATGGGAGTTGCTAGATATTTGACGAATACAGAACACTCACCTGAGAGATTACTTCTACTGCTCTCTGTATGATCTACACACAAGATTAGACATGTTCCTTTGTTCAGATAAATTAGCCCTGATGCTAGTGAAGGAGGAATACTTAGGGGGAGCTATACCAGACCATAACCCCCTATTATTACGATTCGCACCTATCCCTGAAAACGCCCCCATTCCACTGTGGTGTTTGGACCCCAATCTACTAGAGGATTACTGATTTAGACAGCAGCTCGCTGGGACGATTACAACTTACTTTGAGAAGAACCAGGGGACGGCTAGCTCTAACTTGATAGAGTGGGACACCATTAATGTGGCAATTAGAGGGCAGTGCATTGGACAGACGGTAGGAGCCAGGAGGGAGATCACATGGGAGCTTGAATCTTTGGAGGCCCAGATACCGTTGTTGGGTGAGGAAGTGGATGGAGGAGCGGACACTCAGAGACGCCTGACGGAGGTGAAGAGTATCCATAGTGCCATGTGGGAGAGACTGAGGATGTTGGATTACAGAACATATCAGGAGCGGCAGCATGTAGAAGGTGACAGGGCAGGGAAGCTATTGACGTGGTTGATTAAGCCAGAGGGTAGCGGAGTACCAATTACTAGTATTTGGGATCCCACTGGACAGGTGATATACTCTTCACAGGGCATTAATGACACGTTCAGGGAATACTACGAGCGGTTATATGGGAAGCCAGTGGAAATACAGAGCAACAGGATAGTAACATATCTAGAAGGGTTGAGGCTACAACAGCTAGATCAGACCGCACGGGAGACATTGGCACAGCACTTAAGCTGCTGGAAATTAGAGTTGCCATTAAAGAAGTGGCGCAAGGGAAGACTCCAGGACCGGACGGCCTCTCGGCTGAATTTTACTCCACTTTTGTTGATCTGTTGGCCCACAAACTGGAACAAATGTATGCTATAGCATGCGATGAGGAACATCTTCCAACATCGGCCAGGGAGGCGTTGGTGAGCCCCTTGCCTAAAAATAAGAAGGAGGTGGCCGATATAACCAAATTTAGTTCATTGTCGATGTTAAAACTCAACTTTAAAATACTCAGTAAAGTGCTAGCAGCCAGGCTCCTTCCCCAGATGCAGGGATTGGTCCATGTGGACCAAATGGGTTTATCCCCTCACGTTCAACATCCATTAATCTGAGGAGACTATATCATGTGTTGTTCCACCGAGATTTGGGGGAATATCCCGCTGCGATAGTAGTAGCTGTAGATCTGGAAAAGGCTTTTGATTCTTTGAGCTCGGACTTCCTGCAAGCGACGATGGGGAAGATGGGATTGGGGGATGATTGGTTGAAGTGGGTCCGCCTGCTATACGCGAGTCCCAGAGCAAGAGTACGCACGGGCAGCACGGTATCAACCCAATACCCCATATATAGAGGAACCCGGCAGGGGTGTCCCCTATCACCTCTGCTTTTTGCCCTGTCCATTGAGCCGTTGGCGGAACGATTTAGCATGAGAGTGGGAATCTTGGAGTGGTACATGAGGGGACGGAACATATAGTCTCGCTCTCAGCGGACAATATTTTGGTATATTTGCGGAATGGATCCCACCGTGTACAGGAGGTATTGCGTATATTGGAAGAGTTTGCGGAGCTATCAGGATTGTGAGTTAACAAGAAAAGAATGTGTTCATTCTCTCTAAAACCTGGACTTAACAGGCCGCTGCGCCTCATGATGGACCTGAAATGGTCCTCGGTCACTTTCAGGTACCTGGGAATCCGGGTGGACCATCGACAGAGAGACCTGTTAGAGGGGAACCTGGGTGGGGCCCTGAGGGTCTTGAGGGTGAATGTGTCTTTCTGGCGTTCACCTAAGCTGCCAGTTATGGCCAGGGTAGCATTGTCCAAGATGGTGGTGCTGCCGAGAATGTTATATTTCTTTGTTAATCTGTCGGTAGTGATCCCGAGGAGCTGGTTCAGGGCCCTGGATGCTCTGTTGAGGGACTTGGTGTGGGACGGTGACGAAATTGGGTTTCTCTTCAGACTTTAAGAATGCCCTGGACGGAGGGGGGCTGGGGGCTCCAGACCTTGAAGCATATTACCTGGCTGCGCAGCTTCAGTGGCTGGTCAGATGGTTAGATGGACGAGGGTTAGAGACATTGGCGCTGCCGGCTCACTCCGCCCGAGGAACTCTGCTCGCCAGGATGCTCAACCCCCACCTGAAGAATAAAAACATGAGTGCCTTACTCGCTGTGGCAATGGCATGTTAGGATAGGTGCAAGAAAAGGGCACCGGATACGCTGCTTTATGCACCAGACCTACCACTTACGGAAATACCTCAGATGGGCGTAGGCCCTCCCCTTACACAGTGGCAATTACAGGGCTGGGGGAGGCGGGTATCCAGTCTGTCGGAGACTACTACCAGGATGGGGTAATGCTCCCTCTAGAGGATTTTTTGGAGTACCATGATCTGCCACCAGGGCAGTTCTTGAACTATCATAGGATAAGGAGAGCGTTGGTAACCTTATGGGGGAATGGCACGGATGAACCGGTCACGCATGCGGCTCTCCAAGCGATGGTGATGTTGGGAGCTGCCGGGAATCTGGTGAAGTGGCTATATCTGGCAATCACGGAGATGTCTCGGGGACCTCTGCCCCAAATTCGGGAACGGTGGGAGGGCACCCTCGATAGGCAACTAACTGAGAAGCAATGGCAGATGGCCCTGGGTAGCCCCAAAAAAGTTTCAAGGAATACAGCCTTCAAACTAACACAGTTCAACATAATACATAGGACTTACCTTACACCGCAGCAATTGAACATAGTATATGGGAGAAACGACTAGTCATGTGCCAGGTGTGCCAGGAGAAACGCAGACTTTGACCATATGTTGTGGTTCTGTCCAGAACTCCAACAGTACTGGGCCACGGTGGTAGAAACCCTCAATAAGGTCTTGGACCGTAGTATGGAATGCTCCCCAGAGGCGTGTCTACTAGGACTCTTCCCAAGGCCCAAATCCAAATGGATGGGGCACAGGTTTGTGGATTTAGCCTTGCTCCTGGCCAAACGGAGGATAGCTCTCAGATGGAGGGCAATAAGGAGTCCGCTTAAAGCTGACTGGGAAAGCAATGTTTTCTGCAGGACCAGGGCGGAGGAAAGGGCCTTGCTACGAGAAGATAAGGTCACGAAGAGGCATAAACCGCTGGCTGAATCATGGGCAGACATACTGGGGTCATTAGATACATGTAAATTGATGGACAGGCAATTACAGACGGACACCTCAGGACCAGAATAGGGGTGGAAACACATATGGGTCCAAAATTGGTAGGCCCATTGCCAGGCTCCAGACAGAACGAGAGGACAATAGTACGCAACAAGGGCGGACAAGGCACATAGCGATGTTGGGATACAGTGGAGGATCTCGCCTGTCCATCTTCCACCAGGCCATGAAGGGGGCCTGGGCATCATTACCCGCACCCACTTCTTCCCCTTTTCCCCCCACCCCAGAACCCCCCCAGCCCATGAGACAAGATACTTAATAAGTGTTATGATTCACCATTAAAGTGATACCTCAGGCAGACAAAGGACCCCCGGTAGCTGCAGTAGCTTCATATGTTTCAGTTTGGTATCTAATGTTACACAGATACCCAAGTAAGTTTTCTTTGTTTTACATTATAATTAGGCTGTCCGGCTTTAGGTTTAAACCTAAAGTAACTGATAAAACCCAAATAAAAGAGAAATAGCCCTCACCAGTGAAAACTTATAAACACTGAAAAAACACCTGCACAACCACAAATTAAATGCCATTCAAAGAAAGGAAAAAGGAAGTGAAAGAGTCATTTCTTTTTTCTGAAGGCGACAATACGATGTAACTTTGTTATACAAGCTAGCAGTAAGAAAGACTGGGCTAACATTATTCTGCTTGAGTTATGTTGTTTAGGGATGGCACTAAAATATGGTTTCTTCTTCCTTTTGCTTTTTTCAGTTTTGTGGTCTTTGGTCTAAAGAGTCAGGGTTTAGAAGCATGTTTTAGGTCTTGTTTAATTATTTTATAAGCTGTAGAGAATCAGGAAATAGCCCAAAATCCTATTTGATATTTTGGCTGCGTTTGATTCTTTCACTGATAGGTAAAAAGGCTGGTTTCATATGAATCTTTCCTAATATGTGTGATCACATTTACCCTCGGAGAGTCGGTAAAAACCCTTAATACATCAGCCCCCAGTTTCTAGTGAGTCAGTATTGATAGTAGGTGAATTGCCAAAACCTCAGGCTTTAAACATTCAATGCAAGGTATAGTGACAAGTATATGTGAAAAGAGCGCTATCACCAAAGCATCTCGGATAGTGGTGAAAACATGACACCAGACTTTTTGAAAACATGGAACGCAGTGTCACTTGGAATGCGCTGCAAAAAAAGTTATTTCCAAGTTCAACAAAGATTGGAGTGATATTGTTCGTATTTGCAGTGATTCAGCCATTTATATGAACATTTTGTGTGATGACCTGTCAAAATTGATACATGAGCTGAAGTGCTTCCCTGTAAGAGACACTTGCCACTTGTTCGATGGTATGCTGAAAGCATCTTTACAATCATCAGAGTTAATGAGGAATGCTATTGACTTTTTAGTCCATTCTGGTTCACTGTTTTCTTATGCACAGGAACTAAAACACAAATATTTATCATTTCATGCTTTGTGTGGCATCAAAGAAAGAGTCATCCCAATTGTGTACCTTAGCTGATGGTTCTCCGTCCAAGGGGCTATGAATGATATATTATCCATGTGGCAACCATTTACAGAATTTCTGCTGAGTGATTATGCCAAAGGCAAGAAATGTGAGAATCTTTGGTCGCATATTGATAGTGATGTGAAAAAAGTACACTCTACTGCATTTTTACAGGAAAACATAACTGCTGTAGAGGACATATTAAAAAAATGTTTTGTCCAAAGACACCCTTGTCTGCTAAGTGTTCGGCATAATTGGTGTAGATGTGAAACATCTCCTGGAGAGTAGGCTGGGCAACACCTTTTGTGAATTGGGCACTGCAACATGTTCCATGTTAGAGTGCTTGCCACTTGGTAAGCAAAGCAATGTTGAAGAGCAATTCAGGAACTTTTATTTTACAATGTATGAGAAATGGCTTGCAATGATGCATAGAAATGCCCCTTCACCACAAATAGTTAATAATTATAACAGCTAGGCGTGCACTCAAGTTAAACTAGTGAACCAACTAAACTGAATGTGCTACGTTTATTCTTTCTTGGTGTGCAATGCCTGGGGTGGTTCTACCCTGCCACCTAATCAATTGAGAAATGTAAACTAGAGCAATGTGTTCTAGACAGGATATGCACAACCTGATACACTCAAATGTGAGTGTGCATTATCAATTCCTCCACAACTTGATTACTTAGCGTAACGAAAAAACAATGTAATGCATGAGCATCATACTATAGATGCAATTCCTGTGTTCAAACAATGAAACAATAAACAAAAGCAGTGCCCTTCTTCTTGATGTGCTTCTCTTTATTGGCACGTCTGATGAGGATCCAAATTCAAAGTAAATTCCAACAATCCATATAGTAGATCAAAAACAGTAAGAATGGAACTCTTTCCTCAATCCCAATGCATTTCGGGTGATACCACCACCCTTCTTCAGGGGAAATCTACAAATAAAATTTAAGTGCCGTGTTTAGAAACAAGTGCTGATGTTAAGCACCGGCAAACACCCGCAAACATTAAGCACTGACTTGAATTGAATAAAGCTCTTCATAAGCATAGGTATTCACTGGGCGGTTTACTTCAATGACTTCTAACCAAGGGATCTGAAAGGAATATTTGGATAGATGTATATTTTTTTCCAGGAAGCAAGGAGATACCCCTTCCGGTGTTTTTAATAAATGGACAAACCTCGTTCCACTTCCCCTTGTAAAGCGCTACATTAATTGTTTACAAATGTGGTAGCTCTGGAAGTTGTTGTATCAGATTAGCATAAATAGCTTTCAATCAGGGGTTGCCAAATACACCTACAGATTTCAAAAGAAAAAACACACATTTTTCTCGTTGCCTGCTTGACGTCTGTAGGAAAGTACCCCTTTTTGCATGGTTACCCCCCACTTTTTGCCTGACACATGATGCGCTTTGACTTGGTGTTCTCTGGGTCCCTGCCAATCAGGTTCCAAGGGCCTGTCTTCTTTCCCAAATCTGTACCTTTTACCCCCAATTGGCACATCTCTGACTACATGAAAGCCCCTTGTAAAAGGTACGATGTGTCCTAAAGAACACTGTGACCAGGAAAAGGCCTCTAAGGGCTGCATCACCTATAGTGGCACCCTAGGGGCCCTGTGCCTTAACACCTTCACACTTCCATTGCAGGCTGCGTGTTTTGGAGAAGAGTCGACATGGCATTCATCCCTGTGTGCCATGCCTGCATTCCACTGCCTGTGGCATAGGTAAGCCACCCCTTGAGCAGGGTGCACTAGACCACAGGCGAGGGTACAGTTTCATGAGCACTGTACCCCTAGTGTCTAATTCCATTCTTAGACCTTGTAAGTGCAGTAAAGCCATAAAGAGTATATGGTCTGGGAGTTAGTCATTATGAACCCCACAGCTCCATAATGGCTTTACTGAAAACTGGGAGGTTTGTTAGTAACTTCTCAGCACATTAAACCCACACTGATGCCAGTGAGGGATTTAATGTAAAATGCACATAGAGTGCATCTTAGAGATGCTCCTGAAAAACGACCAGCCCTGGTGTGGTTGCTGAATGGCTGCCCGCCATTTGCCTCCAACAGACAGGTTTTGGACCCATGGGTAGAGAGCCTCCGCCTTATGGGTCCAGAAACAAAGCCCATCCTGGGCAGAGGTGTCATGCTTCCTCCCCCAGGATGGGCTGGGTCCAGGAGAGGGGAAGCTTCAAAGGCCTGCTGCATTTGTAAGCTGTCCCTGCCTTTCGCTGCCCCTAGTTACTGGCTCCCACTGGTTCTGACCACTACTTCGGGGGAGGGGGGGGGGAAATCAAGGGGAAAACCGAGCTAGGAGGAGAGGTGTGCCCACCTTTGCCAACCCCACCTCTAAGGTGGGGGAGGCGAGATGAAGCACACCTCTCAGTTCCCTCCATCTTGGAGATGAAGGGACCCAACCAATTAGGAAGAGGCTCATGCCCCCCTCCCACTGGAGGGAGGCATAATAGGGGGTGTACTCATCCCAAGGAAGGGACCCATTGGTCCTGCACACCCATGTAACACCCCTATAGTATTTCAGGGTGACTCTTAACCTTGCCGCCTCCGATTAGAGGAACAAAGAAGATGGACCGAAGAGCCGTGCTGACGAAGAGGAGGACACCAACTGCTTTGGCCCCAGCCCTGCCGGCCTGTCCTGACTATGACGTCCCTACAGCGGAAACCCTGGCATGTCCAGCAGCCAGCAGTCCCCCAGAGCCCAGAGAACCTGCCCTGCACTCACCTTACAGACTCTGTCTCTCTTGAGCACCCGCTTTGCTCAACAAAGACTCACCCACAGGATCCAGATACAAGCGGCTCTGCGATTTTGCACCGCTCTGTACCCGACTCTTATTGCCCGAGTTCGAGTGGCCCAACACCAAGATGAGGTCTACTCAGCGATCCTGACCTGCAATCTGGTGATCCCTGACCTGCCCCAAGCCTCAAGACAACGCTTGGAGCCTCAACCTGAAGGGTCCCAATTTCGCTGGTGGTGCAATTTGAGTGCCATGTGAACCTTTGACGAACCTCGGCTCTAACCCCCAAAAACTATTCTTGCAGGTCATTTACTTGCCTGCAAACCGTTAACCTTCTTTTCCCCATAGAAACCAATGTTGTGATATTTTGTTCCAAAAATGCTGTCCAGCTAACGTTTGTATGAGATAAAAGTAACTATATTGCAAACCTTAAAACATCTTGCATACCTTGGTATTGTAGGATCCACAGTGTGATATACAGGCATGTCACCCCGAGTAGTTGATGCAATCCAAAATTAAAGCAGAAGTAATCAAAACTAAAAACAGTTTCAACTGTTTTTCAAACATATACATACCTTTAACGATTGCAAATCCATTCCCAATTGCATCAGCCTGTAAAGTTTTACAATTGCAAGAACATTTGCCCACCTGTACCAAGTCCTGCTTGGTTCTATAAATAAACCATAAGTATACCTTTTATATACTTGCCCAATTGGTCTGGATTCTATCTCTGAGTGTGTGTAATCAGTTCTTGATTGAGCGAATACAATATATGCTTAACATACCCTCCCGATGAGCCTAACTGCTCGCCCACACTATCACAAAGAGAGCTGTTAGTTCTTTTCTAATATCATCTCTGCGAACTCCCTGGACTCTGTGCACAAAATACTTTACTTTGGTATAGTATATACAGAGCCAGCTTCCTACAACGTCACCTCAACTACAACAAAGTAAACGGACCATTCGTGTTTCAAAAACATGTTCAACCACTTAGGTACAGTGATAATAGACATTCAACTACTAGACTGACTACCAGTCTGTTGCGGGGCTGTAGGAGTAGGACGGAGGTCAGGTCTGCTTAGGTAAGGTTTTATTTTTCTAAATACACGTTTGTGTTGGCTTGTCAGTCTTTCTGTGGCGAAGGTGGCGGGATCCGTCGTGCCCGGGGCGCTTTTGCTTCTTCCCAGGGTGTTCAGTTCTGCCTCCCGGGGTCCGGTTCATTGTTGCAGTGGCCTTTCCGTGACGATGGTACGTGAAAGAAAAAGGAAAGACGTGTCAGGAATCTGTGCCGTGTTATTCTGTAAAGGGACCAGGAAGTGAAGGGGCACCACACACTCTTGTGAGCATAAAATCAACAAAACTAAAGGAGAAAGGATGAAAATTGCTCGGGTTCGAGGGAGCAGGCAGGGACGACCGCGAGGGTCCTACAACTCCCGTTTAGCTGTTCGGGCTGTCCCTCCTCCCGACTCACCCCGAGAACTTCTCCCGTACCTGAGCAAGCCACGCTCCTCCTGGAGCGTGGCTCGGTGAAGCGTGGGGACATTGGCCTCCTGGCTCAGCTCGGGTCCTGATGGTCTCGTCCCTCGGTCCACGCTACCGTCTTTACCTTCTCCTCTTCTCACCACGAACACTCCTTCCCTCGGGTCTTCCTCCTATGCTCCGGTGTCGACGCGTACCCACTTCTTGGGTTCCCTGGTCCTTATCGCTGTGAACGCGTTGACGTCACGCGAGGGCGGGGTCTCGTCGTCCTGGAAGGTCCAGTTGAAGGAGCCGGCGTGCTCTTCCTCGGTCTGTCTCGATAAAGTGGAGTTGTGAGACCTCCAGTCGTCCTGCTGAGGGGAGATGAGAGGGGGAGAGAGTGGCGTTGCAGTCCACCAGTCTGGATTGTTTTCATGTCCCTTGCTCACCGGTCCTGCCCCGTCACACAGTCATACCAGATGCTGCTCATTCAAACTAGATTACCTCTTTTTCCATTCATAGTCAATGGATTTCCCTCCAGGGACATCGCTCAAGCATGCCAACCCTGGGCGTGCCTAGACCACGTCTACTTGTGGACAAAGGAAAGTTTTGTTTGAATGGATTAAAAACTGAACTCCTGACTATTGGCGAGGTCGCCAAGAATTGCGGTCTGTCAAGAGGCTGCCTAACCTGGGCACTCCCCCTTCCTTCTCTTTCCAACAATTCAGAAATCTGTTTATCAATCTTATTTCGGACTAAACTTCCCCCCCAAAGTCCATGCTGAAGTCGAGGAAATTAACTTCCGACTTGGAAAATCCTCTCGCTCCTCTAAACTAACTACCAAATTGTTCTTTCGTCATGGGCAGACTTCGCCACTGTGGCGTAATACTTACCGCCCCCCTAAAACTCTCATCTCCAGTGTGCAAAGAATACAAAATCTGGTAGACGGTGCTTCCAATTTCAAAAACATGGCCACATTAATACGGGCCTGAAGCCCTCAGTTGACTTCCTGTTGAATTCACAAGCAAGTTAAATACCCTATGCCTTTCACACGAAGCAAAACCAGGTAAAGGTGATGGCGACCTTTCAAAATCTGGTATGCCTTTCCACTCTGGTCTGAAACCCGCATACTTTGTCAGCACTTGTGATCAAACAACTGCCCTGGCAGAGGTTCTTGGGAGTGTAGGAACCAAAATTATAGACCAGCCTCAGCCCCACCTCCAAATAGAAGCAGATTATATTCAGTTCAAGAGCACATTATATTCAGTTCAAGAAACTCTTGAAAAACAAACTTTGCAGAAATTCTTTCAACTAAAAGGAGTGTCGTACAGATCACCCGTAGTTGAGTGGCGTAGTGTTGGTACCATGGGTCATAATACAAGCATGGCAAATGGACCCCTATGCCCCAAGTTGGGTTGTAAAATAGAGGCAAAACTGGTGGTCACTAAGTCTCTCACACTCCTAGCCCTGGTGCCAGTGCACTTTTTGCACTAATGATAACTACACCATGGATCTCAGAACATTAAGTGTGAGAAGCTGGCCTGGTATACGATGTAGACTTATGTAAGTGGACACCTTGCACCAGTCCAGACAACCCTTATGGTGATTTAAGAGGTCTTAGACAACCTTAGAAAGCTCTCTAAGTGGTAGCTGTGGAGCGCAGCCTTCAGGCTTAGTCCAGAAGGAGTGTAAAGCAGCTTGTTTTACCAGAATGCAATTATAGATTAAGTGAAAAATAACCACACAAGGTATTTATAAAAATAGGTATTTATTATATAATACTCTCTAACACATAGAAATATCTCCTATGCGGAGATATGCACACAATACTTTAGCAAAGAGACACAGTAAATAGCACGTAATACACAGTGGACCCCAGGGGGGACCAAACCATATCCCAAAAAAGTGGTATAAGAACCACGACCAAGACAATGTTGAGAGGACGTAGAAGTGCTGGGGGCCCAAGGAACCACCCAAGGTGAGTAGATAGGGACCCCACGAAGAGCGTGTGCAGTGTGGGAACACGACTGTGTCCTCAGTACAACTCTGCGTGTAAGTCGCAGTAGGATTTTTAAAGATTAAGTACCCGTCCCGATGGACCCTGAAGAAACCCCGTGGAAGACAGAAGGTTGGAGAGCACCCCTACCCGTGGATACCCTAGTACCCATGTTACCTACACCATGGAAGCCGGGCGCATACGTGTGAAGTGGTGTAGGAGACCGCTATCGAACAAAATGGAGGACTTCAGGAAAGTGCCGCTGTTGAAGAAGGAGAAAGTGTCCGGTGGGATCCGAAGGTGGAGTCTACATGAGAGATACCTGAAAGCAGAGAGGACAGAGTCTATGTCACTCAGGGGTGACCAGGAGATTTGAAAGACGAATGCCCTCCGATGTCGGGTGTTGCAGGAGAGTTGATGATGACCTTTACTCTGCAGCTGTGAGGACCAGGCGATGCGGAGGAGGACCAGGAGCCATGCACGAGCTGTCCCACAAAAGATGTTGAGTGGTGAGGAGTCTGGCGGGAGCACCAACAAGCCTTGGTAAATGCAACCAATGCATCAATTGAAGAAGGAGCTACATCGGGACCATCAAGGTCCAGGGAAACTCACCACAAGCGGGGGAGTCAAGGCAGACCCCGAGCAATCAGGGGAGCCAAAAAGAAACAAAGGGGACCCTCAAATGGACCCACAGGCCGGAGGCACTGGAGTCGTGAGAGGACCTCAAGCGGCTCACCAAAAGATGCAGACCACGATGCACACGATGCGGTGTGGTGGAATATTCTGCTTACTGGAGGTGCTCCAGGCTGGGGCTACTTTAGGTCTTGCCTAGGCTCCGCTTGCGCTGTCTCTTTGAGAGATGCTGTATTCAGGTATGGACTTTAAGCACCGCCCATTTTCCGCCCATCTTTTCAATTAGCTCCTGTTACTGTCCTTTGTAAATGGTGACTTTTGATTTGTAAATAGGCTTAGTAGTCCCTCCTTTTTACCTCCTTTTCTCCTGTTGCAACCTCCCATGAGGATTGCCCCTGTTACATGTGTTGTTACTCGGTATGTTTTGATTACAGTCTGTGAGCACGATTTTCTTAAATTACTTTCTCCTGCCTGCTGTTGCAAGCAGGACACACTCTCCTACCACCACTAATTCTTTTGTTTCATTTAAATTAAATTGCCCTTAATTTGCAGTGTGGTCACTTAATCTCCCTGTGCCGTCTCCCCCCACTCCCTCTTCCAGAACACTGCTTGCCCACCCCCACTACCCCTCCAAGATCGTGGCTGTTTTCTTAGGTCTCGCCTGGCTATCGCGTAAGCGATCGCACAGTGAGACTTCTGTAGGGGCTTCCGAAAATGCTCCCAAAGGCTTCCCAGGCGGATCGGGTGGCGGTTACGCGCACAACCACGTGCATTCCATTTGCCACCAGCTATTTCCTGCGCGTGCGCCGCCTCACGCATTCAGAGAGATTTAGTAAGGGGCACAAGACCTTAGGAATGTGGTTTATGGCCAGTGCATGTGAGGCATTCAAGCACGAAGCTGGCATCTGGCATCGGACTTGAAAGCAGCAGACTGCTTTCGCCAGAACTTTTGTTATAACTCACACCCCATATGCTCGTTCCCTCCCACCCTTCCTTTGATGTCCGCTTTTCTTGTTGTTTACAAACCACGCCACACACTGCTGCACGCCACACACTGCTGCACGCCACACACTGCTGCATGCCGCACACTGCTGCATGCCGCACACTGCTGCATGCCGCACACTGCTGCACGCCGCACACTGCCGTACGCCACACACTGCTGCATTACACACTGCTGCATTACACACTGCTGCACGCCACACAATGCTGCATGCCTCACACTGCTACACGAAACACTGCTGCATGCCTCACACTGCTGCACGCCACACACTGCTGCACGCCTCACACTGCTGCATGCCTCACACTGCTGCACGCCTCACACTGCTGCATGCCGCTGCACGCCACACACTGCTGCACGCCACACACTGCTGCACGCCGCACACTGCTGCACACAGCACACTGCTCCACGCTGCACACTGCTGCACGCCGCACACTGCTACACAAAACACTTCTGCACGCCACACACTGCTGCACGCCACACACTGCTGCACGCCACACACTGCTACACGCCACACACTGCTGCACGCCACACACTGCTGCAAGCCGCACACTGCTGCACGCCACACACTGCTGCACGCCACACACTGCTGCACGCCACACACTGCTGCACGCCGCACACTGCTGCACGCCACACACTGCTGCATTACTCACTGCGGCATGCTGCACGACACTGCTGCACGCAGCACACTGCTGCACGCCGCACACTGCTGCATGCCGCTGCACGCCACACAGTGCTGCATGCCTCACACTGCTACACGAAACACTGCTGCACGCCACCCACTGCTGCACGCCACCCACTGCTGCACGCCGAACACTGCTGCATGCCACACACTGCTGCACGCCACACACTGCTGCACGCCACACACTGCTGCGCACACTGCTGCATTACACACTGCTGCATTACACATTGCTGCACGCCGCACACTGCTGCACGCTGCTGCACGCCTCACACTGCTACACGAAACACTGCTGCATGCCTCACACTGCTGCACGCCTCATACTGCTGCACGCCACACACTGCTGCACACCTCACACTGCTGCACGCCACACACTGCTGCATGCCTCACACTGCTGCACGCCACACACTGCTACACGAAACACTGCTGCATGCCTCACACTGCTGCACGCCTCACACTGCTGCATGCCACACACTGCTGCACGCCACACACTGCTGCACGCCACACACTGCTGCACGCCTCACACTGCTGCACGCCGCACACTGCTGCATGCCGCACACTGCTGCACGCCGCACACTGCTGCACGCTGCACACTGCTGCATGCCGCACACTGCTGCATGCTGCTGCACGCCACACACTGCTGCACGCCACACACTGCTGCATGCCACACACTGCTGCACGCCACACACTGCTGCACACTGCTGCATTACTCACAGCTGCATGATACATGACACTGCTGCACGCAGCACACTGCTGCACGCCGCACACTGCTGCACATCACGCAGTGCTGCATGCCTCACACTACTACACGAAACACTGCTGCACGCCACACACTGCTGCACGCCGCACACTGCTGCACGCCACACACTGCTACACGCCACACACTGCTGCACGCCACACACTGCTGCACGCCTCACACTGCTGCACACCGCACACTACCGCACGCCACACACTGCTGCGCACACTGCTGCATTACACACTGCTGCATTACACACTGCTGCACGCCGCACACTGCTACACAAAACACTGCTGCACGCCTCACACTGCTGCACGCCACACACTGCTGCACGCCACGCACTGCTGCACGCCACACACTGCTGCGTGCCGCTGCACGCCACACACTGCTGCACGCCACACACTGCTGCACGCAGCACACTGCTGCACGCCGCACACTGCTGCACGCCACACACTGCTGCACGCCACACACTGCTGCACACTGCTGCATTACTCACTGCTGCATGCTGCACGACACTGCTGCATGCCACACACTGCTGCACGCAGCACACTGCTGCATGCCGCACACTGCTGCACGCCACACACTGCTGCACGCCACACACTGCTGCACGCCACACACTGCTACACGAAACACTGCTGCACGCCACACACTGCTGCACGCCACACACTGCTGCACAGCGCACACTGCTGCATGCCACACTGCTGCACACTGCTGCATTACTCACTGCTGCATGCTGCACGACACTGCTGCACGCAGCACACTGCTGCACGCCGCACACTGCTGCACGCCGCTGCACGCCACAGTGCTGCATGCCTCACACTGCTACACGAAACACTGCTGCACGCCACACACTGCTGCACGCCGCACACTGCTGCACGCCACACACTGCTGCATTACACTGCTGCATTACACACTGCTGCACGCCGCACACTGCTGCACGCCTCACACTGCTACACGCCACACACTGCTGCATGCCACACACTGCTGCATGCCGCACACTGCTGCACGCCGCTCACTGCTGCACGCCGCACACTGGACACGCCACACACTGCTGCACGCCACACACTGCTGCATGCCACACACTGCTGCACGCCACACACTGCTGCATGCCGCTGCACGCCACACACTGCTGCACGCCACACTGCTGCACGCCACACACTGCTGCATGCAGCACACAGCTGCACGCCGCACACTGCTGTACACCACACACTGCTGCACGCCACACACTGCTGCACGCCACACAATGCTACACGAAACACTGCTGCACACCACACACTGCTGCATGGCACACACTGCTGCATTACTCACTGCTGCATGCTGCACGACACTGCTGCACGCAGCACACTGCTGCACGCCGCTGCACGCCACAGTGCTGCATGCCTCACACTGCTACACGAAACACTGCTGCACGCCTCACACTGCTGCACGCCACACACTGCTGCACGCCGCACACTGCTGCACGCCACACACTGCTGCACTCCACACACTGCTGCACTCCACACACTGCTTTTATGCGAGTTTATGCTACTGACATTGTAAATGACAATGCCTTTTATTTGTTTTAAAACCAAAACATAAATATAAGGCATTGTAATTTTACAATGCCACTAGCTCAAACTCTTATAAATGCGAGACCTATTGCATTGCAAATGCTTGTTTCTCTTTACTATAGCACTATCCAGGGGCACAGGGGAAATTAAGTGATTTGCCCAGAAACACAAGATGTTGAGCAGACTTTGCTGAGACTAACACTGGTTCCCAGTTCCCGAGTAGTCAGCTCTGACCGCTGCCCCACATCTTCTCCCTCAGAGAGCAGGAATGGTTGATAAAGAAAAGCGAGAGGTGAATTCCCAACAGGCTGCCCCTGTGCTTTCTCCGCCCTCTCCTTTCTTGGAATCCATGGAGTGTTTGTTTGCAGCTCTCTCGCTCTCTTCCCTTCGCTATCCTCCCCCAAAGGTAGTCTTGGAGAAAGGAGATAAGAAATCTTCCAGCCTGACTACAAAATCAGCCTTGTTTCCTCAGAAACTGCAGCTGTTGCTAGTTTATATATATATTTTCAGCACACAATACCAGTTTAAGTTTGTAACAGCTTAATGGAAGGACTTTTTTTGCCCCCCCTGTGCACATGCATTTACTGATTTACTAGTTGAGTTGGAGCGTGGGGGCTCTGCCTCTCTCTTATTTCAGCCCTATAAAAACATCTAAAATCGCAATCTGTCATACAGATTCAGTTTGTATTTTTAAAACATTAATTATCAGTGCCTGGGCTCACTATCGGTCGTGGAGCAGGTCAGGCACTGTGGGGCAGAAAAAACGCATGTGCACTATGGCACTTACAGAATGACGGCATGACGTAGGGCTTGCCTTTCAACAGCCCTCTAGAAACAGTATTGTATTGTCTTGTAATTGTATTCACATAGTGCTTACACCCCTAAAGCGCTTTTTCGGCGAGTAGCACACTACTCTCGAACCCATGAAGGATTAGTGGTGAATTAGTATAGTGAAATATGAAAGTAATTTGAGTGGTGGATAGGTTCCTCAGTTATTTGAATTGAGAAGGATAGTGGAGGGATAGAAGAGGGACAAAGGTTTGCATTTATATAGTAAGTAAAGCTACAGGCGCCTTTCAATGCCTTCAGGCTGATATAATGCAGCCTCTGGGCATTTCCATGCGCAGCCCAGTCCAGGCAGGGCTGGGGGTCATTTCCATCTTCCTTGGCATGTAGGTCAGATCTGCAATCACATGCCTGATCCTCCTTGATCTTAGTGCGGCCTTCGATACGGTCAGCCATGTCACCCTGCTGGACCGTATGGCCCAGGTCGGGATTAAGGGCAAAGCGTGGACCTGGTTCCGGTCCTTCCTGGAAGATAGATCTTTCCAAGTGTTTGATGGTGATTCAGTCTCCACCAGCATCTCCCTGAATTGCGGCGTCCCCCAAGGTTCCTCTCTGAGCCCGGCACTTTTTAACCTGTACATGAGACCACTAGCTGATGTCGTCCGTCCGTTTGGGATTAAGATCATCTCCTACGCGGACGACACGCAGCTGGTGGTCTCCCTGACACAGGAGACCAATCTCCCTGTACAGAGCGGCCTCAGAGAGTGCCTAGAGGAGGTAAAATCCTGGATGTCCCAATCATCTTTAAAATTAAATGGAGATAAGACCGAGCTCATGGTTCTCGGCAACTCGGTCCCCAGCCTCCCGCCCACCCTTTGGCCACCCAGTATGGGCCCCATACCTATTCCCAAAAACAGCATAAAAAGTCTGGGAATATGGATGGACAACTCTCTCTCCTTTGGCGTACAAGCCACCAAACTCTCGGCTACCTGCTTCGGCATCATGAAGATGCTTAGGAAAATTCTCCCCCTCCTTCCCATGGAAGCCAAGCAAGCAGCGGTACAAGGCCTGATTCAATCTCGTCTCGATTTTAATAATGTCCTTTACCTTGGAGCCCTGGAATCCACATTGAGGAGGCTACAGATTGTGCAGAACTGCGCCGCACGTCTGCTACTTGACATCCCTCGCAGACAGTCAGTAAGGTCTGGGTTGGTCTCTCTTCACTGGTTACCAGTACGCCAAAGGGTTTTGTTCAAAGCCATGTGCATATCCCACCAGTCCTTCTGGAACTCTGGCCCCATGATCACACAGGACCTAATCCTTCACTATAGGCCCAATAAGAACCTAAGATCCATCCAGTCCTTCTTGGCAGTCACTCCGAGAGTAAGGAGATCCAGATCTGGAGGTAGGTCTTTCGCCTATAACGCGGCGAGGGCCTGGAACTCCCTCCCATTGCACTTAAGATCCAACTCTAATCACACGACTTTCCGCAAACAACTAAAAACCTTCCTATTTCATCCAGTTTAATTTCCCCTCCCTCTGTTGTGTTTTTTTTTTTTTTTTTTTTCTCTCTGGTCGGTTTTGGTGTTTTCAGCGCTTGGACGCCCTCGGGCAACAATTCGCGCTTTACAAATCGACATCCAATCCAATCCAATCCAATCCTGTGTAACATGACCCTTCAGACCCGGCCCTTTGACTCCTTAAGACCTGTCCTGATGGTGAGCGTGAGCCCAGCCGCCGGTGGTGCTGGCCACAGTTCTCGTACAGCAGATGCGGTGGCACAGTATGAACACAGAGTGGTCCTGACAGAGAGGAGCCAAGAGACTGCTGCAAGGATCCGTATTTATTTTCATGCTTTCTGCAGAAAACTCAAAAGGTCAAATAATTTGCACTGAGCCAAACCCAGGGGGACATAAATGGCTCGCTTGGACTGACAGTTAAAATGTCCACTTTCTTCCCTGTTTTGCTTGGGCAATCCACAGATGTACTTTCAAAGGTGGGGGTGTTATGTTTCGTTCGTGGAGAAAAAAGACAAACGTGGAAAAGAGCAGAAATTTCCAATGTTAGTCCAATGCTGCCGTTCGAAAACAGTTCACAGGAGTTTCTGCTTATGTTTCTTTTCTCAACTAAAATCAAGTTGAATGTGCAGCTGCCGTTTCAGATGCTGTTCACTCACAAATGTTTCACAATTATTTTTTGGAAAGACGCATTGGTTCAAATGATTCTCAAATACAATAATTAGCAAAGCAAAATAACTTTTTTTTTTTAAAAACATTTTATTGAGTTTCTCCTTTTACATTTACAACATTATGAACTGTACAGCTTGCACCATTTTTTGTACTGAACCATATACACAAGTCCGCTGCAGTGCTCTCCTGCAGCCCCTGTACACATGTCATCATACTGCAGTTTTCGAATCGAGTATTTAAGGAGGTAGATGAGCATGTACTTGTTCAGGATTCACGTTTCCACCGTAATATGTCTAACTGTCCCCAACTCCCCTCTCCCCTCCCACCCCGGTCTCACGCATACTACACTTACCAGCCTTCTGTATATAAGGATCCAGCTAGGCTGAGTGCTTACTTATTGGTATGCGGCTCGATACCTCCTGCATACGCTACGTCAGCAGGGCATGGTTGTCCTTCATGTACTAGTTTCCATCATTGAATGCGGGGCTTATGTATCTTATAGTTTCCAGCAGGGTGTCCCATTCTAGTGCTGTTGGCACTTTCCCTAGCCCTTTAAACTCTTCCCTGCGCAATGCTGCACTCTCTGCGGTACCCCAGCGTAGAATTTCCGTATGCCATGTCATTACATCCGGGGGCCTCCGCGACTTCCACCTCATTGTAATGTTTCGTATGGCTAATATAAGTGCCAAATCCACAAAACGGTATTGCACTTTGTATTTGGACATTCCTGTATGTAGCCCCAATATGCACTCCTCTACTGTATCCTTCACCTCGCGGTGTGTCGCCTCCCCTATCCTATGTCTTATGGTGTCCCAGTAGTCTCAGGCAGGCCCACAACATATGTATTAAGTCAGCGCCCTCTAAAAGCAAAATAACTTTAAACCAATACGGGGCAGGAGAAACATCTGTGAGGTTGGCAGATTCTGAAATGTAATGTGGTGTCGCCTCTATTTCCTTTGGGTGACACTCTCCAGTTCTCCATTCTGTTTACTTATGTCACTGTCTGGACTTTCCTCACTGTGGCACCCCTTCCCTTAAGAACGTCTTACACTCTACTGTTTTCTTCCTGTTTCTGGCTTTTTCTTTTTGTGTATACCTTACTCTCTGACTTCTCTTAGCTATGTTTACTCCTTATTACTCTTTCCACTCTGCCATGTCTCAGTGCTTGGTAACCACAGAAGGGTGAGAGTCTCTTGGCAAAATCTAGAAATTGGGCTTATACACTGGAATATGTATTATAAAATGCGCTGTTTGCCCTCCACCGATACCATAGTGTCAAATTTGCACGGGACAGCATGTTCTAGAAGTCCACATGTTACAAACGGCTTTGCAGACAAAGTCCGTTTTTTATCTAGGTTTTAACTCCGTTCATATCAAGTCGGGCTCTGGATGTTCTAGAACTACAGCTACTTGTACCTGGTTTTAAAACCCTGGTGCACCCCTACCAGATTCTTTGTACCAGGCATATCTGATAGATACATCTAGCTGCAGATTCCTCAACTTTGAACTTTCAGGCGTCAGGTTGGATCCGGAAGATTTTTTGTAGCAGTACCCCTGCACGCCGATAGATGGCGTTCATTGACTCCGCATGATGTCCGTGTCGTCAATATAACCGCCACTGCGGCGTGCTGACATCAGTTCTTTTCTTTCCGCACCAGCCAGTGCTGATCCGTTGAAGAGACCAACCCCCTGTCATTTTTTGACAGACTTTTTTCGACTTTTTGTTAACTCCGTCGGTGTGTTTAGGATGTCAAGTAAGAAGTCCTATGGGTTCAAGCCGTGTGGTGCCTGTCAGCATGCCATGTCGGTTACGGAGCCCCATTTGGATTGTCTGTGGTGTCTCGAACGCGATCATGACTCCAAGTTGTGTTCTGACTGCCGGGCCAGGGCGCTGAAGGCTTTGAGGGAGCAGTCCCTAAAGTTTCTTGCGACTCGGCGTCAGACACCACGGAGGTCGCCTCGCCGGTCTCGGTCCCGTTCCCGTTCTCGGTCGAGAGGAAGGTCCGAGCACCGCTCTGGCGATTCAAAGTCCTATTTGTCAAAGTCGTCAAAGTCAGGTAAGAGGCACCACATAAAGCACAAGAAGTCGAAGCGTGCTTCGACTTCGCCCGCCCGTCTCGTGACGCGGCAGAGTTACAACGGCGCTCAAGGCCTCGCTCCGCATTTCCCTCCATTTCCGGGGCTGAAAGTGAACCCCGCCCAACATAAGGAATTTTAAGACTACATGTGCGCCATATTTGGATAGCCTGACCCTGCCGGCGCACCTTCAGGCCCCGCTGGCTCAGAGGATGGAGGGGCCCCGTGGTTCCCGTGCCTAGCGGCTTCGACCCCAGCCCCATAGCCTCCGAGCATTCCCGAGTTCGGACTGACGCCGGTCGCACCGCCACAGCGACCTTCCCCGGCATTGCGTCTGGTGCCAAGTCCTCGGTGTCGACCGACGATGCCTCCTTATCCTCATTAACGACAACACGGAGCCAGTCGGGAGTCCACTGACACCGAGACGGGCGCCGACTGAGCCGTACGGCTCCCTGCTGTTTTTTCTGCCCTATTCTTAAGGGGTAGGAATGGAGGAAGAGGATTGGGAGGGGGAGCCGTATCCCTTAGAAATTCCGCCTCAGCAAGACCTGGACTGCTATGAGGAAATGGGTGACGCCAGTGGTCTAGACACCTCCCCAGATTCTGTCATGCTTTCCCCTCCTACCCTGACTACAGAGGAGGGACCGACTTTTGCCATGGTGGTGCTTAGGGCTTTGGAGGTCCTTGACCTACAGCTTCCTGCAGTAGCGGTCAAGACAAACGTCTTGACAGAGGTCCTGCAGCTGGGGTTTCGACCTCAGGACCCCTACTGCCTTTCAATGAGTCCTTGACAGATGTCCTTCTGGGCACATGGTCCACACCCAGAACAGGGGCTCCTGTGAATATGACGATTGGCCGCTGCCATCTCCCCGCACCGGAGGACCCACTTTACCTCAACACCCACCCCACCCCCCAAAGCTTGGTAGTCCAAGCTTCCACGTCCCAAGGCGCATTCCCTTCTGCACCCCCCGGACAGGGAGTCCAAGAGGCTGGAAAACTTCCAGAAGAAAATATTATCTTCCACCAGCCTAGCGCTGCGGTCGATGAACACTGCATGCCTCTTGAACCGTTATTCCCATTCTCTATGGGATACGGTTGCGTAGGTACTGCCCTGGATCTTGGAGGAGGACCGGGCCCTACTCTGCCAAGCTATATCCGACGGTAAAGACGCAGCTAAGTTCGCCATCTGATGTGGCTTGGATACGAAGGACTCGTTAGGTAGAGCGATTTCCACAACAGTGGCAGTTTGTCGCCACACCTGGTTGAGTACATCTGGTTTTTCTGGGGATGTCCAAGCCAACCTCATTGACATGCCCTTTGATGGCTCCCGTCTCTTCGGAGATAAGGCGGATGCTGCCCTTGAGAGCTTCAAGGACTCACGGCCACGACCAAGTCCTTGGGCCTCACTACTACCCCCAGGGCTTCATCCAGCTTTCGCTTCTTTCGTGGCTACAGAAGGGGCTACCAGCCACGCCAATCCTATTCTGGCCAGAGGGCCCGCAAGTTCAGCAACCTCTGTGGGGCCGTGGACGTGGCTCACCCCCTGCCTCGTGGGTCCGTGAACCAGAAAGTGAGCCCAGCCACTATCCCCTCCTCCACCACAAAACCTTCCTAGTCCAATTCTCCAGGGACACTCTCAGCCAGTTGGTGGCAGAATACGCCATCACTTCCACCACTGGCAATCCATTACATCATACAGGTAGGTGTTGCAAATAGTCCGAAGGGGCTACTCCCTTCCCTTCTAGACTACCCCTCCTTCTATGCCTCCAGCATACAATTGGCTGACGGAGGATCACCTTGCCTTGCTCCATCAGTAAGTCAATGCTCTCTTGGCCAAGGGAGCTATAGAGAGGGTTCCCGGGCCCGAAGTAGGCAGTGGTTGCTACTGCTGCAACTTCCTGGTCCGCAAGAAGGGCGGAGGCCTTCGTCCCATCCTAGATCTCAGAACCCTCAATTTCTTCCTCCAGAAGGAGAAATTCAAAATTCTCACCCTTGCTCAGGTCCTGTCTGCCCTGGACCCAGGAGACTGGATGGTAGCGCTGGACTTGCAGGATTCCTACTTTCTTGTCCCCATCCTGCCTGCCCATCATCGCTACCTGCGGTTCACGGTGGGCCACGAATACTTTCAGTTCACGGTGCTTCCCTTCGGCCTCACCAGTGCCCCTCGGTTGTTCACAAAAGTGATGGCGGTGGTCGTAGCTCATCTGCGGAACTCTGGGGTTCCAGTCTTCCCCTTTCTTGACGACTGGTTGTTGAAGGCGGGCTCGCGCCAAGCAGTTGTCTCCCAACTCCAGACAATGGTGAACATCTTGCATTCGATGGGGTTTACTATCAACATGCTGAAGTCACACCTGACTCCCTCTGTCGCTTCTTTTTATTGGGGCGGTTCTGGACACGGTGCAGTTTCGGGCCTATCCTCCCAAATGGCAAGCCCAGGATATTCAGGCTATGATACTGATGTTTCAGCCTCTATCCTGGGTTCCGGTGAGACTGACTTTGAGGCTGTTGGGCCTCATGGCCTCTTGCATCCTGCTAGTGATCCATGCAGGCTTGCACGTGCGGGCTCTGCAGTGGGACTTGAAATTCCAATGGGCACAGCATTGAGGAAATCTCGCCAACCTGCTCCAGATTTTGGAGGGAACTGCAAAAGATCTGCAGTGGCGGCTGACAGACTGCGAGTGGTTCAACAGCAGACCCCCTCTCCCTTCCCCACTGAGATCTCACAGTAGTGACGGATGCATCTCTTCTGGGCAGGTGTGGCCATCTGGGGGAGGTAGAGATCAGAGGAATCTGATCTTTAGCGGAAACCAAACTCCATATCAATCTGCTGGAGCTTCAGGCAATCCGACTGGCACTAAAAGCCTTTCTGCAATCCATAAAGGGAAGGCTTGTTCAAATGTTCACAGACAAGGCTACCGCCATGTGGTACGGCAACAAACAGGGCGGGTGGGGTCGTGGACCCTATGCCAGGAGGCCTTGCGCTTCTGGACTTGGCTGGAACATCAGGGCATTTCCCTGGTGGTTCAACACCTAGCCGGTTCTCTGAACACCAGGGCGGACGAGCTCAGCTGAAGGTGCCTTGTGGATCACGAATGGCGTCTCTATCCGGAGGTGGCACAAGGTCTCTTTTAGCTGTGGGGAGAGCCTTGGTTAGATCTGTTCACTTTGGGAGAGAACACGCAATGTCAGCTGTTTCGCGCGTTGGAATTTCCAAGGCGGACTCACTCGGCAACTCTTTTCGTCGTGACTGGAGCTCCGGCCTCCTATGCGCTGTTCTGCCCATTCAACTTCTGCCCAGAGTGCTCAAGAAGATCAGGAACGACTGAGCAAAAGTCATTCTTGTGGCTCCAGACTGGACATGGAGAGTATGGTATCCCGAGCTTCTGGACATGAGCATCGATCCTCTGTTTAGGTGGCCCTTTCAGGAGGATCTTCTGTTGCGGCAGCAGGGGAGGGTCCTCCACCCGAACCTGCTCACTCTCTGCCTACTTGCGTGGAGATTGAGTGGCGACAGTTGACTTTTTTTGATCTTCCTCCTGAAGTCTGTGAGGGTATCTTAGCAACCTGGCGTCCCTCTACAAAATCAGTATACGCCTGCAGATGGAACACACTTTGTGAATATTGTACAGATCGGTCAGTTGGCCTTCTCGCTATCTGCTCCCCTATCTGAAGTCCTAATCTTCATACTGTCTTTGGCCATGCAGGGCTCTTCTTTTGGCACCATGAAGGGCTACCTTTCGCCCTTTCTTCTTTTCTTCGGCTGCCTGATCAGCCATCCTTATTCAAATCTCCAGTTGTGCAGAGATTTTTGAAGGGGCTGACCGATTTGTTCCCCCCTTCACCTTTTATCATGCCACAGTGGGACCTTATTTTGGTGCTCACCTTGATGTGTGAACCATTTGAGCCACTGCATAACTGCTGTCTGTGCTTGCTCGCCATTAAGACAGCTTTTTTGCTGGCAATAACCTCTGCCAGGAGAGTCCGCAAACTACAGACACTTTCATCAAAGCCCCCTTACCTGGTGATTTTTCCATACAAAGTAGTACTCCAGACTAGGGCATCTTTTCTTCCTAAGGTGGTAACAACTTTCCATCTGGGACAGTCGGTTACCCTGCCCTCCTTCTATGCACCCCGCACCCTTCCAGGAAAGAGGAATGTCTTCATCGTCTAGACCAAAAAAGAGCTGTGCAGTTCTACCTTGATTGAACAAAAGAGTTCCGGGTGGACGACCAACTCTTTGTAGGGTACTTGGGCGCAAAGAGAGGCTGTACTGTCCAAATAAGGACTATAACCCGATGGGTTATCCTCTGCATAAACATGTGTTGCGCCTTAGCGAAGAAGGAACCTCCTGAAGGGCTTAGGGCCCATTCCACAGAGGCGTAAGAGGCCGCCATGGCTCTCCAGCGTGGTGTTTCCGTATCGGATATTTACCAAGCTGCCACGTGTGCATCTCTGCACACGTTTGCCAGACACTACTGCCTGGACTCCCAGGTTCGCAGAGAGGGCCTTTTGGTTGCTCTGTTTTGCAGGATTTTCTGTTCTGACCCGTTCCGCAGTCCCTCCTCCGGGGATGGTATTGCTTGGGTATCAGTTCAAAGGTAAGGAATCTGTGGCTAGATGTCTCTATCAGATGGACAAGTTCCTTACCTTCGGTAACCCCTTATCTGGTAGAGACATGATCTAGCCGCAGATTCCTTACCGACCCACCCTTCCTCCCCTCACTGCTGAGTCACTTCATGGCTCTGTGCTTCTGGCGTGGAAAGTCGTGAAAAGTACTGACGTCAGCGCGTCATAGTGGCGGTTATATTGATGACGTGGACGTCACAATGACTATGAAAACGATGCCGACGACATCACGCGGAGTCGACCTAAGTCGTCTACTGGTGCGCAGGGGTACTGCTGTGAAAAATCTTCCTGATCCAGCCTGACGCTTGTAAGTTCAAAGGTAAGGAACCTGCGGCTAGATCATGTCTCTACCAGATAAGGTTTTGCGGAAGGTAAATAACTTGTCCGTTTGTGTGTGTGCGCGCCACAGCCTGGCACTCTCAACATGGCTACTGTTGTCTTGGTGCATCTGCTGTGCCTGTTACAATACTTGTTGTGACCACCATGTAACCTCACATATCATACAGTCTTGACCAAACGTCCAATAAAGTATTAAGATTTCCTTTTTATGAATATCTTCCCTATGTATCCATCCTTCTGTTTCCATACCAACTGCCTGTAACTGTCCCATCCATGCATCACGTATCATCTTTTCATTCATTTAATCACCCAAACATCCATCCATGTACTCATGCAGGTATCCATCCATTCAAGCATTCCTACAAAGAGCTATCATTCCACCAAACCATTCCTCCTAACTATATCCTTCCTTCTTAAATGTTCACAATATCTGGATGGTAACCACATAATTCCAGTACACACCACTTACATCCACTTCATAACACGTAAGTAAGAGAAAATTATATTTACTTGCTTTTTCATAAAGATTTGCTTCTTTCTGCTTTATTTCGTCTTGCAGCAGATTTATATAGCACAGCTTATCACCCGGAGAGATTAAATGATTTTTCCAGAATCACAGGATGTTGCGCCGCTGAGTCTCTAACCGGGATCCCCACCTTTCGAGTCAGCCGCTCTGGCCACTGCGCCACATCCTCTCCACTGTGAGGCATGTTTAAAAGGCCCCTTCTCCTGCTTTCTTCCACACTCCTCTCCATATCATAGGTTACTCTCTCACCCAGTTTGTATAACTGGTTCAGCTTGAGCTGCGGGGAACCTCCCCGTCCTATTAACGTGTCCCTGTAACACTGAAGCTGCCACAATCTTTAAACCCACACCAACAATCGGCAAACCACGTCTAATGCTCTAACTTGCTCTACTGATTAGATTGATTACTTAACGTCGTGGAAGAGCATACGTGTTTAGCTAGATGTTGCATTTGCCACTTAAACGTCATCACAGACCTCATGAGTGTGTTGATTGTAGGAACTGAGGCTCATGCATGATTCATGGCATGCAGCACCATGCAAGCTTGGTTGATTAGCACATGGACCATATTATCAGTTAAAAAGAGGAATTATCTTGAATCATTTCAGACTCTTGTAAGCAAGTTAATTTATGTGTCTGACACTGCAACACATTGCGTCGTCTTAGAAAGGCCTGTCTGCTCTGAATAACCGGCGGGGGTGGCAGTTATGGGCTGATAATACTATCCACCGCATGTGACAATTCAAAGTTGCACACTTTCTGTAGGTACCCCCCAGAGATTTTCAACATAAGAAATAGGTAGTATATAGAGTGGGAAAGTGCAGAAAAATTATAAGTAACGCATTCATTTTTTTATAGTATGTTTGCTCTGGCGAGATGCAGATTTTTAAATATGTGACTGTCCACGGAATGCCATTTTCTTTTGTAGCCAAAATACTGAATATATCTAAGGGCTTATACTTTTGTGATGTGATCAATCACTTTGTATTCACTGTTAAAGTGTCCATCTACATCGGACTAATAAAATAATTCCTGTAATGCACCCACTCACGAAGGCCCGTTTGACCAAATCTTGGCAAAAATCCCACTTACATCACTGTCCCTTTTTCTCGGGTCATATGGTTTTGTAAGGCGTGGCCACAGGAGGCAGAGCCGGAGACTTCATATTTCTGTTCTTTTCAGGGGCCCTGCCCCTGTGACCCTGTTTGTACATTATCAATCGTTCATAGTCATATGACAATAACTCAATCCTTGGTAATCCTCCTTTCTAATTTCCCTGGTCAATGGTTGAGGCAGCCGAGCTTGGGAAGCTTGTGGGAAACAAGATGCACGCGGCGAAGCTGCTTGCGCCCAGGGGACCCTCGCGCGCTCCCGCGCGGCGGCATGGAGGCGGCCACCTTTACAACCGCGACTCTCCCAGCAGAAGCATGATGAGGCCAGAAGGACACTGAGGGTGACGCAGACAACTCATGGCCCCATACATTTATTAGACATCATTTCTATTTTAGGGTTATTTATTCATTTCAGTTTTCAAAATAAAGGTGTAATAGAAATATATATTTTATTGAAAAAATGAAACGAACAAAAATGTTGAATAAAATGTGGATTGCATATATTTGGTGAATTGCAAATGTGAGCACTATCACCAAAGTGAACTTGTGAGTGATTGTGTCTTTCGGTAGTTCGGTCTAGAGTGTAAAGAACACTAAAGAAATTGTGTAAATACAAATTATTTCTTGTTCTAGTATCATTTCTCAATGTGTTCAACGCCGCTGCTTCCGGTGCGCGTTGGGGTGTTACATAAATCCTATCTGGGATGCGCTCTCAGCTTGGGCGTAAACCAAGATTGCTCATAAAAGAACCGGGCCGTAATTATCATCGGGTTGCACCTTTATAACATATAGTCAGCGTGATTGCGCGTCTTCAGTCAATGCGCGGGCCATCGTTGAGGCTAAGGTGCAGCCAAGAGACAGACTGGTTGGAGTGATTGTGAGTGCTTAGAGACCACGGTCTCTTCAGGTTGTTGTTGGCTTTTGGTCGTTTCTGTGTTGTTTTTGAAACATGTACAACCTATCAATCATCAATCGGGTGCATTGTTTCAGTTGAAAGAGACCTGTAGGCTAACCATTTTCTATTGTGTTTTTTTTTAAAGTGTTAATGTTTTATAGATATGGTTGCAAATTTTTTTTGCAAAAGTATTTACTAAACATGGAGCTTGAAGGGTGTAAACAGATTCTTCTTAAAGTGAAGTGTTCCTTTCTTATTTTATTGTATTCCTCGTGCTCTTTCGAGCGTCCCTGGGATATTTCGGTTACTTTCAGTAGTCCAAAATCTCAAGGGAAGCATGACCTGCTGGTGAGGCTGCCACGAGCTTTGCAATTCCTAAAGGGTTAACTCTGCCACGGGCCCCAGCGGGAATCCCGAGCCACTACTAATGAAGCACCAAGCTGAATTCTCTCTGTAGTCAAGGCTACATTTCTCCTTGCGACCGCTCTGTTGGGCTGCGAATATCTGGAATGTAAATGGTATTTAAGTTGGAATTTAGAATTGCTGTTCTTATGAAGTATTTACAATAAATTGCCTTTCTCAATAAACAGGGCAGAACACTTTTTATGGAGTTTCTTTAACTTATTATTAATCACATAGGCGATACCAACACATTTACCAATGCTTGTTTTAAATAGTGTACACCAGGCGGGCAACTGCAGCCAAATTTCGGGGGGGGGGGGGCTAAGTCTCCCAGCCATAGGCAGAATGGCTGTAAGAAGGGGTGAAAACACAACAAAAGCCTCATTAACGAGTAAATGGTCTTTTAAAGACCCGCGAAGTACTCGGGTGCGGCTGCAATTAGACGGACGCCAGCCCGCGAGGCTGTCTCAGCCGGGCTGACACACATGAGGGGGGGGTGTGGGGGGGGGGCTGAAGCGCCCGGTGAGCCCAATGGGTGTTGCGCGCCTGGCGTACACCCTGTTCTCACATATCTGAAGGTCTTGCGAGACTCGAGACTGAGCAGTGTTTTCCTGTTGCACGCTGCGCAGTTCACCCCCTAAATGAGTATATTTTGTGTTTCCTGTTTCGCATCTACAGTTCATACTTTGTCTTCAGATCTCGGTGCATGAGTTTAGAGTGTAGGTGCAGGCAGACGGGATCAGACAAGGACGAAAAATAGGCCCGGGCACGAAAATAAAAGTGTTCACCATTAGTGAATTTGAAAGCGAAAAACTAGCCCATTTTGCAAATGTGGGCCGTTTGGAACTTATAAAGACACTTTGTATAAGTGTCTTGTAAGTTAATAACAAAGACTGCAGGGATTTGAGCTTGCTGCTGGCAATGCTTGTTTTCCAGTCGACCATAAAACAGGCCCACAAACAGCCAAAACAAACGCCTGAGCACTGACCTATTAGACCAGTCCATTGGGCACTGCTGGCTTTCCCTGTAGGCAGGGCCACTGCAATTATGCGATTTTGCGGCTGCAGCGTTTTTCACATAATTGTACATGTGCCGCTGTTGCCACATAATGCATCCTCTGCTCCATAATGTTTAGAATTTAACAAAACAAAAATTCGAGCTCAAATGGTTCAAAAGTTACTAAAAACACAGTGTTGTGTTGTCGTGCAGTGGAAGGCCATTTGCAAAGGTTGACTGGTCACCTTTCTGTTGCCTACGGCTATATTTGGGTGTTAAACTGGTATAAATGAGGTGCAACTAATGCCAAAACAGTGTTAACGAATGTAAAAATTACAAACTAATGAAGTAATACTGTCGCAAAAGGGCTGCATTATGCTTCATGATTTACTCAACCCTGCTGCGTAATTTCAGTGACCCTGCTTATATGCCAGTCTGAGCCTGTAGGTAAAAGCCACGTGAAAGCTCGGGCTCAAAGGCTCAAGAAGACCTCGAGCTGACACTGAGCCAGGAAGCTATCTCAAGCCCGGCTCGAGCTTTCAGTGGCCCATCCACTTCTATCCAATCCTTTCAGCACCTCGCATGGAGACTGAAGACCTACATAAACGCTACTACCACTGCTTGAAGACCTATATAAACCCTACCACTTCCTGAAGCGCTATATAAATACTACCACTGCCTTAAGCCCTGTATAAACGCTCCCACTGCCTGGAGCGCTGTATAAACTCTACCACTGCCTGGAGCGCTGTATAAACTCTACCACTGCCTGAAGCGCTGTATAAACGCTACTACCACTGCCTGAAGCACTATATAAAGTCTACTACCACTGCTTGAAGCAATATATACACTCTACTACCACTGCCTGAAGTGCTATATAAACGCTACTACCACTGCTTAAAGACCTATATAAATGCTACCACTTCCATGAAGTGCTATATACATCCTACTTCCACTGCCTGAAGCACTGTATAAACTCTACTACCACTGCCTGCAGCGCTGTATAAACACTACTAGCAGGGCACAAGTCCTAAAACAAGCATTTGCAATGCAATAGGTCTTGCATTTCCGAGATTTTAAGCTATTAGCATTGTAAATGACAATGCCTTTCATGTAGGTTTTAAAAACAAAAACATAAATAAAAGGCATTGTCATTTACAATGTCAATAGCTTAAACTCTAAATGCGAGACCTATTGCATTGCAAATGCTAGTTTTATTTTAGTGTCAATAGAAGGAATCCACCCCCAAAGTAATGATCTCTGCACTGTTACGTATTCCCTCATCAATGGACTCACTCACTCATCCAACCACTGAATCATCCTGATATTCACTCACCCACCCACATGAGCAAACTCACCAACGAAGAAACCTGTGTACAATAATCAGATCCATTTGCTGCAGTAACGCTGGTTTAAAATGTAGGCACTTCCCCCGAAAAGACTGGATTGTAGGAAGGGGAAAACTCAATTGTAAGCATTACTTTTAAAAGTAGCAACAGGGAACACATTATTTGAAAATATTTCCTAGAAACTACGCTCTGCACTATAACATTTATTGGTGCTTCCGACTTGCAGTCGAAGGGTCCGAGAGGCGCAGTTATGAAAGCAGCCTCGTCACATTGCATAACATGATGCACAGGGCTGGGGCCGCTCCCTGGGGTGCATGCACCCTGCGTATGACAGCTCAATAATGGAAAACAGGGTACTCAATAATAGAAAGGAGATGAAAAACAGTGCAGTATGGTTACACTATTGATTGCCTGCTCCCCTATACACAAACTCAATCAATTGCAGCACCAGAGACATCCCCATGGCATGGTAGCAATGTCAATTTAAAAATATTTAGTTCCCGCTTACTTGGTGTATTCACGGAGACCCTTGACGAACCACTCTCCTTTCAGCATCCTGTACACGTCAGCATGAAAACTCTGGTACAAGCTCTGTTGCTAGTTGTACTAGTAAACCCGTAAGTCAGAGACGTAGCGGAGGGACTAAAATGTAGCAAAAGTGTTGCCAGGTCCTGCAAGAAAAACAAGGACAACACCCTCTAAAAAGAAATACAAAACAAACGCTATCTAACATTGAAGACTTTCTAAACGAAATGAAATAAACAAGCATTGGCCGCGCGGCCATAAAAGTAACGGCCGCTCGGCCATGAAAGCGAAAGTAATCGCGATCAAAGCGAAAGTGATCGCGAGGACGGGACGCGCTGTGTGTTAAGCACGCGAGTGGTGCGCGCGCAGCAGTTATGTTATGTTATGTTATAAATACTTATAGAGCGCTCGTACACCAAACGGTTTCATGGCGCTAGTGGTGCTTGGCGGCTGCGCGCGGGCACGCTCGCGTGAACGCAAGCGTTAGGCCAACGAGGTCTGGCAGCCCTTTGGAAACCCGTATACTAAATGTCGAGCAACAGCGCATGTGTTGTTCTAGGCTCGACCTAAAAAGAAGTGGAGGGGCTAACCTAGTTAATCAGTAAGCAAGTGGCATCACAGCGCGTGATATTACAGCGCATCACAAGAAGTGACATCAGATCTTAAGCCCTCACATACATGTTTAGCAGGTGTATCATGAGTACATTTGAGCACATACTAGCAAACTCTCCTGATTTAGACAGAAGATTCACACTTTTGTAAGCTTCACATAAAACAATGTTGCCTTTTGTCAGCGTTAAGCTTCCTCTACCCATAGTGCTTTAAAAGAGAAAATAGTGATATTTAAATTATTACAACGCCTTCTCAGGGGTAGCAAGCACTATATAAATGCTATTTATTTTGTGCCAGACTGGGAAAGACCAACGCATCTGACGTTCTTACAGTGCCTGCAGGTCTCATAAACAGGGACTGAACAAAGTGAAAAGCTGCCTCTCAAGTATGTGTGAAGTGCTAACAAGGTGTGAGCCTTTGTTTCTCCTCTGCTGCATTGGCTTCTAGGTGTGAGGCTCCTGCCTGTTGCCAGCCAGGAGACTCAACAAAAGGAGGCCTGATGACCCCTCAGATTCTGCCTTTAAGAGCCAGCAGGAGTTAGAAATAAGAGAGCCCCTCTCCCGCCTGCACGTTGTTGCGATCGAAGGCAGATAACGCGCAGGCGCTGCTGAGAGTGTCCCGGTGTTTGGGATTGGGAATTACACCGGGACGAATTCAGCATCTTTGTCAGTGGGGCCACACTTCATGGTAGGGGGGACGGCGTCCACCCGCGTGTACCCCCGACTGTGCCCTGGCTACTAGCTGCCTGAAGCGCTATATAAACGCTACCACTGCCTGAAGCGCTATATAAACGCTACTACCACTGCCTAAAGCGCTATATAAACGCTGCCACTGCCTGAAGCGCTATATAAACGCTACTACCACTGCCTGAAGCGCCGTATAAGCTCTACTACCACTTACCTGCTTGAAGTTCTGTATAAACCTTATTACCTGCTTGAAGTGCTATATAAACGCTACCACTGCCTGAAGCGCAGTGTAAACGCTACTACCACTGCCTGAAGCGCTATATAAACGCTAGTTCCTTCCTGAAGCGCTATATAAACGCTACCACTGCCTGAAGCACTATATAAACGCTACTATTACTACCTGAAGCCCTGTATAAACGCTACTTCCACTGCCTGAAGCGCCGTATAAGCTCTGCTACTACCACTACTGCCTGTCTCTCTGCTATGAGCTGCTTTCAGGAGATGGCAGAAATCGTCTCCAATCAGCGACAGGGTTTCCTGACATCTGGTCGCGCCTGCGGTTTCTTCCGCCGACTCCACTCGTGTGGGTTTTTACTTTTTTATTTTGGACTTTCAGCTTTCCAGGGACATTACGCAGAAAATCCACGAGAAACACGTGAGTTTGAGGGACAGAAAAAACTGTAGCTTACGCCTGTTTGACACTTTACATATTACCGTATGTCATTGCACGCGTGACACCACTCCTGCAACACACCACACCCATATCTGTGATCTGCAAGGGGCGGGGCGCCTGCAGGTGGAAGTTACGGTGAGAGCGCTGCCCCGCAGATCAGTGTCCTCAGTCCATCGAGGTGAGCAGGTGTGTCGACGGGAGTGGCTGCCAACCCCCGGGCTGCCAGGAGCGCCCACACCTTGGGAGCCGGGCATGCCTGCCCGGGGCACGTGCAGGCGCCTTCTCCGGAGACGGCGCGCCTAGAGGCCCGGCTGCAGACCCAAAGATGGTCTTGGCGCGGAGACACCTCATCTTTCTCGTCGGCCTCTTTATTCTGTTCGGCTTCGCCCTGAGTTTCCAGTGGATCTCTTTAAATGCTGACTCTGTGCGCGGAATCAGCAACTTTGGCATTTTCCGGCAGCATGTCGGTGAGTTGGGGGTCCGTACTAAGGGAAAATGCAAACCGTTAAGAGGCAAAGGGTGGGAATCATTTACAGACCGTCGCTGAAAACGAACGTGAAGGTTGCACGCTGTTGTGAAATGGAAAGTAAATGTGCGTCCACAGGTAGATGAGCCATATAGGAAGATTAACAAGGTTGTTTTTGTGTCTCTGCTTCGTTCGTGCGAACGGAGTATTCCGCGAGGTTAATCAAAATGGGTCTATACTTTTATAGTGGTCTTCAAACTTTTCAGTGCTGCACCCCCCCCCCCCCCCCCCCATCTCACGTAAAAAAAAAAATACAAGGTTATCAGTTGCCCGCCCTAGAATTGCAAACATTTCTATAAAAAGTGGCCTCTCGGAACATGGTCAGCAATTCTAACATTGAAGTTATGTTCAATTTAAGAACGCCGTTATACACAGGATTACCAATCAGCTAGCGGCAGCCTACACTCTCTTCAATTTGACACCTAAGAAAAATACATTATTGATGGAGCACTACAGAGTGGCTGACTGACACAGGGAGGTAATAAAATACTCCTCTTGGCCAGAGCCTGGCACCCACCCTGAGACCATGCCAAGCCCCCTCCCAGGGGGCCCAGCCGTCAGTTTGACGACCCTCTGCCATACCATCGCAACATGTTGGTACCTTTCAGGTGCCCCTTGTCCATGAGAACGTTGGCCCACCTTGCCAGATATTCAGGAATTCCTCTATCTTACCTGTAAGCATAACTTATATAAATGGTAAACTTATACATTATTTTGAAAACGTGGCATGGATCACTTCAAGGGATGTCTCAAGGTATTTTGAACCCATTGATCGGGCATTTTTGATGACTTCTGCCTTTTCCTTTTTGGCACTTGTGTAGCTACGCCCTTCATCAAAGGTGCACGACTGGCGCCCTGTGCTGCTGGCACCCGAGGCTGTGTCCAGCTTCGCCCATGCCTTGAAACAACTCTGTCAACTTAACGCACTCTTTTGTTGGCGCAGTCCTAGCAGGCTACTTAGATCTTCCCTCCATAAAAAGGCAATAATTCCCAGATTTTGGAAGGCCAGATGGGGCAGACTTTCAATCTCGGTGGCTTCTGCCAAATTGTGGAACATTCCCAAGCCCCCCCCCCCTCCCCAACTCTCGGTGCTTGCCTCCTTTTCTGTTTAAAAAAAAAAAAACTTCTGAAAACGTGGCTCTTTTCCTCCCAGACCCCCTAGTTACCCTCTGCATTACTATGGACTGCCATGTACTGCCTCCCACAGTGCTTTGACACCTTCAGGTATAGTGCGCTCTACAAAATCTGCTAACATAACATATCATGGTGGCTTTGTTGATCAAAAGTGAATATCCCTAGGTGTCATGAATGTTTAGTAGGCTGGAACACGGCAAAAACTTGTACAAGTACAGTGGCATCCAGTGAGTTTACGAACATCCCTTGTCAGGGCCGGCTTTAACACTGGTGGCGTCTGTGCGACAATGTTTGTTGACCCCCCCCCAATGAACACCTCCGCCATGGTTCCCTCACTACCACCATTTGACAAAGGCCCTCAAGTCTCTATAACCACTGTCTCTTAGATTCATTTAGTTTTATAGCGCCACTCATACTAGTTTAAGGTGTCAAAACACTTTACATCACACACACATTGCACAGAGACAAACATACGTGTGTAAATCGGTGTATAGGAAATGTTACATAAGACAGAGGCCTACAAGGTATAGGAATCGCATGTAATCCATACTGGTAGGCAGTATAGTTTAAGAATCATTGTAAAAGCACAAATTCAGAATTTAAAATGTAACACCATTGTTAGGGGTTTCTTTAATAATAAAAATTGGTTTCTACCCAAATTAACCCTTTTTGGAATATTAGGATAACGAAAGACTTGGCAAATAAACATATAGCTCCAATATAGTCCTTGCAGTTTGCGTGCAGCTCTTTGATGACAGTTACTTAATAGCTCATTGTTCTAGATTAGGATTTTAAATCATAAACTGCAAGTAACAAAAGGATCTCTGACAAAAGCAGTAACCCACTGACTTATTCATATTATATTCCCTTTGTGATCTGCATGGTACACGTTCTTTGCAGAAGGCATATTAACCCTCTGCGCTGCCTTACCATAAGTCAAAACTTCCTCTAGACAAAACTCAAGCTCTCTCCAGGAAGAACATTAATCACTGGAGTTATCTTGACACTTTTATTGATAACTGAAAATCGCTGGAGACCAGGAATGCGGTATCAGGTGCTTTTAAAACCATAAACTTGGCACCCCCACCCAAAGTCCGCACCTGGTGCAGTGGCACCAATCACACTGCCCTAGAGCCGTCTCTGCCCCTTGTTACCTCCGATTCTATTTACCATCTGAACAACAGATGCGGTATTACTCTTACAGCAGACTAGGGGAGTCAACATAAGACCAAGAGGGCCGGATCCATGCCAGATTACACAGACTAGCCTCTCGGCTAGGCTTACCCTACAGACTTACCACATACATACAGAAAAATATTGCGGGCAAATTAAATTTACTCCGTGGTCCTGAAAATCCACAATGGATTCGGAGCAACTGGAACTGCATTGCACACCCTATCCTCTTGTCACCTTTAGATAGGGCAGCCTTTTTCTGATATACGTGGGATCTTGTAATTGGGTCTTAACTTGTCAATATCGATGAGGGGCCGTTTGAAATAAACCAGAGTTTATTTTAAGAAACATGGAACTGCAGTTGAAACCAGTTGCTGAAAGTAATTTTTTAGTGTCTAATCATTTTTTCTTGACAATGAAAGAGCACAAATCAGGTTAGGGTTAGTACATAATTCAATTTAATAAATATAACAAGTAAAAAACGAAAAGAACTGCTCATATAAAAAACGATCCTGCCGAACTAACGCCGGCTCACTGCATGCCACGATTCCTCCGGTGCACAATTCATTCGTCTCTCAACTAGTATCCATTCACTGGGTTCCGAACCGCATTTTCCTACATCGCCCGATTGAATACACGGACCTCGCCACACCCGTGATGCTGTGTCTGTTTGGTTATTAGTCATCCACAGTGCTATACCGTACACTGCCTTAAAATTGTATGTAACCAGTCCTGATGATGGCCTAGATTTCTACAGGCCGAAACGCCGTCGACTCCAACGGCGTTACTTTTGGCGCCCTCTTGCTATGGACATCCAATTCATTGTTCTTCATATTCTTTCACCATTGATTGTTTGGATGTCCTAATTTTTGCAAAACTTATTGTATCATTTTATCCTTTGTTGCGCCCTATATCACCGCTGTATATACCACTTCACGTGCCACTTGCGCCGTCACAACTTTCACGAGCACTTGTGCACAGTATTCTATCGGTTACATTTCCAATAATGTAATGCAGTGCATTCTGTCCATGTGTTTTGCACATATGATGTCGAATATGTCCAACATGCTTTAAGTAATTCGAATACAAAAAATGTTCTACTTATTTTTGTCTCCCTGTGTCTCTCCCCACGTTGATTTACTCCTTAACAGACACTATTTGTGCTTACTATATTTGTTCCTTAAAATGAAACCCACATTGAGACATTGTCGTTTGATATATAAAAAAACGGCAGCTAATAAAAATGTACAATCTCAAGTTAGCAAATTTATAAATGCCAATAAATATAAGTGCAAACTGGAGAAGGACAGAAGAGAAAAAAGAGAATGAGGAAAATAGAGGAGAACCATCCTATAAACAATTTGGTTATGATTAATGTCTCAGCCACTCACTAGACTCACATTTGCAGATAAATGAATTAAATGTGGTCAATTTGGTGTTTTTTGGTTTGACCCCTGCACACTGCCCAGGTTGGCCCACACCAAGAGACACCAGAAACGAATAAAACATGAAAAGCTAGGGGGCAGTTAACTCATTTTGCCCCCAATCCTATTAATGGGACATTCCAGTGAATGATGTCATAATTAGTCTAAAAATTCTTCATCAAACAAGGGGTATTCTGGAATGCCTATTGTTGGGGATTGTCAGAGAAGAAGGATTGAGTAAGGAGAGTATAGGAAATCGGATTGAGAACCTAAAGGAACAAGCATTTGCAATTGGTTAATTTTCTTTTTTTGCGTACATATGTAATAGAAAGGATTAGCTTAAAATAAATAAATATTTAAAAAATGAAAGCAAAGATTGTCCCCAAAGCTCCGGCACCGAAGAGCACTTACTTTTTTAGATTGTGTGGACATGTGATCAGGCAAAATGCCATCAGTCACACTGCAAGAGACCCCGTGGCCACTATGGGCTGCCTCTACTATGCCTCATGCGGTATAAAGTGGTGGGTGAAAGCAACATTTAAATGTTCATATTAAAGGCCAGTGAGCGAAGTAGGCTGACTTGGAGCCCCATTAAAAATGTCTGTGTGTATTTTTAAATTTATGGATTTTTCAAATAATATATATTGTCTCTAGGTTAGACGTAAAAAAAAAACCTACCACAACATTGAGGACAGCTGCAGCTGAGGTGTCAAAAAAACACAAATCATAAAAATGAGTGTCTGTCCCTCACACTTCCTTATTGGCCAGACTGCTAAGCGGTGTGCACCAGAACAGCACACCTTGGTGACCTCACACACGACATAGAAACACTCCCCACATAGACTCAAAGCAAAGACAACACACTTCCAACCAACATCAATGCGGTGTAAGATGTCTGCGCTCCACATAGGAGTAGCAACTGCCGTGGCCGGACTGGGAACCCAAAGCAGCCCTAGCAATGTTCTCGGACCAGCCCGTGCCTGGAGCCTGGAGGCTTGAAATGCTTGCATGCTGCTTTTGTTACTGGGGCTGCAGCACTGATGCAAACCCGCCCCCACCGCTGTAAAACCAGCTCCCCCGTTCCAGCCTCCCGGGGAAACAATGCACGGTACGGCCAGCCCGGCCCAGGTAACTGCTATATAAATGCTCTAATATAATAGGAATCTTCTTGTCTTTACATTAGATGGCCCCTTTAAATCCACCAATGTTCAGTTGATTGTTGTTGTTTATCACGTATCCACAGGTCTTCCATGACAAGCAAAACTGTTATAATCTAGAATCAGCATCACTGTGTATGCTAGGGAGAAGATATCTATCTCTCAATGATGTTCACAACCACAGGTTGAGAAGTGTGGCTCAATGATTAGAGTGGCAGATCCTGATGCAGAGGTCTAGCCTGGGACCAGGGTTCAATTCCCCGCCTCGGCGGGTCTTGGGCTAAAAAATTCCACGGACCTGATAATTCTCGCCTCGGTGCCTATTCCAATCATGGAGTCCAACTCTGGGCAATAGCTTGCTTAATCTCCACAAGACCCCACAAAGCTAAGGATGCCTGGCCTCCACCTTGGGGGTGCCCAGGAGTGGACGCCTCACAGGGAAAGCCAGGATGGGTTCCACAGCGGTATTCGTACAAGCGCCTTGAGACCCTTGCGGGTGAGTTAGTGCGCTATACAAGTATCAAATTTACATTTATTTATTTTTTTACAGGCACTTTGCAAACCTGTATCTGTGTAATGTTGAGAAGAAACACTAGGAGTAATATAGCACGAGGTAGAGTGCTACTATCAAAGCTGAAGGAGGTAACACATTAAAGATAATGTTGTGTAGAAAAGATTACGTTTCATTACAAAGTAACTTAACCTTCCAGAAAATGTGCAAAAAGGACTTGGAAATCGACCATTTTATATTTCAAATAACATTTGAATAGGCCTGGGTGGTGAACTCCATCCGGTTTGTGGAGTTTGCAGCGTTTTTTGCGCTCCACAGAGCTTGAGGAGTTGCGAAAAACTCTGCGGAGCGGAGTTTTTTCCGCGATCACCAACGTTAAGCTGGCGATCGCGATTGAGGAAAAATCCAATGCTAGACTGCTTCACAGGGAGATTTCTCAACGCGGGTGGTCGCGGATGGTCGCTACTGCTCGTGTTGAGAAACCTTCCGTTCACGTTTCGGATGCTGTCGCTCGAGTAGAACTTCTACTTGAGTGGCAGAAAGAAGCAGCGCCCTCTTGCGCTGCATGTGATGTCTTTTGTGCTGGTTTTACAATGTGGAGCAAATACCCGGCACAAAAAATCAGTGCGGACGGTGCAAGATAATGCGCTCTGCTGCTTGCAGAACTCCTCGTAGCTTGGCAGAGTTTTTTTGTCACTTCGCGGAACTCTGTCCAGGCCTACATTTGAACTGTTCAAAATGGGTGCACATTGGTGAAGGGTGGCTGGAGAACATCTCTTTTGAGGTCTGCGTACTAAATTTCTTCTGTATTCTCTGACAATGTGACTATTCCTATGCTGATTGTACATTTTTTATTTATGATCAAATAAAAAAAATCATTCATTATTAAACTTTATTCGATTTAATAACAAAATCATAAAAGCACATTAAAATACATTATTTTATCAAAAGGGATGATCAAAACAGTAATAAAAGAATATTTGTACATTAAAAACAAGACGTCATTTTATCTAATGATATCAATTAATGTCCCTAATGCAGAAAAAAGGGGGTCATTTAAAGGTTTGGTGGCAACAATACCTCAGAAGAAATTATGTTCCTCCCTGTTCCACCTATCCCTCAGTTTTCCTGCTTGGTTTAGAGATGGAGAGAACAGATTTGTTTGCAGAAGTTGGGTGGAGTCAGCTCTGTTGTAACCTCGTTACGGTGGGCCAGCCACTGCAGACCCGTTGCCAAAACAGCATTGATAGGCTTGTCATTGGCTTCATCACAACAGCAACCAGAAGGGATTCACTCTGACCTTTGAATGGAGGCGAGGATAGATGTGGGCTGTGTTAGTGTGGGGGCTGTGTTAATAACCAGAACTGGTGAGTTTCAATGGTATTTAGTTTTCATTAGGCCAAGTGTTTGAGAAATTTCAACACTCTGTCCATCATTTTATTTTTTGATGTTTCTATATGTGCCCTAAGTGGGAAGGGTATGCCCAGACGTGGTTCCCTTACTCGCTGCGTCACTGGATTCAAGCTAGCCTGGCTGATGAGGGGTGTTAACCTGAAACTGGTCTCAGGGTGCTTGTTTTCATACAGGGAGGACCTGGTTTGGCAGCTCAGGCTAGACTGTTCCCACGTGGAACAGGGTCAAGACTGCTTTGCATATGGCTGGGTCCAAACTGGGGCGATGTGGCGAGCAAAATAATGATAGATTAAACCCAGATTGGTGGCTGGGGGTGAGTGTTGAAAAGTTTCAAGACCCGGTCCATCATTTCATTTTGTGAAGCCATTTAGTTTTTGTGACCCAGCTAGTTTTTGTGGCCCAGCTATGTCCCTTTTCAGCACCCAGGAAGCATTACTCTATCACAAAAAAAGTCCAGGACTGGAAACAGTTCCCTCTGTGACCTCTAGTAACTATGCACATTAACAGTGTGGCAGGATGCTTTGGGAGCACCCAATTAGGGCTGCCTTAAATAGAAATTCCTCAGATTTCTACCCCTTAATAACTGTACACCCATTTGTCAAATCTCCCCAACACTTTCGAGAACTATTCCTCATTGTTAATTAGTGGATGATGTAAAGTTTCAGGGCATTTGGTCAAGGGGGTGCAAGGAAAAAAGGGTGGTCCCATAACAGATTTTGATCCCAATGCATTTTACATAGAATTTTTGTATTAAATACAGCGCCAATAAGGATTTGAATGACATTTCACAGTAGTGTACAGTATATTGTGTAGATGATCCTTTTCACATAGCCACTAAATAGGTTTTGTGGTTGTTAAGATATAAGGGAAAACAACTTGGTGATATCTGTTGCAGTAGTACTGCAGTACTACCGTGGTACATAGCGATTAAATCACAAAATATAGGATTAGCTACTGGCAGATAGTGCACAGTAGAAATGCAGCCATGTTGGATCAGCAAGAGAGCTTTGGCTGTGTGTTGTCTAATAATATAGAGAAGGAGAGGTTTTAAATAAACTGTAAGTGAGCTTCAGAAAGCCCATGCAAGGTAGTAGTGGAAGGGATTTGCCATTTCATATATGTGTGTGTATATATATTTTTTACTTTCTAAGAAGTACCGTGGTACCATAAAAACCATTCTAAGAAATGGAGTAACATTTTTATGTTAAAATTATTTTATTGTTGTATTAAAGATATGTCAATATATAGCTTCTGACTCAGCGTCAACATTCCGCCATGTCAGTCTAAGTGCAACATTTTTATGTAGCAAAAAACAAAACTAATACAAAGGGAGACTAGTACCTCCCCAACTCCCACCTCCAACCTCTCCCACCCCCCCACCCCCCTTGGGTGCCTGCTCATACTAGGGTTCTAACCGTATAAGTATCTGCCTCGTCTGCCTATGCGTGAGAAGTGTCTGTTGGGTGGGAGGCTCGTTAGTCTTAGTAATCCGGGGTATCAAGGGCATGTGAGTTCGGTGAATTCCTGCGAGAGAAAAGTGAGGAATGATTATTTACATAGACTGTAGATGGGCTCTTAAAAGAGCCAGTAGTTGTTGGTGAAAAACTTTTACTTAGATATGTTTGGAAATCTATTTTTTTGATGTTACATAAGGATACATTATGACCATGGGTGGTTACATAGATACCATCTCCATGATATGGTACATAATGATGACATTCATTAGGTGATTGGTGTTAGAAATGGGGTTTCTGGCTGGCTAGGGTATGCACCTAAGCCAGGCAGAATCCACCACTCCAGTCAGGGCAAGGGAGTTACACACCCAAGATAACCCCTTCTCACCCTCTTGGTAACTTCGCAGAGCAGTCAGGCTTATCCCAGAGGAAATGTGTAAAGCCTTTGTGCAACACACAAACACACTCCGGTGACACACTAGGCACACCACAAAAAGAGACTCCACACAAGGTTATATTAAAAATATCCCTTTTATTGTTCATAAACATATTAGTCCACAATCACATGAATCACTGTGCCACTAGGCACTAGTCATGACTTCACCCAGAATCACATAAATCACTTGGCCACTTGGGCCATTGTCATAACATCAGCGGTGCACTATAGTAACCATTTGTCGAGTGCACACCTCATAAATCCACCAACGGTGTGAATTTTCTGAAAAGGCCATGAAATGCAGCCAGGAGTTATAAAACACCATCAGAAAGCATAGAGTGCTGCACTCCTATTATACGTTATATGGTAACCCCTATCCACAGCGTGGACCACAGAAGCATCCGTTTCTCTATTACAGGGAATGCGGTAATTTCCGGGGATTCTTCCAACTCCAGGAATCTGGGGCCTCCATCGAGGTCTCACCTCGTCCTTATGGCTGAGGTCCAGTGCCTGAACCAGGTATGCACCCCTGTGAGGAGCGGTAAGGGGAGGGGAGTCACAGTAATCCGCAGGAGACACCGCTTGGTCTTTTCCACATGTGAGGAGACCAAACTGCAGCTGGGGAAAAAGGGGCTGAGCGGGACCTCCGTTGAGGGTTCCTTTCCCCGCTCGGCTAACTGACCTGGGCTTCCCAGGGACAAGGGGCCAGCATCATCAGGAGGTTTTCCTGGGCTCTTCTTTCCAGCTCCCGTATCCCACGAGGCTCTGTCCGGTTGTGGGCGGGGCTTGAAGTAGGTGGTGCTGGGGTGGAGGCTGATTCCCTCTTCAGCTGCCGCCGCGGCTGACAATGATCTGCGGCCATCCTTCCACATGCTGGGGCTCTCACTTGCTCTCTTCAGGCTCTGGTGTGGTCTACGGGTGACAAGGTCAGCACTCACCACGCACTCCCGACCTGGGATCCGGGCAGCCCTACCCGCCGGCTCCCCAGGGGATCTGCCACCTGCTGATCCCAGTGCTACATGCAGTGCTCACCATGCACTTCTGAGCACCATGAAAATGAAGCGCTCCACATGCTTCACCTGGGGCTCGGGCAAACAAACCACAGCACAATTCAAGTCCAGGTTTTCGGCCAAGAGCCCACAGGAACAAAACACTTGAGTCTGCCTGGAACAGAGGCACAACAGCACTCCTGGGTGAGCACCCGGGACACGCTAGCAGGGGGCAGCCAGGCAGGCCAGCACAAGGGTCCTAGATTAAAGTGGTAGTCCTTATTTCAGCCCAATAGGTAGCAGGCCAGCTCTCTAGAGCAGTCGGGTCCAATGGCGGTTCCTCCTGGCAGTCCTCTGGCCAGGTGAAGTGCACGCAGTGTCTTTTCATCTTTCATGGAGACACAGCCCCTGTATTTATAGTGCCAAAGTCTTTGTTCTGGGGGCACTTCAGACACATTGTAGAAGTGCACAACACTCACCATTCACATTGTAAGCCCTGGCCCCAGACACACCACAGCGTATTGTAGAAGGCAGGCACAGCCCTATTCAGGTGCAGGTGCAACTCCTCCCGCCACTCCAAAAGCAGACCACGCCTAATCAGGTGCAAGGGAAACACCTCCCTCCACTTCAAATTCAGCCAAGGTCTACTCTGCCTAGCACGAAGTCACTCAGGAAAGGCCGGGCACACCTCAACTCCCCTTCTAAAAGTGGATTTCTAAAATAGTAATGATAAATCTGCTTTCATCAATATGCAGGATTTATCACTACTATTCCAAACATACCAAACTTAATCACGCTACCCCTCTTTTTTTTTTTTTTGTTGAAATTTTTATTGAGTTTTTACATCCCCATTTTCCCCAAGGCACATTAGGGAGCACACACATTATTCCATATGGTTATGGTACAAAAAAAACCTGCAAACAAAAGCATGGAACAGATTGCTATAACTCTAATATAATATACATTCCATGAGTAACCTGAATTGAGCCCCAAAAATTCTATTTTTAAGAAATCCATTCCTGAATGGGCAACCAAATTGTATAACCCAACCTTCTCTTCCTTCGCCCTTTAGTTCTATAAATTGAAAGTTCAAAATTATACATAGCTAATAATCTTGCTCTCCATTTCAAAAAAGTAGGAGGATCAGGGCTTATCCACTCATTAGTAATACATGCACGAACCACTCCCATCATAATCAACAAAAGTGCACTTAATGAATCGTTTCTTGCATTAGCCATTAAGTCCGAGCCTACCCCAATAATAACTAAATCGCCCGTAATCTGTATAGAGGTTCCGAATATAATATTTAAAAATTCCTCCAGCTCTAGAAAGAATCTCCCCAATCTCGGGCAGGAGAAAAACATATGAAGTGAATCAGCAGCAAACAGCCCACATCGATTACATTTAACCCCTGATGTTGCTCCCCACAGAGATATCTTCCTAGGGGAATAATATAGATCATACATAGCCATATAGTGCTGACTGCGTAATCTTCCTGTCATCAATCCTTTCGATGCGCATGACGGAGCGGTTCCGTAATGCGCGTCGGTCGCGCTGTGCGTATGACGGAACCGCTCCGTCACGGCCCCGCCCGCTCAATAGAACCTTTAGCACGGCGCGGTAATCCGCGCCTCGCTGAAGGGGTTAATACACTATTGGCGAGCTCGAACGATTTACTTATATTAAGTTCCTCCACCCCAAGTTTGAGTTCCCATTTCTTTTGACATTCCTCCAAATCATCAGGGAGGACTTCAACCAGCTGTTGATAGTACTGTCCTATCGATATTCTGCTCTTCATTTTCTCTATTATCGCACTTTTCACAAATTGTTTGCCTATATTTGCACCAAGTTTATCCATATAGCCCTGAATTTGTAAATATTTAAAGAAATCCTGCTTATCTAGCCCAAACGTTTGTCTAAGGTCTGAGAATGCTACTAGATCCCCCTGATCAAACAAATCCCCTAGACAACAAATTACTTTTAGGCCCCATTTAAATGCTACATGATCCAGAAAAATTACAGGTAGTAACCCAGAGGCTTTAAAGGGAGTATATGTGTTTAGTTTAGGGATGTGGTATTACCGTTTAATTTGTTGCCAAACTTAATAGGCTGCCTTCAAGAGCTTAAACCTTGTTTTTTTTATAGTAGCTTGGTTCTACAATAGTTACTAAACAGCTATTAGCATCACTTCCTAACCCGAATTCATAAATTGATGGTCTATGACTAAGAGGTATCAAGGTTTTGCTCCCCACAACCAGCGGCCCCAAAATCTGCATCGTGGCAGCCCAATAATACATTATAAAGTGTGGGATACCCCAACCCCCCGATTTCTTGGAAGGATCATTTTCTTATAAGCCCTTCTTGTTCTTCGATATCCCCACAAAAATCTTTGAACACATCCCCTCCAATTGTATAAAACCTGAATTAGGGAATTCTATAGGAATTGTTCTAAATAGATACAAGAATTTGGGGAGAACCAACATTTTTAAAACATTGCATCTACCATGGAGAGAGAGGTGCAAATGATCCAGGCGTTCCAAAGTTGCATTTACCTTCCCAATAACTGAGAAAATATTCAGGGCAGGAATACTATCCACGATAGGAGTGATTATTATTCCCAGATATGTTGCCTCGGGTGTTACTACTACATCTGCCGGGGGGTCCTTACCGGAATAAAGTACCTTCGTTTTTTCAATATTAAGTTTATACCCTGAAAATTCACCAAACTGTGCCGCTAGTACTTTTATTGCCGGAAGAGCTGTTACAATGTCACTAGAGACTATAATAATATCATCGGCATAGGCAAGTGCTCCATACTCTACGCCACTAAATGTAATAGCTTTGATATCCTTGTGGCAATTACATTTTTCCAAAAATAAATCAATGTATAAAGAAAATAAAAGAGGGGAGCACGGGCACCCCTGCCATGTGCCCCTTTTTATATTAAATACCTCAGATTTTAGCCCTGATATTCGTATAGTGGCCACTGGATTTATATATAGCATCTTGATTGCCTGAATGAACTCTGCACAGAAGCCCTTCCAGCGCAGAACCTCCCACATATATTGCCAGGAGACCCTGTCGAACGCCTTTTCGGCGTCCAACAGGATTACCCCTAGCATTGAATCTGGTGCCTGGGCCCAATCCAGAAGGGCAATAACCCTTCTGACATGGTCGGCGGTATCCCGCCCAGGGATAAACCCATGCTGGACGGCAGAAACAAGAGGAGTAATAACGGCCGCTAATTGCAGAGCTAACATTTTAGAAAAAGTCTTACTGTCCGAGTTTATCAGCGATATCGGCCTGTAAGATGATGGGGATAGCGCGGGCTTACCCTTTTTAAAAAAAACAATAATCATAGTTTCTCACCATGATTCTGGTGCTATACCACGTTGGGCATCACAAAATAAAATAATGAGTTCTGGTATTAGCACCTGATGAAAGGTTCTATAAAATTCCAACGGGGTCAACTGCTTTGCCCTTAGCTAATGATAGTATTGCTGCCTCCACCTCCTCCCAAGTTGCCTCTGCTGCCAATAACACATTTTGATCATTTGATACTTTATTGGTTGCAATATCGTTACCAAATCCCTTCATTTGCCCTCCTACATTGGTTATTACACCCTCTGTATAGAGGGTAGTATAAAATTTACAAAAGACATTCAAGACTTCATCTGGTGTGTCCTGTATCCTACCATAATGATCCTGTATCCTGAATATTCGATTCTGAATTTCCCTTTGCTGCAGTCTCTTAGCTAATATTCTACCCGCATCTTCCCCTGATTCATAAACCTGAGCTCTGTATGTGGCCAGCTTCGCTGCAGTCTTTGTTATAAAATGTTGATGAACTTTCATTTTCAAAATAGCAATAGCCTTTAAAGTTTCGTGAGCATTTTGCTGGTGTGTCAGTTCTTCCATAAACCGAATTTCCAAGAGCCTAAGCTGTTTCATCCCCTCCTTAATTTCCGTAAGTAATTTACGTTGTTTAGTTATCGAATAACTCAATGTTACTCCCCGCACGCCAGCTTTGAATGTGTCCCTTACTATGGGATCCGAAGCTGTACCACGATTAATCTTAAAAAATTCTGGGATCCAGTCACACATAAGTTTACAATATTCGGGGTCTAACAAGAGATTGCGCTCGAAGGTCCATACTTTTGATTGCGCCTTTGTTCTTACATCAAGTTCCAGTGCCAACGGATTGTGGTTTGAAATTTTCCTCGGCATAATCTCTATCTTAGCATTTGCCACCAAATTTGCAGAAATAAAAAAAAATCTAATCGAACATGTTTCTTGTGAGGGGCAGAGTAAAAAGTACTGCCGGGGGCATTTCTCTTCTGGGCAAACCATACATCAACCAGGCCGAACTCTTTAAGCCCTTAATTGCTCTAAATACTTTAGTCTTTTTTCCCATGTATGGACTATCTCCCATAATATCAAAGTCCCCCTCCAAATGAAGATTAAAATCCCCACAGAAGAACAAGGGCACTGGCCAAGCCGCCAATTCGATACTTAAATGATGTAACACCTCTGGATCATCCAAATTGGATCCGTAAATTGAGCAAATTGTACATAGAAAGCCATTAACAACCAATTCAACAATTATCCAGCGCCCCAGAGCATCCTCTTTTACCCGCCTACAAACTCCTAACCCATACTTCATAAAAATTGCTACCCCTCTAGTATTAGAGCTTTGTTTAGTACATCCTAAAATTTACATGCCTAGATCGTTAAGCAATTTTTGATTATTCTACGCTATATGTGTTTCTTGTACACATAACAGATCATATCGCTGCATCCGCAGCATCTGAGCCATCACCCCCCTTTTCCTTTTGTCATTTAGACCACATATGTTCCATGAACAAATAGACAATCAATCCATATTCTTTATCAAGTTGGATCAGCAAAATCGATCGAGCACTCTAGACTGCCCTCCACTCCCTCCAAACAGAATCAAGTACAATATAGTCTGCATCAAATTCATAAGTATTATAACCATTCTACTTGCCAACCGCCACCACCACCGCCCCTCCGTGCCTTCCCCCCTCCCTTCCCCTGTACCCCCCAACCACTGTCCCCCCCACCCGCTCCCACCCAAATAAGGCATAAGGACTGAGTCCTCAATGATGGATAGTGGATTGAAGCCGCACCCCCCAAAACCTCCCCCCATAGCCCTCGCAAAACCAAACAATTTAAGACATTTTAAGACAGATATCATACTAAGAGAGATCCTATATTAAACTTAAATATCATCACATAGCCTTCAAAAATTCCTCTGCTAAATTTTCTGACGCAAAAAACTGAGTCTTCTCCTTATAGATTATTTTCAGCTTCGCAGGATTCAACAGGAAGGCCTGTGCCCCTTTGGCCTGAAAAGATGGAATCAATTGGCGTAACTTCCATCTCTCTTGAACAGTAGCCTGACAGAAATCTGGACGGACAAAAAAAACACAGCCTTTACCGGTCCTCTTCCTGTCTGGCCTGGCCAAGTCATACAGTGCCTCTCATAAACAAATAATTGTTCAGACAAATGAGTATTGCCCTAGGTTTTTCATTAGGCCCACCTGCCCTACCTCTTTGAAAAAAAGGAAATCTGTGTGCTCTTAGGATCTCTGTCTCCAGGTTCCACTGTTTAAGATCAGGAAATGCTTCAGAGAATACCTCAATAACAAATTGCCTAACATCCTTCCCCTCCCGTCCCTCTGGAATACCCAAAACACGTAAGTTATTCCTTCTGGAGTGGTTCTCTAAATCAGTTAGCTTCCAGTTAGTATCATCTCTTAAATTTTGCAAAGATATTATCGACGCCTTCTGCTGTACTATTTGATCCTCCATAGCTGATATTCTCTCCTCCGCTTCCCCAATCCTGGTTGCTATTTCGGAGAATGTCTTCGCAACTCGTCTCACCGTGTTCTGTAGTTTGCGAACCGCAGCCTGGGTCCGCATACCTTCCGCTTTAGTTTCTTCTCTATGTGCCATTATCACTTGATAAATTGTGCTAAGAGTAATTTCACTTTGGGCTGCTTTGACTGTATTCACCGCCGCCATAGAACTATTGACCGTATCGCTATTGGTCACCATCTGAGGGGAAAATTAACAGTCCCACACTAAGGGTTCGGTATGGGCCGACTTTTCATTCGCAAACGGGGTATCGGAGTTTTGAATTTTCCGAGCGGTCCCCTGATTAGTAGATACATCAAAGCTTATTTCCTCCTCATCGCCCTGAGAACTATTATCATCAACCCAGTCCCCTGCAATGCTTTCATTCTCGGAGGAGTTAGAAGGATCAGACATTGAATAGAACTTCCCTCCTGAATCTCCAGACTCCGGATCATTCATTATCTCCTCATCTCGATTCTCCCCCTCAGACTGGTGAATGTCACTGCTCTGTAATTCTGCCACTCTAACCTTCCCTTTGGCTCCTAATTTGGCATCGCGATCTTCCCCCGCCTCATTCCTGCTCTTTCTAGTCAAGCTGCCTGACACATCCACAGTTAGCAACGTTGTTTCACTCTCAGGGGAGATAAGTGACTGATCTTCCACAGATAAAGATACAGCTGCAGATACTTTGTTGCCCCCAGACTTTATTTTCTCCTGGTCATCAAGCTTGTTTTCCTCAAGTTTGCCTTTCCCGGCTAATTTTTTTAAGATAGCAGGCACCATTCGTTGTTTCTGCACCATACCTCCTTTCTGCACATCGCTGTCCATAAGCAAGGAGGAAACAGTCTCCACCCGCTCCACCGGTCCGCTATCCGCCACCATTCTCGAAACGACCTGTCCGTTCTCTCTCTCCATACGGGAAGGAGGTGTCGATATTGCCGGCATAGTAGTTGCTGCGGTAGCCACCCGGGTCTTAGCACCCTTTCCACTCCCCTTAGGAGCCATTATACTCGCTACCCTCTGCCCTGTTACTTCGGAGCCCCTCCGCCACCGGAACCGCAGCTGTAGCAGAGCGAGAAGGGCGAGATGCCTCGGGCTGCCTCTCGAACGCACGCTGGCTCTGACAGCTCCTCCGCACGCCGAGGATCGAAAAAGATGCCGCCACAGCATTACCCAGTCAGGACAAGGGGAGACAGTGTTCCATGCAGGTGAGGAGAGTCACGGAGAGGTTTTCATCGGGGGCGCATTTCCCAAGCCACTCACACAGCTGTCGATGCGGCCGCCATCTTGCCCTCGGATCAGTAATTACTACTGAAGCACATATCTAGGAATCCCGATGCAAACCTATGAGAGGGCAGCCTCACAGGAGTGAGAAACCAAATAGGCTGTTTGTCACTACCAGGACATGCCACACAGTTAAGACACATGTCCTACCTTCTACCTACACAACACCCTGTCCATAGAGCTGGCAGGGCCTACCTTAGGGGTGACTTATATGTAGTAAAAGGAGAGTCGCAGACGTGGCAACCACTTTACATGCCACGTCACTGCAGCAGTAAACTGCACGCCCAGGTCCTGCAGCAGCAGAGACTTGAGACAGGTTTGAAAGGCTACTTCAGTGGGTGGCGCAAGCAACGGTGCAATCCCACCAGTAGCATTTAATGTACAGGCCCTGGGTATATGGGATACCACTGTACAAGGGACTGAGAGGTAAATTAAATATGACAAACCGGTGTAGACCAATCTTACCAAGTTTAACAGAGAGAGCTCATGCACTCTAGCACGGATCAGCAGTGTAAAGTGCCCAGAGTCATTAAACCACCAACAGGTCAGAAAAAATACAGGAGTAGGGCAAAAAGTTCTGGGATGACCCTGCAAAAAGGGCCAAGCTCAACAATTGGCCAATGACGGCCTTCACAAAGGTTAAAGGCAGTCATCTTGTTCTAAGGTGCAGTTTGGCTGTGTCCTGCGCTCCGCCTTCAGATCTAGGTATGGATTAGGTTTATTTGTCCCACACCTAGTACCACTTCAGTAAGGCAGTAATAGGTAGGGAATTTTTTTCCAGTTTCTATATACTTTTAAAAAAAATGTACAGAGTACCGCGGTGCTGCCTCTGGACTACCACAGTACACTAAAAAATGTAACGTTTCATTATAATACACATTATTTTACTAATATTGTGTACTAAAGTGTATTTTCTATTTTTAACATATTTAAATATGCACAAAAAAGTCTACAGAATAGCAGTGATACCTACAAATTACTGCACTACTTTAAAAAAGTGCAGTTCTCCCCAGACTGCTATAAAAACATATAGAAAATTATAAATAAAATAACATTCTCTACCTAATGCCACTTAAATAAAGTGGTGATGGGTAGTGAACATCCATATATCCTAATACTTACCTATATCTAAGACCCTTAACCAGAACGCAGCGAAACATAAACCTTAGAACACAGCAAAACTGTAATAATAAGCATTTGCAATGCAATAGGTCTCGCAGTTACGCAAGTTTGAGCTATTGGCATTGTAAACGGCTATGCCTTTTATTTTGGTATTGGTTTTTAAAACAAATAAAAGACATTGTCATTTACAATGGCAAAAGCTTAAACTCACGTAAATGCGAGACCTATTGCATTGCAAATGCTTGTTAAACCAGTGATGAGCTGCATTTCGGGAGTTGCAGTTTCACTTTTGAAATTTCTGATATACGCTCATAAATCATAGCATGCAAACTGCTGTTGCTAAGAAGGAAGCCATCATTCAAGGTGCCACACATGACGTGAGGCCTCTTGTCAGCGACGAAAAAACAGGACCTCTGCAGTTGTAACGGGCCCCACATACAGGAACTCCTCGGTTGTAACGGGCCCCGCGTCTGTAGGAGTTCCTGCCACTTCTATGACAGTCACTCACTTATAATGAGAAGCATTGAAATAAGAGTCTCAAAAGCCAGGGTCACTGGCTACCTAAAAGGACTACCGGAGGGTGCTCCAGGTAACATGGCACCAAGTAATAATATTGGAAGAAGGCGTCAGGAATGTGGTATAAAGAGCAGTGTCGTGAGTGGATCCTGCGTTCGATGGAAGCAGAGAATGGACCCATTTTTATCTGAAGTGCAAAGAAAGTAGTCATTCTTTTTGGGAGTGTTTGATGAAATGTTTGGCATCTGTCACATCACTGGATCACCATAGAAGCTCCTGAAGATAGTACAAGAGCTGGGCGAGTAAATGTGCTTTTTGCAGATACATCTGCACACCTTGGAGGCCAAAGGCTACACTTACATCAAATTGCAAAGATTGTGCATGTGCCTTCTGCAGAAGCCAGGCCCTGCGGCCAACCCCAAGCACAACCAAAGGCCGCGTGCGGCATAGGGTTGGCTGCCTTGGGGTGGCTGCATGCAGGGAGTTAAATGCATGGCATGGCTGCAAGCAATCTCACGCTGTGTACAACAAAAGGCCATGCGCAGTGTGTGGTTGGATGCCTGCGATCAACCTCGAATCGTGAAGTTGGTTCCCCACAGCCGAAGGTCATGAGTGGCAGGGGTCAGCTTTACATATGGTAACGAAATATTACTTTACATACAGAAAAACCCTAGAAATTACCTGGAAATAACCCAATGTTAAAGTAAGGTTATAGTTAGGTGAAATGTTCAGTAACAACGTCACATTTTAAACAAAAAATATCAGATATTCACAAGTTATAGTTATCTCAAGTAACTATAACTCATGCCCTCGCCATGCACAGCCAATTACCCCACATATTACATTACTCATGACATCTTCTATGACATCATTGATATCACTGAAACGCTGGTCATGAAATATTGATGAGAAAATTGTGCATGGCAGAGGTGTGAGTTATAGTAACTATAGGACTTGAGATAACTATAACTGGTGAATTTGTGTTTTTTTAGTTCAAAACATTACGTCATTACTGAACATTTCAACTGACTAACTCTACCTTACCCTTTGTTGTTTTTCAGTAAAAAAAAATTATACATATATACATAAACATACACATATATACACACATACATATACACATAGATACATACACACACACACCATAAACACTAATGGGCACTATGTAATTAACCTTCCCCACACTCAACAATGGTAAAAAAGAAAAACTGAAAAAATTGCATATTACTATATATATCCACTACATACATACATATCACTTGTTGAATGAACTCTTAGGGCCAAATACATCATCTGAAAACATCCTGCTCATTTTGAAGTTCTATACGAGCAAATTACTATTTGATTGAACAAGATGCATCTTTCAAATATGAGAGGCAAAAATGGATAATTTCTCAACACTCTCCATGCTTCACAAATTATAAAATAAATATAAATAGTTGGCAGTGTGAAAACTGGGCAACTTCTCTTGACTGGCCCATATATAACCAGCTCAACTAAGAATAAACACTCCCACCATGACTGGTGGAATTTACCAGTTGCACTAGTACAACAAAAAGTTGAAATCCAATAAATTAGAGAACAAAGACAGTACGTGTAAAAGGATCATGTGAAACTGTGAGGTAAATGGCAAAGAATGCCGAAGCCAGTAACATGGAAAAGAGCAGTAGCGTTCTTCTCCAATCGCTTAAGCAACCCAAAAAACAGATTCAGCATTCTTTGCTGCCAGGTTTGCATGCCTTCCTTCCAGAAAGGATTTCAGCGGCACACAGGACAACGCAATGCCGAAGATCGCACGTGGGAAACAAAGAGCTCAGCTGACAGGCGTGCACACCCAGACATCCTCTGCAGTACGGGCCCCCGATGCATTCTGCAAACAGAAAAGATGGACTCGGCTCTAGACACGTGCACGTTAAAGCCAGCCAACCTCTGCAGTCTTCATTCCAAACGCATCCTGCAATGAAGAACAAGATGCTTTTATTACTTGCTGGGAAGACCCGAAGACGGTGAGCTGCTTGTCTCGCTGAGTCAGCGCGCGCGTACTCATGTAGGTGAGTTTTCAAAGTGCTGCTGAAGACTGGCGGTTCGCGCGAGCACGCTCGCGTGAACGCAAGCTTGTCGCTAGCCAGCAGCACTTTGAAAATTCACCTACTAAAGTCTCTCCGAGCAGCGCATGCGCGCTGACTCAGCGAGACCTAAAAATGACATGGCTGCCTTTTACCTTTGGTGAAAACAGCCATTAGCCAATCATATACTGACTTCTCATCCACTTGTACTGTGGTATACTGCAAACTTACTGAACTATACTGCTGCACAATATATAACTACGTTTTTTTAAACGTATAACTTTTACACTACTTACACTGTTCACACATACTACCAAAAATTACCATTTATAACTCATAGTGTATATTCCTGCTACATTACAGCTACATCTGTTCGCAGACTTTCACGCTACATCTGTTTCAATTAAAACTCTCCACTCTGTGCCTCTCCACTCTGTGCCTCTCCACTCTGTGCCTCTCCACTCTGTGCCTCTCCACTCTGTGCCTCTCCACTCTGTGCCACTCCACTCTGTGCCACTCCACTCTCTGCCACTCCACTCTCTGCCACTCCACTCTCTGCTATTTCACTCTACGTCACTACACTATATGCCACTACACTCTTTGCTAATCCAGTATACGCCACTACAATCTAATCCACTCCATTCTACTGCATTCCACTACACACCAATACTATTATACTGTACGCCACTTCATTCAATAACACTCTACTCTATACCACTTCACTGAACGCACCTCCACTGTATGTTACTACACTGTATGTTACTCCACTGTACGCTATTCAACTGTATGCAACTCCACTGTACGACATTACGGTTTACACTATTCTACTCCAGGCCACTCCACTGTACACCACTGCACTCTATGCTATTCCACTGTATGCCACTCCACTCCTCTCAGCTGTATGTCCCTGCACTATACAGCACTCCACAACAATCCAGTGTACGCTATTAGACCATACAACACTGCATTCTATGCCACTCCACTATACCCCACTGCACTCTGTCACTAAACTACGCTACTACAGTCTAAGCTATACCACTGTAAGACACTGCATTCTAGGCTACTATATTCTAGAGTGGCGAGTGAGGTGACCAGACTGTGTAGAGGTGTGCGACTTAAAGTAATTTGAAGGTGGTTCGTAAGTCATAAATGAAAGTTATAACGCGTTCTAGTTATTTGAATTTGTAATGTTTGTCTAGCTTGTGTGGTTTGTATAGGAAGAAGAAATAAAGTTTTCCTAAAGTATCCTTAACTTTAGTTGCAGTTTTTTCCATTGAATATATATCTATATATATATATATATTCACTGAAAAAACCATAGGTTTCACACACGTTATAGTTAGGAATTAGCATTTAAAAAACCTTGCAAATTCACTTAAAAAACCATAGGTTTCACACATGTTATAGTTAGGTGGATATTTCACTCGTAAAAAACCAATGAAATTCCCGCGTTATAGTTACTTCAGATAACTATAACTCGCGCGCCCGCAATCCTGTGCTCATGACGTCACATATTACATCACTCATGACATGGTCAGTGGCATCACCCTTGACATCACTGATGACTTCATCCTTGTGATAGAGTGGCGGTCGCGCGAGTTATAGTTCTCTGAAGTAACTATAACGTGGGAATTTCATTGGTTTTTTACGAGTGAAATATCCACCTAACTATAACATGTGTGAAACCTATGGTTTTTTAAGTGAATTTGCAAGGTTTTTTAAATGCTATTTCCTAACTATAACGTGTGTGAAACCTATGGGTTTTTTCAGTGAATTTGTACGGTTTTTTAAATGCTAAGTTATGTATGTATTATAATTTGTTTTATATATTTATTTTTCGATAAACTACTTATTAAACATGTTTTTTTTTAAAGGTTTTTCACCGTGCGCGCACCTCCGCGATTTAAAAAAATATATATAAATGTTTTTTTCTGCCTTCGGGGTCCTTCAGGGACCCCCTGACCAAGGCTAGGGGGTCAGGAACTCTCTACCCTGCCCCCTTTTCACGTTCGCCACCTTCCTTTTCCACTCTCGCAATGAAAACAAATGAAATGGCGGCCGACACTTCCTGATTTCGACCGATTCGAACGTTGACTGACATGTAACAACCAATCAGAATTACGCTCGCGCACGTTAGGGTGCGCGGCTATAGATATGTATGTGCTTTTAAATGCAATTGTCTCAGGAACTACTGAACAGATTGACTCCATATATGCAAAAGGCACTTCCCTGACCTGAGGACTACCTCTCTGCCAAATTTCAAGTAATTCTGTTCAGCCGTTCGGGCTGTACCTTCGACTAAAGGTCCTATGGAAAAATGCATGGGGAAAACGTGTTTTGGGACCCCCCTTTTTTCTGGGCCCCCGCTTGACGAATCACCCCGAGACTTTCAGGGTAGGAGCTGAGCGGAGCGCCCCATTAGTTTTGAAAATTTCGCGAAGATTCGTCAACCGGCGCCAAAGTTATTCAAAATAGAATTTTGAGATTTCCTATGGAAACACGGTCCTAACTATAAACTGGCGACCGCCAGTAGATAATATATATATATAGATACGCCGCTTGCCCTTAATTTTGCCCGGCCACGACTGGTGGACTACGACTATGTGGGAGAGGTGCTGTTAACTTTGGCAACACACTTGGGCGTTATTTGGGAGTTCAGGCGGCGGAGTGAGGGACACGCTAAGCTGCTATACCGCCCTGCCGTAAGAATCTGGTGAGTGTTGATGTGACAGGAGCAGGCACCGCCCACTTGGGACAGTACTTACGTTCAGGTGTGTCTGCTCCGCGAGAATCCACTCCTGGCTGTTCGCTTCCACAGTGCCTCAGTCACCTGTGTTGCCTTGTCCAATCGTAGCAAGGTACCTGGCTTTAAAAGGAGGGTGGGAGAACTATTGGTGTTTGAATCCCGGCAGCATTTGATAAAGTTTTTAATAAAACGAAACGCGTCCTCCATTTATGCCAAAATTAATGGATTTTAAGCAGCTTCTCTGGAGTCCCGTGGTGTTCCTCTCCTTGAAACTTCGAGGAGGTTGGTGCTAATATAAATATATTTATATTTATAGTGGCTTTTTTCCCCGACTCCACTGTGTCTGACCGCATTCTGCTTTTTCACAAGGCAGTTCCCTCCAGTGGCATGGACTATTGCAGCAATGTTTGCTTTTTGAGACCAACAAAAATATGTTTGCTTTTAGCCACTTTGCAATGTCAAGGTATCAGCAGCTCCGTCAACAAATCCGTTTTACAGTCACTATGAAAAAACACAAAACAGTCTCTGAGGGGGCGTGGCTTGGATAGCGAAAAATGGGGGATGCAGCCTAAACGGGCTCTGCGCGTCCATGCCATAATCCAACTGAAATCTGATCCCCTGAACAGGATTTTAGGCGGATCAGTGAAGACCCTGATCCCGGCAGTGCATGGAGTGCCGTTTCCCGGCGATTGGCTGTCGCTGAGCCTGAGCTGGCGCTCTGTGTCGTGGAGACGCCGAGGGAGGGCCACAGACCGGAGCCTGGAGTAGGTGGCTTCCCCCATCAGACATCAGGCCTGCTGCTTGTGGTGCTGCAGAGGGACTGTGGGCCGGGTCGAGGTCCGGGAAGATGAGCGACGGTGCCTGGGACAAGGAGGGTTCAGCAGTGAGTGCCGACCCGCGGCAGACATCCTGAGGCGGTGACGGGCCTGCGGGAGAAGGGGCCTGCCCTCCCGATGCTGCCGGCCACCCGGAAAGCTCATCGGCGGAAACTCTCTACTGCACCCGCACCGCAGTGGAGACCCAGCACCCCAAAGACCCTATGTGAGGGCTTAATTGTATTTAAAGCTCGGGTGCCATATTGGGGATCGCCGCAGCCCACACAGTGGCCCGGCCTGGAATCCAACGCTTTGGCCTGGCTCCCTCTCCTCTCCCTCATTGTTACTCATGCGAAGGGGAACGTATTGGCAAAGGCGGAGGTCTATGTGGATGGCAAAGATCTGCCCCCGTTTACATCTGTCGGCTGAGTCTGTGGGCACAAGACCACGTGTGGGCACTGGAGGAATCAAAAGGGAGGACCGATCCCCCTTGAATGACTGAGTGACCCAGGGCACTGCATCTTCCTCCAACCACGCGACCAGGGGTGTATTCGGCACCCTAGAGCTTTAGGTGAGACACTGTGGCCTGAAAACTCGACTTTTACTTGGGAGCACTGTAGGCGAGCAGTCCGGCGAGTCTGGTTCCACTACGGGGCCTACTTGGCAGGCGGTTGTGGGCTGCGGAGGTGGCCGAGCTAGGCTCGGTGCGGCTTGTGGCCCAGGACACGCCTGATTCAGAGAGGGCCTGCCGGTGGTGCATCCCCACTATAGGCCTGACACCATCTTCACAGGTTTCCTTGACGAGGTGGTGCTCCCTTCCATCAAATAGCCATCATCCTGCCAGCAGAACTCCCGGGGGCCTGCGCCTACCCACCCGCGCACACAACTATGGGCAAGGACAAACCTGGTGGGGCAAGCTCCAAGCAGGGTACCCTGGACCAGTATGATGTGGGGGGTACGGTGCCAGAGAATGCTGCACTTCTGCGGTGATCCATGATGCCAGAGACAAGGTTGATGCCAAGATTGGCGCGGTGGGGGCCAAAGTCTCGTTCCTGTGCCAGGAACTCAGGAAAGCGTTGGACCGTATCACAGAGGCCGAGGTGAGTGTATCGACTGTTGACGACTCGGTGACTACCTTGCAAATAAAATTCAACAAGCTAACGGTTGTGTCACAAGAACTTGCCTCCAAGGTGGAAGTCGCAGAAGGCCGGGCAAGGCGCAATAACTTACGCTTTGTGGACCTCCCGGAGGTATGTGAAGGTTCCTCCATGACCCGCTTTATCACCCAGTTGCTCGAAGATCTCATGCCAAAGGAAATGCTATCTTCTTGCTTTGTTGTTGAGAGGGATCACTGAGAACTCACAAAGAAACCTCCCCTAGGTGAGAATCTTAGACCAGTGATCGCACGGCTGCTGAACTATGCAGATCGAGATGCCATCCTGCAGTTCGCTTGATCACATACAGATAAACTCCACTATGACTTGAAGCCCATCATGATATTTCCTGACTACACACGCTTGGTCCAACAGCAACGCCAGTCTTTTGTGGCAGTGAAGCATAGATTACGAGACCTCAAAATGCAATACATGCTCTTGTACCCATCCAGGATGAGAGTTATATATAACTCCAAGTCACATTCTTTGATACGCCGGAAGCTGAATTTGCATCAACAAACAAACGCACTTATCTCAAGCTGCATACGCCTCCGCCACAGGACTCTGACTCTTTCCGGGGCTCGCAGCAGACCAGACCCTGACGGACCAAATCAAAGTGACGTCATAGATCCGGTTCAGACTGGCACTCCTCCAGTCCAGAACATGTATCCTGAACCAGCTGGACTGCCAGTGTTTGGCTGACCACCGTAGCCATAGAATATGTTTTATTGTGATTACCCGGCTCTTCACTGACCTCCGAATGGGCATGGATGCCTAGCCATGGGGCTGCCTAGCCCGGGACATTTTCGCTTCCCCCTGTTAAATGTTTTGTGGCTGGGTTGGGTACTTTTGGCGGCGGGCCCTGGTTCCCCCTGCTGGGGGCCGGGCGCGCCCTTCGCCATGACAGATGCGCCTAGTTCATGGCAGTATCTGGAGGGGGGCTGTTAGGGGAATTTTGGGGGGTGGTCCAAGGGGGGCAGTTTCATTGTTTTTATACGTACAGACACATTATCTAGACCCCGACGCGTTACACACAGCGTTCTCATAGATACGGGATGACGGCACAGATGGGCACAGCCCCTCTCTGAGACCTTATTGTGGTTTCTTGGAATGTCAGGGGTCTGATTAATAAAATTAAACTGTGTGCGGTCCTACACCAAGCCAAGCGATATGAGGCCAATATATTACTTTTACAAGAGAGCCACCTTCTGGGCAACAAAACCCCCTGCCTGGACAGATTTCGGTACCATACTATATACCATGCAGGGTTCACCAGGGTATCACGGGGAACGGCCATTTTAATACACCGCAGAGTTCCTTTCGTACATACAAAGCACTGGGTGGACCCAGTGGGCGCTGCTATGTAATGGTCACGGGCATGCTATATGGTGAGCATGTCACTATAGGCAGTATCTATGCTTCCCCCCCCCCTCCCATTGGAGACTGCCTTTGTTAACAGGATCTCTAGGCTTTGGGGGGAACTTCCAGAGGGCTTAACCCTTCTGGGCGGGGATTGGAATGACACCATGGCCCCTGCGGATAGACCGCGCAGCTCAGATCACCGCTCACCTGCAGGCCCTTCCAAACTGAACCTCCTTGCCTCTACTTTAGGATGGGCAGACATATGGTGTGAATATCACCCTGCCAAACGAAGTTACACTTGTATGTCCACGGTACATGGTTCGCAGTCCCCACTAGACCACTTCTTTACACCTCACACATATATTCATAGGTTCTCACAAATATCCCACCTCTCCAGAGGACTTTCGGATCACTCCCCAGTTACTCTCAAATTTCATACTGGTTCCCGCAGACCCTCCTTTAGGTGGCGAATATCCTCGTGGCACGTAGTATCCGAATATCTCGACACTATTGTAACTTCGGCTCCATCTAAAGGTATCCTCTGGGAAGCCCTAAAGCCCACTGTGCGGGGGGCAGAAATTAGCTACCGCACCAAAGAGAAACACGCGTGACAAGTGCAATTGGCGGACATAGAGTCACGCCAAGTGACCCTGGCAACACAACTTAATCTAGACCCTAGCCCCTTGCTCCAGCGCAACTTGCTGCGGGTGCAACAAGCTATACAACAATACCTAATGGGTGAGGCAAAAGAGATTTGGGAGGCATCGCAACACAGGATATAACAGTGGGGAGACATGTCAAGTAAAATGCTGCATAGACTTTGTCAAGTGGACAAATCCCCCGCTGCAGTCCCTACCCTATGGGACGCTGATGGGGGGGGCCTTAGTTTGTCGCAGGGGAGGGTAGCTCAAGAATTTGCACAACGTTTCTCCTCACTATATGAGCGTTCTAAGCAGCTCTCAGAGGCTCAAATAGCACAATTCCTTAGAGATATCCCACCCCGCAGACTCACAGACAACATGCGGGACCAACTGGAAGCCCCAATCACACTAGACGAGTTGAGGGTGGCCCTACACGCCAAGGGTCCAGGGCGGGCCCCGGGACACAATGGATTCCCCATAGAATTCCTGCGACCTCACATGCATACGTTGGGCCCACATTTGCTGGTGGCTATACAGGATGCCCAAGAAAAGCGTATACTGCTCCAGGAGTGGCGCCACACGGAGATTGTTTTATTCCTCAAACCGGGTCGCCCTCTGGAGGAGCCCTCTTCATACCGCCCTATCTCCCTTATTAACTTCGAACCCAAACTTTTAGGCAAGGTCCTTGCAGATTGCCCACAGACTTGAGTGTCGGATTTAATCCACCCAGATCAATCTGGCTTTATGCCTTTCGGGGCCACCCGTCACAACATCCGAAGAGTGCATAATGCCATGGTTCTAGCCCCAGAACTAGGACGCCCAGTGGCTATACTATTAGCCGACATAAACAATGCATTTGATTCTCTTAACTGGGTCAATCTCTTCCAATTACTCGAAGCATTTAATTCTCGTCCTTGGTTTATAGCATATGTCAGTTGCTTTACACTAACTTGATGGCCTCCGTTCGCATAGCAGGACCTCACTCAGACCCCTGCCCTATATGCAGGGATATGAGGCAGGGGTGCCCCCTGTCCCCGCTGTTGTTCGCTTTGGCAGTGCAGCCTCTGGCAGCGTGGGTTCGGAATGACCCAGTGTTCCGCGGATTTAAATGGTCTCTGTCATGGTCGGATCGCATCACGCTATATACGGATGACGTCCTCTTCTTTTTGACTGACCTGTGGTTCTTGGGCCCGCGTCTCTTACAAATCCTCAGAGTATTTGTGGAAACTACAGGCCTTCACACTAACCCTGCTAAATCCGTGCTTTTTTCAGTATGTGGGAACCAGGGGCAGGGCACCTGGGCGACTCAGCTATCACACGTTACTGGTGTTTTTCAATATTTGGGCATCCTCGTATCCCCTTGTCCAAAGATTTCATTGTCACACAATATTAACCCGCTACTTACAAGTCTAACTAATGAAACAACAATATGGTCCTCACTTCCACTATCGTTATTTGGGCGGTCTGCCATCTTTAAGATGGTCTCTCTGCCTAGAATTCTCTATTGATTACAAAACTTCCCTTACAACATACCACGATTCTGGTTCGCACAAGTCAATGCCATACACAATAAATTCCTGTGGAATGGTAGGGCGATCCGGGTGGTGCTACACACATGCGCACAATCCACGTATTGTGGGTAAATTGCAGCAGCGGATATATACGCATGCTATGTTGCCTCTCACCTTTTAATAATATATGAATGGTGGTATAATTCCCCAACCGACCCGGCTTTTGCGCTGGAGCATGCGGCAATGGAGGGGGCTCCCCATCTTCAGCTCCTGTATAGCTCCAGGAACCTAAATATATTACCCCTGGAAAGTAGAACTGTGATTCAGCTCTGGCGGTACACGATGAGGCAGATGGGGTGGCGCGGGACCTTGACCCAGGCAACCCCTCTGTGGCAAGGCACATACTTTTTTTTAATCTTTTTATTAAATTTCAAAAGTAAACAATGAAAGCAGCACACGTGCGCCACGCAGGGCGCATATCGTAATATGTGAAAAGAGAACAAAGGAAAGCAAAGGAAATACTTCCAGGTGAACGATGCATGCACAGTGTAGATATCGCAACCACACATCTTCTACTCTGTATCCACAGTACCAACCCTGTCATTCGGCAGACTCGACAAGACCCATGGGCAGAGCAAACAATCATTAGCATTTTAAGAGACAGTGTCCCCAGTGGCGGTGGAATCTTGCAAATACTGTCTAAGCGGCTCCCAAATATCATTAGGCCTTGACGCGGAGGGTAAGTCCTCTGCGTAAGTTTCAAGAGTTTCCTTACAGTATAATAAATCCTTAATCCAGTCTGATATCCGAGGGCAGAGACGACCATCCCAGGACATAGGGATACGCCTTTTAGCCAATAAAAGAGCAACGCGAGTAAATCTCCCTAGCACCCCCTTTATATGTGGTACATGACAGAGCAAGCACACCGCTGCCGTGCATTGTATCAGAGCCCCTGTCATCTCATGTATATGACTGAGGATCTCCTTCCAGTATGTGTATACCGCCATGCAGTCCCACATAAGATGGCAGAAGTCCGCGCCGTCGTGTCCACATCTCCGACAACGCGCGGAGTCTCGTAGACCCATTTTGTACAATTTAAGAGGTGTATAGTATACCTGGTGTATAAATTTGAGATGTATCATACGTAGATTACCATTGGGCGATAACCGTCCTGTAAGGGTGCATATTTGTTCCCAGTCTTTCACTGTCAAGGGGACCTCTAGAGCAGAATTCCATCGCACTAAACTACTATCTACTCCCCTCCGCGTCTCCTCCTGCACCGATTTATATAACTTTGTAATTAGTTTCTTCTTGGAGGGGGCCACCAGCAGCAGCTGTAATGAGAGAAGCGCTGGGGGCTCGGACGGAAACTCCGAATAGTGACTTCTCAAAGCGCACTTTAATCGGTGTGTAGTGAATGTGAATAGCGGCGTGGGATTGCTAATGAATCCCAATTCAGCGTCTACCATGCACATGCCCTCCGAATATACATCGCGCATGTGCGTTATAACTACTTCTTTCAGCGCCTTAATAGGGCCAGCTTCCTGTATAACAGACAGCGCCGCATGTCCCGCAAGCGGCATCGCTGGGGCATATAGAGGGAGCTTTCCTGCCATCCTACCAATTGCCTGCCATGCCGTTACCGTCGCGCGAGTTAATTTCATGTTGTGGTGTACCTCTTTGTACATGAGTTAATCTTCCCGACAGTGGTATGAGATATGCGTCTCCGCTCTCCACCGCCAAGTGAGGGGTGTAGTCATGAGGTCGGTACCAATAGTAGGCGTACTGAGCCTGAGCGCACAGATAATAAAGATAAAAATCGGGCGCGCCGAATCCCCCCCTAGCATATGGGAGCGCTAGCGTGGTCCAGCTTATTCTCGCCTGCTTTCCCCCCCACACTAGTTTCAGGAGTTGAGTTCTGACCGTTACAAAAAAATATCTGGTTAATGGTATGGGAATATTACAGAATAAGTACAAAAATCGCGGCAGAACTACCATTTTGAGTAGCGCAACTCTATCTGCCAAAGACAGCGGGAGATGCACCCATCCCTCAACCTGCTCCTCCAGTCGATGCAGCGCCTTGCCGTAATTCTCCCTGATAACCACCTCAGGATCACGATGCACCCAGACACCTAAATATTTAACTGGCTCAGTCGTCCAGATTAACGGATATTCCAAGGGAGGGGGACGCATATCAGAGGTAAGCGGAATAATCACCGACTTTCCCCAGTTGATCTTAAGGCCAGAAAACAAACCAAATCTGATGTATTCTCTCAGCACCTGCGAAAGGTGAATCTGCGGTTCTCATATGAAGAGGACCATGTCATCCGCGTACATGGATATCCCGACCGGGCGTTGATTGAAATTAAGCGCAGCCTGTCTATGGCGTTGGCGTATTACACAGGCCAGCAGCGCGAGCACAAGAGCAAACAGGAGAGGCGACAGCGGGCACCCCTGCCTGGTGCCTCGGTCTATGCAGAGGGGATCCGAGGTAAGGCCCCCAACCCTCACTCTCGCAGAAGTAGCTGTGTAGAGGAGTTGCAACCATCACAAGAAAACATTTGGAAGGCCCATTCTCCTCAAGATGTGGAACATGTACCCCCATTTGATCGAGTCGAAGGCCTTAGCGGCATCTAGCATGACTGCAGCAGCCTGTAGATCAGGGTTAAGGGTGTGATACATGGTGAAGATCGTACGCAGATTGTTGGAGGTAGAGCGCCCCGGGATAAACCCAGCCTGATCCGGAAGCACCATAACTGGGAGCAGAGGCTGCAGTCTTAGAGCTAATATTTTCACAAAGATTTTGGCATCAAGATTTATTAATGACAAGGGTCGGTACGATTCGCATTTAGCCGGGTCTTTATCTTTTTTTAATAGAGTGATAATAAGCGCCTGTCGGAGTGAGGGCGGAAGCATCCCGGTCTCTTGCGCCTCCGCATACACCTCTAAGACGTATGGGGTGACAAAGTCAATGTATTGCTTGTAAAATTCCGAGGTGAGCCCATCCGGCCCAGGGGCCTTGTTATTAGGTAGGGACTTAATGGCTTCTTTAATGTCCGACTCCTCTATGGGCCGACCGAGGTACTCGCGGTGCCCGTCTGCAAGCCAGACGCATGCGATTCCCTCAAGGTACTCAGACAGAGCCACGTCGTCGCACATTCCCCTAGAAGCGTATAACTCGCCATAACATTTTTTAAATTGTTCTACTATGTCCTGGGGTTGATAGTGTTCACCTCCATGGTCATCTACTATCTTTTGAATATGCTGGTGACTAGCGCGATTCCGAATAGTCTCAGCTAGCCTCTTGCCTGGGCGTCCGGCCTCGCCATAAGCCCTGGCCACCTGTCGCTTCGATATGTAATGTATCTCTTTGCTCGCTAAGTCCTCATGTTCTTTAAGTAGAGCGTGTATCCTATCTAGTGGAGTGGTTGTCGGGTTCACTAAATATTGTTCTTCAAGTACGCCCAACTACGCTTCAATCTTCGACAACTGTCCTCTAAGGTCCCTCAGTATCCCTGAAGAGGTGCTCATACATACCCCCCGAATCGTAACCTTGAATGCTTCCCAAAGCGTTGCAAAACTATCCACTGACCTCACATTCTGTGTGAAATATTGTATGATTGCCTGTCTGATAGTGTTGTCATATATCGGATCCAATAATGCCTCAGCTCTGAATCTCCAGGTAAACGGAAAGTGCCTATTGGTTGGTATAAGGATTGTCAGCAGTACTGGGTTGTGATCCGAGAGCGTGTGTGGTAAGTTATTTACATCTACTACCCTGCAGTTAGCACCCTCATTCAGCAACCAGTAGTCCAGCCGTGACCAGCTATTATACGCCGTCGTCACATGCGTACCCACTCTTTCGTCAGCATTCCGCAGTCGCCATACATCTATGAATCCCATTTCCACCCTAGCATTACGCACACACTGCGCTACCCTCACTGTACGCGCTCCTTGTGGGTGAGATCTGTCGAGGATCGGGTCAATATGAGTATTAAAATCACCCCCCCATAACGTCGCCGCTTCCGGCAAGACCCGGAGCACATCTAACAGCTTTACATAAGGTTGTGGATCGTCCACAACTGGTCCGTACATGTTGACAAGTGTAATCAGTGTATTTCCGAGCTTGCCATGTACTAAGGCCCATCTCCCCCCATCGTCGGTCTGCGATCGTATTGGGGTAAATGGAATGCCCCTCTTTATCAGGATTAGCACCCCCCTGGCATATGTGGAGAAAGAGGACGCTAATCGGTATCCCGCCCATCTGCGCGCTACATTAGATTCGCTCCGCATGGACAAATGCGTCTCCTGCAGCAGAGCGATATGAATTTTATGCCTATACAAATGCTCCAACACCTGCCGAATTTTTTGGGGATTGTTCAGTCCGCGTATGTTCCATGTCACACAGTTGTAACTCTCACCCATTGTCCCCACTGCCACACTTCTCTCTGCACGCAGATATCGACACTGTCATACACCCCGACCATCCAAGAAAAACAATGTCTGCTTTCATCACCCATAACACACAAACAACCCCAGCAGAGGGCCGAAGCCCTCCCCGCACCCCCCACCCACTTTAGCAACCCCAACACGCCAAAGACAATCCATGCCGTAACTGTCCCATCAACCAAAAGAGTACACCCCGCAAACTTAACTTGGGGTATTCCCATGGGGGGAGTCGTAGTGACGCGCATTACCCTCCCCCATCAAAAAAAGAAAAGGGAGAGGGTCGCCAGTAATCTATCTCCACTGAAGCACTCCCACGCAGCCTATATCGTACAGATAGATCTCAATAGGAACTGAGTGCCCAGGGGCCCCCGTCGACACACATCCAGCGACAGAATATCAGGTCAAGTGGTCATCCCATCTTCCAACATCATATAGTGTACCACAGCGCCAGGCAGCGCCATGCCCTCCCTTATATTTCCATCTAGGGCACAGCCCACCCCCGGCCTCACAAATCGACCACATTTGCCGTAGTGCGGGCAGTCGGCATGCGTCAAATCGCTCCTCAGCAGATCTGACCCCAGCCGTAACATCGGAGGCCCACAAGCCAAGAGAGCATGGAGAAAAAAGGAAAGCATCAGGACATCTAGTACATAAATGTTATTCAACATCAGAAGTGTGTCCAGGTGACTGTTCTTTGCGCCTCAGAGTCCGCGCATATTCCATAGCTTGCTTCGGGTTAGTAAAAATCTTTGCGGCTCTGTCTTCGCCGATCCGCAGTCTCGCAGGATACAGCAGAGCATATGGGACCTGCTCCTGAGGCAGCACCTTCTTGACCCCCTGAAACTCCTTTCTCGCCGCCTGGACCGAGGCCGTAAAATCCGGGTAGAAGGCGAGTTCGTTACCCTGATAGAGTAGCTTTCCCTTCTGACGTGCCACACGTAAGTTCGCATCCCTGACTCTGAAATTTAGCAGGCGCGCTATAATGGGCCGTGGCGGTGCACCCGGAGGAGGGCGCGCCGCCAGAGATGTGTGCGCCCGCTCGACCACCAACATATTGGAAAGGTTTTCCGGCCCACATACGTCTCGTAGGAGAGTCTCGATGTACACATCCAAGCGGCCCACATTTGTTGACTCCGGCAGGCCTAAAATGCGTATGTTGTTGTGCCTCGAGCGCGCTTCGATATCCTCATTTTTGTCTTTGATCAGTGCCAGAATTTTTTCCATACCCGTCGCTTTGGCCGCCACCTGTTGCAATCCGTCTTCGGCGTCAGAGATCCTCTGCTCAGCCGCCCCCAGTCTCGCACCTTGCTTATCCAGTTTTGCAGATATATTGTCCATGCGGCTGGTGAGCCCCTCGATCTTGCCGTCTATCGATTGCAAGCTGTTCTGAATCGCCTCCAGAGTCTTTGCCAGCGCTGTGGGAACCTGCTCCGCCGCGTCCATCTCCACGTCTGAGGTCGCACCCTGCGGAGCCTTGCTCGATTTGCGCGACTCGAAGTTGAGGCGAGGCTGGTGTTTGTCGGGTTTGCCCATTTTTCCTAGTATGGTCCCTTCTTGTCAAGTATTCTCCGAAGCGGCTTGTGGTGCAGTATCAAACAAAGGTAGCACATCCACCAGCCGCCCACCGCTTCCCTAATCTGCAAGATAGCACTGCTAGTCCAAACTCCAGCCCGGCCCGCCGGTTCACAAGGCCCTATCTCGCAACGCATCCAGAAGGACTCCGGCGCGGATGGGCAGTCACCTACCAGAGTCCGCTTAGCTTCGCAATCGTCGCAGTCCAGCATACACCCCTGTGGTCCGAAGGTCGGCCCCCCCCCGGCAGAGACGTTAGTTTTGCGCCAAATGTGTGGGGAGGAGCGCAGACCCGGTCCGCAACGTTGTCAGGGCCCCCCGCCACACGCAGAGGTCAGCGGTATCGCCAATGTCCCGAATCAGGTGTCGAACGAGGGGGAGCGTACAGCAATCAGAGTCCACGGGGCGTTCATCAACAAGCCACACATGAGCCCTCCAACATGCGGAGCAGCCCCTCAGCAGCAGCAGTTATAATATTAGGGTGGGGGGGGATCATTTACACCACTCACTGCTATATGTCTTCAGCCGATCCTCCGATGTGCTCCTCCGGCCCCGATCAGCGTGCGTGCGCGCGACGCCCGCCCGCGACAACAGGGCAGGCCGTGAACACGCGTCTCCACACTGAGCACCGACGCAGGTGCGGGGTCACCAATCAATGAAGAATCGCAGCGGGGGCCTCTCGACACCTCGTCGATCCCCCGCTCTGCCCAAGTTGCAGCAATCAGCCGATCGCGAGCTCCGCTGCCTCCCCGAAGCCGCTCCGTCCCTCAGAGCGCCGCCATGTTGTCCGTATGCGGGCCTCGCAGGTCAATTCGGATTCTGGCGGCGGGGCCAGCACACTCCGCCGCAAACTCGGCTGCAGCGGTCCGCAGGCACTCAGGAGCAGCTCCACCGCGTTTGGCTGGCGGGAGGGCTCCGGCAGGTCAGGATATACAGCAAATCTTAGCGACGACTGGCAGAGCTGCACTACAGTGCCGCCATTTCGCAGTGCGCCAAGCCACGCCCCGGCAAGGCACATACTTGCGCCCGGTGACGGCTCTGAAGGGGTTTCGTCAATGGGATTTGGTAGGAATATCTATGTTGGGAGACGTAATAAGGGGCACTACATTGAAATCCTTTCACCAGTTACAAGAGGAATTTCAATTACATAGGACACAATTTTATAAATAGCTCCACCTACGTCATGCGTTGGGCCCCCTGATTCACGCTCTAGAAACCCTACCGGAATTCTACCCACTTGAGGGCCGCCTACTGATGGGAGACCTGGGGCTACATAAAATCAGGCAAATATATCAAACACTGACGTTGTGCACACAAACAACACTTGACAAGACTAGGAGATCATGGCAAGACGACATTCCTGACTTGACGGATGATGACAGGGCGGAAGCCATAGCCAGCCCTCCAGGCGCCTCAGTGCCCACACACTACCGCCTCATGCAATTCAAGTATATACATCGCGCATACTACACCCAATCACGACTCTGGAAAATTGGGGTTATCCAGTCCCCTATCTGCCTGAGATGTGAGAGGGAGGAGGGTATGTTTTTACACACTGTCTGGAGCTGTACTGCGTTGCAGCCGTTCTGGAGGAGGGTGGCTTCTTGCCTTAGCAACATACACTCAGGGGTGCTCCCACCCGATCCGAGACTTTTTCTTTTACACAGCCCTGACGAGATAGGGGGTAACAAGTACAAACAACATCTGCTCTTTTTGGCTCTTACCATTGCCAAACGCGATATAGCCCAGCTGTGGAAGGGGGGGGGGGGTCTCCTCTCCGACCATAGGTAAATGGAAGGCTGAACTGGACAGCTGTATGGGTGCGGAGATTGCGGTGTGTCTGGCCCGTGGCTGCCCCCAGAAACATAGGAAAATATGGGCCCGTTGGGTGACATACCGTGGGATAGACCTTCTCCCCCTCCTATCTTTGGACCCCTGATAGAAATCACCACTCATACAAATGTCTATTGAACGTATCGCTCCGTATCATGTAACAGTCTGCCTTTGTATGTGTGTAACATTTATACAACCACTGGGATCTAGAACTGTCTGCACTGTGTTTATATTGTTTGACCTGCATGTTCTGCAGGAGTTAAAATTGTTTCAATGCTATGGTACTCCTGACTCATTTTGTTTTCTACAGCTACTTGTAGGGCTAAGGCCCAAATTGCATTAGGAAAACCAAATAAAATTTATTAAAAAAACAGTCTCTTACAAAGTCCAAAGTCTAACAGTCACGTTCCGACCTATTTTGCTTTGCCAGTGCTTGCTGGGAGTGCGACTTACCAGGCCGGTGGAGCAGCCCTGAGTTAGCAGCCCCCCCCGTTACCCCACACTTGCACAATAACAAATGCTTGCTGTGTGATAGCCAGAGTCCAAGCGGGACAGTTCAACTGAAGCAAAGAAGGACTACAGCTCCCATGATGCACTGATTTGTTAAACCATGGCCCGTCGCGGAACCCTCAGGGGTTGATTCCAGATCCCAAGATGTTCGAACACGGTGCAGGCGCTCACAGAAAGATGACTAGTGGATAAGGTCCTCAACTTTTATCAAGCTAAAAAATCTTCACTCCCGTGCCTGGGGTGTGTTTGGCCTTTGACCTTTCGCTATTGGCCTGTTGCCTCTGCTGTTATGTTTGAGCAGATGTTACTGCTTTACCTTTGTCTCTGGTCTGGCCAGTATACTCTGTAATTGGAACTGAAACCTGGGGCGCTGGAGAGATGCCCTGATAAGCATATGTCTGTGGTGGGGTGGGAGTGTCCAAACCGGACCAGTGGCCAAGCCCTTGGAAACTCCAAACCAGTGCATCCTGGGAGTTCGCTCATTGCTCCATTTCAGCAGAATCAGTCTGACTAACACCCTTCTTTGGAATGATGGCTTGTAGAAGCGAGTTAAGCAAGCTGTCTGGTGGCTGGCTAATTTGCTGGCGTAACACCTATCTGTAAAACCATGCAGGGGATATTCCTGCCCCTGTACAAGGTTGAGAGAGCAACAATGTCCCTCGGTTATTGGACATAGCGTGGTTGGCGACTGCAGTGAATTCTAACGAGGAGAAAAAACACTGGTTTCACTGAAGAACCAGTTAATCTGCAGGACTACAGTAAAAGCCACAAAGGCCTTAAATACATCAGACCAGTGCTAAATTGATGCCGTTGTTGCCGGTGAGGCCCACCAACACTTATTTTGGGGCACGGGCACATTTCTTTCCTCTTCAGACTTTGAGCTACAACAAGAGAGAAAATCACAAAAGGGGGATAGGAGGAGGAGGAAGAGAAAGCCGAACAACAATGACAAAGGGAACAAACACTGGCATAGCCAATAGGTCTCGCTTTTGGGACCTTATAAGTGTTTACCCATGCAACAGTTGATGTTGTTGCACCAACGATATTGTGCTGCATAACTAAATACTTATAAGGTCCCAAAAGCGAGACCTATTGGCTATGCCAATGCTTGGTTTACATAAGGTCAATGGATGAGAGAGGTGGGCATAGTTGGTCTCCAGTCAGCATCAATACGATTGACTGTCCCAGCCTCTCTGGAATTTCAGAGGCATCGGCCATTTTTATTTTAAATTGAGAGATGTCACGATGGGCCTGGCTGACAACTATTTAGCCCCTTATTAGATTGACATCTGCCTCCTAATTAAAATGTTATTCTTACAACATCTCAGGACAGCGTTTGTGCTCTGCTGATCTGTCCCATAAACGAAACCATCTATATTCATTAGGGTTACTGAGTCTAAAATCGAAGTCGAACTACTGCCCCAAATGTTTCAGGCACAGTACATTTCTGAGAGGCACAGGCGAAGAGCGTTTCTTCATGGCAGCAGATAATTTCACCCAAATCAAGACGAGCCCTGAAGTTTTTTAAACGCTGAACAACACTTTTAAATATCCATTGTTCCAGGTTGATGTTCCATTTATCTGTTTTGTTTATTTATTGCGTCTTCTTATAACAACGAATAAAAAAGATGATGGCGATAGATACACATCTCTGTTCACCTATGCTTGTATTACATTGGGTAAAGTAAATGGAAAGTAGCAGTGGTGCTTAAAAAAAAAAAAACGTTCTGCCTTTAGGCTTACCTTTTTTGATAAGCAGATCCCTTCTCCTACCAAATCGATTATGCTCTAGTAAACATCTTCAGTTTTGTATACCAGACATGAATTTAAAGTTTTCACTAGCAACAGATATTGCAGAAAGTACCATGCCTTTTAAAATGTGGCAACCCTATCTATAAAAAATCTAACCTGTTCATCTTCTGCAATGTGCCTCGACGCCAGATATTTTGATCTTGCGAAGTGCCATGGACAACTTTCTAGCATTCAAAAGGATGCTTTCATTTTGAAACATAATCTCAAGACTGGCCTTGTTCACGTTTTCCCAAGAGCAGTCTCTTTCACGATAGATCTGATCGGTTTGAGCAGTCCCAAGTTTCACAAGCCAGGGATGTTGTTGGCACGTGTCCTTCATTTGGCTTCCAGAGGTACAAGATTTTCTTCATGGTTCCCTCTGTCAAAAAACAAGTATGTTGCCACCTCGTCATTTGGAAGGACCGCTTGTCTTTCGTTTGCACCCATATAGCCTCTCGTCACCAAGCATGGTCGCTGCTTTGGATTGCAGAATTTGCAAATGTATGTGTTTTTTTTTTTTTTTTACGAAGTGGACGGTGAATCTGGCACAGAGTATGAAATGTTAATATTTCTGAAGGGAGAGAGGGACAGGATAGGTACAGTCTGAAAAGTCGCAAAAGATCTGTTCATGGAGATAGTGCAGCAGAGGAGGGAAATGTGATGAAAGGTGAAGTGAGACTGTATCAAAGAAGAGTGAACAGATTTTTAAGTAATGACAGACGTAAACGTTTGGAAATGCCCTGGGATGAGGTCAGAGATAACGAAGGCAGCAATGGTGACTGAAGATTGCAAGGAATGTCTTTGGTCTATATATATATATATATTGAAAGTGATCTGTGTTTGTCGTTCAAGGAAAGCGAGATTTGGGGCTTTATTCCAAGTTTAGATTACTGTGCTGCAGGCATTGGTTTCAAGTCTTCCTTTCTCATCTTCCGAAAAAGCAGAGAGACACGATGATACATTTACATGCAAGACTGGGGAAAGATTCGTTTGCAGTGAAAGTGTTGCCATGTGTACGAAGAGGAAATAAAAAAGGAAGGGAGGGAAAGAAAGAAAACGAGGGTGAGAGATGTTAAGAGTAGTGCGGTAGAATGGAATAGTGAGAGGAAGGAAGAAAGGAAAGAAGGGAAGAGGGAGGAAAGTGGTATGATAGGAAGAAGAATGGAAAAAAGAAAAATAAAAGCCCACTTACATGAAACAAGCCGTGTGGCCGCGAGACACGCTCTGTGGAGGGCTCTCTCTGTGGAGGGGGAGGGGTGAGCAAGACAGAGAGGCGGAGCGAGGCGCCATTGCATATTGTTATGCGATGGTATGCAAGATTTAGCTGTGGTCCAGATTACATTAAGTTTCGTCAGTCTGTTAAATTACATTGCTACTGTCCAAGTTATGTAGCCGCTGTCTTATGTTACCTTTTATGTTGCTGCTCGCTGATTATGCTAGGCACCTTTGGCACCGATTTGGTGCCTCCATGTCGGCAGCGTTAGTCTCCCTGCTACCAGTTGACTAGGCACAGCGGGGCATCAGCAGTGGACCCGGGGCCACACAGCCAGCGATCAGCAGCAGCCTCCCAAACACCATCTGGTGCACAGGGCATGGTGGAGCACATCATCGGCCCCGGCACTGCACGTCGGGCGAGCCTGGGCCACAAAGCACACAACCCTCCCGCTGGAGTGGAATTCACTGCCGAGATGGTGGTCTCCTGCATTTCTCGTCTCTGTTATTGATGAGCGGTTCTCGCCGTGTCGCACTGTTCCACAATCCTGGGCTCCACTGTCCGCCATGGGAGATCCCGTGATCGCCTCCCTCGACTCCAGAAAAAACGGTGGGTAAATGGAGGGGCTCCGTATGAAAATGGTTAAAGTTCGTTCGAAGGGCCAAATAACAGCACATTTGGGCCCACGAAGCCTTGGCAAGTACAATTCTGGCTAGGAGTCCGCCCCGTGGAGAAGAGGGCGGGTAAGAGGTAAACGAGAGGGAGGCCAGAAGAGGGCAGAAAGGACACGAGGAAGGGTAGAATGGATTAAGTGAAATGACCAAAATTTATGAAACGCAACAAATGCCCATGGGTGTCCAGGCGCTCCAGTCTTGCTGTGCTGCTCGGAAGGAGCTGGTGGTAAAGCTCCCAGTTATACTGGGTCTTCCTACAAAATAAACAACTAGGTTTTTAGAGCCTTTCTGGGACACAGAGAACAACCATAAGGATAGAAGAGGCCAATGAGAACAACAGTGAGCAGCAAAGAGTTTGGCAAGCTGCGCAGCTGCCATTGTACTGCTGAAAGACGTGCGGCCGCGAGACGCGCTCTGTGGTGGGGGAGGGGCGAGCAAAACAGAGAGGCAGAGTGAGGCACGCGCGGGAGAGCGAGAGGAATGCCTGATGGCACCTCTGCTCGTGCCTGCGCGCTTAACCGCACGCAGAATGCCACACAAATAGCTGTGGTAGGACTTTTAAAAGCCCACTAACTAAATGTCTTGCCAGAGCAGCGCATGCACTGGTTCAGGCGAGACCTAAAAAACAGAACAGGGATGAAAAAGAAAGCACAGGAGTGAGTTGGAGCGGTAAGGAGTGTCTGGTGGTGGATTAAAGATGCATGAGGGTTAATCAAGACATGCTATTTAGCACCACAACCTTCTGCAGTGCCGGTGATAGCTGAGAAAACGTTTGGGCTCTGGCACTTCTTCTACAAATTAAGCACTAGTCAGACCATGACCTACACTACACATGGATCTGGATTCTGGTCCTTCAAAATAGCAGCAGCCCGATAAACGCCGAGGTACAAACCAAATACTTCCAAACAAGCTACCTCGTGTGCATGGTGACTCGGCTTTGGGGACAGCAGATCGAGCGCCTCACATTAAAGGTTCCCCTTTTGAAACACCAAGCTACATGGGGCTCGCCATTTCCTCGTGTTTACTTGTACATGCTGGATGTAAAAAAGTTGCTGCTCAAAAGCTGACATAGGAGCGTTTACAAAAGCAGAAAAATGAGCTCTTTACAAGACATCCACACTGGCTTACAAACTGAAATTAATTTATTTTACCCTGCTTTCTACACTGTACAGCAACTCACACATTTATGGGGTTGAAGCATTGCTCTGCCAATATTTGCCGAGACTTGGGCCATTGTGTTATACAAGGCCAATAATAAAAATGTATTCTCATAGAAATGACCGATGCAAAATAAAGGAGCAGTAAAAATACACCGCGCTTGCTGAAAATACACAGCCTGTGAGTGGTCCACGCGTGAGAGAGAGGGGGAGCAGGAGGTGAGCCCGTGAGTGGTGCTCGCGGGTTGGGAGAGCAGTCTGCTCATTTTCAAGCACTGTGCTTGTGGCGCGCCGCTGCTCGTTCCCGCAAGGTGAATACCGCCACAAGCACGAGTATGTGGTTGAAAATTAGCAGACCGATGGCTAAAGGCCCTCCTAGAGCACTGCATGCGCGCTGCCTAGGCGAGACCTTAAAACCTAGACTGGAGCAGCACACCACACATGGACTTGGGAACCTTGGTAGGGCAGATTGTTCACAGTGATGTATCAAAGGTGCTCTGGGCAATAAAGCAAGCTAAGAAAATGAGTGATAGGCACAATTGGGGCACTGAGGGATCCTGGCATCCCTGGTCCTCGGCGCCACTGGACTTGCTGCACTGTTGATATCCAGGCTACTGCATGTCCCCGTAGTACTTGACGGGCAGACAGTTCTGGTGAATGGCTCAGAGCCCCCTATCTATTGGTAACAAGTTACTTCTCTAAATTCCGTGCACTTAGTTATAATTGTGAGCACCTTTCCTCACATGGTCCCGTAACTTTGAAATTATATTGTATCGGTTTCATTTATTTTCCCGTTAACACGTCTACTTCTTCACCACTATATATTCACACCGCAATTTTTTTGATGAGAACATGTGTTCCTTGTTTGCACGTCTTTAACACGAGCACTATCTGTATTTTTCATAGAAACGATACTCACCACGCGTTAACTATAACCTACACTAGCCATTATAGCCTGGCATCCTGGACCTTTGCCTATTGTCCTCCTTTATTTCTTTTGTAGAAGGGCGAGTCCCGAAATGCATCGGGGACATCTGAAAAAATCTTGGCCTAAAGAATGAACACGCATTTGTGAACCTTTCGTTTGAACCATTTTTTGAAAGTATGAGCAGTATCACACGCACGAAAAGTTATATGAATTAAACAAGTTACAATCAAATTACACCGCCTGTACCTTCTTCAAAAGCGGGTCACCCACATTGTGAGTGCTATAGTGAGGACGTCTTTCACTGAGACGCAATTTGACCTTTATCGACCACACCTCAACGATTAGGAGGTGGTACTCACCAGCACCAGAGATTTTTTACAAGGATTACCAGAAACTACATTTTCTCTACTCGTGAGTGCAACCGCTTTTCTACTTTTCACTTGGCATGTTATCCATTGGGCTGTGTTGCACAGCCCAGTGGAGAACATGCCCAGCCTACCCAGGCACTGCCTGAGCGTCCAAACAGGACGCTCAGACCAATCACAATGCTGCTCCTGCAGCGTCGTGATTGGCTGGGAGAGCCTGAAAGCCTGAGTGCTTACGGTGCTTCCAGCAGACAAAGGAGAGGCGTGCGGCTGCTGGAGAGGCGTGCAGCCGCACAGCGGACAAGGTAAGTTCATGTTTAAAACATTTTTTTAATCCCCCACCCCACTACCCCCATTTTTAGTGAGCCGCCACAGAGCAGATCTACATACTTTTGGCAGAAGTGTAGTTTTCTACTTTTTAAGTATTTTTGCAGCTCTATTTTGCTCCAGATGATGAACATTTTGCTTTCCTAAGTCGAAAATAACTTTGCGTGTTTCCTCACTGTGACCCTAACCACGGCGGTGAGACCGCATTGGAAAGGGTGGCAGTGAGGAAAGTAAGGGGGCCCTACAGGGCCCCCTGGTGTCTCAGGACCATGGAATGCATTCTGGGGAGTACATGTTGTGCCCTCCTGTGTGCATGCACTCCCCTTTATTGCATGGCATGGACTTCGCCGTCCATGCCATGCAGGAACCGGCTTTGACCTAACAATTGCAGTCTCTTTTTGAAAGGCACCGAAGTGAGAAGCCAAAGGATCGCTTGCCAGACTATGAGGAAACTTGTAATCTGGCGGACGGGCGGTGGTTGAGTTTGGCAGTGCGGGAGCGGGCGGTAGCGTGTCTCCACGCTCCTGCACCGCCAAACTCGTAATCAGGCCCATAGGCATAAAACTCCTAAGCATAGGGAAAATCATTAGGTCTGACTTTAACATGACAAGACATGCATACACAAATGCGCATGCCTGGGTTTCCATGCTCTGTCTCGTTTAAAAACTAACTTAGTGCCTTGCCAGTGCTTGATAGGTTTGCTGGGTATGGCACTTGCACCATTTATGGGGAGCAGACTATATTATATACTTACTTTAACAGGCTTTGGATAACCTTCATTCAGCCATTGGCCACTTTAACTCTGAATCCTTCAGCCAATGGCATCGCCATTCACAACATGAATCAGCCTCCCGGGCTTATTTGAGTCTTGTGGTTTTCCTGTTGGCTGATTGGGTGTGTCCTTCTGCCCCAATAAAGTACATTAAAGCCTCTGCTTTCAGTCCCACTCTATGGATTTCGAACGAGAGTTGTGCTAAAAATACTTGTCTCTAGTATTATATTTATTGCATATGATTTTTCTTTTTTTAAATCTATTGCTTCTTTTCTCTCCTCCAATAGGAACTTCTTTCCACATGGGCCATTGTCAACTGTTTCAAGTCTTTCTTAACCTTTTGAGAAATATGGCTTCTATAGAGAAACAGAATATTCCAGAAATGATTCCCTGTCCAACTGTGGCTGATGTTGTACCTCCAAAATGGCACGACTAATAGATTCTCAAAACGTACCAGACATTGTGGACAATGGCAAAGGTCCATTTAAGAGATACTTCAAGATCTCACTTGGGTTCTTGGTAGACTTCATCCCATGGGTACAGTAACACATATGTACCCAGATAAAGTGCAGCCATCAACTAGGCAGTCTCTCAAGAACTGGGAAAAAGTTATTGTCTTGAGATCAAAACCACAGCTTGGCTGACAAGTCTTGCCCTTCAGTGGGATGCCATGAACTTCATTGTCTGTCCTTTTCTCTCCTGCCGTCCCCTCGTTGTTTTTTCATAGTCAGTTGTTTCCTCATCAAAGTAATTATTATATTAGCTTAACCTTTACCTCAATACCATTTCCTTGTTCCTGCTATTTACTGGTCGCCCCTGCTTTAACTTTTGAAAGACTCATTTTATTAAATTTAAATCCAATTAAATATTGTTGTCTTACCCTTTTAAAAGTGACTCTAACCCTGACCTTTGATAATATGTATTATCTTGATATACAATTTATGTAAGTGCTTTATAATATATTGTTAGACCCTGGCTCCAATTCTTACCCTTTTTTACCTTCACAAATCTCGCCGAAACAAAAATGACCGTAATAGTAATTTACGTTTAACTGTCATAATTGTAATTACATTTATTAAGGTAATCACATTTTTATTTACTGTAGTGTTCCATAACCGTAATCCAAGACAATACAATTCAATTAACATATCCTGGGGTGGGAAGGATGTCTTCTCATACTAGCTTAATTACATTTTATTTTGCAATACCGTAAGGATCACTAAGAGAATATCTGATTCTGAGCCACAAATATAGTGTGGGCAGAACATCATGTTATAAATATCGAGCACCATAATATAGAGAAGGTATGCACAGCTAGGTAAGTATATATTTACTATTCTTAACTTCACATCTACGCATCTTGAAGATATATATACATTTTCAAGGTACATATATGTGGAGTTATATAGTAAAACTATACTTGGCTATGGACACATACCTTCACAATATTTTTGTCCTTCATATTCTTAACAGAATATGTTGTCCCACAATAATTTTGGTTCAGATATTCTGTCTAAACACTATAACATACCCTAGCCTATTAATAATTTAATTAAAGGAATATCATAGGGCGTTGGCATTGTTATAATTAAATACAATCTGAATATTCTCTTTCACATAAGGAAATATGCCCTAAAATCATCCAAACTAAAACCCAAATTGTTTTAAGAAAATGAACAAGATTTAATATAGCCTTATGGCCTGCCGTAGTGGGCTATACTGGCTATTAAAGGCCCGCTGCAGCGTTAAAGGCCGAAGGCGAGGGACTTTAACAAGGCAGTGGGACTTTAATAGCTGGTATAGCCCTGCTGCGAAGGGCTATAAGGCTATTAGAACCTTCTGCCACTAAAGGGCAGAATGTTCTAACAAATTAAACAAAGGCTTCAGGAAGCGCGAGGGGATTGAAATCCCCTCAGGCTCCTCAAAGCTTTTGTTCACAGCCAGAGCTGTGAACAAAGAAACATTGGAATGTTGGAGCTCCGGGCTTCTACCAGCTATTATAAGCCCGAGCTACTCCATTGTTTTCAATGGAGCTTCCAACATTCCAATGTTCTAATATTTTTTACTGCCATTGTATAAAAAAAATGGACAAGAGTTGAAAGCGTCACTGTTAAATAGTATGTACGCCTTAAGTCACCTTTGTAAATAAATGCACTGTTTTTTTCCCAGAGGAATGAAATATAAATGCCACCCTTCTGTGCTGAGTTAGGGTTCTTAGAGATGGCTACAAATGAACATTATCTCATGGGTCACCAGACTTCGTTGAGGGAAAAGGTTAGGAGATATGTACCATAACATCAAGTACAAGGCCTTCATAAAATCTTTAAGTCATAAAACAGTGCCTTATTTCAGAATATGTTTATATTATTATCTACTGCCGGTCGCAAGTAGGACCTAGTTTCCATAGGAAAAGCATTTTTTGACTTGGCTCTAACTTTGGCGGAGTTTGACCAATCTTCATGAAATTTCCCAGAAAAATGTGTCAAGGTAGGTTCTGGTTGTCATGGAAAGTTTGGGGGGGATCCGTGCAGTGGGGACCGAGAATTTGGGATCGCGAAATAAGGGTGCATTTGTAATGTTAATTCCCATAGGAACCTTTAGCCACACCTACAGCCTGAACCTCTGAACGCACCTACACCATATTTGGCAGGGAGGTAGATGTTGGTTCAAGGAAATATCTTTGGTCTATTTGGTGTGAATCTGTTCAGTAGTTTTCGAGAAATTTAAGCCAACAAGTATTTATCTCTGGTTGCGGATATTTTCCTGGGGTTTCGTGATGAATTGTGAATGCCCGTGCCAACGGGAATGCTCTGATTGGCTGGACGGAACCCGAACAGAAAGTTGCAGCCGCCATTTTGTTGATCGAGAATAGTTTCTGGGGCTTAACATTTCTGAAAAAGCTAACCTAAAGAAGGGGTCAGAGTAGAAGTACTCTGCCCCAATATTTGAGAAATGGGGGTGTTAGTGACACAAGTTGTGTGTCCAAAACTGATTTTTTTTAATCACACGCGATATTTGCGATGATGCCGCAACCGTCAGCGCGGCCCCCATGTACCGTCGCAGGGACATCGCAACTATCACGATGTCATAGTCTTCGCGACTATTGGTGAAAATATATAACACATATATTAGTACACACTAACCCGTGACTGTCGCACACATGTACCGACTCACATGTGACTCAGAAACTTATACACACATTCACATACCCATTCACACACATATATCCAGTCACATACCCACTCAGATATTGATGTACCCACTGTCCTACCCATGCAGGTACTCATACATGCACTTTCAGAGTCACCAAGAGTGTGATGCACACATGTACAGACCCACTCAGACACTCATACACCCACTTACAGACCCAGTGTGAGACTTTTGGTTCCACTGAGACCTTCACTGATAGACAGACCCACTCAGACACTTATGCACCAACTCATAGATCCAGTCACAGGCTCATGTACCCATTCACATACGCAGACTCATACACCCACTCACAGACTTATTTAGACACTCATGCATCCATTCAGACTCCCTCAGACACACACACAGACTGTCACTCCGACATTCATGCATTGACTCGCAGACCAACTGAGATACTTATAATTCCACTCACACACCCTCTGAGACATTGATTGGCTCAGTCACAGATCCAGTCTGTCAATTACGTACTGACTGAAAGAGCCACTAAGAGACTTATACTTCCACTCATACATTCAGTGATAGAGAGATGCACTCAGAGACTTAGGCAGCCAGTGACACATTTATTGAAAGACTCATGAGTCTACTCTGATATCCACTCATAGACTTGTATATGCAGTGACAGACCCAGTCAGAGACTTATGAAGGCACTTGCATAACCGAGCGAATCATTAATACAGTATAGAGATGTTGAGATATTGATAAATGTTTTTATAGAGTTAATTAGATAGTGGTTTATCTAGTGTGTTGGTTAGAATTAGTAAGATAGTTATACATTTTTTATGTGGTTGTGGCTATTGAAGTCCTGCTTTTTGCTTTGCATTTTCATGGCGTGTCCGCTGGCATCGTGATTACCGATGCCATCGCGATCTCCGGAGTCACCGCAAAAACAGAAAATAGGAGATGGGTTTTATTGAAACTGTCTGGAAAAACATGAATTTAGAGAATACTGTAAGAAACCTCTAGTGTGTAAAATAATATACTTTCTGATAAACACATACCAAATCAAAAAATGAGTGGTCTATATTATACAATATACAATTATAGAAAGAATAAATGAAAATCTTAGAGGTTCACTTTAAAAAAAATGGAAGTTACACAATTAGGAAATAGATTTTTTTTTGAAACCTTAGAAATTAACTGAAAAAAACAAGTGTTACATGGACATTATAGTTAGGAATGAGCATTTAAAAAAACCTTAGAAATTCACAGAAAAAACTAAAGGTTACAGGGACGTTATAGTTGGGGAATCAAATTAAAAAACCTTTGAAATTCACTGATAAAAACGAAGGTTACAGGGATATTCTAGTTAGGCTGACATTTCACTCATACAAAACCAGAGAAATTCAGCAGTTATAGTTAGCTGAGCTGACTGAAAATATATACATATATATGTGTGTGTGTGTGTGTATGTATATATGTGTATATATATATATATATATATATATATATATATATATATATAATAATCAATAGAAGGACAACCACATAATATACAAAGGCAATTGAAGTACTGGGTTTTTAGAACCCAGCGGTGCAGGGGAACACACCCTAAGACTTCGAGTTCTTCCTGTTTCAGACCCACAGAAACACAGAGTCTTCTAGGTGAAGTCAAAGATCTTGTTTATTGGCTGCAGACCAATTACAGGTATCCGAGAAGTACAACACAATGTATGTTCTCAGGAGACTGCTTAAACTTACAGAAACGGGCTTCTCCTTAAATACAAAATATCATGCTTCAGGCACACATTCCTCGTTTTACGATATGGTCATTCACATGTATCCATTACAAACGAAAAGGCAGAGTCATGATGACCATCCCACATTCCAGTTAAGCCAGCCCACAATTATTTACCCAGCGAGGCTCAGATCCCACATCAGATATCAACAGGCCCCAATAAACACGGGCATCTCCTGTTTGTAAAACAAGCCATAAAGCAGGAAGAGTCAGGTGTGAAAGAGATTAGCCGGAGGCTTGTGTTCATGAAGAGGCTTTATGGTGTGTCAAACCCTGATGCTAATCACAGGTGGCCGTAGGACGGGGAGCTCGTGGGACCGGACTGACCTGGGGCAGCGGAGCCAAGCTGCACAGGTCACAGAGAAGTCAAAGGAAGGCACATGTGTTCTAAAGGCCCGTACTTGTTCGTAATGTGTAGCCTATGTGAGGGCAACCATAAGATGGCCCCCGCTCCAAGATGGAACCCACGAAGTCAATGTGTAACATCGTATACATAGTGCATTTATCGATGAAAGGTTATGCAAAGCACTTGTACATACCGCATTGGCCATTCGCGGTTCGCTAATACCGGAATAGAAGGGGTCAGAGTAGAAGTACTCTGCCCCAATGTTTGAGAAATGGGGGTGTTAGTGACACAAGTTGTGTGTTCAAAACTGATTTTTTTTAATCACACGCGATATTTGCGATGATGCCGCAACCGTCAGCGCGGCCCCCATGTACCGTCGCAGGGACATCGCAACTATCACGATGTCATAGTCTTCGCGACTATTGGTGAAAATATATAACACATATATTAGTACACACTAACCCGTGACTGTCGCACACATGTACCGACTCACATGTGACTCAGAAACTTATACACACATTCACATACCCATTCACACACATATATCCAGTTACATACCCACTCAGATATTGATGTACCCACTGTCCTACCCATGCAGGTACTCATGCATGCACTTTCAGAGTCACTAAGAGTGTGATGCACACATGTACAGACCCACTCAGACACTCATACACCCACTTACAGACCCAGTGTGAGACTTTTGGTTCCACTGAGACCTTCACTGATAGACAGACCCACTCAGACACTTATGCACCAACTCATAGATCCAGTCACAGGCTCATGTACCCATTCACATACGCAGACTCATACACCCACTCACAGACTTATTTAGACACTCATGCATCCATTCAGACTCCCTCAGACACACACACAGACTGTCACTCCGACATTCATGCATTGACTCGCAGACCAACTGAGATACTTATAATTCCACTCACACACCCTCTGAGACATTGATTGGCTCAGTCACAGATCCAGTCTGTCAATTACGTACTGACTGAAAGAGCCACTAAGAGACTTATACTTCCACTCATACATTCAGTGATAGAGAGATGCACTCAGAGACTTAGGCAGCCAGTGACACATTTATTGAAAGACTCATGAGTCTACTCTGATATCCACTCATAGACTTGTATATGCAGTGACAGACCCAGTCAGAGACTTATGAAGGCACTTGCATAACCGAGCGAATCATTAATACAGACTGTTATAGAGATGTTGAGATATTGATAAATGTTTTTATAGAGTTAATTAGATAGTGGTTTATCTAGTGTGTTAGCTGAGCTGACTGAAAATATATATATTACCTACTGGCGGTCGCCAGTAGGTAGTTATAGTTAGGACCACGTTTCCATAGGAAATCCGCAACATTCTATTTTGAATAACTTTTGCGCCGGTCGACGAATCCTTGCGAATTTTTCAAAATAGGTGGGGCGCTACTCTCCGCTCCTACCCTGAAAGTCTCGGGGGGATTCATCAAGCGGGGGCTGAGATAAAAGGGGGGTCCCAAAACGCATTTTTCCCATGCATTTTTCCATAGGACCTTTAGACACAGCTACAGCCCGAACGGCTGAACAGAATTACTTGAAATTTGGCAGAGAGGTAGTCCTCAGGTCAAGGAAGTGCCTTTTGTAGGTTTGGTGTAAATCTGTTCAGTAGATTCTGAGAAAATAGCCTTTAAATCAATATATATATCTGAGCCCGCTTACGGTGCGCTTACCGTACGCGTACGGTGGCGTGCGCGAGCGCGATTCTGATTGGCCCTTAGATCTTAGTAAACATTCGAATCGGTCGAAACCAGGAAGCGGCGGCCGCCATTTTCTCTCTCGCACTCTGAGGGGGGAGCTGATAAACAAATGCCAAAAACATATAAAGGGGCTGTTTAGACAGCGCCCATGCACATAACCATGTTAGTTGAGTCTTCAAAGATCCCCCAAGGCAAAAAACGGGAATTTTTTATTTTTCGAAAATTTCGCCGATTACGCTTACCGTACGCTTACCGTACGCGTACGGTAAAAAAATTTAAAAAAAAAAAATCCACACTCTCTCCACCCCGTGTGCAAATGGTGGCCGAAGGCCACCATTTGTGCATGGCATATAAGAGCACAGCATTTCCCAAAAAAATTTCAACAGATTACCTATCACAAGGAAGCGCATAATATGTCCTCCATGTGCGCACGGTGCGCGAAGCGCATCCTGCGTACATGGCCCATCTAGCGTAACGTGGGCACGCGGTGCGCGTAGCGCACCGCGTGCCCACCGTGCGTGCACGGCACTAACTGCGTAAAGTGGGCGCGCGGTGCGCGAAGCGCACCGTGTACTCACTGTGTACGCACGGTGCGCGCACGGAACGAACTGCGTTAAGTGGGCGCGCACGCCACGAATGGCGTAAAGTAACTTAGCATTTAAAAAAACGTACAAATTCACTGAAAAAACCATAGGTTTCACACACGTTATAGTTAGGAATTAGCATTTAAAAAACCTTGCAAATTCACTGAAAAAACCATAGGTTTCACACATGTTATAGTTAGCGGAAATTTTACTGATAAAAAACCAATGAAATTCCCCCGTTATAGTTAGTGCAGGAAACTATAACTCACGCGACCGCAATCTTCTGCTGATGACATATGTGTCTTTATGAAAAAAAAATATTTGTAATATATGTATAGCTAAAAATTTATGGAAGAAGACATGGGCAAATAAGTGTCTAAATACAGTATTAGCATCAGCAGAGGATTGCGGTCGCGTGAGTTATAGTTTCCTGCACTAACTATAACGGGGGAATTTCATTGGTTTTTTATCAGTAAAATTTCCGCTAACTATAACATGTGTGAAACCTATGGTTTTTTCAGTGAATATATATATATATATATATATATATATATATATATATATATATATATATATATATATATATATATATATATATATATATATATATATATGTGTGTGTGTGTATGTATGTATATATGTATATATATATATATATATAATTATATATATAATAATCAATAGAAGGACAACCACATAATATACAAAGGCAATGGGGAAAGGATGACCTGCAAAAAGTATATGGCACAGACCTACTGGTCTCATGTACAAAGGCATTAGCCAGGCTCCGGGGCGGATAGTGTTTGCGCTCGCTTGCATTAATCAGATAAAGGTTTCACCAGGACATACATGTAGTCTTTATTTATTCTATTATAAAACAAGACTACTAGTCCCAGAATATAACAGGAGAAACAACCTGGACTGGAGCAGCACATCATGCGTGGACCTGGGAACCTTGGAAGGTATACATGCTCTCTGTCTTATATAATCCTGGTGTGCAGAGTTGGTTTCAAGGTTTTTGCCAGGGCTGATTTTGGTACCCACGTGGGCACTGGAGGTCAGTGGAAAGCTATGAGTTGCGACTGCATCAGTTTCATAAAAGCCATACAGGAGGTAGAGATTTTAAAGTGTGAACTGGTCACGTATGCAACTGGCTCCCAACAGAACCATGAGTGTTTGATAGCCACCTCCAAGGCAGATCCTAGCTTCTCGGTGCCTTAGCACACTGATGATGTGACTGGCAACCTGAAAACTATAAGTTTAGCAAGGTCAGGCCAGACAAAAAAGATTACATTCACCAAAAGTGGAAACAAACTGCATAACGGCTTTGGGAAAGCACTCTTATTTTGTGAACTGACCAATGCAGACCTAGATGAGCTCCCAAAATACTGACTCGCAGGAAATTACAGAATTACCTGTTTAATTAATATTCATGCATCAGATTGCAGTTTGCAACACCCTGCAATTGGTCACAATCACAGAGATTGTAATGCAGCTCTTTTTTTCTTAAAGGAAATGGGACTGTGTTTTTAAAAAATAGTTTTCTTTTGTGTAAAAAAAGTTTTACGGAGAGTTCGCAGTGGTGTCGCGGATTACTGCATACGCACGCTGAAATATTTTTTTGAACATTCACAGACCAGTCCAGAGGGAACCTCTTCTCCTTTGCGAATCAGTTACCACCGCAAATTGAAAGTCGGTGATAGGACAACAATTTTGCAACCAGATTTATGAGTCACAAACCACTCATATATCCGGTCACGAATTGCAGGAAGGGACGGCCACATGACATGCTTTACAAATAGCGATTTGTAATCCATTTAGAAACCCCTTTACAGATTTGTTACAAAAAAATCATAATTGGTAAATGTGTATATTAAATACAAAAAAATGCTTTTTAACGTTCACAAATTATATGACGTTAGTAAATCGGAGGGTTTGCGACCATTAGAAGGTTTTCTACATCAGGTACCTTAGTGCCTTGAAGCCTTGGAGCACCCCTGCAAGTAAATCTAGGTATTGTGCTAACTCGGCTAAATTCACTAGCTAATCAGTGTGAAGATTACCAACTGTACCGCCCTGAGTGTGAAGTTTAAATCTTGGTCCCCTCCTTGAATTTTGACAGGATCAGACTTTACAAAATTCCGAATTTCCACTAACCTCGATCCCAAGTGGCTGTTTGAGCCCGCTTCACTTTGTCATGTGCGGATCTCCGAAGGGCTCCCCTCCCTCCCCGCACAAACATCCTGCTTGAACGGCATTACCCGCGTGGGGTGCGTCTAGTGCCTGTTTACTTTGTGCTTTCTGCCTCCGTCGACTGAAGAGGACGCAGGAGAGGATGCGGCTGGCAGGTAAGTGAAAAAACATTTTTTTGTTCCTTTTCTTTTTTAACCTCCCCTCCCACTCACCCACCCACCACTACTCCCCCGTAGCAGCCGCTACTGTGAACAGTCCAGTTCCAGGGTTTGTGGGTAAGCTCTTCGAGCCCTTCTCTCGGACCCTCTTGCAATTGTGGGACATCTGACTGGATTGCCGCAGAAGGACAGGATGCAGGTGGTGGGTCCATCCCAGGAGGGCTCTGGCACGGTGCGTGGCCATTAAGCAAGGGCACAAGCTTCCCGCCACGCTGCCCTGGAGGCTCTTTGGACCCCTCTATAGTTTCCCGTTGGCCCTTGGTGGGTGCGGGTCTACGCCGGTTAGCGTGTGCAGTGGTTGAGTCTGCATGGGGGCCGGTCCATGTCACACTGTGGGGCAAAGCAGTTCCCAAAGGTGCCAATGCCACAGACTGGTTTGCTGTGCGCCCATGTCCAGCCTCGAGGGTGAAACTAGGCGCTTGAGCTGCTGAGATCTGTAGTTAATTGTTCTTCTGAAGCCTCTGTTATGATAGTTGTCACACGAGCAAGAATTAGGGAGAGTTCCGCAATTACTAAATCTTTGATTCTAGCAATGCACCCCTCCCTTAATTGCACAATCTGCAGTGGTTTGGATGCAGGCCAGTGGCGTAGCAAAGGTGGGGTCCGCCCCGGGTGGCACGGGTTTTGGGGGCGGCGGCCTCCCCCCAGCCCTTACCTGCCATTTCGGGGCGGCAATCTGTCCTGCTCTTTAATGCAGCCATCAAGGGAAGCAAGAAGCCGAGAACGCCACCAGCATCTCCCCCCGATCCTCAGTGCGGCTGCTGCGGGGTGGCAAATGCAGGGACCGCCCCAGGCAGTCTAAGGGCTAGCTACGCCGCTGATGCAGGCCCCTGCATACAATTAATGGAAATGGGGTGCTCCAGGATAGGACGTACTGTGTGTGTGTGTGGGGGGGGGGGGGGCAGCTGGAGTGTCAGTTACTGTAGATTTATTCTGGGTCAACTACCTGGGCCGCTTAGCAACCACAAAGGTCTGGGAGCATGCCTTAAGGCACACCCCAGGAGACGGCGAGCTTAGGTAATGTACTTGGCCCCCAACCAGTTCGTGAGGGGAGACTGTGGTGGCCGCATTAGAAGGACCAAAGGCGAAGGCTGGACTAGCGCGAGATGTTGTGGCGGTCAGTGCTCCTCATCCCTGGGACTGTCTCCTCTCACACAATTCGATTTCGGTGGAGATGACCCCGGAGCCCTCTGCAGCGCCCTGCGCCCTGTCTACGGAGGTTGTTTTGGGGGAAGAAGACAGGATAGCCTGGGAATCAGAGGCGCAACTAGAGCCAAATTTGGGGGGGAGGGGGGAAGGGGGGGGGTCAAAGAAAACATTTCGGGGGGGCTGAATCTTTTTAAGCCATAGGCAGAATGGAGCTGCAGGGGCTCGTAGAAGGAGTGAAACAACAGCGAGGCCTCATTAACATGCAAATGGTCTTTTAAAGACCTGTGAAGTGCTCGGGTTCGGCTGTGTGTGCGCCGCGAGGCTGTCTCATCCCGGGCTGCCACACGCGACGGGGGGGGGGGGGGGGGGGGCTGAAGCCCTAAGAGTCCAATGGGTGTTGCGCGCCTGCTGGGAATCTAATGCCTTTAAAACGGACCAGGTCCAAAGAGCAGGCAGGAGGACCAACCCGACTGCTTGGAACACACAGATGCTGAGAGACAATGTAGTCTGCCCTCTCCAGCTCCTGATCACACAGCGTTCTCACAGCAAGAAATGTTCCAAGTCAAGGGTCCCGCCTGTGAGCCAATGAAGGATGACACTCACCCCAGGAGAGCAGTGTTAGACGGGTGGCCCGGCCCATCCGGCTGCGGACGGGCCGGGCCCACATACGCCTCGCGCCGCTGGACTATCCTTGGCACTTTGCAGCGCCGTGGCGAGAGCGGAAATGCTGCAGTGTCCTAGCCCCTCCTCCATAGGACCGAGCAGTCTGGGACATGGAGTCCCCCCAACAGAGGTCCGGCAGGCCGGCAGCAAACTTTTTACATTATCCAGTATTAGGGTATCTTTCATAGATTCACATGCCTGAATCATTCCCCGTCGTCGGGATGGTAAGTAAGTAAGTAAGTAATTTTATTGGCATAGTTACTTAAAACCATTGCTGTGCAAAGTTGATTAAGAACAGGTATAATAAAAATACAAAAATACAGTTCTATATAAAAACAGAGTAAAATTGCGCGCTTCATGTTAGTAGGGTTGTTTCTTCTTTCTCGGTTTCCTCATGAGTTCGTATGGTCAACAATGTCAGTCGGCAAGCAGTGTTAAGTCGATGATACAGGGACCGTTATGGATTAATTTTTGGCATCTTTTTTTCCACTGCCTTCATAAATTTTACAAAGCTGCAATTCATGCGAGGATCGTGGGAAGAAAAGCAAACAAGAACTGCCTTTCTACGTGTGCGGATCCCTTGCTGATTGAAGTGGTGTTTCAACAAGTGTTTTCGTTCGTCACGTAGTTTCTCACAAGAGCAGATCAAGTGCAGCATATCCTCTTGCCCCAAACCACATAGTCGACAAAGCGGATCAGCTTTTGTTTTGATCCATACTGGAAGATTTTGAATGCAGGGGAGCAGGCCCAGCCTGTACTTTAAAAAACACATTTTGGTGGATTTAGAATATCCCTCGCCAAAATAGTACTGTGGTGTCTTCTTTGAATACGAATTTAGGATCATCCAGCCATGCGTTCTTTTGGAAAGGGCTGCCTTGTCTTGAACCCATGATAGCTGTTTGATCGATTTTTTGACCAGTTTTTTGAAGGTTGTGTGGTTTGCTGGGGTGTCCCAGAGCTCCTCTAATCCAGTGTTCTTCAGGCTTTCCCGTAGGAACTTGGCTGCTGCCGAGGACGGGTGTTGGGCTAACTCCATCCACAAATGTTCATTTAATGTTCCTTGTATCGATTTCCTCACTTTGTCCCAGGCTATCATGAATCAATCAATCAATCAGTGACACTTATAAAGCGCGCTACATACCCGTAGGGTCTCAAGGCGCTGGGGGGAAGGGGGGGGGGGGGTGCCGCTACTGCTCGAACAGCCAGGTCTTCAGCTTCTTCCTGAAGGAGAGGTGGTCTTGGGTCAGGCGCAGGTCGGTCGGGAGGGAGTTCCAGGTCTTGGCGGCCAGGTGGGAGAAGGACCTTCATCCTGTAGTCGCTCTTCGGATGCGGGGGACGGCGGCGAGGGCGTCGTTGGCTGATCGGAGGTGGCGTTTGGGAGCGTAGAAGTTGACTCGGCTGTTGAGGTAGCTCGGGCCTTGGTCGTGTAGGGCCTTGTGTGCGTGGGTGAGGAGGCGGAAGGTGATTCTTTTGTTGACGGGGAGCCAGTGAAGGTCTCTCAGATGTCCGGAGATGTGGCTGGTTCGTGGGATGTCGAGGATGAGTCTGGCTGAGGCGTTCTGGATCCGCTGGAGTCTCTTCTGGAGCTTGGCGGTGGTACCAGCGTAGAGGGCGTTGCCGTAGTCCAGTCGGCTGGTGACGAGGGCCTGGGTGACGGTCTTCCTGGTCTCGGTGGGGATCCACCAGAAGATCTTCCGTAGCATGCGTAGGATGTTGAAGCAAGCCGAGGAGACGTTGTTGACTTGCCTGGTCATGGAGAGGGAGGAGTCCAGGATGAAGCCCAGGTTTCGTGCATGGTCTGTCGGTTTGGGTGCGGTGCCCAGGGCAGGAGGCCACCAGGAGTCGTCCCAGGCGGAGGGTGTGGTGCCCAGGATGAGGACCTCCGTCTTGTCCGAGTTCAGTTTCAGGCGGCTGGTCGTGTAACGCCCTGAACGTCTCAGGATCGTTTAACAGACACGACAATGAGGACGCAACCACTTGTGAAGGGTTAGTTCTTTTAATGAAGGCAAATAAAATACAAAGAACAAACAAAGGTTATAGTCACTGGAATCCTCCAGGCTACGTACGTTACCAGCCCACAGCACGGATGGTCCTAACCGTCCTCTGCATATACGCCGATCCCGGCGTATGCCAACAGAGGGCAGAAATGAAATGGCCGACAATGCCAATCGGTAGGCTGTGAGGGGCACGAAGAGTGTTGGGGAGAATCGAGGAGTCAGGGAAACACCCAGCCGGGGTCTCTACCTGAAGGGAGCAGCCGCTCAACCTCTTCCTCAGACTGCACCGGGACGCGGAGTCACCTCCTGGTGATGCGTCACCGATACCCCAATCACAAGCAAGAAGACTGAACCGAGAGCAGCCGCTCGATCGATCCTGTGGACTTCCGAGTCTGTAACGCGGCAAACACCTCCTGGTGTGCGTTACAGCTGGCAGTCCCTGTGTCTCTGGTCGGGCTGGGAGTTACGACTCCAACCAGCAAAAGCGCCACTGCGCTTGGACTCAGCCGAGTCAAAAAGCGAAGCTCAATGGTTGACCGGTAGAGCTTCCGGGTCCTTCACAGGTGACGATGGGGCAAGACACGGCCCAGGGAGTAACGACTCGACCTACCTCCGTTCTTGCCTTACTGGAGCACCACTCCGGAACACTGCTCTTCACGAAGCAGGTACGTCGGTGTAAACACAATATCCGACAGCCTTGTACCTCCCGGTTCCTCCCTTTATAGGGCGTGTTTTCCTTGAGTTATGTAACAGCTCTCCTGTTTACATAAGGGCGTGTTTCCCTTGAGTTATGTAACAGCTCTCCTGTTTACATAAGGGCGTGTTTCCCTTGAGTTATGTAACAGCTCTCCTGTTTACATAAGGGCGTGTTTCCCTTGAGTTATGTAACAGCTCTCCTGTTTACATAAGGGCGTGTTTCCCTTGTATGACAGGAATTCTTGACAGTACATCCTCCCTCTCAGCGGCTCCCCACGGGTCCAGCGCTGGCAGGAAAACGCCGATGGAACAAGGAGACCAAGCGCGGAGCATGAACCCCTTCAGCCGGTTCCCATGAATGCTCCTCCGGGCCATAGCCTTTCCACGCAACCAGGTACCACAGCTTCCCCCTGCGCCATTTGGATGCCCGTATGCCCGACACTTCATACTCCACCTCCGACTCCACGCATACCGGCCTAGGTGTCCCAGACGGCTTGGAGGGTGCTGGTTTGAGCAATGATACATGAAAGACAGGGTGTATCCGCAATGACTGGGGCAAGCACACCTTCACGTTCACGGGACCCATACACTTGGTAATTCGATAGGGGCCCATGTACTTGGGATGGAACACACTGTTCTTTCGAAACCTCATGTTTCTTGTGGATATCCAGACGTAGTCTCCAGTGCGGTACAGTGGCCCGGGCCTTCTCTTCCTATCTGCCGCAGCCTTGTATCTTCTCTTGGCCTCTATTAGGACAGCCCTTGAGCGCATCAACGTGTCTTTTATGTGTGCCACCCTGTCCGCTGTGGCGGGAATCCTGTCCTCTCTGAACGGATGTAGAAATGGCAAGAACCTGGGATGTTGGCCATAGTTGCTATAGAACGGAGATGACTGTGTGGAGCTGTGAGTGGCGTTGTTATAGGCTATCTCTGCAACCCATAGCAAGTCGACCCATTCTTCCCTGCCCTGGTCCACAAAACATCGCAGATACTGTTTGAGCGTTTGGTTCAGGCGCTCGGTTTGGCCGTCCGTTTGAGGGTGGTAGCTGGTGGACAGGGCGGTCTTAACATGCAGCGCAGTGCACCAAGTCTTCCAGAATTGCGCAGTAAACTGCGACCCCCGGTCCGACACGATCACCCCAGGTAATCCATGCAGTCGTACCACATTCTTTAGGAGTAGTGACGCCAATTCCCCGGCCGTAGGGACTCTCTTGCAGGGGATGAAGTGCCCCATTTTCGTCAAGTAATCCACCACCACCAGTATTGCCGTCATCCCCTGGTCTACCGGTAGGCCCACCACGAAGTCCAGTGATATGCTATCCCATGGTCTATCCGGGGTCGGAAGTGGATGTAAGAGCCCTTGGGTTCGGCCATGGTCGGCCTTCATGGTAGCACACGTAGGACACTCCTGTCCCCACCTCCTGACATCCACTCTCATGGTTGGCCACCAGAAATGCCGTCCCATGCTAGCCACCGTTTTTTCAAAGCCCAAATGACCTGCGCATGGAGAGTCATGGCACCAGATGAATGCTTGTTTCCTTAGCCTAGGCGTGGGTATCAATAGGCACCTGCCCTTCAGGGGTATCCCGTCCTTCAGCTGCCATTCTCTGTGACTGAGGAGCCACCTCCGCCATGCGAATGACCTGATCCCTCTCTTTATTCCCCTCAGGAAAGTATCCGGTTGGATAACCCCCAATACCATCCTCGGGGAAATGATGGAACGCTCGGTTGCAGGCAATGGTTCCTTAACTGCAGATTGACGGGACAGGGCGTCCGCCTTCCGGTTTTCCGTCCCCGGCCGATATGTGATGCGGAAGTTGAACCCCGCAAAGAAGATCATCCACCGCAGCTGCCTGGGAGAAAGGTGTCTAGTGGCCGTCATGAACTGTAGGTTCCGATGGTCCGTGTACACCGATACCACATGTCTTGCCCCCATCAACCAATGCCTCCATTCGGTGAAGGCGTCCTTGATTGCGAGAAGCTCCTTCTCCGCAATATGGTAGTTGCGTTCGGCGTCGTTGAGTTTGCGGGACATGTACGCAACGGGATGAAGCACCCCTGTGTCGTGGTTGCGTTGGGACAAGATAGCCCCCAGCGCCACATCCGACGCGTCCGCTTCCACCACGTAGGGGAGATCCGGATCGGGGTGAGCCAACACCGGCGCCTTACCAAAGGCGCTTTTCAGGGCCTCAAAGGCTTTGTTCGCTTCAGGGGACCAGACAAACTCCTTGGACTTCCTCAGTAGCTGTGTGATTGGGGCCACCACTCCTGAAAATCCATCTATAAACCGCCTGTAAAAGTTGGCGAAGCCAATGAAACTTTGGACGTCCTTCACGCTTTGGGGCACCGGCCATTCTTTCACCGCCTTGATCTTTCGTTCTGCCATCTCCTGTCCCTCTGGACTCAGCATCACTCCGAGGAATTCCACGGATGTGACGTGGAAGTCACACTTGCTGAGTTTACAAAACAGCATGTTTTCCCTCAGCTTTTGGAGCACAGCTTTGACGTGGTGTACGTGCTCCTCCACACTGGACGAATAGATGAGGATGTCGTCGATATATACGACCACGTAGATATCCAACTCCTCTCTGAATACCTCATTCAAAAAGTACTGAAAGGCTGCCGGGGCGTTGCACAGACCGAACGGCATGACGAGGTACTCAAAAAGGCCGAACCTGGTCTTAAAGGCGGTCTTCCACTCGTCTCCGTCCCTCATGCGCACCAGATGGTATGCCCCTTTCAAATCCAACTTGGTGTAGATACGAGCTTTCTTGACCTGTTCCAGAAGTACACTGATGAGAGGCAAGGGGTACCGATTTTTTATGGTTATCGCATTCAATGCCCTAAAGTCCACACAGGCTCTCAGCTCCCCATTAGCCTTCGGGATGAAGAAGAGTGGCGAGGCGGCCGGAGACTTGGACGGGCGGATGAATCCTAGCTTGAGGAGTTTATCCAGGTACCCCCGGAGATGCACGTTTTCAGGCTCCGTCAGGGCATACAGCCTGCCGCTGGGAACGCTGGCCCCTGGCACCAGGTCGATCTGGCAGTCAAACTGTCTATGTGGTGGTAGCACTTCCGCCTTCACCTCATCAAATACATCCTCAAAACTGTGATAAGCCTGGGGGAGAGCCACATCTTTTTCTGCCGCTGTAGCCACCGTCTGACTCCCGCTCTCATCTGCGTCAAGGGATTCCGTTCTTATTCCACAATGCAGGATGCAATACGGTGACGTCATTTCGATGCGATGTGTTGGCCAATCCACAAAGGGGTTGTGTTTCTGTAGCCACGGCAATCCCAATATGACGCCATATTGGGGCGCTCGGATGATGTTAAAATCGATTTGTTCCAAATGGTTCCTCCCATATCTCATCGGAAGGACCCCCGTGTGCTGTCCGATGGGCCCCGTCACCAATCGCCTTCCGTCTACCGCATAGACGTCTTCGGGTACTGCTTTGGGAAGAAGCACTAGCCCTAGCCTGCATGCCTCGTTGTGGTCCATAAACATGCCAGTGGCCCCTGAATCCACCATGGCCACAACGGGTATCCACTGGTCATGCACTCCCACGTGCACCGTGATAAACAGGTGTCGTTGTCCCTTAGTGACCGAGTTGGAAAGTGAAGGGATGGATGAGTGACTCCGAGATGCCCCTTCTCTGGTCTTGGAGTCCTCTAGTTTTCCGCCGGTATGTCCACCACGGCTGTTACCGACCGGTTGGCCCGATAACGTGACGTCTTCGGTTTGGCAGGGCATTCACGTACGTAGTGGCCTTTTTTGCCACAATATAGGCACAATCCTTGTTTACGGCGTGACTCTTTCTCCGTGGCTGTGAGGCTCGCTCGTATTGCGCTGATGTCCATGGGTTCTCCCTTGGATGCGGTGGAAGTTTCAGGACTTCCCACCATCACATAGGATGGAAGGGATTTTCCTTTTCTCCCATGATCCCCCTTTCTTTCACTTAGCCTATGTTCCAGCCGTAATACCAGGTTGATAAGGCCCTCACATGTCTTGGGTTGAGGGTCAATATGAGCCACGGCGTCCTTGAGCTCATCGCACAGCCCTTGATGGAAGAGCGCCGTCTGTTTAGCAACAGGCCACTTGGTTTCCGCAACCAGCCTTCGGAACGCGTTGAGATACTGCACCAGGTCGTTGGATCCCTGTCTCAACTCAAGCATTTCACGGTCCGCCGTGTACGAGTCAGCCCTTCTGTCGAATACCTTCAGGAATTCCTCGCGAAAAGCACCCCAATCACATAAGAGGGGGTCGTCCCTGCTCACCAGAGGTACGGCCCATTGTGCCGCGTTTCCAGCCAAATAGGATATAAGGAAAGCCACACGAGCCTGACTCGTGGGGAACGCCTTTGGTTTGCACGATAAATGTAGCGCCACTTGTGTGAGGAATACCTGCACCGTGTTAGGATCCCCACTGTACCTCTCTGGTGTTGCCAAGGAGATGGCTACCGGCATTTCCACTACTACCGCAGGGGTCTGGTTCGTGAGGGAGGTGCTGGGCGTGAGCGGGTCCAATTGGATAGCATCCAGTCTGGCTTTTACATCGGCTGTTTCTTGCCTAGAGGCAGCCACTTCAACTTGCATGGCCGCTAAAGCAGCCAGCACATCATCAAGTGTTGCCATGTCTGTTATCGACCGGGAGACAGTTAGTGTTATTAAGGTCGGATATTTTGTAACGCCCTGAACGTCTCAGGATCGTTTAACAGACACGACAATGAGGACGCAACCACTTGTGAAGGGTTAGTTCTTTTAATGAAGGCAAATAAAATACAAAGAACAAACAAAGGTTATAGTCACTGGAATCCTCCAGGCTACGTACGTTACCAGCCCACAGCACGGATGGTCCTAACCGTCCTCTGCATATACGCCGATCCCGGCGTATGCCAACAGAGGGCAGAAATGAAATGGCCGACAATGCCAATCGGTAGGCTGTGAGGGGCACGAAGAGTGTTGGGGAGAATCGAGGAGTCAGGGAAACACCCAGCCGGGGTCTCTACCTGAAGGGAGCAGCCGCTCAACCTCTTCCTCAGACTGCACCGGGACGCGGAGTCACCTCCTGGTGATGCGTCACCGATACCCCAATCACAAGCAAGAAGACTGAACCGAGAGCAGCCGCTCGATCGATCCTGTGGACTTCCGAGTCTGTAACGCGGCAAACACCTCCTGGTGTGCGTTACAGCTGGCAGTCCCTGTGTCTCTGGTCGGGCTGGGAGTTACGACTCCAACCAGCAAAAGCGCCACTGCGCTTGGACTCAGCCGAGTCAAAAAGCGAAGCTCAATGGTTGACCGGTAGAGCTTCCGGGTCCTTCACAGGTGACGATGGGGCAAGACACGGCCCAGGGAGTAACGACTCGACCTACCTCCGTTCTTGCCTTACTGGAGCACCACTCCGGAACACTGCTCTTCACGAAGCAGGTACGTCGGTGTAAACACAATATCCGACAGCCTTGTACCTCCCGGTTCCTCTCTTTATAGGGCGTGTTTTCCTTGAGTTATGTAACAGCTCTCCTGTTTACATAAGGGCGTGTTTCCCTTGAGTTATGTAACAGCTCTCCTGTTTACATAAGGGCGTGTTTCCCTTGAGTTATGTAACAGCTCTCCTGTTTACATAAGGGCGTGTTTCCCTTGAGTTATGTAACAGCTCTCCTGTTTACATAAGGGCGTGTTTCCCTTGTATGACAGGAATTCTTGACAGGTCGTCATCCACTCGGCTACCTCTTTCATCCCTTCGTGCAGGTTGGCTCTGGCGGCGGCGGGGTCGTTGGTCAGGGAGAGGATCAGCTGGGTGTCGTCGGCGTAGGAGATTATGCTGAGGTTGTGTTTGCGTACGATGGCCGCGAGGGGGCTCATGTAGACGTTGAAGAGGGTGGGGCTCAGAGATGATCCTTGGGGGACGCCGCAGATGACTTCGGAGGCCTCTGACTTGTACGGTGGAAGGCGGACTCTCTGTGTTCTTCCGTCGAGGAAGGAGATGATCCATTCCAGCGCCTTGTCCTGGATGCCGATGTTGCTGAGGCGCCGTACTAGGGTGCGGTGGCAGACCGTGTCGAATGCCGCGGAGAGGTCTAGGAGGATGAGGGCCGCTGTTTCTCCCATGTCCATCAGGGCTCGGATGTCATCTGTGGCGGCGATGAGGGCGGTCTCGGTGCTGTGGTTGGCTCGGAAGCCGGACTGTGAGGGGTCGAGGGATCCGTTCGTCTCGAGGAAGGCGGCCATCTGCTTGTTGACGGTCTTCTCGATGACTTTGGCTGGAAACGGGAGGAGCGAGATGGGGCGGTAGTTCTTGAGTTCGGTGGGGTCCGCTGTGGGTTTCTTGAGTAGAGCGCTGAGTTCGGCGTGCTTCCAGCTCTCAGGGAAGGTGGCGGTGTCGAAGGATGTGTTGATGATGTCTCGCAGGTGGGGTGCGATGACAGCGTCGGCCTTGTTGAAGACGTGGTGAGGGCAGGGGTCGGTCGGTGATCCGGAGTGGATGGAGTTCATCGTGCGGATGGTGTCTTCGGTGCTGATCGGGGTCCAGGCGTGGAGGGTGGTGGTGGGGGGCGGTTGTTCGGTCATGGTGTGCGTTGGTTGGTTGTTGAAGCTGCTGTGTATGTCCGCGATCTTGTTGTGGAAGTATGAAGCGAGGGAGTTGCAGAGGTCTTGCGATGGGGTGATGTCGTTGTTTCCTGCGCTGGGGTTGGAAAGCTCTTTCACGATGTTGAAGAGTTCCTTGCAGTTGTGTGCGTTGTTGTCCAACCGGTCCTTGAATGCTGTTTTCTTGGCGGCGCGGATCAGCTGGTGGTGTTTCCGGGTGGCAAGTTTGAAGGAGGTCCTGTTGTCCGGTGTCGGTTCCCTTCTCCAGACTTTCTCGAGGGCTCTGCAGTTCTTCTTGGAGCTCTTGAGTTCGTCGGTGAACCATGGGGCCTTCTTGCTGCCGGGTCTGCTAGGCGGGGTCCTCAGTGGGGCGAGTTCGTCCGCGCAGTTGCTGATCCACTTCGTGAGGTTGTCGGCGGCCTGGCTGGGGTTCGCTGAGTTGGCAGGAGGGTGCTGGCTCAGGGAGGTGGCAAGCTGGTCAGCTGTGATCTTGTTCCAGCTTCTGCGGGCGGCCTGTTGCTGGTGGTGGTGGGTGGTCGTTCTCTTGAAGGTGAAGTGGACGCAGCTGTGGTCCGTCCATTGAAGCTCAGTGGCGTGGCTGAAGTCGATGTCTGTGCTGGAAGAGAAGACTGCGTCGAGTGTGTGTCCGGCGAGGTGGGTGGGGGTGGACACCAGTTGCTTGAGTCCCAGGTTGGCGAGGTTGTCGAGCAGGGTGTTGGTGTTGCGGTCGTTGTTGTTCTCCAGGTGGAAGTTGAGGTCTCCCAGGAGGATGTAGTCAGCGGAGGGGAGGGCATGCGGGCTGACGAGGTCGGCGATGTCCTCGCTGAATTGTGTGCGTGGTCCAGGGGGTCGGTAGATCAGGGTGCCTCTGAGGGTGGTGTTCGGGTTGGTGTGGATCTGGAAATGCAGGTGTTCGGCGCTGGTCAGGGTGTTGTCGGTGCTGGTCGTGAGACGGATGGTGCTCCTGTGGACGATGGCGATGCCTCCTCCCATCTGGTTGGCGATTCGGTCCCTCCGGACGATCTTGTAGCCCTCTGGGATAGCGATGGCGATGTCTGGAGCTGAAGAGGCGTTCATCCAGGTCTCCGTGAGGAAGGCAACGTCAGGGGCTGTGGTGTCGAGGAGGTTCCAGAGTTCGATGGCGTGTCTGTGGACGGAGCGGGTGTTGAGCAGGATGCACTTGAGGTGGGTGCTGCTGGTGTTTGACTTGGCGGGTGTTGGTGCGAGGCAGGTCCGGATGCAGGAGAACTTGCAGGCGTGGCAGCTGAAGGGTCCGTGGGTGCGACGTGGTGTGGCTTGGTGGCACTCTGGGCGTCGACCGGTGTTGAGTGCGTTGAGGGTGGCGGCTGAGTACGTCCTGCGAGTCGGTCGGGGTCTTCGTGGGCCAGGGGTCCTGGCGCTGGTCGCGATCCGGTCGCGGACGGGCGCAGACGGGCTTACCTTTGGCGCGCCTTCGGCGCACAATCGGCGCGCCCGCTGCGCGTGACCGCTGCGCGTTCGCACGGTCGCCATTTAAAGGCGAAGTGCGCGGGTGGGCGGAGCAGCTGGGAGGCGGGAGCGGGGAGGGAACAGAAGGAAAAAAGGGGCGGGGTCTGCGGTGGTGGCGAAAAGCGGGGAGCGGGGAGGGAAGACGGAGGGCGGCGAGGTAGGCGGCCAAACAGGAAGGACACAAGCTGATAAAGCAGAAAAAAATAAAATAAACAGGCACTAAGGGAATAAAGACGCTAACACGGGCACGAATGCAGTAAATACAAAAACAGTATGACAAGCACAAATGTCGGACAAAACAAAATCAAAACAAACGACAACGGAGTCAGCCGGCGGCGAGGCAGGCAGCGCGGCAGGGATCAGGCTAAGGGGCACACGCAGCAGCTGGTGGCCGTGCGGCGCGGGGCTGTCCCACAAGTGGGTCACACTTACCTGTGTCGCACGGTCGCCATTTAAAGGCCAAGTGCGCGGGTGGGCGGAGCAGCTGGGAGGCGGGAGCGGGGAGGGAACAGAAGGAAAAAAGGGGCGGGGTCTGCGGTGGTGGCGGGAAGCGGGGAGCGGGGAGGGAAGACGGAGGGCGGCGAGGTAGGCGGCCAAACAGGAAGGACACAAGCTGATAAAGCAGAAAAAAATAAAATAAACAGGCACTAAGGGAATACAGACGCTAACACGGGCACGAATGCAGTAAATACAAAAACAGTATGACAAGCACAAATGTCGGACAAAACAAAATCAAAACAAACGACAACGGAGTCAGCCGGCGGCGAGGCAGGCAGCGCGGCAGGGATCAGGCTAAGGGGCACACGCAGCAGCTGGTGGCCGTGCGGCGCGGGGGTGTCCCACAAGTGAAGGCTCCCTGCCTAGCCAGGATCTGTTGGTCAATGCCAAATTCAAGCCTAATTTGAGCTGGTGAAGTTTGCTTGGGCAAGCTGAAGATGATTCTGTAGGCAGCTGTTATTGTATTATCAAGGGTCTTGGCATCTCTTCCTCTAAGCACCTTGCTCCCGTGATCGTTGGGAGAAGTTTAGCGCGAATTACCTGCGTCAAGGGCAGGAAAGACGGGCCAGAAAGTTTGTTGATTTTAGCGAAATTGCCAAAGATATCCCTTTCCCTCGAATGCTCGTTCTTTGGGCGGAAAACTGCCCTCCGTTATCAATCTTCACTCCTAGATATTTATATATTGGCGTGTCACTGATTCTTATTTTATCCCAGTACCATGATGTTGATTTGTTTCTTTTCTTGCTGATGGTCATAGTCTGGGTTTTCTCCTGGTTTATTGTAAGCTCATTTTTTCTTGAATAGCATTGTGTTGCATTCAGGAGGTGCTGAAGTCCTACCTTGGTATAGCTTATAAGGACGATATCGTCAGCATAAAGTAGGCAAGGTAGTTGCAGTCCTCCTAATTTGGGGGCGTGGGAGTTGCAGCCATTTAAAATGGGGACAAGGTCGCTTAGGAACAGATTAAATAGGATGGGGGCCAGGACGCAGCCTTGTTTCAGGCCCTTGTTGGTTGGTATGCGCCTGGACAGGACGGATCCATCCCCCACCTTTATCTGTACCCAGGTCTCTGTATGGAGGTTGATTAGCAGGTTCAAAAGGGGTCTGGGTATCCCCCAATCATTTAGTTTAGACCATAAGAGATTCCGGTTTATATGGTCAAAGGCGGCCTTGTAGTCAATGAAGCAGAAGTGTATGGGCATTTTGTTAAATTCTGCCTTGTCAATTAGCATGCCCATGCTCAAGATGTTCGTCATTGTCCCTACTGCTTTGGCAAAGCCAGTCTGGTTTGCTGGGATTAAGGATCTCTCTGTTGCCCAGGCCGTCAGCTCTTCTAGTAGGATGCCTGCAAAATATTTTGCCTCATTGTCAATTAAAGCCACCAGTCGATAGTTTTGAGGGGAAGCCTTGTCTCCTGCCTTGTGAATTGGGGAGATAATTGAGCCCTTCCAGGAGCTTGGCAGGATGTTATAGTGTCTTATCTCCAGAAAAAGCGGTTCCAGGGCCGCTGCCCAGCCTGCCACGTCTTGTTTGTAGAGAATTGGCGGGATTCCATTCGGCCCTGGTGCTCCCTCTCTTCTTCCCTTCTTGATTGAACGCTGGATGGTGTTTTGTAAGTTCAGCAGATTCTCTCTATCATTTTGAAACTGACCTTCTGTGTAATTTGTGTTATTGCTCATTAGAGATTTTTGGGGGTCAAACTCATGGTCCTGGTTATGTCCCGCAGCCTGGTGAAAATGGTTGCCAAGATAGCTTGCCCATTTGTCCTCTGAGATGTTAGATGAGACCCCATGGTGCATGGGTCTTATAAATGAGTTTATTGATTTCCAGAACCTTGCCCCGTCATTCCGTTTGATGTCAGAGTGTAGTCTCGCCCATAGGTTGTCCTCAGCGGATTTGTTTGCTTCCCATTTTGATTTTTTCAGTGTTAATTTTAATTTCCGTAGTTGGTCACGCTTTGCTAGGTTCATAGGATTCTGTTGAAGTTCTCTCATTGTGCGATAGATTATGGTTTTTATGCCTCTGATTTTTCCTTTATGTTCTCGGGAGAATTTGCTCGTTCTTTCATTGCTTGATTGTGGTTGTATTTTAGGTCTTGTAGCGTGCATGGACATAGTATTTGTGAAATGTTCCCAATTTGTGATTTCGCTGTGTCCAGTGCAATTCCCAAAATGCTGTTTTGCTCTTTCCACTAAGGCTCCGTCTATTACTGCTGAATACTTAATTTTTTTGAAGTTGATGGTGTGGGTTAACTCTTTTGGTTCTTTCGAGAGTTCAAAATTGGGTTTTGCAATCTTAAAGATGGTTTCTTGGGGGCAGTGATCGCTGTCTCCGCTACGACCTATCTGATATGATTTTAAAAACTGAAATAATGGTAATGAAATGAAGGTATAGTCTAAAATGCTGCTTACTCTTGTTGAATGAAAAGTTGCAGCTGGGGGATTGTCTCCAGATGTCCTTCCATTTAAGGCCCTGATGTTAAAATGTACCAGATCTTCCAAAATCTTATTACCTAGCTTTGTTTGCTTGGAAATCTGTGAAATCGCTTGTGAAGGAATGTCCCAGATTGCATTTTGAATTTGTGGGTCAACTTCTTGCGTGGCGCCCATGAGGTTGAGGTTGAAGTCCCCAGTGAGAATAACGTTTGTTGTGGATCTTTCCCTAATGCAAGACTCCATGAAGCTGCAAAGATTTTTAGCTTCTTTTCTTTTCTTTCTCGGGTGAATGTAGACGTTGATTAAAGTAATATCGTTTCCGGTGGAGCCTATTATAAATTGTGGCAGATGAATATTTACCGCCAACAAGGCTGTGTAAGTTGGGCCAACTTCTTTTGCCGTCAAGATGCTTGTGGCTGCTATGTAAGTTGCTAGGCCACCTTGAAGGTGCCCGTATTTAGCTGTCCTTTTTTGCAGCGGAGAAAAAGCGTAAGTAGCCATGAAGATGCGGGGGATCTGCAAGCCATGTTTCTTGGAATGCCACGACGTCGAAGTTCCTGATGTATGTCATAAACTCTGAGTCTGATATTTTGGAGGCCAGGCCATTAATATTCCATGAGCACGTCGTCGGGATGGGAGTCACCGGTAAATAACAAAGCAATGTCTAGAAGACATATAGAGTAACAGGCCCCAAAGGGCCCTAGCTTAGAAAGCTATCCACGTCCTTATGTAAAAAGGACCAAAGTTTGGCCAGTAGCCAATCAGCTAGCACCACCCTCTAGAACCCTCCTGGAAGGAGCTCTAGTCCCTCAGATTTTCTACCGCACGTCGTGCTAAGGGAGTCTCCACTGAGCTCTGCTCATTGCTTCTGGTTTTCCAGTGCTTTCTACTCAAAACTTTCGGATTTTGTCATGGCTGATACTCCTAAGAAAGGACTCTTCAGATCCTGTGCTTCCTGTGGGAAGAAAAGGCTCCACGTGGATGATCAGCATAAGGACTGCCTTTATTGTCTGTACCCCAGCCACAGTGCCAAGGATTGCAAGGTATGTCATACCTTTTCATCCAAGACCCTGAAGGACAGAGAAGGGCGCCTTTTAATCTGGCTACAAAGGCTGAAGGACAAGGACTCTGTGGTATCCTCTGAGGAGAGTGAGAGTTCTATTATATCTTCTCACTCCTCACGCAAGCGACCAAGGGCGTCCTCTCCGGGCCCTTCGTCGCAGCCACCTCCTAAGAAGCCACACAAAAGGTCTTCCGAGGTTCTGGACTCGTCTATGCCAGGAATCACCTCTCCTCCAGATGTCCAGGTTACTTTTAAGAAGCCAGTTTCTGCCCCGTCGCCGACGACCACCTCGTCGACGGTGGCTTCATCGACGAAAAGACATCCATCGACAGCAGTCGTTGTAACTTCGTCAACGGCGACAATATCTACGGTCATATCCCACTCAATGACCACGTCGACGATGACAACACCATCGTCGACGGCTGGTAAAATGATCTCGTCGACGCTGAAAATAAAAAAGTCGTCGTCGTCAGCTAAGCCGCCGACGACATCGTCGACAGCAGGATCGTCGACGACAGCGCCATCGTCGACACCCACGTCGACGAAGACACCGTCGACGAGGCCGTCGTCGTCGTCGTCGACGACGACAAGAACACCGTTGGCGAGACCAGTGTCGTCGACGCCGTCGTCGACGCCATCGTCGTCTAAGAAACAACTCTCGTCTTCCTCACTGACGACGACACCGCCATCGCTGTCCTCGTCGACGCTGTCTCAAAGGCCTATTACACCGCCTACACCTCTCCTGTCGATGGGCCCGTCGACAGTTATTGACTCTGAGACGCCAAATACATTTGTGCACCTCAAAATCACCAAACGGGCACTAACACCGGCCCTTACATCACCCAGTCGGGTCCCTACTTTGCCACCTGCTCAGCTTTTCGAGGAGGAAAATTCAGAGGAGGACAGTATGTTCCCAGCTGCGACAAGCCCTTCACAGCTACATGTCAAATACCAAGATACATCTGACTATGAGGACTTGGACCAGGATTACCAACCGGTTCCACCTCCACAATATGTGCAGCCACCACCTTCTATGGTTTGTCTGCCTGCATCACTGGTCACGGACCTCCAATTCCTGATCACGGACTACAAACAGAGGTTTCCGACGCCGGCGCCTCCAACACCAGTTGCGCCACCAACACCAAGGGCAAGACCGCCACCATTAGTGCTGCAATCAGAGCCTATTGCAACGCCACTTCCTCCCACAACAGATGAGGAAGAAGAGGACGAGCCCGAAGAGGGAGAACTTCAGGAGATCCATTCTCCCCAGGACGAATGGGATGATTATATCCTTCCCTGTCCGACTTCTCCTGCCCCCACCACGGCCGACTCGCCTCCAGAGGATATTGGCGGCTTCCATAAAATTATAGAGAGAGCGGCCCAGCGTTTTCAAATTCCGATGCCCTCGCATCAGCAAGACTGCTTCCTTTATGACTTTAAGGAACCCTTTAAGAAGTCCGTGCGAGCAATACCAATGATAGACTACATTTGGGAACAGGGAGTTAAAATTATGCAACATCCTTCCTCTGTTCCCCCAGTGTTACCACGCCTGGACAAGAAATATAAAGCGCCGGACACAGCTCCGGTCTGTCTCACGGGCCACCCGAAGCCAGATTCGGTCATTACGCAGGCCGCACAGAGGAGGTCAAGCAACCCGGCTGCTCTATTGACGGCTCCACCTGATAAGGAGGGCAGGCGCTTAGACACCATTGGCAAGCGGTTCTCCTCCATGTCGGCCTTGACGGTGAGGGCCTCTAACGCCCTGGCTCTTTTGGGGCGTTACAATCGCCAAATGTGGGCAGACATTGCACCATACGTGGCAGACCTGCCAGAGGAGTCCAAGGAAGATGCTAAAAAGATCTTGCTTGAGGGAGAAAGATCGGCCTCGGAAATAATTGACTGTGCAATTGATATTGCTTCTACTGGCTTCCGGCAATTAGCGGGCGCAGCAGTTCTCGGACGCCAGGCTTGGCTAAAGGCAACCTCCTTCAGACCGGAGGTCCAGACTAAGGTGTTGGACATGCCTTACGATGGCCAACTGCTTTTTGGCACCCACATTGATGAGGCGTTACAGGGGATTAAAAAAGACACGGATACTGCCAGAGCGTTGGGTGCTTTGCAATTCCGGAACCCTTCCTTTCGGGGCCCCAAGGGAAGAGGTCAATCCTCTGGTAGGGGAGAATTCCACCAACGTTCTTCATTCTCCTCCTCCCAGCAATACCGGCCGCAATATCAACAACGGCAACAATCCACATACACGAAGTCCTCCTTTCGTGGTAAAGGTGGAAGGCAAAAGGGAACCTCCAGACGCCAATGACTTACAACTACGGCCGGCCTCCACCTTCTCGCCACCCTCCAAGATTGGCAGCAAAATTTCCCACTTTCTCCAAAATTAGCGAAGAATAACTACGGACCGTTGGGTCCTACAATTAGTACAATTCGGCCATTCCCTGGAATTTATACAAATCCCTCCTCCCACCCCTCCCCGCCCAACACTTCACAAAAACCTACGTCTGTTACTCTTGGAGGTGAAGACTATGCTCCAAAAAGGAGCTATAGAGCGAGTTCCCACAAATCAACGGGGAAAAGGGTTCTACTCCCGCTTCTTCCTTATCAGGAAAAAGGAGAAGAAATGGAGGCCGATATTGGACTTACGGAATCTGAACAACTATCTGAAGCAGCAGTCGTTTCGTATGGTCACCATTCAGGAGGTATTACATCTGCTCAATGCGAACGACTATATGGTGTCGTTAGACCTGCAAGACGCCTATTTCCATATTCCAATACATCGCAACCACAAGAAATTCCTACGATTCGTGGTGGCCGGCAGACATTATCAGTTCCGGGTGCTGCCGTTTGGCCTCAAATCGGCACCCCGCATTGTTACCAAATGTCTAGCTCCAGTGGCAGCCTACCTACGCCATCACCATCATCAGGTCTTTCCTTATCTAGACGACTGGCTAGTCAAGTCTCCATCTCTTCAGGGCGCGTCCAGGTCTTCAAACGCCTGTCTAACGCTCTTCGATTCACTAGGCCTAACGCTCAATCGAGAGAAGTCCGTCCTTCAGCCGTCTCAGCGCATGAACTTTCTGGGCGCTACTCTGGACACTGTACTACGGAAGGCTTTTCCATCGAAGGAACGGAAGGACAAGCTGCAGGCTTTAGCTCTCAGGATAATGTCCAAAAGGACGCTGTCGGTGCGTCTCTTCAAATCCCTTCTCGGGATGATGTCTTCTTGCATTCTCTTGGTCCCGCATTGTCGTCTCCATATGCGACCCCTTCAAGAAGAACTGTCGGATCAATGGGTACAGTGTACAGGATCCTTCGACGACGTCATCCAAGTCACACTCGTGATCAGGAAGGCCTTACGATGGTGGGTGTCTCCCCAGAACCTTTCAAAAGGCTTGCCTTTCTTGCTTCCTGCAGCACCCCACATAATCACCACGGATGCTTCCCTGGAGGGCTGGGGAGCCTTCCTTCAGGAGCTTCAGATAAGCGGGAAATGGTCCCCTACAGAGAGGGCACTTCATATCAACCTCCTGGAGCTGCGCGCCGTCTACCTGGCTCTGGTGGCTTTCCTCCCAAGAATCAAGAACTCCATCGTGCTTGTCAGAACAGACAACACAACGACAATGCACTATTTGAACAAGCAGGGAGGAACACGCTCGCTGACACTCTCTCGAGAATCACAAAAAATCTGGAGTTGGCTACTCACTCACAACATCTCTCTGCGAGCAGATTATGTGCCAGGCGTCCACAACATGTTGGCAGATTCCCTCAGCAGACGGCAGTCAACTTGCCACGAGTGGGAACTGGACCAACAAGTCCTCAACAGCATCTTCGATCAATGGGGCACCCCTTCTCTGGACCTATTCGCCACCCAGATCAACGCCAAATGCCAACACTTTGCAAGCTGGCATCCCCAACAAGGGTCTCTGGGGAATGCCTTTTCGATAGCATGGTGCAACGTCTTTGCGTACGCCTTTCCGCCGTTTCCCCTAATTCCCAGGGTGTTACGGAAGATGAAAGTGGAGCCCTGCACTCTGATATTGATAGCCCCAGCTTGGCCACGGCAGCACTGGTTCACGGAGCTTCACATCCTCTCCCTGGAACCTCCAATCAAACTGCACCCGTTTCCATCTCTGCTAACGCTGCACAATCAACAGGTTCAGCATCCGAATCCAGCGTCTCTCAGGTTATCGGCATGGCTCCTGAGTACAGAGAATTCCAGGGCTTAGACATTCCTCCGGATTGCAGACAAATCCTAGCTCGAGCGGATAGCACCAACAAGACATATTCACTGAAATGGAAACGATTCTGCATATGGTGCAAAACAAACGGGTTGCACCCTCTTTCTTCAACCCCGGAGCAGATTTTACCCTATCTCCTGCATCTCGCAAAATCCGGTCTAGCTCATGCCTCCATCAAAGTACACCTAGCGGCGATATCTCGCTTTCGGAGGTCCTTCACAGGTCCATCTTTGTGGTCTCACAGGATTATCAAACAATTTCTTAAAGGGCTGTTTCGAACTTTTCCTCCAGTGAAGCCTGTACCACCGGCTTGGCATCTTAACACGGTTTTGGCTCAGCTCATGAAACACCCGTTTGAGCCAATCCACAGAGCAGACCTTAAGTATGTCTCCTGGAAGCTTGCACTCCTGCTGGCCCTTACCTCGGCAAGACGGGTTGGAGAACTACAGGCCTTCTCAATCCAGGACCCTTTCATTCAGTTCAGACGGGACAGGGTCATTCTTCGGACGAATCCGAAGTTTATCCCTAAGGTTCCGACTCAGTTCCACCTCAATGAACCTATCATACTATGTTCATTCTTCCCGAATCCACACACAGGGGCAGAAAAGGCTCTTCATTCATTAGATGTTAAGCGCTGCCTCAAGTTTTACATTGAAAGGACTAAAACATTTCGGAAGTCTAACCAACTTTTTGTGGCATACAGTAGGCCTAGAAGAGGACTACCGCTCACCAAACAGAGTATTTCCCGCTGGATCTCTTCAGCCATAACCTTCTGTCACCAACAGGCGGGACGTCCACTGCAATCAGCAGTTCGTGCCCATTCTACAAGGGCGATGTCTACTTCCATGGCACTGTTTGCAGGAGTGTCCATGGTGGATATTTGTAGAGCGGCCACATGGAAGACGCCGCATACATTCACCAGGCATTACTGCCTGGACACGGAGATCATGAAGGATGCTGCAGTGGGGCAAGCTGTACTCCGTCATCTATTTCAATAGAGGTGAGCCCTTTCCTTTTTCATCCCACCATCCTGGTCTCTTTACGCACATTTCACACTGTTATGTTGGCATTACCTGGGTTATGGTTCTTTGATACTTTATCTTTCACATGGATATGTTATTATCTAGTGACTGTATATTTACTGTGCCTGCCGAAATGTGCTTTGTATTGCTTACTATTCTGATTCAGGCATGTGAATCTATGAAAGATACCCTAATACTGGATAAGGAACGCGTTACTTACCTGTAACTGCGGTTATCCAGTATTGGTATCTTTCATAGATTCACATGCAACCCACCCACCTCCCCTGGAAGGGCTCTCTTGGATCTCTCAGTGATACAACTACTTAGCACTGTGCTTACGAAAATCTGAGGGACTAGAGCTCCTTCCAGGAGGGTTCTAGAGGGTGGTGCTAGCTGATTGGCTACTGGCCAAACTTTGGTCCTTTTTACATAAGGACGTGGATAGCTTTCTAAGCTAGGGCCCTTTGGGGCCTGTTACTCTATATGTCTTCTAGACATTGCTTTGTTATTTACCGGTGACTCCCATCCCGACGACGGGGAATGATTCAGGCATGTGAATCTATGAAAGATACCAATACTGGATAACCGCAGTTACAGGTAAGTAACGCGTTCCTTTCCATTAATGTTACCATTTTAATGCATACCTTTATAAAAAAAAAGAGCTTATGTAGTGTTTTATTTTTTTAATTATTAATAGTAAAGTAATTGATTAGTTCACATTATATTACATTTAAAAAAGTAAAGTTACAGACAACCATAGCTAAAATAAAAACAAACAAACTACAAAGCCATCAGGGATGGGAATACAAATGTAAAAAGTCATGCCTTCAATCTCTTGAGGTCAGGCCTAGAGGGGAGATCCTGTAAGTCCTAGGAGGGACTGTTCCACTCCCTCGCAGCGGTGAAAGAGAAGGCTCTTTCACCAGCTTCAGAGTTGTAGTATTGATCACAGGAGCCTATATCCTGTTTGAGAGCATAAAGGCAGACATTGGCTATATAAAAGTGGGGGAAGAAGAATGAATGAGGCAGTGGGTGATGACTAGAGCTTTAAAAATGAATCTCTTGTGCATTGGACCAATGCATGGCCCTGGTATTGGGGGGTATGGCCCCCTCGCCTCGGACCTGGATATGTTGCAGCAGTTTGCCAGGTAGACCATGGTAGGTGGAGCTGCCGTATTGAGGTTTGGTTGAGGGCCATGATTGCGGCAGAAGGATGGTCTGAATCGGTGTACCGCATAATGTGTTAAGCATTGTCACTGCCAGAAACAGGGAGTTGCTGTTTTAAGAACCTGGGTCTCTAAAGAAAGGTCCGAATCAATAGAAGTCCCAAGACGTTGCAGTCTTCTGATATGGGTGGGGGGAACCAGTGGGTTGTTGACCAATTGTCATTTAGGGATGTTGTTTTATTTATAATAAGGTCCATTTTTATTGGGGTTCAATTTAAATGTAATACAAATAGTACACTTGGCAAGTCCTTAGGTGCTTGTAGTATTTTAAGAAGGGGTGGCAACGGATGGTGAATACGGGTCCAGGAGCCCTGCTTACTTTCAGCTCCACTGTGAGATTGTTAGTTTTTAGGGGGTGGGCGCGGGTTCGGGGTAGATTTTAAGGGGTGGGGGGATTCGTGTTAGTTTTTAAGGAGTGGGGGGTTTGTATTCGTTTTCAGGGGTTCGGGGGAGGTCGTGATCATTTTCAGGGGGTGGGAGGGGTTGGTGTTAGTATTTAGGGGTGGGAGGGGTTCGAGTTTAGTTTAAAGGGGTGAGGGGAATTTGTATTAGTTTTTAGGGATTGGGGGTTCATGATAGTTTTTAGGGGGTGGGAGGGGTTGGAGTTAGTTTTTAGGGGTGGAAGGGGTTAGTGTTATTAGGCGGTTGGGGGGTTTGAGTAGATTTTTAGGGGGTGGGAGGTGGGAGGGTACAGGGTAGATTTTAGGGGGTGGTTTACCATGCATTCCTTTATCACGAAAATTTGTTGTAAAAGAATGCGTGGTAAAAAAAATCGTTGTTGAGACGCGGTCGTAGTACAGACCGCGTGGTTTAAGGAGTCGTTGTTAAGGAACTCGTTGTTCCAACATACAATCATTTCCAGTGTGAATAAGGCTAAGAAAGGTGTTTCTGAATGCTTGCAAACGCACAAGTTCGTGGGTGTTCACAAACTCTCAGGACACACATACCATGGCTTGAGCCGCCCACTCCCTGCTATCACGGCATCTAGCCATGCAGTAGTGGTTGCGTTACGCCTGCTACATAGGCTTTTGCAGAATTCATGCTTTGGGAATAACGCTTCTTAAAAATTAGGACTCTATTTTAATAATCTCCAAGGCATTCTAGAAATAAAGAATAACAACAAAAGAGTGTGAAAACTAGTATTAGCAAAACCAGTGATTCTAAGGATAAAAGAATAGTAAATAGTGAAAACTGCACAACAATCTGGTGTTTCTATGGAACCCTCACTCACCAACATAGTTGGTGACATGCTTCATCATGGGGTTCTTCTGGGGGTACCTTGTGTACCTCCAGGTTGCTTCGACGCTATGTTAAGGCGGAGCAAAAAAATGGAGCAAAAATTAGACTAAAGGAATATAGTGACTCCTAGTGAAACAGTTAAAAAGTCAAGGTTCATCCACAGGTATATTTAATTGTGATGAAGCCTGAACACTTTAAAAACAGTGGAGGATGTCTAATACTGACTATAATTGGGTCAGGTACATCCTATTTACATCCTATTTACATCCTATTGGTCGACATGTTTCAGCTTGTTACTTGTATATCACAAAGCTTTCTTCAGGACCTAACAAAAAATTCCCACCTGGGCGGTATAAGCTTACTAAAGCTTATCCTGACCTCAGGTGCAGATAACCGATACACTCACGGTTTTTCTATATGCCTTCCACAACTCCGAAAGGATATCTGTAAAGAAAACAAATAATACACATGTATTGTCTCAGCATGTGACTGTCATCTGAGTGTTATTTATTAGCAGAAACAGATTAAGTGCAGTATGTGACTCAAAACTAAGAGGAAAGTTAAATTCTATAACCATAATAAATAACTCATAACGAATATGAATGACATTTACATTGTAAATGTTAATTCAGACCTCTATTTGGGAAATACTCAATCGGACCTTTCGACCAACGAGTCCTTGTGAAAAATAAAGTTATCAACAAGTGTGATCACATAAAGGCTAGGCACTGATGACCAAGTGTGTTAAAAACCAAGTTGTTAAAAACAACAAGAATTGGAAAAACAAAGGCACTTACATATATGCAAAGTAAACTGGGCTCCTTAGGCAAGAAGGTGGGTGGCGGGACTACAGAACAGCTATAGAGGAGACAAAAAACGGGAAACTACAGGTTCGTATTTAACCCAACGGTCCCTCGGTTGCTCCACCATAACAGCGTTCCGTAAAAGAAAGAAATAAGAGTAGAGCCAATGGCGGTACTTACATCTTCCAAGTCCACTGCCTGGTTCTTAAACCTACGTGTACCACCGAGCCTGGAGTCAGAGTCGTATGAGGCATACTGGTTAAAGTAAGGAAAGCCTCCGTAATGACCAGAAATCAGGTTCCGGCAATGGCAATAGAGACGATGGACTCCTTCGTTTGTTGTTTGTAGAAAGACTAGACCGTCGAGTTAGTAAACGTAATTCAAAACTATACTCGATGGTCAAAGCACAAAAACAATATGACAGACAGGGACGATTCATAATCAAGGGAATTTAGATTTTATGCTTTTTAAAAAAAAGTTAGTTTCCCCTGGAAAAATGTCATCAATGTTGGGGAAACATGAATCGCTTACGTGGGCAAAATCGTCACAAATCATTCTGTTAACCGCTGTGGCGTGGAAATAAATACATAAATACATACCCCATTTTGAGCGTAGGCATATTTTGGACCCTTCGAATCCTTTCTCTCCTTATCTCTCCTTTTGGAAGAGATATATAGATGACATTTTCATCATTTGGCAGGGTCCCGAAAGTATTCTATTGAATTTCCTGTCTTGGATTAATACACGTGACTCAAACTTGCTGTTTACCCACACGTTTAACAGCAATGAGATGGTTTTCCTGGATGTGGTAGTTTCTAAGGTGGATGGGTCTCTATTGACGAAAACATATCATAAACCCACAGCTAAGAATAATCTTCTAACTTTTTCGAGCTTTCACCCACGCCCATTACGGGAAAACTTGCCGTACGGCCAATTTTTGCGGATCAGACGGAATTGTAGCAATCTGACTGAATTGCGCACACAGTCTAAGGAACTTACAGAAAAACTGCGACAAAGGGGGTACCCTGAAAGGATTCTGACAACGAGCTACAAGAGGGCTAGAAATCAACCCCGAGAAATGCTACTACAAGACTACCCTAAACCACCTAAAGACATTCCACTTACATGTGTGACTACTTATAATGTTGCCTCCAACACTATCTCAAAATCCATCAGAAAACACTGGCGAATTTTGGAGAGCAATAACATTAAATGGGAAAAACCATTATTTTCATACAAGAAGGCTACAAGCCTGAAGGATTCCCTGGTTCACACTAGACCACGGAACCTGAATACTCTCACTGAAACTTCTATCCTCAATGTATGGGGTCTACCACCTGTTCTAGGGCATTATCCCTGTGGGTCATGTAGTGTTTGTCATCTCACTTCCACCACGAAAACTTTGGAAACTGGCAAAATCTGGACGCAACGAGGCCACACAAACTGTAACACTGCTAATGTGGTCTATCTAATTACATGTCCATGCCATTTAAGATATGTGGGAATGACCGTACGGAAGGTGAAATTACGCATTGGAGAACATCGGAGTAATATCCGATGTAAAAAATGTATGACAAAACTAACTGAACATTTTCTGCGTTTTAAACACACTGTGGATGATCTGCATTGGACCATCATTGAACAGGTAAAACCAGCTCTTCTGTTTGAAAAGGAACAACGCTGGATTTACCGCCTATCTACACACCTGACGGGTCTGAATGACAATATCCCGTGGGGGACAGTCTTGAGACGGAATTAACCACTGTCATCAATTCTGCCAACTCATTTCATTTTCTGGCATATATTTTTTCAGCTTATGCTGTTTATGAATCTCAGTACTTGATTTATTCCAAGACAACCATATATGAATTAGATTGCTTATACATTTTGTGGTTTCTGATTCGTCATATTTTCCCAAATCATTTTTTGTGGGGGGGTATGGATTTATGTATTTATTTCCACGCCACAGCGGTTAACAGAGTGATTTGTGACGATTTTGCCCACGTAAGCGATTCATGTTTCCAACATTGATGACGTTTTTCCAGGGGAAACTAACTTTTTTTTAAAAAAGCATAACATCTAAATTCCCTTGATTATGATTCGTCCCTGTCTGTCATATTGTTTTTGTGCTTTGACCATCGAGTAAAGTTTTGAATTACGTTTACTAACTCGACGGTCTAGTCTTTCTACAAACAACAAACGAGGGAGTCCATCGTCTCTGTTGCCATTGCCGGAACCTGATTTCCGGTCATTACGAAGGCTTTCCTTACTTTAACCATATATGAATTAGATCGCTTATACATTTTGTGGTTTCTGATTCGTCATATTTTCCCAAAACATTTTGTGGGGGGGTATGTATTTATTTCCACGCCACAGCGGTTAACAGAGTGATTTGTGACGATTTTGCCCACGTAAGCGATTCATGTTTCCCCAACATTGATGACGTTTTTCCAGGGGAAACTAACTTTTTAAAAAAAAGCATAAAATCTAAATTCCCTTGATTATGAATCGTCCCTGTCTGTCATATTGTTTTTGTGCTTTGACCATCGAATATAGTTTTGAATTACGTTTACTAACTCGACGGTCTAGTCTTTCTACAAACAACAAACGAGGGAGTCCATCGTCTCTGTTGCCATTGCCGGAACCTGATTTCTGGTCATTACGGAGGCTTTCCTTACTTTAACCAGTATGCCTCATACGACTCTGACTCCAGGCTCGGTGGTACACGTAGGTTTAAGAACCAGGCAGTGGACTTGGAAGATGTAAGTACCGCCATTGGCTCTACTCTTATTTCTTTCTTTTACGGAACGCTGTTATGGTGGAGCAACCGAGGGACCGTTGGGTTAAATACGAACCTGTCGTTTCCCGTTTTTTGTCTCCTCTATAGCTGTTCTGTAGTCCCGCCACCCACCTTCTTGCCTAAGGAGCCCAGTGTACTTTGCATATATGTAAGTGCCTTTGTTTTTCCAATTCTTGTTGTTTTTAACAACTTGGTTTTTAACACACTTGGTCATCAGTGCCTAGCCTTTATGTGATCACACTTGTTGATAACTTTATTTTTCACAAGGACTCGTTGGTCGAATGGTTCGATTGAGTATTTCCCAAATAGAGGTCTGAATTAACATTTACAATGTAAATGTCACTCATATTCGTTATGAGTTATTTATTATGGTTATAGAATTTAACTTTCCTCTTAGTTTTGAGTCACATACTGCACTTAATCTGTTTCTGGTAATAAATAACACTCAGATGACAGTCACATGCTGAGACAATACATGTGTATTATTTGTTTTCTTTACAGATATCCTTTCGGAGTTGTGGAAGGCATATAGCAAAACCGTGAGTGTATCGATTATCTGCACCTGAGGTCCAGATAAGCTTTAGTAAGCTTATACCGCCCAGGTGGGAATTTTTTGTTAGGTCCTGAAGAAAGCTTTGTGATATACAAGTAACAAGCTGAATGAAACATGTCGACCAATATGATGTAAATAGGATGTACCTGACCCAATTATAGTAAGTATTAGACATCCTCCACTGTTTTTAAAGTGTTCAGGCTTCATCACAATTAAATATACCTGTGGATGAACCTTGACTTTTTAACTTTTTCACTTTTTCACTATGAGTCACTATATTCCTTTAGTCTAATTTTTGCTCCATTTTTTTGCTCCGCCTTAACATAGCGTCGAAGCAACCTGGAGGTACACAAGGTACCCCCAGAGGAACCCCATGATGAAGCATGTCACCAACTATGTTGGTGAGTGAGGGTTCCATAGAAACACCAGATTGTTGTGCAGTTTTCACTATTTACTATTCTTTTATCCTTAGAATCACTGGTTTTGCTAATACTAGTTTTCACACTCTTTTGTTGTTATTCTTGATAATTTAGGGGGACTAAGAGTGTGGCTCAACCCTCTCTCTCTTGTTGTTTCAAGTCATTCTAGAAATAAGGCAACATCTTTTGGAAGTGGCTGAGATTTTTAGTCGGCAACTCTGGATGATTCACTACTACTACAGAAAGTCCTCCTTGAAATCAGGGACCCCATTTGTCCCCATAATCATTTCTGATGAATAAGGCTGCCCTATGATGAAACATGACACCTTCATTAATTTGTGAGGACCCGCATTACAGTGTTTGTAAATTTTGGGTCCTCTCCAGGGGCATACACATGAATAGACAGGTTTCCCTACAATCTGGATCATCTCCTCTTGGGACACCCTCAGCTTTACCGTGAATGATTAGCCTTTAATGGACATGTGGTATGAGTAAACCAGCTGTTTCGATCAGTTAACATAAGTTTGAGGCTGAAAATAGCTTTGTGATAGGAGCCCTTCCTGTTTGAGATACGGGTCAGTCTGCGAATGTCACCATGGAACGTTATTCAGAGTATTAAATCAGTTAACCAATTATTCTGTTCTTTCCTGTAAGCACTTCAGTGTTGGACTTTGCACCGTATATTTGATTTGTATATTGTTCTTGCTATCAGTCCTTAAATATTAACCTTTCAGTGCTTAACCTTTGACTGTCGACAATCCTTCTCTCTTGGAATGAAAATCAAATAATACGTTTTTCAGAAAGCAGATCTGTGGAGGTCAATCAGGATTTATAAAGCGCTGCCAATCCCCCGTGAGGGTCTCGAGGCGCTTCAGTGGTTAGCTGCATCAAGAAGATCTATTTATTCAAACAGCCAGGTCTTGGGGCCTTCCCCAAATTCCAGGATAGATGAGGCAGTCCTGAGGTGCAGGGGAAGGTTGTTCCAAGCTTTGGCCACCAGGTGTGCGAAGGAGGGTCCTCTGCTTTTGGCTTAGCGGATCTGGGGAGTGTCAGCGAGGAGGAGGCACGTGGAATGTTGGTGTCTGGTCGGTTGGTGGAAAGTCATGCATTTGTTGATGTATGTTGGTCCTTTGTGGGGCTTTGTATGTGTGGGTCAACATCTTGAACTGGCATCTCTTCTGGATCTGGAGCCAGTGTAGCTTCTTGAGATGGGTGTGATGTGGGTCTGTCTGGGGAGGTCGAGGGTGAGTCTGGCTGCTGTGTTTTGTATTGTCTGTAGTCTCCAAGTGGTAAAAGATTAGCTTCAGACCACATTATACTTCTTGTTTTTGAGATTACCACTTTTAAGTCCCGCCCTACAAGGTGTCAATGGTTCCCCATTTGGCTGGGAATCAACAGTGACACAGTATTAATGTAGCTGGTATTCCCAGATGCTGAAATTTTGTATATTTACCAGGGACATCTCCTCCAGGTCACAAGACTGAAGATACAGAATCACATATGGGGAAAATAGCGATGTCTGCATGTTTAGGCCCCGTTTCATCCTGGAACAATAGAGGATCAGCTTGTAATACCGATCCCTCCTACTATGACTACTCCTTTTCCACATTTTGAAATCAGAAGCAATCTGACTACTCACCATATATGTATCAATAAACACCTCTGAGTTTGCAGAAATGCTCAGCAACCATCCTCCTAACCAGCAGGTAATATGCTGCAACCCCATTAAGGGTACTCAGTTGGTTAATGTACCTACATAATCTCAAATCACAGGTTGAAATTAGACAGTGGCGACTTAGCCTTTTATCCTTCTGAAGTTGATAATTGGATTATATTTTCCTGAGAGCTGCTGCAAGCTCCAAATCACAGTCCAGCATCCCAGCAAAGCTATGCGTCCGTAAGGTATATGTGTGCATTGCTCATGCTTTGTAATGCTGCCTGCCCAATGTGCCCTTGGTGGCACCTCGTGCACTTGCCTTTTAGGCTTCCCAGCAGACTCTGAGACTGCATTCAGGGCTGCCCGTGCTAAGCCAAAGCCTTGGCTAGCTTGCTTTCCAGCAGCAGACGGCCCTAGTTGCTCCTGCGCTTCATTTTCCCTGACAAGCTCTTAGTCTACACTGTGGCCAGCTTATGGTCTTGTTCCACTCTGCCAAGCGCGCCTTTACAAACTTAAGCCTCCTCTGTCCTTCACTCAAAACAACCAATGCTTCCATACGAGGGCCCACTATACATTTTCGCTCTCCCATCCGTGGACATGAGGCAGGATGCTACAACTGGACAAGTACCACAGAGCGCTTCAGGGCTACATCGCTGGTAGGATCGGAATCAATGGCTGAGAGATGTTTCAGTGCTTCACTGTTGGAGATCTGCTAGACTGCCCCATGTCCATCGGTGCTCCACTGTTGGAGAGCTGCTAGACTGCCCCATGTCCATCGGTGCTCCACTGTTGGAGATCTTCTAGACTGCCCCATGTCCATCGCTGCACCACAGTTGGAGATCTGCTAGACTGCCACGTATCCATTGGTGCTTCACTGTTGATCAGCTAGACTGCCCCATGTCCATCGCTGCTCCACTGTTGGAGATCTGCTAGACTGCCACGTATCCATTGGTGCTTCACTGTTGATCAGCTAGACTGCCCCATGTCCATCGCTGCTCCACTGTTGGAGATCTACTAGACTGCCACATGTCCATCGGTGCACATTGTTTTACACTACAGATCTTCAGGGCTAAATCCAGCTTTTATTAGGTGTGGTTTAAGAAACACTTATTATTTTGACTGTTTCATCTTTCCAAATAATATGTATATAAACCTTTAGGGGGTGTGTTAAAGCTTTGGCCAAATGTTTACACCAATAAACTTCTCGACTGCAAACGCAGACACCAAGCTTTGTGCAGTTAGTGGTTCAGCATTCTGACCAGTGGTGCAGGGAGGATGTAAGTTTTATGGCTAGGTCCACCCTCAAGAATGTGCGAGACTTTGTGCATGGGTCTGTTATCTGAGACATATGAAGACAGAGAAAAATTAAAAGAGAGAAAGGGAAGTAGATTGGCGTTTTCTAATGCTTCAGGCTTTATTGAGCGTTTGGCAGACGGTATTTATTTTATTTTGAAAGGTTTTATATAGCGATGGCTATACTCCACCAAAATGTGGCGGATACCCCGTCTGGCAGATTGCATGTGCCATAGGCCAAAAGACACTTGGAATATGGAAGACAGGGCTTATGCCATGGTTGTGGTGGAATATCCGGTCTACTAAACTCTAAACAAGGACCTTAGTGGCCTTAATTAGATGGTTTTTTCCTGTTGTTGTATCGGTAGGACACTTTTAGTCCTGGCATTCAAAGCAACCTCTCTTTGCTTTCAGAGACTTTAAATTTACCTGTTCTATGTATATATTGGATAAAGGACCACCAAATGTGTGTAATCAGGATATGCCAAGTGACCAAGGAGTTGTATGCACCGACAAAAATATTCTATAAAGTCATAAGACTGAGGTGACACATTGTTAGGTATGGTTATTTTATTGTACATATTCGGGTATTATTACTTATTACTTTAACATTTCATTTTGTTTATGAATACTTATTTTCTGCTAATCCTATTATCTATATTAAGTTTGTTTTATTATATATATATTATTATTATATATTATTATTTATTTTATATATATATATATATATATATTCCACCAGAAAACACGTACTATTTGGTAACGTGATGCAGGCCACACCGACAGTGCTTCATGAAGTTGTTTTATTTTCAGGCAAACAGAAGGCATAACGCGTTTCAACTCATGCGAGTCTTTGTCAAATGCACACAATCATTGGGTCAGTTCATTGGTTTCTTTTAAATATTCAACAGCTATGGACATTGAGAAGGGACTAATCGCCCACACATAATTTAAAGCAGCAGTGAATTAATTTTGTGATTATATTTCAAATAACTTGGGCATAGATGGAAAGTGTTCGCAGTTTATAAGTTCATGCTTTGTAAATATAGTATTCATAATTTACCATCCTTGTATGCCTCACATTTTATGATTTTGCAGTCACCTCGACTACATGTCCCATAATGCTCTATTCCTGCTGCTCGTACTTGTTCATAGTTCTCAATTACAAAAGTAAGCTTGTTTTCAGATCGTGCCTTACGATTTCATCGAATATTCATGGATTCAATTCCAAATACAGGCTGAAACGCTCCAACTCAGATCTTTCCATATTCATACTCGCCTTAAAAATAATGTTCCTGGAAGCACTGCGTGCAACTGGCTTTCCGAAATACTGGCCGATAAATTGTCCACCTTTCAAAATAGAAGCGAGCCTCCTCTCAGTGGCCCTGCCGTCAATATTTTGTCACTGTTCAAATTTCCAGCCAGCACACAGGAGTTCAGTCGCAAACCCTGGCCAATTCAAAAGATCCATTATCCAGAATAGAAGCGGGCCTCTCACAGACGGCCCTGCCATCAATACTCCATCAATGTTCAGTTTGGACAGCCGGCGGGCGCCTCTTTAAGATAAACTCCAAACAAACTCCTGACGAAAGGAGCGCCACAGCCTCTCGGGTCGGGGCCTGTCAGGGTGCGCCAGACACCTTTGAAAATTCCACCAGAAAACACGTACTATTTGGTAACGTGATGCAGGCCACACCGACAGTGCTTCATGAAGTTGTTTTATTTTCAGGCAAACAGAAGGCATAACGCGTTTCAACTCATGCGAGTCTTTGTCAAATGCACACAATCATTGGGTCAGTTCATTGGTTTCTTTTAAATATTCAACAGCTATGGACATTGAGAAGGGACTAATCGCCCACACATAATTTAAAGCAGCAGTGAATTAATTTTGTGATTATATTTCAAATAACTTGGGCATAGATGGAAAGTGTTCGCAGTTTATAAGTTCATGCTTTGTAAATATAGTATTCATAATTTACCATCCTTGTATGCCTCACATTTTATGATTTTGCAGTCACCTCGACTACATGTCCCATAATGCTCTATTCCTGCTGCTCGTACTTGTTCATAGTTCTCAATTACAAAAGTAAGCTCGTTTTCAGATCGTGCCTTACGATTTCATCGAATATTCATGGATTCAATTCCAAATACAGGCTGAACCGCTCCAACTCAGATCTTTCCATATTCATACTCGCCTTAAAAATAATGTTCCTGGAAGCACTGCGTCATAAGACTGAGGTGACACATTGTTAGGTATGGTTATTTTATTGTACATATTCGGGTATTATTACTTATTACTTTAACATTTCATTTTGTTTATGAATACTTATTTTCTGCTAATCCTATTATCTATATTAAGTTTGTTTTATTATATATATATTATTATTATATATTATTATTTATTTATATATATATATATATATATATATATATATATATATATATATATATATATATATATATATATATATATATATATACCAAGAGAAATACGGGTCCTTCCGGGATCAGTCCCTTCGCCAGGTGATGCGTCGACCGGCAGAAACCCAAGCCGGTAAATAAGTATCAAAAAGTTTCTTCAAATGACGATGCACACTCAGGAGTCCATTGCATCCACAGGTATTTATTTCAAACAATCGCTACGCGTTTCGACACACAGAGTGTCTTGATCACACGATCTCATTAGAAATTCATGACGTGTATATATTAACAATCAACATAGAAAAGGCACTTCCTGTCAGGTATACACTCTCGCCACATTGATTGGCATCCATCTTGCACTAGTTTACAAATAATGAAATACATCCCTGTTTCTTGGGTTTGCAAGTCTATAGAACGACAGAAGATTGGTTTCGGCATTAATATATCATGTATTTCGTAATCATACATAATGTGGTCGTTTGAAAACTGGTGATGTTAAACATTGCAATAAAACAAGATAATCATACATCAGTGCTATAAGGTTGGTTCGATTGCACAGTAAACAAATATATGTGTTATACTCGCGAACTGCAAGTGCAGAAAATTGCAAAGTAACCCATCAGCCGAAAACTTCTAAAACCAATACTGACAGCTGTGTGCACACGTATTGTCATTGCCAGTTGTCAATAAAGTTTGCAGACAAAAGAATAGAAAAATATATGTATAATGCGACAAGTGTCCAAAATAATATAAGACTCCGTTTCTTTCTTGGTAAGTTATTACCAGTGTTGTGCTTACAGGCTATTGTAGCAGAACAGATGGAATGCATCCTATGTTTAGACAGCTTAGGGCATACTACAACATGTGCGATCTAGTGTCCAAATTATTTAACGTTGGTAAAGTATAAGCATGGCTTGAAAAGGCAAGTGCCCTACAAAAACTGACTTGTTGTTAGGGAAAGGAAAGTGAGATGGACCGTTTAGAAATTAAACGCCACAGTGGCTATGATCCAGGCCTTTAGACGTGGTTCAAGTCAAGACATTCCAGGTAAGTGCATATAAACATACAAAATAGTATCAGAAAAAGTGCTGTACATAATCTAATGTGTTTTTACTTCTCTTTGATGGTGAGTGCCCAGATGATTCTGACGAAGGAAAAGGGTAGGGTGCCCGTGAAGTTGTGCCCGCAAGTGCCAGTGAAGGGTCCCTTCCTTTCCTCCTAAAATTCAACAAGAAAAAAACTTAGTTAAAAACACATTATTTACAATGTAGAAATGAAGTAATCAATACATTTATCACAAAATGTTTGTACATACAATTTCATATTTAACACAGTTTGTAGCCAAGAGAGGGGGGGGGGTTTAATCTTCATGTAGATGACTTGCTAGTTCTTCATCGAGATTATGCCCCCCCGGTGAATCTGGTTTCTAATTCTATAATCCATTTGGATTCCTTCTTTCTAAGGGCTGCCTCTCTGTTTCCGCCCCGCTTACTTGTGTTGACCTGTTCAATGGCAAAAAATCTCAGAAGGGAGTTGTTTGATTGATGTTTTGCTTCGAAATGACGAGCTACGGGGTAATGCTGATCTTTATTAGTAATAGCCCGTAGATGTTCCTGCACTCGTTTCTTAACCATGCAGGTTGTGCTTCCCACATATCTTAATTTGCAAGGGCATTCTAGAACATATATTATGAAGTTAGTGCTGCATGTTAGGAATTGCTCTATCTTTCTGTTGTGTTTTGTCCCTGGGACCCCAAACTCTTTCACCATGTGGCTAGATTTACACGCCCTACAGTGCCCGCATGGGTAGAAGCCTTTGAGGTTATGATTCTTTTCAGGAATTTCAGTAATATCTCCTTTAACTAAGATATCCTTTAGGCTTCTGCCTCTCCGATACGTGATCAGGGGTCTGTCTCCTATATTGGGACCTATCACGCTGTCAGTTTTTAAGATTTTCCAGTTGTCAACTAATATTTTTTTAATCTTTTCAGAATCATGATTGAATGTAGTGATTACTCTGGTTTCAACTTCTTCACTTATTATTGGTTGTTTGGTTTCCAGGGTACTTGATCTCGTGGTATCCTTGATTTTGTTAATTGCTCTGTTGAGAGCCCATTCTGGGTAGCCACGTTCTCTGAACCTAGCAAGCATTTTCTCCTGTTCATGTAAATACAGGTCCTCAGTACTACAGTTCCTCCTTGCCCTCAGTAATTCCCCGAAAGGGATGCTCCATTTGAGAGCTTCCGGGTGAGCACTGAGGGCATGAAGGAGACTGTTCCCAGCTGTTTCTTTTCTGTGGAGACTGCTGACTAGCTTGCCTTCTTTCAGTACAATGAGAGTGTCAAGAAAATCCAACTTTTCCTTGCTGATGTTGGAAGTCAGTGAAATGTTGTATGGGTTAGAATTAAGTTTCTCAATGAAGATATGTGCTTCTAATTCCGTACCCTTCCAGATGATAAACAGGTCATCAATGTACCTGATCCACATCACTACTAAGTTAAATTCAGATTTTAGATTCTCGTCCTTCCGGATTTCTTCCTCCCATTTGCCTAAAAATAAATTAGCAAAACTCGGTGAAAAGCAAGAACCCATAGTGGTACCGCGTACTTGTTTGTAGAGGTCACCATCAAACATAAAAATATTGTTAGTAAGGCATATTCTCAACATTTCAATAATCATGTTTGTATGTTCAAGATAGCATATATCCCGTTGTTGTAAGAAATGAAAACAAGCCTCTATACCTTGGTCATGGTTTATAATTGTATAGAGTGAACTTACATCCATTGTGATCAAAAGATACTCTTTGGCCCATTCTACATTTTCGATTTTGTTAAGAAAGTCTTTCGTGTCTTTAGTGTAGGAAGGGAGAAGTGTGACATATTCTCTCAGAAAAAAATCAATATACTTAGATATATTTTCATTCACGCTTCCTATCGAAGAAACATTGGGTCTGCCTGGTGGTTTGTTTGCATCTTTATGGACTTTAGGTAGCAAGTATATTATGGGTAGTTTAGGATAGTCCTTTTTGAGAAAACAGTACTCTGGCCAAGTCAGTAGACCAGTTTCTTGCCATAGAGCCAGTTTTTCCCATGTGTCAGTAATGGTTTGGTTGTATTCTGTAGTATTGCTGACAACATAAAAGTTGCTATCATTGAGTTGTTTGCAGGCCTCTTCAATGTACATCTGCCTACCCCAAAGTACGATGTTGCCACCTTTGTCTGATGGTCTAATGATCACATTAGTGTCTTTGGACAATGTGGTGATGAAATCTCTTTGTTGTCTAGTTAAGTTAAATTTAACATTCTTGTATTTAGCTGCTCTGTATTTTTGTTTGTTAAGTTCTCTGTTTACAACTTCATGAAAAGTATCAAGTGAGTCATGGGGTAGAGCCGGGCAAAATACAGATTTGGGTTTAAAAGGGGTACATGCTGCTCTATTTGTGTTGGTATATTGTGAATATACCCCATCTTCATTGTTCGTTTCTATGTCACCCAAATTGTACACAGTTTGTAACATATTTGCATCACCCACAGTCAACATGGGAAGATTACTAGCTTCATCACATATGTCCGACATGGTTGTGGGTCGCTATGTATGATTACGAAATACATGATATATTAATGCCGAAACCAATCTTCTGTCGTTCTATAGACTTGCAAACCCAAGAAACAGGGATGTATTTCATTATTTGTAAACTAGTGCAAGATGGATGCCAATCAATGTGGCGAGAGTGTATACCTGACAGGAAGTGCCTTTTCTATGTTGATTGTTAATATATACACGTCATGAATTTCTAATGAGATCGTGTGATCAAGACACTCTGTTTGTCGAAACGCGTAGCGATTGTTTGAAATAAATACCTGTGGATGCAATGGACTCCTGAGTGTGCATCGTCATTTGAAGAAACTTTTTGATATATATATATATATATATATATATATATATATATATATATATATATATATATCTGATATATATATCAGTTCCCCAATAGAAATTAGACACCGACACAAAGGCGAGACTTCAAAGTTTCTTTGCGTGCATTCTTTCGCTGTAGAGCGTTTCAGCATCTTTGTCTTGGTCACACAACATATACAGAGAGAGTTGAGTGTGGCGAATGGCCATAACTTTCGAGAGGTGATGCCTCAAAGGGTTATTGATGCCACTCTCTTATCTCAAGAGTGCAAATAAGTAGCTTATGACCCCTGCATATATGGTTTATGCCTTGGCATCTTTTTGTGTGTCTCTAACAAAAGGTATTTAGCCAAAACCAGGATGCATGGGGTTACATTTATGCGGCAAGGTCGAATCACATTGAAGAGACCTAGTAACCCTGTGTAAAAGGAATGTCGCATGCAGTCTCGAAGTCAGTAAATGTAGCAAGCCAGGGCTCCTGCCTTTGTTGTAATTTTTCATAATAAACCTATTTCTTTGGCATCTGCCATAACTTTTCCCTGTACACCTATCGCGTTTATAGCTGTTATCATTGCCTTGCCAGAAAATCAAGGGGGGGGGGGAATGGATCACTTGTACCTGCCACCAGGGTCCGTTATGTCCTTTCCATCAGTACTTCTCAAGGAGTACTTAAAAAACCCTCATTCACGCAGGTATCTCGTGCGGCGGTGTATCTTGATTCTCCGCCTCTTATTATATGCGTGACAGCATCATCATAGGGTCTCTCTTGTATATGCTTCCTCCACCTGGAGGGAACCACTGGTTTTTCAGTAGTGATCAGAAATCAAGGTGAGTGAAAAGTGAGGTGTAGTGCGCCTTTAAAAAATAATCCGCATACTAGCCAAAAATAACTTTTTTATTCTGTGTGGTGTATGGGAGAACTGGGTAAAAAAATCTTTAAGTGCAGCGATGGGCTAATTATGAGTCCACCGCACTATGGTCGACATGTTTCAGCCCAAAATCCGCCCTAAAGAGGGTCGATGGGCTTTCTTCAGGACCTTTGAACTGTACATCAATTGGGTATTCTCCAATTAGAATTGTCAGGATAAATACCCTGTGTTTAAGGTCAATAGTACCTAGAGGAGGAGACAGAATTGAAATATCATAAGTGCGATAAGATGTAAGAAGTGTTGATGCTAATCAAGGTTCAAGTTGAACATGGAGTAAAGAATACAATAAAAAAATTGTGAAGTTCATCATTGAACGAGCACGAAATCATTGAAATAAAAATAAATATAAAAATAGAAAAGATCGCAATCCTTTAGTTTATGAAGCATACTATGGTAAATGGCAACTCTTTAAAAGCTGTGGTCTAAGTTAGTTGTTACTAACTGTTGTCAAAAGCACACTCGCGCGTAATCATTCAAGTATAAAATGGCAACTCTTTTTCATGATGCTGTAATACTTATATTGGCAACAGAGTCTCTGATTAATGTTCTAGTTAATGTTATGTCGTTATTTATGCTAGGTATTCAAAAGCAAGGAGATCGTGGGTCTTTCTCAAGCGCTTAAAATATGTTTTTTGCCTCTCAAAAAGAACTTATTGTAGTATACTCTGTGAATCATTGCCCGCTGTCTTGTTAGTTTATGGCGAAGGCGGGGCGTCACTTTTATACTAAAAGCTATCGGAAATATCGCATCTATTAGTGGCACAGAGGTCTCAGCGTTTTACGCTAGTGCGATATTCATTAACTCGGTACAGAGTATCGCTTAATTACATCGTATGGTGGTTAATGTAGGATGCATACCTTTTTCTTGATGTCCCAAGTCGGGCTTCAAGCGGGGCCAGTGGCAGCGTAGTACCTACTAGTAGATTTAAAAGGAGGGGTTGGGTCACAAAAGGTTCTTTTATCAAGTACGTTACGTGTCTTGATGTGTGCAGTCCAGCACTGATCCTACCTCTTCGGCGGTCTTGGTACGACTTGTGCTGATGCAGCTTGCAAGCTCCCAGATTGCGCGGGGTCTCTAGCGTCAGTGATATATTGTCAAACAGAGGAAAGTGAGGAGAGACTCCCGTTAGGCGAAACTGTCCTTGCTGACAGAAGTGCTTTTTTTGAGAGGGCCAAAAATTGTTAAGAGAAAGGGAAGAAACAAAAAGGAGAACAAAAAAGAAACTCTCTCTAGTTTGTAATATTTCTAAACTTACAAGCTACAGTTTTGATGTAGCTCTTGGAAGATTAAATAAATGAAGATAACAATCATGTGGCTGAAAAAGTGTCTGTCTGGTGGCACCAGTACACATTGAGGAGGGTCACTGCGGAGTATATTTACTCTCAAAAGTGTGTTGTGTCTTTTATTTCTAGATTCAGTTATTCACTTTATGCTGAGCCACGGTATATTGTCGTTTAGGCCAATAGTGTTTGTCTTAAGGTGATGCATCCACCTTTGCTCTTTTTCAAATAGGATTTTTTCCGCGTTCTGGCTGGTTCTCGTCAGTGTCTCAATAATTACCCAATTGAGCTCGTCAATGGAGTGGCCACGTTCAATGTAGTGTTTGCTCATCTTTGTCGTTTCGCGTTTGCAGTTGACATTGCTTCTATGTTCACAAATTCTCTGCTTGATTTTGCGACAGGTCATACCGATGTATCTGAGATTACATGGACAAGTGATCATGTAGATCACACGTGTTGTGTTACAGTTAGTGTGTTGTCTGAGTGTCCATTTCAGTTCGGGGGTCAGTTGCACATTTTTAGTGATGGTTGTGAGTTTGCAAACAGAGCATTGTCCGCAAGGGTAGTGACCCGTTACTGCTGGTGTATTCCACAGTGTGTTGGTAATTCTGTTTCTTTGGGGGGTTTGAGGCCGTGTGTGTACTAGGATGTCTTTTATGTTCCTTGTTCTTCTATTTGCGAACCTTGGTTTAGGCCAATCAAGACTTCCTGAAGTTAGTATTCGCCAGTTTTTGTTAATTATCTTTTTGACGATATTGCTCGCTGTGCTATATGTGGTGACACATGTTAGATTGTCAGGTGTTGGGGTCTTTTGTGTTGATTCAAGCAGGCTTTCCCATGGTTGGTTTCTTGCCCGTTTTTGGCATTTCGCCACTATTTTACTTGGACAGTCCCTCTTAGAAAGTTTTAAACACAGATCTTTTGCTTGTGTTTTATATTCTGTCAATTCACTGCAGTTTCTCTTTAGGCGCACAAATTGACTGTAGGGTAAATTCTCTCTGAGTGGGCGTGGATGGAAGCTGTTATATGAGAGGAGGCTATTTTTCACAGTTGGTTTGAAAAAAGTCTTTGTTTTGATGGTGCTGTCCTCTATGTAGATGGTTAGATCTAGAAAATCTAGTTGCTTCTGATCTGCAGTGTAGGTGAATTTTAGGCAGTCGTCTTGCATGTTCATCCATTCGTGGAATTGGCCGAGGCTGGTTTTGTCGCCTTCCCAGATCACCATGACGTCATCTATGTATCGCTTCCAGAAACGAATCTTGGATAGGTGTGGGTTAGTTGTATTGTGCACAAACATTTTTTTCGAAATTGCTGACATAAAGTCCTGCTACGCTTGGAGCAAATGTGCTTCCCATGGAAGTACCGTGGCATTGTTGATACAAAGTTCCATTATACTCTAAATAGTTTTCGGTGAGTGCAAGTTTGCAACATTCCAGAACAAAATGCCTAGGTGTTTTGTGGGGCCAATTTTGTTCGAAAAGTAGTTCCTCCAAAGTTTCCATCGTTTTCTTTTGGGGCAGACTAGTATAGAGGCTTTCAACATCAAAACCGACTAGAAGCATCATTTAGTTGGAAAAGGTTTCTTCTCTGAGAAGGTTAAGTAAATCTTGAGTGTCCTTGAGATAAGTAGGAGTTTTTTGGACCAGTGGTTTAAGATATTGATCTGCGAATTGTGATAGAGGTTCAAGGACCAACCCTATACCTGATACGATAGGGCGTCCTGGTGGTGGTCTTCTCTCTTTGTGTATTTTTGGGAGTGAATAAAAGCAAGTTACTTTTGGTGAGATGGTCTTTTAAGAAGTCAGCCTCATTCTTTGTAATCCATCTGTTGACCTTGGCTTCCTCTACCATTATTCTGATGGTTTGTTGTAGTCTGGGTGTAGGGTCAGTTTTAATGGTCTTGTAGAACTTTGCATCAGATAGGAGTTTGATGCATTGTTGATCGTAGTTCTCTTTGTTCATAAGGACAATACCACCACCTTTGTCAGACGGTCTGATTACGAGGTCTTCATTTTGTCTTAGGTCTTCTAATGCTACCTTTTCTGTTTTGGTCATGTTCATGAATGGTTTCTTTGCTTGGATTTTGATGTCTTCAATTTCGCCCATCACTGCCTGTTCAAATGTTAGGATCTCAATTGGTACCTGGTGGTTCATTGGGCAGAAAGTAGATTTTGGTCGTAAGGGAGTGTCACCATCTGTGATGTTATCTTCTTCCCACTGAAGAAGACTTTTAGTTTTAACTTTCTGCAGAATTCTGCTACTTCGCATTGTGTTTTGAAAACGTCCAGTGTGGGTGTCGGTACGTAACCTAAACCCTTGTTTAGTACGTTTTCTTGTTCTTCAGTTAGAGCGATGTCACTCAGGTTGATCACAAGCGGGTCGTGCTTGTTCCTGGTTTTTTTTTTGTCAGACTTGACATACTCCTTGTGAGTATTTGTCTCTCTTGATTTGTCCATGTTACTCCTTTTCTTCGTCCTCTCTGGTTTGGTTGGCCTCTCCCTAAAAAAGGCGGTTGTTGCATGTAATGACCCATAAAAGGGCCTATTGGTGGCGGTCCTGCAGTGTATGCGTTCATCCATCCATGGTAGTTCGGTGAGAAATGTTGAAGAAGAGGTTGTTGTTGGTCTCCGTAGTGAGGGTTGCGCCACATATTTGGTCTGCGGCGTTGTTGACGTCTGTATGTTCCTCTATTCCTTCTCTGTTGTCTGGTGTCATCATTACTCCAATCAGAATTATCTGTTGAGTTACCGCTGGTATCGTTATCTGATGTGTTTTCTGGTGCTTCATAGTCATCCTTGCTGTATGGATGCATTTTCTCCATTGAGAAGCGTTTAAGGCCTTTTCCTAATTTTTGTATTTTGTTTTGGGTGATGTATTCCTTGGTTTCGTTCATCTCTCTATTGCTTTCTTACAGTCTTTTTTTGTAGACGGTTATGTGTACCAAGTTTTTCAGTTTCGCCTCACTCAGTTGAATTTTGATCGTTAGGGCTTCTGTCAATGTTGTTGCGGTTTTAATAATAAGGACTAGGTAGTCCCTGGTGCATTTCCACGAAACAGCCGACCAGTCTTCCCTGAAGGCTAGGTCATGGAGGAAGATACTTGGTGCATTGTGTACCCAGAGGCCTCTGGGAGCAGCATTTGCACGGAAATATTCGGTCATGATTACGTCATGAATAGCGGTTCTTACTTGTTCTTTTTTGGTTACTGATTGGTCTTCCCAGTCAGTGTTCTGTGCTAATGTTTGATTTAAATCGTTATCCTGTAATAGTGATGGTAAAGAAAGGATTGCGTTGATCTCATCTACTAAGTAGCTCAGACCTAAGTTCTAAGCCATTGCAGAATCATGCTTTCTGTATTTTCCATTTTTAAAAACAAGGAAACTGTAAAAAAAAAACACAAAATGCTGGAGCGTTACTTAGAATACCTGGTTCCTACCTTCAGAGAAACAAAAATGCCAAGTTAAAGAGGAAAGGCCTGTTCACAAATGTGAATTTACAAACATAAGTAAGGGTATCTTTACTAGTTTTCCCTATTTCCAAGTGTACATTTACTCCTACCTGTAGCGTTACATGTGTCCACCCTCTCAGTTCAGGGGGTGGAGTCTGCCTGAATGTAATTTACAGTTAAGTTACTACAATTAACATTGCACTTGTATTTAACGTTCCACATATTTAGTAGAGACTTCTGAAACAAGCATTTGCAATGCAATAGGTCTCGCATTTATACGAGTTTGAGCTATTGGCATTGTAAATGACAGTGCCTTTTATTTATGTTTAAAAAAAAAAAAACTTAAATAAAAAGCATTGTCATTTACAATGCCAATAGCTCAAACTCGTATAAATGCGAGACCTACTGCATTGCAAATGCTTGTTGTTAAAGGGAATTCAGAGACATGGTAAGATCTTATTTGCCGGAGAAACTTGCCAATCCAGTCCCTGCCCCAAGAGGCAGACACCAAATGTTGCCACCCACACTGCGCCTCATAATAACCGTAGAGCCCTGGAATGTGCCAGCCCCTTCAGGAACAAACAATGCCCTGGCTTCATTAGAATACAGCTGACATTTGCAACGGCACACACACTTCCCAAGCGGACGGCAGCAGGGAAAAGCACCCCAAAACTGAAACAAAAATGCCAGCAACACGGTCCTTAAAAAAGACAAAAACCACAGAAAAGTAAAAACTCTCACTCATGTTTTAAATGTAATTATACACTTGTGGGCATTTAATTTGAAGGTCTACAAAAAATGCACATGATTTGCTGGATAAAACAGCAGCTATACTGCAATCTCAGTTGCCAAAGTTCCTTCTTAATTAAACAACTAAAAAGCAAAAAATAAATGCATGTGAAAGCCACAAACTATTTGTAAATATATAAAGTATCGTGAAGTGAATGGTGTTTTACATGAATTTTTGTAAAATTGTTTTCTTTTAATAATGGCCCGTTTTAGAAATGAAGGAGAAACGCTTAAAATTAAAATCGGCATTTGAAATAATTGTGTTTCAGCATTTCATTGACAAACTCAACCAACTCTTCACCCCTCCCCCAGTCCCCTCGCAGCACACTGTAGTTAGCCTGCCTGCAACTTGCAATGCTGGCTTCAATGTAGCATGGAGGCAAGGTGCTGTTTAAAAACATGATACGTCCAGGGCGAAACGGCCGATGTTTATACGCACAATAAATCACAGCGAACAACAAACAACAAGCGCGCACTGAAGTTGACGAGGAGGGAGTGGGAGGGGCAGTGGGGGCGGGCACAGTGGTGCGGGACATCAAAGGGGCCGCGAAAGTGAAAGAAAACGAGTGCTTTCAGGCTGCCAAATGGTGCGCGCGCCCGGGGCACATGCACTGTATTTGGAGGCCTGAAAGCACTCGTTTCCACTTCCAAAACTCGCTTACTATAAGTCTCGCCAGAGCAGCGCTAAAGCGCTGTCTCAGGCGAGACCTAAAAAGGGGCAAGGATGTGGCGTTATGGCCAGATCTGTTGACTTTGAAACCGGGCAACCTGTTTCAAGTCTCCACGTCAGCTCAACAACCTGTGATTCTGGGCTAATTACTTAATCTCCCGGTGCCTAAAAAAGTAATAAAAAAATAAGCTGACCTTGTGTAATGTAAGTGGTGCTCATGTAAATCGCTCCAATATCTTTAGGTAGTGTTTGCGTTATAAAAAACTGCAAAAAAGAGGGGCGTGGGGGCAGAGACCTATACAACTGGCCAAAGACATCCGCTAGCAGGAGGGTGACCTCTGCATGGAATATAATAGAATTACATACCAGTACTAAATCACGCACACCTGACACCCATTCTATTCCAGCAATATAAGTATTGCCCACACCATAAGCTCTGCTTTACTCCTCTTCATCTTTTAGATTCTGCAACCACCACATGCTTCATCAATAACGTAGGCCACAATTTTGAGAGGAAGAGAAACTTCACTGAAGAGATGAAGGCCCATCTAGTTAAATTTATGGTGAAACACTGAAACAACGGGGTGTGGCCGGATCGGCGACCACAATGGCCGTTTGGAGCCGAAGCTGCATGCCGACCTCGCGCGCCACAGCACGATATGGCTAGTAAAGATCATCTAATCCCCCCGTAATTTAGAAATTCCAAGACCGGAACACCAGCAACCTCTGCTACACCAAGAATAGAGGAGAGAAATGGACGATTAAGCCCCGAACCAGCTGTGGAGAGCTCCGGAGCCCGTTACACAAAATGGCGACAGCGACTACTTCCCTCATCACAAGTGGAGTTGACGGTATCGCTAAACCTCTAGGGCACTCACGGAGCGTGAGCAGATCACAGCGTGTCCTGAGGATGTAAAGCGTCAGCATGTTAGTGCAGCTGGACCCCGGATGCCTCCCTGCATCTGAGGAGCTCCTAGTGGTGCCGGCAATAGATATGATGTAGGAGATCTCAGGTACCGAGACGGACAGAGCGCGCCCAGCTACGGCAGTGAGAACAGGCAGAGATCTGCTCTAGCGGTCGCAGGTGGGACCCTGGTGCGATCCTGCATGGTTGGGCCGTTGTGCCTGCGAGGCCGCTGGAGCGTAAATAATGCCTGGCAGCTGAGGTGGCGTTTATCTGAGGTCGGAATACACATTGTCCAGCTCCTACAGCCCCGCCCTTTACAAACGCTGGGGCTGCGATGACAACAACGTTGTCTCGAGACCCTCGGTGCCCATGAGGCAGTGTTGGAGGCAGGGGCAACCTCTGGCTTAGGTGCAGCAGGCAAACTGGAGTAGGTCACCCAGCCCCCTCCACAGTGGCAAGGAGCATCTCTGCAGCCTGTGAAGCGTTGCCTGAAAGGACGCCCAGGCAAGGGACCTGCACGCAGCTACATAACAGGAGTGCATCGACCACCTGATCCGGTGAGTGAGGCCCCCCCAGGCATGCAGGCTTCAGGGCACTGAAGGGGGAGGGGTGAAAACCGCGGGAGCAAAGCAGAGCACCCAGGGAATTGGCGCACTCCCTAAGTGCGCATCATTTCCAGCAAGCACGCCGTCCGTACCCAGGATAATGTTCTTGACTCAAGGGAGCCCTTACACCTTCACAATGTGCCTATCCTTTCATGGCAAACTGCTGAACTGGGACAGGTCGCATGTCTGAACGCCCACTACACTGCAAAAGGTTGGACTGGCCAGAGTCCCGCGAGCCAATTGGGAATGGTGCGCAAAGACCCCAAACAGAAACAACAAAATATTGAAAGCCTCACGAAGATAACCACCGGGCATCCCACTACAGTGGCTGCAGAAGCTCCTGCTAAGCGCCTCCAGATAATTCGGCCTTGCTACTAGAACTGCGTTCTGGGTTCAAAGCTCTCGATACTAGATTTGATTCCCTAGATCGTAGTCTATACGGAATGGGAGAACGGATCGACCGCCATGACACAAGATTGGATACCTTGGAGGGCCGCATATCTGACGTGGAGGACTGAGCAGCCCAAACCACCAAACGAGTCAAATGATTGGAAAGAATATTAAAGACAGTCGCCGCAAAGAATGAGGACTTGGAGGCGAGAAGTCGGCTCAACAATGTGCACATCATGGGAATTCCGGAGACAACTAACACAGGAAAGCTGGATCGCTTCGTAGAGCAACCACTGACGGATCTATTTGGGACAGAAGGCGAGAAGTCGGCTCAACAATGTGCGCATCATGGGAATTCCGGAGACAACTAACACAGGAAAGCTAGATTGCTTCGTAGAGCAACCACTGACGGATCTATTTAGGACAGAACAATTTTCAAACACCTTCACTGCAGAACGCGCTCACAGAATACTTGGCCCCTGACCCAACCCGGGCCTGCCACCCAGACCAATCATGGCACGATTGTTACATTTTAAAGACCGAGATATAGTACTTCGATTGGCCAGAGAAGCAGCGACATTGACGTGGCAGGCCTCCACTGTCTCATTCTACCCAGATTTTTCGGTCCTGGTGCAAGACGCCAGATGCAAGTTCGGAGGAGCTAAAGCAGCAGTCCAGAAACTGGGTCTCCGCTATGGCATGTTGTACCCGGCCCAGTGTTGACGTCAACCGCAAAGTAAACGTTTTTGGCAATCCTGAGGAGGTCCTGAACTTCTGTAAACATTACGCAGGAACCAAAGGAGCAGTCGGCGGATCTTCTCCGGGAGGAGCTTCTCAGGAAGCACTGTCAGGGACAAGTGTGGATTTATTCTTGGCAAACTGGAAGATCCACTTGCTGGCAGAACGAGTACGCAGCTGTGCCCCATTACCAGATAATTTTAGGCGGTAACTGCATAGGCACAGACACTGGGGCATAGCAAGAATAATGTGTTCATGTACACCGATTTTCTGATAAGGAAGGATAATCGCTAGTTCATTGCTGGGGTGCGTGGGATCCCACGAGGCATTGCCGCACCCCCGTGGGATCACAATGTTACTGAAAGGGGGGGTATTGTCATGTTGGCATTATTTACAGCAACAGTTCAAGGGGAGGGATACAGGGGTATCGCCCGGTGGAAGGGGGTGGAGTATACAATTGTTTAGTTATACATTTGAAGCAGGTATGCACCTTTATTTTTTAGTTTGTTCCAAAGTTCCAAAGATGCAGGTACACCACACATACACTGAATTTCCGTTATGGCCCACAGGGTAGAAACACGATGCAGTGCTAAAATGACCCTACTGACCTGGAACATCTGCAGTCTGAACAGCCCTAAGAAATGTAGGCTGCTGCTCCAGTATATACGTCAACATACGGTAGATATAGTCTACCTTCAAGAAACGCACCTATCCCCACTTTCCCCCTCGAAATTTGTATCTACTTGGGGCACCCACTGATACTTTTCTAATTACAGCTCATATGCAAGAGGAGTGACCATTTTGATTAATAGAAGAATACCATTCACGCACACAGACACAATATCTGATCCAAGCGGGAGGTACTTGATAGTAGCGGGTACAATAGCAGGACACAAAATTGTACTAATCAATATGTACATCCCAAATACGGATGACAGTGCCTTCTTCAAACGTTTACAGTCCCTTGTAGACAATCTATCGACAGACCATATAGTGCTAGGGGGAGATTTGAACATACTGATGGATCCCCTACAGGAAAGCACAGCGAAGGCCTACACACAAGCCCAGAGCCCATAAGGTTCTACAAAGCATGTGTCAGGAATAGGAATTGGTGGACGTATGGTGATATTTGAACCCATCCGCCGTGGAATACACTCACTATGCACAACAGCACGGCACATAGACTAGGTTAGATTACTGTCTGCTCACTAGACACACATCAGCATGGATCCACAGTGTGAGGCACCTACTGCGCACATTATAAGACCATTCCCCTGTGTCCCTCTCGATACATTTCCAAGCGGAAGGCGGGTTCGAGAAACCATGGAGGCACTAAAAGACCCGGTATTTCATGACGAACTACGCACAGCGATAGGGGACTATTTCGCCAATAACGTTGGCTCTGTCACAACATATGCAGTTTTATGGGAAGCCTTTAAGGCCTGCATAAGAGGGGTATTTATCTCCACACACACAGGGGTATTAAGGGACTTGAGGAAATGACTGGCCCGGTTAGAAGATGGACTGCAATTGCTTGACAAAGGCAATATGATGAGCGACAACCGCGATAGTGCGGAATACTTACATCGCAGGACGGAATTACTGGCAGAATACACAGAGGACGCCAGTAGAGAAGCGTTATACTTCGGAAAGTACGCTGTAGCCTGAAGGTATGGGGAAGGTGAACAACCGGGCCGCACTTTGGCGAGGCTACTTAAGCCCCGACATACCCAAAATTACATCACCAAACTACGCGACGAGGACGGCCGGATCATAGACGGGAACACTGCCATAGGGAGCGCACTCCTGTCATATTACACAGACTTATACACATCAAAGACAGGGGCCAGCATGGCAAACATTAAGAACTATTTAGATGAGATCGCCATGGTCTGGTTGCCGGACGCACACTGGTAATTCCTGAGCGAGCTGTACTCAGTTGAAGAAATAGGACAAGCCATCGAAGCAATGGATGGCTCCAAAGCTCCTGGGTTAGACGGTTTCCCCGGAATCTTTTACAAAACTATCATAGCCCCACACTTGGTAGAGGTATACACTGAAGCACTGGAATCTGGCACTCTTTCACCTTCATTTAGGGAGGCGGTATTGGTACTACTCCCCAAGCCTGGTAAAGATCCGGAGAAATGCGGATCATTCTGCCCACTGTCACTCTTAGATTTTGACTACAAAATCCTGGCCAAAATGCTGGCAACCAGATTATCGCTCCTAATGGAACAGATTATAGCACCAGCTCAATCCGGTTTTGTGCGGCACAGATCCACGGCACATAACATTCTAACGTTCTTTTCAGTGGTCAACTGAATAGTCAAGCCACAGCAGCCTTTTTGGACGCAGAGAAGGCCTTCGACTCCATGGAGTGGCCCTTCATCCATGCTGTCCTGGCCAAAATCGGTATGCCCAAAAACTTCACAGACTTAGTGAGGTTACTTTACAAAGATCCATCAGCTCATATCCATTTCAATGGCACAATACCGGAGCCATTTAAAGTGTCAAGAGGCACCCGTCAGGGATCAAGGGGGAATCAGAATTATTCCCCCTGACTGACGTTCAAAATCCCGAATGCAGGGAGTACCCGGTACAGTGGTGCGAAGCGGAAACTAAATATCTAGGTATACAATTACATAGAGACCGAGAACAGGTATTGCGTTTAAATTATGGCCCGGCCATAAGCCATTTACAGATTCAAGCGGACCAGTGGATTAAACTACCGTTATCCATGGCAGGGCGTATAGCCATCATAAAAATGGTAATATTGCCTCACTTCCTATACCCATTTGCTAACATTCCCATCCTATTGACCAATTAATTTTTCATGCAACTCTGCACACTTCTTATAAAGTTGGTTTGGGGTGGGAAATAGCACAAAGTCCACTAGGGCACTTTGACGCTCCCATATAACAGAGGGGGATTTGGTGTACCAGGCATGCAGCTCTATTTTCTAGTAGCGCAGTGCAGGTACGCATATCACTGGTATCACACAGATGCACGCATACCTTATGCCAGGCCAGAGAGAGATCTGGCAGATCCCACTCCACTGAATGCAGTGCTGCCGGTGGGGATCCCACGAGACCCCCATGACATCCAATCACTGCCCACCACATGCTGGGCATGGAAAAAACTGCATATAAAAACGGGGGGGTCACCATTGTATTCACCACGAACTCCTGGATCCCTCCCACTATGGAAGCTGGGACCAAACACACTTTATCCCATCTGGGGCTCAAAACTGTTGGGGATTTATTCCCGGGAGGCCATGCTTTCCTTCATACCGAAGACACGCGTTTCACAGTGGCCACATTCATGGATCATTTCGTGTTGACCCGATTACAGAGTGCACTTAGAGGCGAGATTCCCACTTACCAACTAGAGCCAGCAGACTTTAGTCCACTAACATTCGTAATAATAGATGACCGTGGAGAACACATTACCTCCAGGCTCTATAGAGTCTGTCTCGCGCTGCTGCCACAACGGGACGCCAGGGTAAGAGACGCCTGGGTGGCCAATATAGAACAACCACTCTCAGATCACATTTGGAAAAAGTGTTGCCAACGAGTCAAGCTAGTCTTGTGCAACCACAGACACAAATTACTACAATTTAAGATACTTAGGAGGGCCTACACCACACCGCAGCAGATGATCCGGATAAAGAGCACCACTTTCACACATTGTCCTAAATGTAATTTACAAGCTGCTTCCTTCCTACACATGACCTGGTCCGGCAGCATAATTAATGCTTACTGGCAGGAAATATATGGCCTAATACAGCATGTGATGGGAACACAAATTCCTATAACTCCCTTAATTGCATTGATGGGCTATGTAGAACCACTGCCCAAAAGCACACACAGGTTCACGGCAATCGCCGTGCTACTGGCGAAACGGGAAATAGTTCTTCGTTGGGGCACCAGACAGAAACCTATGGTCAAAAGCTAGCTTAAGAGTATGACCTACTGCGATACCACTAGCGAAATATAAGCAGAACTGCAACCACCCACTTCGAGACCCAAAGACATATGGCAGCCTCTCCAGGAATACCTTTGATTACAAGACACGCAGGGCACATTAGCTAGTCAGGAGGGACGGGGAACGGGCCAGAACACACATGCCTCAGGGCGAAGCACTCCCGTTCAAGGCGATCGCGGCTGCATTCTAAATTCCATGGAGGTTTCAGGCAGGCAATGGAGCTGTGGGAGTGGGGGAGCAGGGACATCACATAACACACTTCAATTCTACATCATTCATACCCAGTTGCGGCTGGTGACATTTGAAAGCAGTGGGGCGTAAAAGTTGGGCATGATTTTAAGCCCCAAGCAAAGCGAGCAAGCGAAGCCAATAAAAGTGGGTACAGGTTGGGTCCTCCTACAAAGAGAAAATTGGAAAAAGATTGGCAAATGGTGATTTTTAAAGCAAAACTATTCTGCTGTTAAGTGGCTGAAGAAGATTTGCTTTCAATGCAGGAATTCCTCCCTGCCAAGTAATAAAACCTTCCTACTGAACAAAAGCCACACTTTACATTATCAATATCGACTCAATGGCAAAAAACACTGCTGGCATGGAAAAGCTTTTAATTTAACAGTATGACGTAGGGGTGCAACACAAGCTTGGCTCACACCCGCTTTAAACACTTATGTGATTATAGGCGCCTCAGTGCGGGGATTGAGTGACGACAACAGGTGGGCATCACACGCTCATTGCTACTGACATCATCTAACACCTGCAAGACAGTTGGCACTGCTTGGCAAACACGGTGGCAGCATTAGAGGCGGATTGTAAAGTTAAGTAATAACCCCAATCAATGACCTCTGTGGTTTTTAAGGCACACTCCACCCTGTGTGAGAAAAGACAGCCCACTCGCACACGAGTGTGCATTAGCAAGGAGCACCTTATGCGCCCTCTGTTTCAAACAACTAAGAAACAGACCGCCGGGCTGCCTGAATAGCACACATGGGGTGTTTATGTGGGCAGGTGGGAGGCGGGGACAGAGGGCCAGAAGTCCCTTCAGGTGTCTAATGCTGCAAGCGGCCTCCAGCCCTCCCTTTAACAGACCAGCAGTGAGAGCACAAACCGCAATGGTGGTAACTGTGGACTCTGCAATTAGCGGCTATAATCTCACAGCTGATGTAAAACACTCAAAGTCCTCAAGTCTTAAACTCCTGGAAACCAAAACAGCGCAAGATTAATGTCACTAAACAAAAAAACAACGAGCGCGAGATTAATGTCATTGAACAAATAAACACAGCAAGCAATTAATGTCAGAAAATTGAAACACAACACAGCGGGTGAATAATGTCATTAAACAGACACTGAAACGCCTCTTCCATAGCACGGGCGGAGCAGGAAATAAAATGAGCATAATCCGGGGTGAGAGCACATACTGCCACCCTTCACTTCTCACTGTGATGCAAACTCGCAGCACCAGTGGCAGGGCCGGACTGGCTGTAGCGGGCACCGGGCAATCCCCCGCTGCGCCGCACGGGTGGGGGCCGGTTTTGGGCTCCTGGGGGCCGTTTTTGTTACAGGGCCGTTTTTGCAGCATAGCTGCAAAATCGGCCCTGTAACAAAATCGGCCGATATCCAGCCCTGGCAAAGAGCTTGGCGGCACCCCCAACACCCCCGTGGGGGGGAGGGGGCGGCCGAGCACTTTGCCAGGGCCGGTTTTGGTTGCCAGTCCGGCCCTGACCATTGGTTTCGGGTCCACTCACTATAGTGCACTGTCCACCACACTGCGAGCCTGCTTTGTGCTCCCGCTCTCTCAGCACCACGGGTTGAGAGACAACTTAGTGCTCGGCATTACCCCAGTCCCCAAACACTCGCGCAACACGTGAGTGTGCACACTTTTCAACTCACGCTGCCAACCAAAATGCCATGGTGTTATAGAAGTGTTAAGTGTAGCTACTGGTATTGAGAAGGGCCGGTGAACTCCTACTAAGAAGTGTAGGCACCAGCGGCGGCCGGCCTGCTCGAGGGAGCGGGGGGGGGATAAAACAATAAATATAAAACTTACCTGAGTGCAGGCCGGGTACCACACCGCCTCCGCTCCAGGCCAGCCACGCTGTACTGGTGGGTCCACATGTTCCTGCTGGCTGCTACAGGAAGCAGCCAGCAGCCAGCTTCCCTCCTCTATGCAACGCAAGCCAATCGCAATGCAGGTAGGCGCAGCAATTGAGCGCCCCAGCCGGGACATTTTCTCTGCGTAGAGAAAGAGGGAGAGTGGGCAGTCTGCTCGAGGGCAGGGGGGGAGTGGCTTACCCACTGTTGTGGGTACTGACTGTTTGGTCGGCTCCTGGGCCGACCAAACAGTCAGCACCCACAACAGTGGGCAAGCCACTCCCCCCTGCCCTCGAGCAGGACCACCCACCCCCGCCCCCAACCAGGCACAGAGGCACTTCTGCTTTCTCGCAATGTGAGAAGGCAGAAACATAAATGTAATTTTTACTGTTTGTTTCTGCCTTCTCGCACCACGAGAAAGCAGTGGGGCAACGCCCCCACGCCCCAATGGGGGAGCCGCCACTGTTCATACCGGTTGAGGGTATATGCCGATTCATACGCATTTGTTTTATTAAATCTGTATCCTTTCTTACCCTTGAGGTAATGTAGACTGTACCTACCATTTTCTGCATCGTATACCTTTGTAAGTTGTGAATAAAATGATAAAGTTAAAAAAAAAACACTGAAACAACTGCATGGGCTGCCTCCATTCCCCATCATTAAAACACACAATGCAGCCTTGAGGCAGGAGGTGACATACTCTGTCAATGCATTTGGGAGGAGGCATGCGCCGTGGGGGATGTTAAAATGAAATGCCAAGATGAGAGGAGGTATATGAGGGAGAAATTCTCCAGGATTCAGCTGGCGCAACCTTTTCCTTGAGCGGGACCTGGATCCAGTTTTCATCTCACCCCTCCAGCCCCCCCCCCCCCCTCCCCCCCTTGAGAAAGCTATCCTCTCCACAAAGCAGCTCCATCTGCTATATGTGCTACCGCTTTTGGATGACACTAATTTGGTTCCAGGTCAGATGTTAAGCCCCTTTCTCTTTCCATAACAATAAACCTACAATCACTCAGCCAACTGTCTCAAGCTCAACACAGGCAAGATAGAATAGTGATCTTGCAAAAGCCCCTCATATGGGACTCCAACTTGTGGCTGGACAAATTTAGACCCCCACCCAGCACATATGCCAGGAACCGCAGAATAGTCATTAAAAGCAAACTGGACATGACCGCGCAAGTCACGCGCAAGTCCATTGCATCCTGCTTCCACACCTTCAAGGTGCTGAGTAAGATCCTCAAATGGCTCCCAAGCAACACTCGGAAAACTGTCACTCACACTCTAGTCACCAACAGGTTGAGCTATGAAAACACCTTCTACGCCGGGTTTCCCAAATAACTCACTAGGAGACTTCAAACCATCCAGAACTCAAAAGCCAGATTCATTGTTGTGAGTAAGCGCTACCTCCCTGGAATAACACTTCATCCTCGGAACTGGAACCGGACTTCCCTTACCTCTCTCCCTGTCCCCTCCTTTGCTTCCAGGCTCCTTCCTCCGAGGACAGCTGGTTCTACCCCTTTAAGAGCGCACCTCCAACGTGCTCTTTCCCCGGTCATGTGACCGTGTCGAGGGATCCGGCCTGGATAAAGCCGGAAGTGACGTTCAGGAAGCGTTCTCTCCGGGAAGCCCCAGGACGATGAGAGCGAAGCAGGAAAAGAACGAGAGACCCACCGAGACCTTCTACATATCCCCGGGTTTGTTGTTGGTCGTTCCTGCTAGGGACAGAGGGCACAAGTAACACGGTGCCGGGACCGGGAGAGGAGGTCACCTTCGCCCGCCACGACCCTTATCCGGTACCGCGAAGAAGCCGGCCGCATCCTAGGAGGGATGTGGCTAAACAAGGTACGGACCAGCATAGGGACTGCATGGGGAAGGGAAGTTGGGGCTACAAAACCCGGCCTGGGTGGAGGGAATTAACTGCCTAAGTGGGCCGTTCTTGCGAGCGCGAAGGCTGCGCACACTCACTGGTGTTGGTTCTGGGTGATTACTCCCTTCACTCCCTGATCCCTATCATTTTGTATACCGACAGGATCATCTCCTTTTGGGTTGTTTTTTTTGTTCTTTTTCAATTTTATGTTCTGAACGTTGGCAAACCTCGTGGAGCTTCACTGGTCTTTCGGGACACTGGACGCTTCTGAAGAAAGGAGGAGAGAATCAAAGGCGACGTCCCACCAAGACCCTGGAGATCCTGACTTTTGTTGTACTGTGTGCTGAACCCATTCTGCTAGCCTGTTAACCCCAATAAAACCCACTGATTCCTAGAACACTGTCCCTGTCGGCTTCTCCACTGCGCCACAATTGTCAACCTCCCACAGAGAACCCATATTACACCACACCTCCGGGAGCTCCACTGGCTCCTATACACAAACGCACTCATTTTAGGGCAACACACACAACAAGGGTCGTATTATAGAAAGTGCCCCGGGAACACATAGGGCATGTGCGTCCACTTTGCACAGCCCGGGGCACTTTGGTATTACAGAAGGGGCCGCAGATGCCTGTGCGGCCCTGTCTGTAACACAGTTCGCACTCGCGCACATACAGCGCCAGCGTTATCACCAGAGGATGTTCCCTTATTTTCCCTGGGTGCAGTGCATTCAATGTGATACGGGGCACTCTTCTTGCTTGCTCGGTGTGCGTGGTGCTAACCAGAAAAATGCGCCACATTCCATAGTACGGCGCCAGATCTTTCAATGCATCCAAAATACATGCACAAGTACGTTTTTATGCTATCGATGCTACTAACACACTATAGGAAATTTTTGTCACTTTGTTTGCTATGGCCTAAGATTATATCTTACAGTGTGTTTCAACTACTTTTACTTGTAGCCAAGTCTCACCTTGTCATTTATATTGTTAAACCACTATTTACTCATGCAATTTATTTTTAGGTTTTTTTTTACTTTTAAGACCCTCTGGGGTTGTCTCACCCATCACCTGCCACAACATCTGCTTCTGTTCCTTGAACAGCGCCAAAACCCATATGAGCAGCACAGAGCACACGAATGGTAGATGGTTATTTGTACCGGACAGGTAGCTGTATGCACATTATCACACATCCCTATTTTCACCCTGGTCAATATGTAATGCAATCGTCCATTATGGTATGTTTTATCTGATGAAAGTATCCTATGACTTGGAATAGCAGGTAAAGCACCTTTAGATAGGCCAGACTCCTGTAGACCCCCACTTAATCATTTCTGGAACCTTGGAACCCCTAGTGAATCATTATTGCATTTCATTGACCCCCCCCCCACCCCACCCCACCCAATGAGTCATTAATGGAAGCCGGGGACCCCAGCCTAAGCATTTTCCATTACTTGAACCACAAAACAATATACAAAAATACAGAAACAGGCCTTCTCTTCACCCATGTTTATCACTTCTATCACCTTGGCATTGAGTCATCCTGTATCATTCTTAAATATGTTGTTGTTTTACGCTACTGGTTTCTTTCCCCCGACCATATGTAAAGTGCTCTGATATGCTCTTGGGTCACATTTCCGCTATATTAAACTCTATTAAATAAATAATAACATTTTAGCCTCCAATTTCAAATTCTTTCACATTTACAGAACGTTTTGAAATGTTTAATATTACATTTTGTACAAGTCTTAGCACCTCACGTCCGCCATGGCGTGGGTACTGCTGCTGCTGGTCGGGCTCCTCCAGCACGCCCTCGCCTACGACATTGACTGGAAGAGATTGGAGGGTTTGACGAGGGGAAAGATTGAGTCCTGTGGTGGATGACAGTTAAACCGCCTTAAAGAGGTGAAGGCCTTCGTCACTGAGGACCTCCCTCTGTACCACAACCTGGAAATGAAGCACATTGCCGGGGCGGATCCGGAGCTTGTACTCCTTGATAACAAGTACAAAGAGCTGGATAGAATCCCCCTGAGTGACATGAAAAGAGACGAGATAAATGCACTGCTGAAAACTCTGCGTTTTTAGGTCTCGGCTGCGAAAGGCTGCGCTTGCGCAGTCTCGCTCCGAGATTTAATGAGTTTGAGTGACTTTGAGAAGAGGGGCTTGCACCCGCCCCTCTTCTCTCCTGTTCTCCATTGGCTGGCCTCTTAAATGCTGGCCAGCCACTGGAGAAGAGGTCCAGTCACTCCGTTGAAGCCCCGTCCTTTTCGGATCGGGGGGCGTGTTTTTTGCGAGAAGTCTCAGGGAGGAGACAACAGCAAAACACGCCCCCCAATCCGAAAAGGACACTCCCTTTCTCCGAGGCATTTTCTGCTGTGCCTCGGAGAAAGGCGGTGGTGTCCCGGCGTTGCTCCCTCACCTGATCTCCTTGTTTTAAGTATATAAATCGTTCACGGTCTTCGTTCGCCACTCCGGATTCAGCGCATACTACGGACTTACTCCGGGATCGGCCCCCACACTCCAGGCTCATCAACCCAGACTCCGGACTCACTGCGGATTCAAAACAGAATCACTGCGGATTCAGTCCGCCCTCAAGACTCGCTCCAGGTCTACTCCAGCCGCAGGATGCCGGAGCCAGGGAAGGCACCGGAGCCCCTTCACTATTCCATTGGAATCCTGTCCATCTCTGCAGGTAGGACCCATACTGCTTCGTTTAAATGGCGCTAAAATCCAATTGAGGTCAGCAAGCGCTGTGTGGATTGAGGGTCCTGGGCTCTGTTTAGATAAGTTGTTTAGGTAGCATTTGGGTGTTGTTGTTTTCTGAGGCCCAAGAAAACCGATTACGATGGGGTTACGCAGGGCTTTAAGTGGAATGAAAAAACTGGTGGGGGGGGCTCTTAGAGGGGCGAGGCCAGTGTAATTTAAGGGAGTGGCCGAAAACACGTAGGCGAAAAATCTGTGCTAAACATTGTGTGCCGCCCAACTTGTATTTTGCTTTTTCTGTTATTGCATCGAGATGTATGATGCAACAAGTAACCTCATACCTACAAGTCAGGACTATTGGCTTTGTCAATGGCTGTTAGTTGCATAAGATAAATGAGCAGCAACTGTGGCTTGTGAATAATATTATTCCCGTGTTTCAGAAAGAAAAGGGAAATCTTAAGCGAAAATTTTACTTTTTAAAAGGATTTACCTTCCCCCATCAACGCTTATCTGGCATTACGTGATGCCGTAACTTCTCTGCTAGTGAGAAGTGAGCACGCGCACGTCGATGGGCCCCCTTACAGTCCGGTAAGGAAAACCGATTACGATGGGGTTACGCAGGGCTTTAAGTGGAATGAAAAAACTGGTGGGGGGGGGGGCTCTTAGAGGGGCGAGGCCAGTGTAATTTAAGGGAGTGGCCTAAAACACGTAGGCGAAAAATCTGTGCTAAACATTGTGTGCCGCCCAACTTGTATTTTGCTTTTTCTGTTATTGCATCGAGATGTATGATGCAACAAGTAACCTCATACCTACAAGTCAGGACTATTGGCTTTGTCAATGGCTGTTAGTTGCATAAGATAAATGAGCAGCAACTGTGGCTTGTGAATAATATTATTCCCGTGTTTCAGAAAGAAAAGGGAAATCTTAAGCGAAAATTTTACTTTTTAAAAGGATTTACCTTCCCCATCAACGCTTATCTGGCATTACGTGATGCCGTAACTTCTCTGCTAGTGAGAAGTGAGCACGCGCACGTCGATGGGCCCCCTTACAGTCCGGTAAAAACGGACCACCTGCGCAAGGCGCATAATCGAGCCCCATAGGGCCCCATTTAAATACACTGCCGGGACTCGGCACCGGCGAGGCCCTGCCCACTTAAAGCCCTGGGTTTACGGGAGCCGGGTCCTGGTAGAGCTGGCGGGAGTCCGTAACATGCTATCTTCGCGACTGTTTCAGCTCTACCGGCCTTCTGAGGCCGAAGCGTCTCGGGAAGACTTGGGTCCCCTATAGCTCAGCTCATATCTGAATACAGCCATGAAGGGCGCTTTCTCGCAGTACCTCACCTGTAACCGATCATCAGTAGAATAATAAAGTGAACCGGTGTTTCCTGGGTTAACTGCCGTGCTGGGGAGATCTAAAAGGAACAGGTGTGTGTTTGTCACGGATGTCTTTTGTGTGTCTCCGGCTCTTCTCCAGATGGGAGAGGGGCTGGTGTGAGTGCAAGTTATCATTTCATGTCTGCCAGTCTGTTTCCAGATTCCCTCCTAAAGAGGGAACCTGGCAGGCGTGTTTTATTTATCACTGCATCATGACTGTCTGCTGTTCTTCCAGGCTCACTCCTGCCGGAAAGTGACGTCATACAGCTCCTCCAGAGCCACGCCCCTCATTCCCAGCACATCCCTGGGGGTCCTGCTGGTCATATTGGCAGCTCTGCTGGGATATACAGGTGAGATCCCATGCGTGGGGGTTCAGGGGAATTAGGGAGGGAGGCACACGGCTGAGACTGTGTGCGACACAGTGCCTAAATACACCACGATCGCTTCAATGCGCCTATGACAACTCAATATGGGAATGTAGTGCTTGAAACTAATGCTGGGCGTATATGCCCCGAGGGGAAATCTCCTCCTCGTGGTTATGAATGAGAAGAGACCCGTTCTTCTTTCGGAAAATGACAGGAAAGTAAACGTGTCGAAAATCCTGGTGCCAGTTCTATAGGATAATCTCCCGTTAACAGTGATATGATTTGATCGAGTGGTTGGTGAGCTTGGTACCTATAACCTGTGACCCTCTCTCTACCTTGGGTACCCGTGCGGAAGTGAGCGGTCTGATGTCCGGTGTTTTTTTTTTTTTTTTTTTTTTTTTTTTTTTTGTGCTCCGGTTTGTTTTCAAATGGGTGTGTTAGTGTTTTTCCAGTTTCAGTGTCGTTCTGTGAGTGAAATCATCTACACTCAATTTGGGACAGTGAATGTTGGTCTATATTTATTTTTTATGGTGCCGTTCGTCCTATTTATTGTGAGAAATACAGTCGGTGCTTTAATTTTTCGTGTATGTTGATTTGGTCGTCATTACATTGATTTGTTTTGCAATGTATCCCTTAGCCCCGGTGGTTACATTGATAATAAAAATAAGTACTGGGTTTGTGGACTTATGCCTGTACCTAAATGACTGTTCCATTTACTGGTTTTGTGACGGATGTCCCATGCCCCTCCTCTTCAGCGCCATATACTGCAATATATGGTTTATTTGGCAATCTTGGTAATGTTTACATTGAACCTCTTGCGAATGTTTGACTTTTAGACAGTGTGATCATTTCTTGTGGACTCTTACATTAAAACAGGGCTATTTTGCTTAATAATATATTGAGTTCTTATTTTCTAAAACCACACGTGAGTGATATCCTCGTAATGTCCGTAACACGTGCCTGCCCCAGTAAGGGTATCGGGCAGCTCGGTTGCACAGATAGCCGCATCTCAATACTTTCACTTGAATTTCCACGAGTTTAGTGAGGACTAAGACCGTGAAAAAGGCCGCCCGGGTCATCATCGAGAAGTACTACACCCGGCTGGGCAATGACTTCCACACCAACAAGCGAGTGTGCGAGGAAATCGCCATCATCCCCAGTAAGAAGCTCCGCAACAAAATTGCAGGGTAAGGAACCTTAGACCGCGCTACTGGGTATCTGTGTGCTTGATCTTGGATGGAATACGTTGTTGGAATGGACATCATGTGTCGCCTAGAGTGCAGTTGTATCTGGTGTGGCTACACTGGACTAATACAAGAGGCGTACTGGAATTTGAACGCACATAGAAAGTAACATGGCTTTGGTGAAGCAGTCTATCTCCACCCAGATGTATTGGTTTGCAAATACGTATGTGTGAACTTAAAACACTGAGTGTCATGACTGGGGGGTTTAGGCAGGTCGCAACTTTGGTATATATTGCTGGTAGCGCTGCACATAGCATTTATTTTCATGTTTTGACTAAACTGTTTGATTCCAACTAACAAGCATTTACAATGCAACGGTCTCGGCATTCTTAAAGTTAGAGCTATTGGCATTGCTCATGACAATGCCGTTTCTTTAAATGTTTTAAAAACAAAAACATAAACAAAAATAATGTCATGAGCAATGCCAATAGCTCTAACTTTACCAATGCCGAGACCATTGCATTGTAAATGCTTGTTATAAGAAGAGCTCCGCTGGGGCCGCAGTTCCAGAAGAATTTAAACTGGCCCCTGCACAGCAATCCGCCGCTACCACAGGGTCCGATGTTAAATCCGATTTATAGGAAGGCAGTGTAATCCTTGACTGTGGATGGGAGATGTGGTGTTAAAGAAAACGTGTGTCTCCATTTTAAGTTTAAAAGCATAGGACTGTGTGTATGTTAATGTATGTATTATTGCAGGTAATGTGAGCGTAGGCCTTTCCAGGAAGTTGCATAAACGCGTGAATGCAAGAATCGTGATTATATTCCAAAATGTATGAGTTTACGTGGTTATATAGATACGTTTGTTCATATCAGTCTGACAAAAGTGCAGCAGTGGGTTCGAGGGCACAAATGCATATTGAACGCACTGGTCAGGTTTACTGTGTGCAGGAGGCTACATGATAGTTTGTCATAATAGTTGTGTATAAATATAAAAAAGGTGGTGCATATATGTGTTTATCTACGAAGACCACTCCCGGATTTTAAAATGTTGTTGCATAGAAATGGAAATTTAGCGGCACGCCGTTGCATCTATTGCAAGGTTTTGTGGAAATTGTATTACGTGAAATGCATTCTTTCTTTATTTTTGCGCTAATTTGTAGCTAGTTGATTGGCTTAAGCGCCTACTAAAGAGACCTGTGGGCTTCACTCCAGATGAGTGTTGTTAGGTAACGCTGCATTCAACCCCAAGAACCCTACATCTGGCACCCACCAAAAGTCCATAGCCTTGCTTTTCAATGACACCTTCAGCCAGCCCTGTTTCTTTGTGTTTTTTTTTTTTTTATCTCCTGCCTGCAATGGTACAAATTCAAGAATGCAGAGTGCTGTTGGATACAAGGCCAGGCCTGGATGAAGGTGCAACACATGACGTGGGACCACTTGCCACCATTCACTGGGCTTTCCACCCCACTACTGCTAAAATGGTCATATCTGCAGACCTGCCAACTCGCACGGTGCCACTATGTGTCACCCAGAATTCACTCCCTTCATGGAGTCACTCAGTGGCAGGGAAGCCGTGCTGGAAACCTCTGCAACAGAGTGGGGTTAAAGCTCAACTTTGGAAGCTCTGAACAGCCGATGTCCATTAAAGGGTGTGAAAAATATTCCTGTGCAAAGCCCCGCCCCCTCCTCACATAGCTCTGGGTCTGATTTAGAAGAATGGCATTGTACTTTTCTGTGAGGTTCTCAATGCTTTAACTAAAAATAAGCAAAACCTTACAGTGGCAGTTACCATCCAGCCTAGTTGCTGTATAGAGGCGTTTTGATGCAAATTTTTCTGATGCGGATCACAAAATCCATTTAAACCTCGCAGAAGACTATATGCACCGTCCTTGTGCAAGCTGGGGGAGCGGGGTGAGAAGAGAGCATTCGTGTTACTCTACATTCTGCAAATTATTGTACGCTATGAATACCTGCTCACTTGCAAGTATATGTAATGCTGCCATATACTTACATCCTGTATATATTTATACATCCATTCAAAACTACGTTTGTTTGTGAATGACTGTTTGAGGGTTTGAATATTGGTGTGAATTAGGGATTGCATGCCTGTGAGACTGTTTCGCAGTAAGTATGGGTGTACTCCTGAACAGTTCACTGCTTAATTTCCTTTACCAGCCTAAACTGTGTCTGCTGTTGCAGGAGTGAAGGGTCAAGGTTTTCTGTTACTATTTTCTAACTAAACTATTTATTTTGATGCAATATAAAGAACACATTTTATACCATGGAAGTGAAAATAAATGTGGCTCAATTAGGCGTTGTTTGGAGCAACTGTAGTGATTCAGATTCATACATTTATTACTGCAGTGCACAGTTAAAATTCCAATTTATTACCACAGTTCAGTAAAAGCGACATGAGAAAAATATTGTTCATCGATTCACAGATTGCATACATATGTTTGTAGTATGTGTGGACATAGATACATAGCATCTACATACTCCTACCATCTAGTGTAGGGCCTAGACATTTGCATCTTGTTTTTCTTCAAAGACGTTTGAGGTGGAATTTGCATAGTCGCGCTAAAACGCAAACGCAAAACGGTAAAACATCTCTGCGAGCACGCATAAATTCCGCAAACACGCGGAATTGCTTGTTCGCGGTGCTTTTTTCCTGTTCATGAACGCTGTTTGCGTGCTCGTGGGGGGTAAATATCTCGCGAACACACATTTTGAGAAAGCGAACAAGCAAAAATTCGCCAAGCTGCGAAACGCTGAATTTTGGGCAATTCTGCATTTTCCGTGGAGCGCGAAATTACCCCAATTCCACAAATTCCACGAGCGGAACGGAATTTACCGCCCATACCTAGTTATGATGCCTCCTTGGTCCACAATACACCAGGACACCGCCTCCAATATGTACACAGCTTCACATAAACCAGACATATGTGTGCGTCTGGTTTACGTGATGCTGTTCTTTCATGTATATTAGTTATAAACAAGGTGTTTTAAAAGAGAACCAGATCTCAGCCTCTTTGCATAGGCCCAAAGCGTGAAGCAATGAAAATCCAGGCATGGCCCAGAGACATCTTTCACATACTGTAGTAAAAACTCAGGATCAGGATTCGACCATAGATCTTTAGCGATAAGTGTCTGAATCTGCTTTTATTACTGCACTTGCTCCAAATGACATTGTATTGTTTCAAGTTTATTGTCATTGGCACAGTATAAAATGTACCATGCCAAGAAACGGAAATGAGGTTGAGGGAGGATGACAGCCTCCTGGCAGACACAGTTTAGCAATGGTATTGAAAGCAAGACTAAGCGAAGAAATAATCTGTTATTTTGGCGCTGCTGGTCCTAATCTGCTTCCCAAATTCTGTGTTTTTTCCAGACCAGTTTGTATGTAAAAAAACAAGGTGAGGGTATTTTCTGCTTCACCAATTGAGATGTGTGGCTGCCCTCCCCCAGAATCACCAATGGAAATAGGATTCCTTTGTTCTTCTAACTACCTGGTATATGTGAACTATGTGCATTTGTGTAAGTGTGAATTGATTCCTTTGAAATTACTGTGCAGCAAAAAAAAAATATACAACACGCGCTACAACCCCTTGTGTTTTTGAGTCTGGGAGTTCAGCATGGAAAACAAATTCTGCCTTGATCGCCACTGGATTACATACTGTTAAATCTCACTTCAGGTACTGCTCAAGTTGCATTGTTGATTGGTACTCTTCTCTCTGAGCATGTGCACCCCTGTCGGCAAGGGACAGAATGACGTCCTGAGCTGAAAGATTTTCTGGCTGAGGACTGATGTTAGTGTTCTAGAAGACGAGAGTGTCCTGCTGAGAGTTGAGGAATTCTAGGTCACGACGCAACAAAAGTTTATTTTCTAAATTTAATAAAATAACTCCTTAAAAAAAAAAAAAAAAAAAAAAATATTACATTTTGTTTCTTCATTTGTATACACTTCATTAATCTGTTAATATTACATTTTATGAGCAGTCACGGACTTCTTGAGTAGGTTTTGCAAACCCGCAGGGGTCCCCGGACCACAGGCTAACTGGGTAAGGCCATGCATTAAATCACAATATTATCTTCGTGTGTGACTATGATGGCTTATCAAATGTTTTGTTGAATGTGTGTTTTGATGGCATTTTTCAGACTCAATAAACGTCCAAGCAAACACTTGAGCAGTTGGATTTATAAACAAGCATTTGCAATGCAATAGGTATCACATTTACGCGAGTTTGAGCTATTGGCATTATAAATGACAATGACTTTTATTTATGTTTTGGTTTTTAAAACGTGAATAAAAGGCATTGTCATTTACAATGCCAATAGCGAGACCTATTGCATTGCAAATGCCTCCCCCCCCCCCCCCCCCCCCGCCGGCGTACATATCTACAAAGATACACTTCAAGATAAAGGTCCAGAGCTGGGCTGTCCCCTAAAGCCGGAAGCAGCTACTAAAGCGCTTCATGATAAAATCAGGTTTCCCCAGACTAAGCATCTTGGTTTCGAAACATACCCCGAGGTCATACCTCTGCATACAAGGTGATGGTGACTGACAGCTCTAAGTACCTGGTCTGACTGAACGAATTCAATGTAAAGGATTCAGTCAAACTCAGATAGCTCAGTCGGGTAAACACCCACTGCAGAGGTCTGTGTTAAACATAGGCACCCAAAATAGGTAAAATGCATGGCCGATGTTCACTGTTTAGAATAATATATATGTGAAAACAATGAACCTGAATGGAACATATATATATTTTTTTTAAAAAGTTCTTCACGATAAAAGATGGCAATAAACAACTACGTTTAGGTGAAAACCAAGAGAACAATGCCACAACGATTAATGCAAATCTTAACGTTTCTCGTGCACAAACATTACTTACTCTACATGAACTGAGCAATGAAATGGACCAAGATCAAAGAGACCAAGCAGAACAGGAATCAACAAAAGACAGACTGTCAGCACTGAATCTTATTCATCCTAGTGCGGGTATTAGACCCTTCAAGGCCAAAATCCACATTCTAGCCAATGATGCCAAAAGATGCGATAGACATTTTTCATGACAGAATAACGGAGGATGTGAAAGAATTTTATCGCAAAATCATTCATGGTAAAAAAAAGATTGAAATATATGTTTATGTTTTAGTAATTTTTATAGCGCGCAAATACCCAGGGGTGTCTCGGCGCTTAACTGATCAGATGATGGCTATAGCAGATCTTAATGTGGGAAAAGCCAGGTTTTTAATTTCTTCCTAAAACTAAGGAGAGTGGGGGCAGTTTTGATGGTAAAAGGGAGTGAATTCCATAGTCTAGCTGTGGAAATCACAAAGCATCTGTCACCCCTGTAGGCTTTCCTTGTGCTTTGGATATTGAGCAGATGAGCTGAGGATGAGCGAAGAGTTCTGGGGTTTTCGAGAGGACGAAGGGCATCTTTAAGAAACTGCGGGCCTGAGTTGTTGATGGCTTTGTAGGCAATACACAGTGCCTTAAATTGTGTACGGCTCCTGACAGGAAGCCAATGAAGCTGTCGGATGTGAGGAGTGATGGAGGTGAACTTGGGAATGCCCAATAAGATTCTGGCTGAGGCATTTTGCACCAACTGAAGCCTATTAAGAACTTTTTCCTGTGCATTGAGAAGGAGGGCATTACAATAGTCCATTCTGGCAAAAACGAGGGTGCTGATCAGAGTTTTACCAGCTGAAGTGGGGAGGTAGGGAAGAAGCTTCTTGATTTTCTTCAGAGTGAAGAAGGAGGTGGAGACTACCGAGTTGACGTGGTGGTGGAAGAGCAGTCTGTCATCGAATATGACTCCGAGGTTGCGGACCTTAGTGACAGGTTCTGGTGGAGATCCCATCTCGTTGGGCCACCATAGGGGGGACCAGGCAGGTTCCAATTTCCCGAATGTCATCATAACCTCTGTCTTTTCAGAGTTCAATTTTAGACAGTTTGAAGACATCCAGGAGCTGATGGCGAGCATTCCCTCTTGAAAGTTTGCTGCAAATGTAAGTCCATCATTATGTACAGATAGAACCAGCTGGGTGTCATCGGCATAGGTTGTGAGACTAATGCCGTAGGACTTAATCAGCCTCGCTAAGTCCGAAACATAGCTATTAAACAGGGTCGGACTTAGCGAGGAGCCCTGTGGTACCCCGCATGGAAGGGAGAACGTGTGGGAGAAGAAAGGGCCCAGTTTTACAGCCTGTGAACGATTGGCCAGAAAGGAGGCGAGAAGTTCTTTGGCATTGTTCTGGATGCCAATTGCTGAGACACGGTCGATCAGAGTGACATGATCGACCGTGTCGAAAGCCGCAGATAGATCAAGCAGTATTAATACTGCCGCGCCGCCTTTGTCTAATGTCATTCTTATTTAGTCAGCTGCTTTTATTAAGCCTGTCTCGGTTCCGTGTCCCTGCCTAAATCCAAATTGAGTGTGGTCCAGTAAGTTATTTTCATCAATGAATTTGGAAAGCTGTATATTCATTACTTTTTCAAATATTTTTGCAGGGAAAGGAAGACATGCAATGGGTCTGTAGCTGGGGAATGAATGGGTCCCTGGTAGTTCCTGATGCGTGGGGTGTGCAGGCTCGAGTTTGGTATGTGCGGACTCGTGTGATCGAATGCTTCGCAATGATATATAATGCGTGATTATGTCATGTGCGGAAGTGCCACTTCTAGGAGTTAGCATATTAGTGTAAAGTGTGTCTGGCGTGTGATTGGCTGGAGCTGGCTGGTGAGCCTGGCTCCAGGAGTCTGGTTGGGTCTGCCCCAGTGGTGAGTGTGAGATTAGCATGCTGATGGCTGGGGAGGAGTGCACCTTGGACCTGAATAGGGCAGGGCTTTCCCCACACAATGCTGGCTCCGCCCCCTGTGGTGCGACTGACGACCCTAGCCCTGCCAGTGAATAGAGTGAGGGGCTGAGCACATATGGGTGCTCCGCAACCAGCTGCGACTGGTTTTTCCCCTCACCCTGAACCCAGAACAAAGGGAAAAGGTGTATAAAAATGGGGCTGCGTCCCCACAGAGTTGTTCTCTTCCAGGATCCAAGCTGAGGGGGGCTGCTGCTGCTGAAGGCCAGGAGGAACCGCCACTTAGGACTGCCTTCCTGCCTGGAGGGCCCAGTGAGCTGGCCCCTGGCCCAGCCATGCCCCCCTGCCTACCTTACTAGACTTTGCTGGACTTGCCTTATCCCCTAAGCGCCTGGAAGCGCTTTTCTTTCATTTATAGCGCTAGGAGCGCTTTGTTTGTGGCCAGCAGCGCGGAGCTGCGATTATTAGCGAGGGAACCCCGACGTAGGGATTCCCTGCTATTTTGCCGTGCTTGCGGGTGCCTACCCCGCTTATTTGTTTATTTTACGGCGGGAGGCCACCCCGCCGTACATCCGCTATCAAGAGGGAGCCTACCCCTCTTATTGCCGAGATTTAAAAATCACCGCTGCAGCCCGGGCCGGGACATCCAGGAAGTCAGGCGGGCCGGGGGCAGGCCGCCGAGACAACCGGAACAGGAAGTAGGAGGGCGGGAGCCTACCCCGCCTCCCACTGAGGACTCGCGGCTGGTTCTGGGGGCCCCGGAGCAGGCAGGTGCCTACCCTGCGCCCCGGTGCCCTCGCACTTGGAGGAGAAGCGTCCCACCCAGGCGGGAGCCCACCCCACACTGGGACGAGCTGCTGTCGTGTTCGGGGCCCGTAGGCCCCACCTTCCTGGAAGATTGCCGGCCCCGGAGCAGAGAGAGAGGAGGCGACGCGGGAGTCCCCAGAGCAACAGCCCGGTGAGTGCGGAAGGGCTGGGGGGGACTCCGTGTGCGTGCTGGCTTAGAGCGCTAGTGCGCTCCAACGAAGGCCCGCATTGGTTGGTTCTCGAGCCCCGTGAGGCTCCAACGTCGGGGGCATTCTTGATTTAGAGCCCCGAGGCTCTAACATAAAGGGACATTGTGGTTTCCTGAGCCCCGTGAGGCTCCCAGGTAGAAGGGGGCATTTCCTCAGTGATTGAGTGGCCCCAGATGGCAGCGGGCCACTCCCACCTTGCCCCACAGAGCTGTGCAGAGCCCCGGAGGCTCTAGGGGGCATTTCTTGTTGTCTTGAGCCCACAAGGCTCCAACGAAGGGGCAGAGTATTTGTTTAGAGCCCACATGGCTCCTACGTTGCTTTGGGGGCATTAGTCATGCCCAGAGCCCGGTGAGGCTCCAGCGTTGGCCCCATCATTTGTCTAGAGTGCAGGAGAGGCTCCAACGGCTGACATACTTGTGTGAAAGGGCACAGTGGTGCCCACGCTCCTTTTCCCAGCCGCCCAGCACTTAGTGGGCAGCTGCAACGTGTAGGTTGTGCCTTGTGCGCCCTGGTTTGCGCAGCCTGCGCCGGCGCGCCCTGACTTTGCTGGACACAGGGTGTCCTAGCCCCGACAAGGCCAGTTGGCCTACGGACTGCCACAGGTAGTGGCTAATGTGAGTTTTGCGCTATTGTTCCTTTCCTGCACCTCTGAATGTATTTTTATGCGTCATGTGCCTTGTTCTTACACCGCTGAATGTGTTTTTATGCATCATGTGTTTTCCTTTCCTGCACCTCTGAATGTGTGTTGATGCATCATGTGCCTTGTTTTACACCGCTGAATGTATTTTATGCATCATGTGTTTTCCTTCCCTACACCTCTGAATGTGATGCATCATGTGTAATGTGCGTTTACCCCTACAGGTATTGTGATACTTAGGTGGTTGTTTTCTCCTAGTACAGGTGGTGCTAGCGAGGTCCAGATTCCCTGCGTGACATTTTCCTAAGGTGGTTAGGGTTGCGTAGGTGGTACTTATCTGTTACCAGTAGTTACTGGTCATGTGCTACATGTGTTATTTAGTGCTACAGTGATTGTATGTGCTAGGTTCTAAAGTATTATTCCTATGTTCTAAGTGCTAATTTCTACAAAGTGCTAATTCCTGACAGTGGTCCATGTGGCCCTGTCCCCTGTACATATAATCCCTTGTAAACTCTGCCCGTGCCTGTTGGCACATTGTAAAGTGTGTGTTTTTATCTAATGTGTTTTGGTAATACAAAGGCTATTTTTATATAATACCTTGTGTGGAGTTTCCTTTGTGGTGGGCCTTGGGTGTTGTTGCTGGGTGCGCGCGCAAACGCTTTACACATCGCCTCCGGGATAAGCCTGACTGCTCGTGCCAAGCTACCAAGAGGGTGAGCAGGGGTTATCTTTGGCGTGTAACTCCCCAGCCCTGACTAGAGTGGTGGTTTCTGCCTGGCTTTGGCGCAAGCCCTAGCCAGCCAGAAATCCCATTTCTAACAATGGCTATTTTCCAAACTGTGGGATATGAGCCAGTAGTGAACATAGTATTACAAATGTTGGTCAAGGCGGGGGAGATGGCATCAGGGATGAGGTTGAGGATGGAAGGTGGACATGGGTCTAGGGGTGATCCTGATTTGGTGTTGGAGATTAGACGAGAGACTTGTTCCTCAGAGACTGATTTGAAGTTACAGAAGGAGGAAACGTTGATGGCTGGAGATTGTTTAACTATGCTGGTTGAAGAAGATTTGTGAAGAAAAAAAGCTGAAAAGATAGAAGTGACTTTGTCCATAAAGAAATCTGCGAGGGAGTTGCAGAGGGATTGAGACGTATCAGAAGGGGGAACAGGGGGGTTTGAGAGATGATTAACCACTTGAAACAATTTTCTTGCAGAGTTTTGAGCCTGATTAATTTGGGAAGTATAGTAGATCGTTTTTTCTGAGGCGATGAGGTCTTTGTATTTGGATAGGGCGCTTTTATATGAAATTTTGTCAATAGGGTTGTAGTGCCTGCGCCAATGTCTTTCCAAATTTCTACAACGTTGTCTTTGTAGACGTAGGGATTCAGAGAACCATGGGGCAGAAGGAGATTTTCTATTGCGATGAGAGGTTTTGGGAGGTGCCAATTTGGAGCATGCCGTATCCAGGATGTTGAGGTAGTTACTAGAAGCTAGTGACGGATCCGGTTCCATTGTATTGATGCCATCGGTCAGTATAGAAGCAAGATGAGAGATATCGATGTTTTTCCAGTCTCGTGTTGAGATAGGTGAGGTTAGTCCGTTTTGAGATGAAGGGGACTTGGTTTTAATAGAAAAACAGACTGCTGAATGATCTGTCCAAATAAGGGGAATAGGAGGGGAAATCAGAATGTCAAGGTTATTGGTGAATATCCCATCAAGGGTGTGACCTGCTTTATGGGTAGGCTGGGTGACAATTTGATGAAGTCCTACTGCTGAAAGATCACTAATAAGGGCAATAGTATCCTTGTCCTAATATGGTATATTGAGGAGCTCCAGCTGTAACTTCGATTAAGTTGTTAAGGCTATTAAGGAAGTTAGATCTAGGGCCAGGAGGGCGGTAGAGCAAAGTGCCAGCAAATGACTGATTGCCGGAGAGGCTGATAGAGAAGGAAAAAGCTTCACAGTCTCTGTAATTAAGAGCAGTGGTTTTGATTTTATAGTGGTTTCTATAGATGATGGCTATACCGCCACCCTTTTTTTTGGTTCTATCCAATCTGTGAACACAGTAACTTTCAGGGAGGGCTGCTTTGAAGTCAGGGCCAGAGGAATTGTCACCCCAAGTCTCGGTGATGAACAATAAATCGACATTGTGTGACACAATGAACTCGAGGATATCGAGTTTGTGTTTTGGGAGGGAGCGCACATTAATGAGTGCTGCTAGAACCTGTTTAGGGGTATTATCAGGAGGAGTGTGGTTAATACAAGCAGTTTCAGCACTTGAACAGGACTTGTTTACCGGGAGGCTCGCATTCATTGCAATCTGACCGTACAAATTACTAAATCCGCCCGGCACCTGAATCCCTGAGGTCCCGTTAAAATGATTTAAGATCGTTTCCCAAGCCTCCTGCAATGACAAAGGGCCCTACTTTGAAGCAGTAACTTGCATTTGATTCTCTCGTGATCAGTAAAAATTCTACCTTATATCTACACCGACAATTATAGATGCTCATTTTTGTCCTGAAGATGAACTCAACTAACTGAGTTCGAAACGTCGTCGACCGCTCACAACATGAACCCCTCATATTAAGTCTAAAAGAAAGTGGTTCAATTCCTGTTGTCAATGCGATGTTTTCTTTTAAAGTTCACTTTCACCGTTTTTGTCACGCTTACTGTCACTGAATATGTGAGCATCTGAATTTATTTCATTGTATAATAAATATCTGTTATACCTTGACCTTCTTGTCCCTGTTCTATATTAACTATCACTCTCTCTTTTCAAAATTTATTTTAAAAAACCTTTATTTAAACGTTTACCTTTTAAAGGTTTTCCTATCCTGGACCTTTTAGGCCATTTAGAACCATTGTGTCTCTCTTCACATAATACAAGCAGGGCATTTGTAAGGACCTATCAGAGGGTCCGTATATAAAAATTGTGGTATAGAGTGCGGTAGGTTGGCCGAAGGGTTAAGTTCTCGAAGTTGAGAGGAGGTATATTTGATCAAGGTAGGGGCTATGGGGGTCTCAGGGACGAATGGGCCAGGGGGGGTGGCCCTGGGCCAGGTCCCGGCGCGGTAGGGCGCAGATGGGCTTGCCTTAGGCGCGCCTTCGGCGCGCAGACGGCGCCCCCGCTGCGCTCGTCTGCTGCGCGTCCGATAAGTACACATGTTTTATAGATGAATGGAGATGTTGGGGGGGGGCGTGGCCGACAATAGTGGGCGTGGCCTGGGGAGTCCCAGGGAATGGCGGCAAGATAATTATGTTGTAACCCATGGCAGCGATAAATCCGCTGTGCGGGGGATGCCCTATGAGTGAGAAACAAATAATAAGTGCCCAGGGAGAAGAATCGATAAATTAAAAGCACACTTTCACACACAAATGTTAAGAGCTGCAAGTGATCGTTCTCCCGGCTTCCGCCTCAGGAGATTACGGTCTCCTATATATAGGAATAAACAATATGAGAACATGATAAAAAAACTCAAAAATAATCAAGAAATCATAATAAACAAATCCGATAAGGGTGGGAATGTTATTTGGCCCCGCAAGGAGTATATTCGGGAAGCACAAAAGCAACTCAACAATATTGAATGCTATGAGAAAACAACTATGACTAAGTACAAAAAGGCAATTGAGACATTGAAAAAAGACTTGCATGCATGGAAAAGACAAGGTCTAATATCTAGTCAAGAAAACAAATTCATGCAAAATTATTTTCCGGTGATCCTGACATTAAATCTTATCCCGAAAATCCATAAAGAGGTAATTCCAACGCCAGACAGACCTATTATATCGCCCATTGGAGGAATAAGTGAACATATAAGTCAATATATTAATTACTTTCTTCAAAGTCACGTGCGGACCCTCCCTTCTTATGTAAGGGATATGAGTGATTTTTTAAACCAGATTCGCCATATACAATGGAATGATGATCTACTTTTAATAACATTGCACATATAATCGCTCTACACGATCATTGATCACCATGTAGGTCTAACTACCGAGCAAACATTATTTGGATACTAGGCCCTTGACATTTCATAATCCTAATTTAATGCTTCCGAAATTGACTAAATGGTACCTAGTCAATAATTTCTTCATGTTCAGTAAAGACCTGTATATACAAAAACGTGGAGTAGCAATGGGAGCCTGTTTCTCCCCCAGCTAAGCGTGCTTGCACGTGGGTTGGTGGGAGGAACAGGTTCTAAGAGGAACCTATGCTAGAATGTTTACCACCCATGTATTATAGTGGCTACGATTTATTGACAATGTTTTTTTAGTATGGAAGGGAGATCAACATAGTGCTGAAACCTTCATTTCCGTAATTAACATCAATAATATCAATCTGAAATATACATCACATATTAGTCATCAAAGCATAGCATTTTTAGACACCATGGTATATGTGGCTGGAGGTAGACTGGAATCTACTTTACACAGGAGGCCTACAGCAGGAAACGCTACTCTACATGCTACGAGTTCACATCTAAACCATTTGATCAGAAGTATCTCTTATGGGGAACTCCGGAGATTAAAAAGGATATGTAGCACTAGGGATGAGTTGAATAAGTGCACACAAGAAACATTATTGAGATTTAGAGTACGAGGATATAATGAAGTCATACTGAAAGAAGCCAGTGAAGAAGCAGATTTAATAATCAGGCAATCCTCACTGGAAAGTGATAGAAATAAGAACAAAATAGATCAATCACCCGAGTCTAACACCACTAATAAAGATAAACAATGTGTCACCCCTCACTTAATCACAACATATAGCAGGCAACAAAGGCAATTAAAAGCAATCATCAACAAAAATTGGCATATACTTTTGCCCCTTCTTTAACTTCCAAACCAACAGTCACCTTCAGACGGGCAGTGTCTGAGGTCATAGTTGGTAAAAAAAATAGCCCAGATATAACATCCACTGTGACATGGCTCCAACCAAAACATGGCTTCTGCAAATGTACGTCATGTATAAACTGTAAATTTGGCATTTACAAGACCCATTACGATACACCTTTTAGTCCCAGGAGTATACCAATTAAGGGTCATTATTCTTGCCGCACTGAATATGCAGTGTATGTTCTTATGTGTACTTGCGGCTTGAACTATATTGGTAGTACCAAGCTGCAAGTGCACGTACACATACTGCAACATTTAAGGGCAATTGTAAACAATAATGGCACCTATCTAGTGGCACGTCATTTTAAGACTGAGCACAATAACAATCTCAAATGCCTGACTTACTATGTGATAAATGTGATTCCTGTATTGCGATGTGGGGCAACAGAGAACGCATGCTGAGACAATTGGAAACTTGCATGATAATTGAGCTTGACAGTAAGGCCCCAAGAGGACTCAATACCACGGAGGAACTCCACAACTTCCTGTGATTTTACAACTAATTGTATTTTTGTAATCATTATATAACGATGTATGGTCTTGCATCAGTAGCATAGTTAGAACAAGCATTTACAATGCAATGGTCTCGGCATTGTTAAAGTTAGAGCTATTGGCATTGCTCATGACATTATTTTTGTTTATGTTTTTGTTTTTAAAACATTTAAAGAAACGGCATTGTTATTTACAATGTCAATCGCTTAATCACTCTCAAATGCGAGACCTATTGCATTTGCATCCACACACAGAGCCACAGACACAAAGCCACCCACACACACAGAGCCACCCACATAGAGCAACCCACACACAAATAGAGCAACCCACAGAGCCACCTACACACACAGAGTTACCCACACACAGACAGAGCCACCACGCAGAGCCACCTACAAAAAAAGCCACACACACAGAGCCACCCACACACATACACAGAGCCTCCCACACACACAGAGCCTCCCCCACACACACAGAGCCTTCCACACACAGAGCCTCCCACACACACACAGAGCCACCCACACACACACACACACACAGAGCCACCCACACACACACTTCAATGAAAGACGGCTACGATTTCTAATACAGCATTATTTCAATAATTATTATTGGCTCCGTTACGGAGCTCTCAACACAAACTAAATTGTTGCTGCTAAAGATCAAGAATTTAGTTGCTGACTCACCTGGGCATCCTCCAAAAGAAATTGACGCTGGGACCCCGAGGGTCTCACTTAACCCGGAAAGGAGCGTAGGGTGGGGGGGGGGGGGCAGGAGAAGGGAGGGGCCGAGAGTATGCAGCAGCGCTGAGGCGAGAGAGGGCGAGGGGACAAATCACCCAAGCGGCAGGCCGCAGATTCTCCCTCAAGATGTCAGGGTAACTCTTACATAGTGCAGCTCATATATGAGCGGTAAGAATTCTTCAACTGGGGAAAAAAGGGGAAAAGGTGTGCCACACCACGGGGTTGACAGCACTACCACGAGAAGTTGTCGATGCAACTCATTTTCCCAGTAACACCCCCCACTTGCAGCTTGTTTTGTCTCATAGGCAGACCACATAGATGAGAAAATGTACTGTTTGAAGAGGAATGGCATCATTCATAAAACCACCTCAACGTATCATTCTAAAGGCAATGGTTCGGTGGAATGCTTTGTAATGGTGGAACCGTGTAATAAAAGGGTCCATACAAATAGCTATGGGAAACTGAGATTAGGAAAACGATATGGTTTTATAGGATTACGCCTAGCAATAGTACGGATTAAAGTCCATTTATTCTCATTAGTGGGCGTGAACCTATTAGCAGGCTTGGTTGCCTGTTGCTAAGCTAGTAGAATGGTCTCCCGAGAATGTAAGAAAGATGAGCATTATCTAAACAAAGCTTACAAGGATTGGTATGACAACAAACAAGGAAGGAAAATTATCCTTGTACAAATTGGTGATTGTGTAAAAGTAAGAAAAGAGAGGAAGGTACGTAAAGGGGAAAGTACGTTTTCTGAACCTTTAAGAGTTTGTAAAATGTAAAATCTGCTTTAAGTGATTGAAAGGTCTGATATTTGAGTCAATCGGCTAAGTGTAAGTATGGGTAAGATGGATCAACAAAATTATGATTGGATGGATGAAGGGGATGATTCAGTAGAATGGAATGACTGTAAATTCCTCAAATGTTGAGTGGACTGTTGCAGAACATCGGTGAGATGGTTCCAGAAATTCAGAAGACTGGAAACTATCACTCTGAAAATATGTTTGTAAGGTATGGTATAGTTCTAAATAAACCTAAGAGGTTTAAAGACTATATATGTACAGGACCAGTTTTTAAAGCAATCTGTGACATTTAGTCAATGTTGGTACCCATGTTGCATGGGCCCGGATAAATAATTAGTCTGCTAGGGCTGGGTTAGGGTCACTTTTGTCAGGCTTAATTGTAGGCTGGGGGAGATCTCAAATTGGGAGAGCTGTTTCTATCACCCCATTCCACTTCTCTGCAGTGTCCCAGTGACCGTGCCCTCACCCAGTCTCCTGAACTGCCAGTCGAACCTGCTTGTCTATTTCCTGGTGCTGCTTCCTTTGTGTGAAAGTGCCCTGCTAATTATGCAAAGCGGGCAAAAATCAAACCCTATAACTTAATGAAATGCTTTTGTGCGTTTGTATGCAAAGCAAAAACATTTACAGTCCGTCTTTTTCTATGGTTTGAACTGTTTTCAGAAGAAGCCACTCTGTTATTTTAAGATATAACTACTGACATGAAATGTTTTGCATTGCCTGTGGACCTCATGGTTAGACTAGCAATATAGTCTGACGGATTGCGCACACAGACCTTGGGCCTTGGTAACATTAATGCAGCCCTATGCCTCAACTCTGAAATACTTTAACAAAGGTATGTATCCATGTTGTGGAGAAAAGGGGGAAACCAAGGGCGTGTACTAGACATCGGGGGAGTGCAACAACCGTGTTACTGGATTAATACTGTGGGATACCTGCAAAGGCACGACGTTAATCAGAATATGTCAAATAAGAGAGGTGGTGAGAGACTTCGGCGCTTCAATGAGTATTGCCGCGCCGCCATTTTAGGTATCCTCCTTGCCAGGGTTCAGCTGTTTATCGGGTCCTCGCTTTCTGTGGTATAATAATCAACCAGGCATCACCTTTCCTGCATGAAAAGTAGAATCAACAAGAGAAGGGACTGTGTCACATTGCTATTTCGACTCCATGCTGAAAACCTCATAAAGAGCCTTATTTGTTGCGATAAAATGGAAGTAGGCTGAAACCAATGGCATCGTTTCTGACCACGATGACGGCAGAGCTCTTGAATGCTTTGGGGTGTGCAGCATTAGAGCTGGTTTATATTAGTACAGCCGCTTGCTTCAATAATGTACTCCGAGAACGGGTTAAGTGCATTGTATGCTATGCAAGGGTAGTCGGCCAACACACTGCTACCTATGAATGCATTTTGATGTTGCCGTCCATGGCTGCCTGAGTGTAACCTGTTTGGTTTAAGTGAGGAACATTCCACATATGTTATTATATCGCGGAGATATGGCAGTTGTGTGGTATTCAAATGCCCCATCTTTTCATGATTTGATACTGTTATTGGTGTGCATTGCATTCATGTTGAACGTTGACCAATTAACTACCAAGGGGCTTCAATACACATCTTGGAGTAATACTAAAACAGTATAACTGAAGCTTGTCGCAGAGCAGTGGAAATATTTCAATTCTAAACACCGTGAAATGTGGCCCTGGTCACAGCACAACCAACAGTAAAAAAAAAAAAACGAATGCCGATTTTTAAAATAGAAAGTTAAAGGGGAAGCATATCGAGAAAGTGTATGAAGGGGGCGAAAAATCCGTAAAAATGTGTTATTAAAAGGCTTTTCTCCCTCATGTCACCACAATCCCAAAACGATGGCTACAAGAAGGCCGCAGTGTAATGCAGTAAAGCATACAGCTCTTTCTTGGCGCGCCCTTTAACTTGAATTTCCCCACATAAGTGTTAACAGCATAGAGCTCATTGTCACTAAAACAACCAAAACATGATTTGGACCCCCAACCTCAGCAGTGAGTGTTCACATGAAAATATACAATTAAAAAAAATAAAAAGACAAACTCAGTCTGAAGTATTCCGAGGAGTTCTCCACAGGGATGACGACACGGATGAAGTTCCCATTGTTCATTTATCAAATGACAACTGGTTGAGGGCAAACAACAATAGAGACAACGATAATTTAGTAGAGGAATCATTCATGTAACCATTTTTGTATGAAAAAAGAACGATGCAGTGAGTGTCACTTCATCATTATTGTGAATATACTAGAGATATTCTGCAAAAACGTAACATTTCTGACACAATAAAGTGACAATAACAGAAGATAAGAATTGAAGGCCGACTTGTCGCTCATGATCGTGAGGAAGCTCACGGGTTACGTCTTGACAGTGCACAACCGTACGACAAAATCATGGTATACATTGCATGGTAGTATTGCTGGTATACTCATTTTTTTTTTTTTTTTTTTATTAAGGCACAGACAAATGTAGTATTTTAACTATTGGTCCCACACCACCACCGCAGCATACATACATACACGAGTGTGACAAGTCTAGTGTTTTACGAACACATGGAGAGCAGATCTAACAGCCCTGACTTCTAACAGCTTGTTTTAGAGTGCATTAGACATAGACAAGCCATGGGCAAAAGGCACAATGTTGCATAAACACCAAAACAGCAGGAAAGGATTTCAGAACGCCTACGAAAAGTATGATTATAAATATTTCTATTGCGATTAGCGCCTGCGCTACTTCAGCGAGAGCTGCAGCAGGCAGTCCTCACAATAATGTCACTTACGTCTTCAAGGATCTATAGGCAAACATCGGGTAGCAAGTCTGCGGCCACGGCTGTACGCCTGCTCTGAGATTACAAGGCCTTGCTGTGTTTATTCAATAGGTAATAAGTAGTGCTGGCAAGGAATCCGTATCAAGTATTAAAATTAAACTAGGCTTCATGAACACATTTACATCTTGATTAGAGCGGGTGCGCGTGCCACATATTCGACACTATCCCAAGCCTCAAGTGAAGTGATTGCTAAATTATTATTATTAAAGTATGGGTAAATGCTATAGCCTCCCCTGGGGGCCCTGGCTCTCAGTGGGAGTCAGTTGAAGACGGGCATCCGCACCTCGTAGCGGGATCTCTTCTGTGATTATTGCGACATGCAAGTGCGAAAAAGCCTAATTAAACAACCGCAAGGAGAGCCGGCGTGCGTGACACACAGACTTGAAGTGCACGGTCACGCTGATGAAAGGCCCCTGGGCCCCGAAGAAACAAGAGGAGTGAGTCTTGGGCTTCGCCTCCACACCAGTGATACTTACTCCAATTCCTCCGGAGCGGCACCTCTGACTGCAAAACTCCTCTTTGAGATGACAAAGTGAGAACCCAGAGCTGCCTCGGCGATGGTTAAGGCCGTTTATGTCGGTCACTTCGAGGCACACTGCAGTGGGGCTGTCTTGCAGTATGGCGATGGCCGAGGCCTGAATAGGACGAGGGGACGTGTAGAAGTGTGTAGACAGGACGGCGGAGCCGAGAAGTGCCGCGGGGAGACCCAGAAGGATGTCGGCGGGGAGGCGGCTGAATACTGGGGTGTGAGCAACAGTGGGCACAGTAAGAATAAGCTGTCGCCTTTGCGCGAATGACAAAAAGAAGTGCTTACCCACTAATTAAAGGAGACAGTATAACGCTTCAAGTAAATGATCCAGTCCTGATGGGCGGTCCCAAAAGGAGAAAGGGCGGTAACAAGAAGGGACTAAAAAGCCTAATTTTCAATCGGAAGCCAGCATTTACCATGGGCGATGATGCCAGCCAATGATAAAATATGGGCGGGGCTTCCTCACCACTTCTAAAAAAAATACCCTAATACTGCATGTCTCGCAAAGCGAGCAGCGCATGTGCTGAAACACTAGGCGAGACCCAAAAAGTGACTCCCGCCCAGGCATGTTGTGTAGGTGCAAGAGAGGTATTGCTTATTGTTAGTAAGGATACAGCAGAAAATGCGATGAAAGCATGGCTCACATGTGGAATCGGCTGTCACCCGGAGACAGATTAAAGAAAAGTAAGATCAGCATTGGGGCACGTAAAAACATTGCTGGTGAAATGAAGGCCTGTAGGCAGAAAAGGTGAAAAGCATTTTCACCATAAAGGAAGTCAGTGTAGCAGCCATAAAAAGAAAGCAAGCGAAAATAAATCATACCATAGAACTGCAAAAAGAAACGTAAACACAATTAAAATCGCAATCAAGAAAACGATCTGCTAATAAAATTTGTAGGAGATGCTGTGGAGGAACTATTAAACATATATCCAATTATATTAAAAATATATCCAATAGAACAGCCTCCGGTTTATAAAGGATCAATTAAATGTATCGATGCACAACTTGATCCTCAGTTACCCTTCTATTTTTAGGCCTTTGTTTCTGAGAAACAAAAAAATGACAAATGGGCAGCCCTGATTGTCAGCTGTCCCAGCAGTGTGTTTTTTTGCTCTGAATGTGCTCTCGCCATTTCACCTGAAAAGGAGGGAAATGAAAATATATGATGAGTGGTCCCATCCAGGCTACCCCTAGCATAGGCAGTGGTGGATATCCACCTTACCAGTGACGCGAAGACACAGCCGCCCGTTCCTAAACATGCCCCAAGAGTTTTAGTACCATTTAGAAACAGAACTTGGTGTCTTTTCGGTATAAGTCTACCTTTTACCGTTGTCTTGTATGTAGGGTTTGCACCTTTCCTAGAGAAAAATACTGGCCAACTGTTTACACTTTAACATTCTGCAAAGGCCCCAAGATCATTCATAAGTAAAACTTTTTATGAAATAAATCGTCAGTATTCATTTGCTTAGGGTCGAGCCTGCAAGAGCATGCCATGGATGTCAATTCACCAAAATAGCAGGGGTAGCAGAAGTGACATGTCCTTTGACCTTCAACTTCACTCACATATACACATGCTTACGCATACACATGTATTCACACATACACACACACACTCTGCTTACACATTACACACACATTCACAGATACACACACTCTCTTACCAGGGATGGACTGGCCATAGCGGCCACCGGGCGTTTTTTACCCTGTGGGCTGCCAGGGTGGGGGGCAGTTTTGGGCCCATGAGGGTCCCTTTTTGTTACCGGGGCCGCCATTATCGGCCCCCTGTAACAAACTCGCCCAAAAACGGCCTATGCAAACAGCTGGGCCGCACCCCCATCCTCTACCCCAGGGTGGCCGGCCGAGTAGTTTGCCAGCGCCGGTTTCTGTTCCTAGTCCAGCCCTGTCTCTTACATAAACACACTCAAACCTCCAGCATGCGCACTACAGACATACATTTAAAAGCACTTTTTTTTACTTACCTCAGCTGCTAGGGAAAGTCATATCCCAGGTATTTGTACTCCATTTTTTTAATAAACTAATAGCAAATAATGTGATAATACTCACTATTAGTGTAATAAAAAAAGACAATAAACAAGGAGTGAAGCCCCCGCCGATGTCCATAAGGACGACCTGCTTCTGTTCCTGGCACTGTTTGTGCCACTGCTGACACTAGGGGTCGCAAAGGCAGTGCCAGGGGTCGCAGGAGCAACCCCGGCAACCCCTAAATGATGTCCATGTAGCATGCGCTAGCGCATGTGTCTCACTTGCAAGACACTATTGTTAACAAAAAGGGCTTGGAGCCCGCCCATTGCTTACCATTTGTTGGATACAGCGGCACTCTTCTTTGAAGCTTTAATTGGTGAGTGCAGGGAAAACGTCACTTCCGATCCTTTGTGAAGCAGGAACCGATCACAGATTAATTCAACATAGTCCGTGCCCGTCTGCTGCTCCCGACGTGAGTGTGGTGCCATTTCTTCTACCCTCCAGCCCCTTCCTCCCTGCCTGCTGCTCCCTCAATAGTGTTTTTTCCTTCTGTTTTTTTACAGCACATTACAAGCGCCACAACTTTCTGGATTGATCAACTTCCAGTTAAACATTTTTCTTCCAGTTAATTAGATATCCCGGCTTCGCACACACGTTCACAGTTCCCTATCATATTCATACTTTTTCAAAACTAATCACTGAAACGGCATAGCTGGCATTTCAAGTGCTGCAGGAAGCTTTCAAATGCATATATTTAGCAGGCTTCCTAGATTAACACAAAAATATACATCTTTTGCTCGGCTTTACCTTGCAGCTGCTTACCGCTACTTTGTGCGACCACTGTGCTTACTCACTAAAAATGCCTGTTTTTGAGAAACCCATGTTAAATATTGGGCAGTTTCACGAAATTTCTCCCAGTACACACTGGTAGACCACATAGGACTTTGCCTTTTACCATTGTATACTAGATCTGTTAATGAGGAGAAAACTATTTCAGTCAACATAAAAAAAAGGCGCAACATTCTGCATGAAACCCACGAAGGAAGGCCCGGTCTCTTACTAGTACGTGCGTGGCTACTGCATGTTTTATTTTCTTGTTTAGTTTGCCAGCTTCCTTTATTTTTTTTTATTTTTTTTTTTTACTGTTTTCGTTTTATATTTTTGATCTGAAAGGTAATGTACCAAAAACAGTTTTTAGATCTCGCCTAGCTATTGCGATAGCAATCGCTATGCGAGACTTTAGTAAAGGGGCATTTCAAAGTGCTCCCCAAAGTGGATTGCATGACGAGCATGCGCACAATCACGTGCATCGTGCCGCCATGCAATCCACTTTTGGGGAAGCGCTTCAGCCCACTGGCGCCCTCGGCATCATACTTCAGAGGGTCCGCTACCCCGCCTGGAATGCGCTCCCCCACCCCCGCCAAGCGCGCGCGCCACGCTCCGCCGGGCTTGTCTTGTTTTGACTAAGTTACCTTCAACAAATAGGACTCTACTTCCTCTCACTTTTCTCCTACAGCAGTGATGTAGCAGGGGTGCCCAGGGCTCGAAGGCAAGCGACGACTGAGTGAAGCTGCCTGCCTACTTTTTCACCTCTTTTTGCTTTCAACCAAGAAATTACCCCATTAGTTTGTGTGTCGAGTTTACCGCACATTTTAATATATATTCTGCTAAATAAAATAATGTTAAATGCTGCATTAATTGTGGTACAATCAGGTCACCACACGGAAAAGCTGTGCCCCCCCCCCCCCCCCATTTTCAAATGTGTAAAAAGTTGCTGAAACAATGTGTGCGTTTTGTTTTCCGTTTGCAGTTCAAACCACTCTAATACCATCATTATAGGGTCCGGGTACACACCACAGATTCTGTTGTATTACTTTCATCCAGGCTCTCATTGAGACTGTAGCAAGGATAAAATAACCAGCAGCAGCAGGGTGCAGGGTACCTTTCACTCTCTGGACCATTATATGGGTGTTAGATCATTACTTCCAGCCGTAGAGTTGCCTCGCTGTGTATCACAAATCTCCCGCCAGCACTTGCGTGATTGGAGGACACTGGTGGTATTTATTGACCAACGGAAGTCGATTATTCCCCAAATTCTCTGAACACGTTCCGACCCAGTCATTGCTTGCCTCAATATTTTAAGGTCACGTTCCTCACAGAGTTCGAACCTCTCCCGCTTTGGAATATCGGTACACCTACCCAGCCAGTTTCACTTCGCTGTTCGGCACGAAGGAGGTGAGGTGACAGGAGCCCTGGCGAGGCCCCGAACTGGGCCCTAATTCCAACTAATCACGCTGCCGAGAGACAAGGATGAACCCCAAATAAAAGTCGCATTTCACTGAAACGGGGCTGTACGGAAAGTCACTGGAATTATGCGGCAAAGGAGGAACAAATTATGTGGCAGAGCAGCTAACTAAATTATTCAGCACGAAAAAGCTAATTATGCAGCGTAATGCGGCACACTTTCACAGTTGTACTTAATTTACTTTCTAATTTTCACCCATTTTATCACTACCTTAGCAAAGGTTTCACTACATTACTGTCACTTTAACAGTCAAATGCAGTAATAGGCGTATGAAATGTGACCGCCCAGCCCTCAGCAAAGGCCTCCCACTGAGCTTTTACACGTCGCTGCATTTTTAGATGTTCTCATGCATTCAGAAGAATTACACATTTTGACATCTATCACATTATTAACTTTGATACCAACACTATGGGCTGCGTTATGAGCTCTCCTGTAGTGCATGTCAATTCGGTTTGCCTTTTTGAATGTTTCATGACAATATATATTGCTTTTAATGAAAACCCCAGGTTGTGTAATCGCAGCCATTCTGTAGGTCCTGTACCTGCACTTCTGACGGATTCCGCCTCCCCTCCCCTTTAAATTACAATTATTAAGCAGGGATGCAGAAAATGACAAGCACAGCCTATAAGAAATGTTTATTTAGGTATCTGTACCTTTTCAAGGTTGTCTCCACCTTTCTCAGAGGAGAACCCCGAACCCGCTGAAACGCCCACTGTCCGAGTTTCAGTTTCGGTCACATGTAGTTTCTCCCTGATGGTTAAGAGACTAAAATGCTTAGAAAGTAGTGTATTGCGGAGGGGTTAGCATCACACAATCTATATCCTGGAAAAGTGATGCATTGTCTTTATATTTGTTCAATAAACCTGTTTTAGACTTCAAGCAGGTTTCAAAATGGAGGGATTTTTCCTTCAGATGTAGACGGTAACTCCACCTCTGCTCCTCCTGGAGCGACAGTTACCAGGGTCCCAGCAACATCTGGAGGGGAGGGAATTAATAGAGGTGTAATTACACCTCCCCCTTTAGATATTAAAAAATACATGCAAAATCAATCATTCTGCTCTCTATTCCCCTGCTGAGTTCTAATTTCCCTCCATGTGTCATCCAGAGGCTCCGTTATCAGACCGCCTGGTATGAAAAGGGCATGTGTAATGCAGGTTTTAGGTAGTTGGTACATTATTTGTACTGGTGCTTTAACTAAGTCCACTTCGGGCATTGTTAGGGCAAGACAAGTGTGGTGCTGTCATCTTGGCTAGCACTGGCGGGTTTTAATTCTTAGAATGAATGTACATTCCGTTATGCTGTGAGGATTGCACACTCTGTTTCAGTTGAGCCGTGGGCCCTTACGTGTCCTGCACTGCCGTTCTGTTCCTACAGTAAATGACAACAGCCTCTGATCCAGACACTTCTACATTCGTGTATTACGATGTGACAGTGGTGGTGCCTTGACAATTATACCGAAAAACATATTAAGCAATATTAAATAAAATTCAATATAAAAAAAAGAAACATAACAACATAAAAATTAAAAATGTAGTCAAAAACCCTTTCAGAGGGCCACAGGGCAAGCAGGAGCTACTGGGCTAAACCGTGGGGGTCGAGGCATTTCACTTCTGATGTCCCAGGGCTCGACTTACTATGGGTCCCGAGCAACTAGGACAAGTATCCATCCCTTCAGCACTTGATGCCCAGTAGTAGCGTGGGTTATTGTGTTCTGTCCACGTGTCGTCTCCCCCTCTTCTCCTAATGCTGTGTTTGTTTTCTTTCCTAGCTGCCACGGCGTTCCTCTGGGGTCTTTGTGGGATCCTCTTATTCTTCATCGAGTAAGTGGGGATTGGAGGCCTCATCTGTTCACATCTCTCCTCCAATACTTTCTTCCTTGGAGATACCCTGAAAGGAAATCCACAGTGGTTTGTTTGCTTCCCTTCCGATGGTATATTTTAAATTGGAAGGGTTGTATGGCCAAAAAACACTAACACTATGGCATCATTTCCTTTGTTTTGCAACATCCATTCCAATGGGGCGTGATCAGTAAACAGATCAAACTCCTATCCCTTGGGGTGATACCGGAGGGTCTCAATAGCCCATTTGACTACCAATCCCTCTTTCTCGACTATAGCATATTACAGTCTCTTGGAGATAGCTTATGGTTGATATAAACCACAGGTTTGTCAACCCTATGTTCGTTCTCCTGGGAGAGCACTGCTCCTAACCCAAACCCTGAAGCATCTGTTCGTAATGTACATTTTTTAAATAATCAGAGGTACGCAGGAGCGGTTCTGACTTAAGGACATTTTGTAACATTTTAATAGCATTCAAGACACTGGGTGAAGGATTCCTTAACTCCTTGCCGGCTTCTCAGATGTTTTTCAATAGGGCAATCAAGTGAGCGGGCCAGTGGGAAAAGTTTGGAATGAACCTTCAATAGTATCCCACAAAACCCAGGATTGCCCGTAAGCCTTTTTTTTTTCCAGAAAAGGAACCTGTAGGATGGCTGACACTTTCTCTGCTTCGGGCTAAAACAGTCACTTTCTCCAACAAGTACCCCAAATATTTTACTTGTTTTGTTGTTAAATGGCTCTTCATAGGTTCGATCGTAAGCCCTACTGTAGGTGTAGGTGTCCCATATGCTCCTCACATGAATAAATGTGAATAATGAGGTCTACGTATGCCGCTGCATACGCCCCATGAAGTCTTAGTATTGTCTTCATCATCCTTTAGAACATGGCTGTGTTCTATGTAACCCAAAGGGTAAGATAGAAATAAAATAAAAAGCGCCGGGACACTCCAATGGAGTAGCCGTGCGCTATAGAAATCCTAAATAACATAACATAACATAACATAGTAAGCTGATAAGGCCTGCCAGGCTTGGAAGGCCGTTTTTTATTTATTTAGGAAATACTTTTTCCTTTGTGCTTAAGCACTTCAGCAGAGTGCATCTTTTTCAGCTGTCTCCCGTGTGCACTTCTCTTCCCTCCATGTTCCGCCCTCCCACATTCATGTTACTTGCCCCCACCGCCCTCCCTCCCTCATCTGCATTGCTTGCCCAAACCCACATTTCCTCCTTCGTTCTCTGTGTTGTTGCTTGCCTCTACCTGCCCTACTTCCAGTGGCGTGGGGTTTACCGCCCGTGGCAGCATTGAAAAGCGGGTGAGGGAGGGGGGCGGTGCTGGCAGCTTTCCGGAACTGCTGCCCCGCGACAGCCGCAATGTAAAACCAGGCAGGGGGCTGGCAATTGCTGCCCAGCACTGCAGGTAAAAGTGGCAGGAGGCTGCTGCCCCCAAAACTTGTGCTGCCCGGGGTGGGCCGCACCCGTCCCCCTTGCTACGCTACTGTCTTCTTCCTTCCATTATCAGTTTCATTGCTTACTCCCACTCTCCCTCACTCCTCCCACTGTATATGTTGTTGCTTGCCCCCACTCGCCCTCTCTCCCCCCACTGTCTATGTTGTTGCTTTCTGCCACTCGCCCTCCCTCCTCCCACTATGCTGTTGCTTGCCCCAACTTGCCCTCCCTCCTCCCACTGTCTATGTAGTTGCTTGCCCCCACTCGCCCTCCTTCCTTCCATTATCTGTGTCATTGCTTGCCCCTACTCGCCCTACCTCCTTCCACTGTCCATGTTGTTGCTTGCCCCCACTCTCCCTCCCTCCTTCCACAGCCTATGTCGTTGCTTGCCCCCACTCGCCCTCCCTCCTTCCACTGTCCATGTTGTTGCTTGCCCCCACTCTCCCTCCCTCCTTCCACAGCCTATGTCGTTGCTTGCCCCCACTCTCCCTCCTTCCACTATCTATGCCGTTCCTTACCCCACTCGCCCTCCCTCCTTCCACTGTCTATGTTGTTGCTTGCCCCCACTCGCCCTCCCTCCTCCTACTATGTTGTTGCTTGCCCTCACTTGCCCTCCTTCCTTCTATTATCTATGCCATTGCTTGCCCCCACTCGCCCTCCTTCCTTCCACTGACTGTTGTTGCTTTCCCCCACTCGCCCTCCCTCCTCCCACAATGTTGTTGCTTGCTCCCACTTGCCCTTCAGAACTAATCCAGCAAGAGATTGGTACACAACCATCTACATTGAACTAGTTAGGGGATACAGCCTCGACATTCAAGGTGAGAGGATTATCTCTAACATGGAGTGCGGACTACAGGTTTTGTAAATTATTCTTGTGAGCCTTCTAGCTTTGCTCCGGTTTTCACTGTCGGTGTTTGGTGGTGGTACCACTCACGTGGTGTGTTCACCTTCTTTATTTTCGGAATCCGTCACGGTGTGGTGTTTTATATTCTTGACACGGAGTTTGGTGATCACCACATTTAGCTATGTGGGTTTTATGAATTCAGTAGGATACACATCAAGTGCAGTCCTAGTATTGAGGTTTTACTCATGGCGATTGGCTAATCATACACATTATGTTCTACGTTAACCTGCAACTAGGATGGTGCTCCTGTGTTTTAATATGAACAATTCCTTGTTACATTTGTGTGTTAATTATTTTGCGTTCTCCTGTCAAAATTAATATATTGGAAGGTTGGAGTAGCGTATCCCCATACCTCTAGTTTTAAGTTAAATCTGTACAGGGAGGTGGGATATGCAATGCATGTTATTACGGATATATGAACATGTATTCGCAATTGAAGTGTTTTGTTTAAGGGCATCTCAATTTGTGTAAACGTCACTGTGACTTGAACTGGTCACATCTGATTACTGTACAATTATTGTCATATATGTATTTTTCTGCAGCCTTGAAATAGCCCAGAGGGCGAAACGCGCGTCGACTGCTGCTGTTCTGCGTTGTTCTCTGACTATTAAATCTCTGCGACCGGACTTGATTGGAAAGCTTCTTTTTATGCTATTATGACAAAGGACATTTGAACAACTGACTACTGTTTATGTTGCTCAGGTTCTAACTATACCTTTGGATTACAGTTATCATCTTTGGGTGTGCTCAGGTGTATTTTGAATCCATATGTTGCCTTAGGACTTGTCCTAATGTTTTTATACCCTGATGGGTGGGTATTGCCGACACCATTGTAGCACCTCTATATGCGAAATATAAGTCATACATGTTGATGTGCAATTGACTGATTTTGTGGATGTGCAGATTCTTAAGCGAATACCCATGTTTTTGTGATTATTTAGTTGTCCCTGTCCCTGCTCCCAACACTGGCCACGTAATAGCACTTTTTACTCACACCTCCAATGTCCGTGTTGACCATCTAAAATGCCCTACCTTTCTCTGTGTTGCCTCCCGTCCCACCAGCAATAAGAAACAAGCATTTGCAATGCAATTGGTCTCGCATTTACGCGAGTTTAAGCTATTGGCATTGTAAATGACAATGCCTTCTATTCATGTTTTTAAAACGAAAACAAAAATAAAAGGCATTGTTATTTGCAATGTCAATAGCTCAAACTTGCGTGAAAGCGAGACCTATTGCATTGCAAATGCTTGTTATATTAGCGTTATTTTATACAACTGGAAATACGTAAGACTTGCTGAGGCCTTCCTTGTCTAACTGTGTGTTGCTTTTTTGTGCTGTGCTCTTATGGCTTCATGTTACTGTTGAGGGCATCACCCACTGCATTCTGTGCTGTTAATGGGTCCCTCCTCACATGGGCGTGACCTATTGGCTTTGCCAGTGCTTGTTTTAACATGGTCTTCTGTATTTGTTTACTGTAATTATCAGTCTGGGGTCATTATGGTAGCTGTGGAATACATTCTAAAGTGTTTTCTTCTTAGACATACCATAAAGTATGTACTGATGAGGGTAAAACATACCAGCTTTCGGTGATTTTCATAATGTTTGTACTGGCAGGGACATTAAAATACTGGCCATAAATCTGGCCCATTGGTAACCCTACTTGTGGGATGGATGACATAATTTGCTTTAAAAATAAATGCTGTTGGTTTTGTTGTGAAACTTTTGAGAACAGTCCTTCAGATATCGCATTACCATAAACCTCACAATAATGCCACGGAGGGACCACCGGATTTAACATCACCCCATCTGTCAGTCCCTCAACTCTCGAGCAGTGACCACAACAGGATCCAGTTTGTGTCGTATGTACGTATCTTTTTAGAATACATTCTTCTAGTTCGACAATATTTTTCTGCTGCTTCTGGGAACCTGTGTGGTCCATTCTTTGTTGTCCAAAGCAGTCATTCTGAAGTGCTGCGTTGCCTATTTTAGATTTATTTAAGGCAAACTTTGCGTTGGTTAGAAGAACTCATTTTATGACGTATGAGTTGTTTGACATGACTAGCGGTATGATTCGTCTAAAAAATTGTATCCCTTATTGGAATAATTTTTTTTATTAAACTGCTATATTTGTCTTGACTTGTTGGACACTAGGGGGAATTTGTATTTTTTAATTACAGTCTTTTAGCGGCTTTTTGGAATTTTACTTGGGGAATTTGGTTTTGTTTGCTGTAATTTGTTTTTTAGGGGGGGGGGGGGTCTCATGCCATGTGCTAATAGTTTTTTCCTCTCAACCTGGAGCGGTGTCAGTTCGGGGACATTAACATTGTTCGTTTCAGTGCATGGGTGTACTAGAGGGCTAGGTGGCCATTTCTACCCCTCGTGGCCCACTAGCGGTGCCATTTTGGGAAGGCTGTGCTCTGTTCACCCGGTGAGTTAGATCAATACTCCTTATTTAAGGAGCACTGCAATGCGTGCACGCAGAGGGCACACTGCTGGCACTGAAGGCATGCCTAAGGCAAGCCCGTCTGCGCCCGTCTGTACTGCGGCCAGCGCCAGCCATGCTGCCCGCGGGGGTACAGCTGGGGTTCATGGCATCGGGTATATGGAGCAGGGAACGGAGGCAGGGGCGAGGCCTGGCCAGGTTTCAGAGGTGGCAGTTATGTCAATAAATGCCAGTTCTTTGCACAAACATGCCCTCCATATCCTTGATCTTCTGAGTAGTTTAGGGATGGATGGGCTTTTTATGGCTGAAGCCTGGCTCTGCCATTTGGCTGCTCCGGATGAAGCTTTGGCGATCCCGGAGGGTTACTCCCTGGTACATATGGATAGGATCCATAAAGGGGGGGGGGGGCGATGGCTTGTAAGCAGGCACTTCAGTGCTCCACCCTTTAGTTGCCGGAGCTTTTAGGGGCTGAGCACTTGGGGTTTTGCCTTTCAGTCTCTGGTGCAGTTGTCCTTTGCTGGAGCCTTGATTTACCACCCTCCGTGCTATGCGAGCTTTTTTGTTAAATGTCTTGATTCTGCACTGGGTCATTTCGCATCGCAATTTGCATTTCGAAAACTCCAACCATCCATTGGTATCTGCCTTGGTAGATAACATGGCCTCACTTAATCTGTCTCAGCTGTTCTTACTCACTCAGTGGAAAATATTATTGATTTGATTTTTTCCAACTGCCCTTTAGCTGTTAGGTCACCTGAGGAGGTGCCTTGGTCCGACCCCTTCCAAATTCCGGATGAAGGTTTGAAGCCAGTTTCCAACAGGCCAGAGATGGAGGCCAGAAGGCTTTTCGAGCCTGGAACAAAGTTAAGGCCAGCGACTTGTCGGTGTTTCTGGCTAGGATGACCCCCCCTCTCACGAATGAGAGACTCGAGTGTTGATGTTGTTATCAGCTGGCTGGGAATGGCCTCACGTGTTTTGGCTCCTTGTCAGAGGAAAAAGGTGAAGAGGGGTGGTGCCTCAGCCACCTGGTTCTCTACCTCCCTTGCCACTGAAAGGAGAGCCTGCAAGAAATTAGAGAGGGAATGGAGCAAGGGCTAGTCACAGGACAGTGGGACCAGATACAAGAAGGCTTTGAGCTTCTATCACGCCTCTATAAGTGCTGTGTCTTTCAGATCGCAAATTCTTTTTTTTTGCCTGTAATAGGGCGATTGTTCCCTTTCAGGAAAGGTGTTATGGGCTGGCGGATTTCTTAGAGGACCAGGTCGCTAATATTCAAAGGAGCCTTCTCACTTTGGTGGCAGAGTCACCCTCTGTAAGGCCAGCTGATAAAGACAGTAGTTTTCCTCAGTTCAAGGCAATTTCTCTTGCACAGTCTACATCTGAAAATTTAAATTGCAAATCTGGCTCACCCCTGGACCCTTATCCTCCTGCGATGTTATTTTGGCAGTGGCGGTCGTTAACCTGGTGATAAATAAGGTTATCAACCTTTCGCCTTTCGGCGCTGTGCTGGCTGTCTGGAAGCTGGCGAAGGGTGTTCCTTTGCTCAAGAAATCCTTGCTAGACCCCAAGATATTTATTAACTTCAGGCCCATTTCTGTGTTTCTGGCTCTTTCCTAGACGCTGGAAATATTGGTTAACTCTCAATTATCTGAATATCTGGAGAAGGGCAAGTTTTTGCATCCTAGTTACTCAGGGTTTCGGCCTCGCCATAGCATGGAGACAGTGTTGTTAGAGGTATCAGACAAGATGTCCCTGGATCAAGATAAAAACACTGCACTTATTTCTCTGCATCTCTCAGCAGCTGTCGATACTGCCCCACATGCTATCCCTCTTACAGTGCCTGGCCAACCTTGGGGGTGCAGGCACAGTGTGGGACTGGGTAAAATTGCTCTTGATTCCAGATGGCAGTCAGTCTGGTTGGCGCCCCTTTATCTGCCATCAATTCTTTTAAGTGGGGGGAACCTCCGGGTTTTCTCGTTGAGCCCTACTCTATTTAGCATTTTTATGTCCCCTTTGGAGTAATTGGTGGAGTTTATTGGGTGTGAAGTAATTTCTTACTCAGATGATACTCAGCTGTTCCTCTACTTTGATAGCGTGTCCACCTCTGTGGAGCTTTCATTTAAAGCCTGCTTGCATGCTGTTTTCAATTGGATGCTTAGGAGGCAGTGTAAATGCAACTCAAGATGGTAATTCTATATTTTTTTTTTGTGGCTCCAATCAAGACAATTGGTGAGACGCGGGCTGGCCTTCTTTGCCGACTCCTTCACCCCATCTGCAGTGTCAGAAAACTTGGGAGTCAAATTTGACAGTCCACTTTCTTTCCAATCACAAGTCTCGGCAATGGTTGGCACCTGTTTTAGGCTACACCAATACTCTCTATCTTGGGGTGCCTGGATCATTGCTTGGACGGCTTTAGGTTGTCCACAGTGCCGCTGCCTGACTTGTCTTGAAACTTCCAAAGTTAACAATGAATTCCCCTTTTTTAAGATCTCTGCACTGGTTGCTCATCAGATGCGGGTCCTTCTTAAATCTCTTGCTGTGGTCCATCGAGCACTTTGTTTGGCCAGCCCTAGCTATCTCGCTGACAGATGTTTATCCTATTGTCCTGTAAGATCTCTGCGCTCAGCTTTGCAGCCTTGGTGGTAGTGCCATAAATCAGGCGCATAAAGAAGGGAGGCAGATTCTTCAGGTTCCTGGCTACCAAGGCATGGAATTGCCTTCCCCTGGTACTATGGACTCTGGCATCGGAGGAAGTCTTACATAGGAGACAGACTGGATGGCTTTTCTCTGTTGTTTAGGTGTAGGCTTGTGAATACTTTTTCTTGTTTCCTGGGCTGTACACGCAGTCCTTTGCGCCCGGGCACTATTTCAAGTAACTGCCCGCTCTAGAAAAGTGTCCATTCATTCATGATTAGTCAAACTACAGTAAATCAGTGGGGGTGGTGTGAATGTATGAAATTGAGTACTGAATTATAGCTTAGAAAGCCAGTGAGATGGTTTGAGATGCAATGAAGCCCAACCAATGAGCAGCCACACCCTTGGTGTTCTGTAGAGCATGGCTTATCGGGGGTTGCCACCCACTCCACTTTAGAGCATGTGGAACTTTTAATTTTGAGAAATATTCAGTAAAATTCTAGACATTTGTGGATCGCCTGTCTTCACAGACAGCATGGTGGGGAACTGACACAGCTGACCAGGCATTACTTAGTAGTGATACGATCAGTAGTTCAGCACACAACTTTTGTAACTTCAACCAACAAAATACTTCCTTCAACGTCTCTTCCCAGCTATACAGTCACAAATATGAGCATCATAAAAACAGTATGTATAGTACGCTCACCCCAAAGGAACCATCTAGCGCAGAGAAAAAACTGTTGTCTCTACCCATCATTAACAATCGACAACAAAAGGCATTCCAGAATGCTGCTTTGTTAGTTGACGCCTGCTCTGGTTTTGAGACCTATTGTGACATCATTCACTGGATGGCCCCCTTTAAACGTAAAGATTCCATCTGTCGGGGATGTGGCTTGATCTTCTGCACAGGAAAACTAGATTGGTGCAGGTGTGTAAATGTGTTACACTAATCACTCCACAAAAATACTTTATAACAGGAGTCCACAGATGCCAGGATCCATGCTAGAATTCAGGATATTGGATTGAAAACCTTTCCATACCATAAATCTTTATAGCAATAATTGAGGTGGTCAATGGTTATCCCAAACCTCTGGCATGATCCTGGCCTTCCTGGTATGTTACATATGTCGGGTGTATGAATAGAAGGAAATAATGTTTCTCATGTCTTATATGTAGCGCATTCTAGGCAGTCCATGCTGATTGGGCCAATCATGCCCTTGTTGACATGATAAATGGATGCTGTCCACTATTGTTTATAGGTTGTATGAAATATGGTCTTCCTGTTTAAAGAGAACAGTCTTTCATTTGTGCCTCACACTTGGCTAAACAAACTCACCTTGGTTACCCAAGCAAGCTGGAATACAGTACAAACTATCTGCTCCTTCTTACCGTCTCGCTGCTTACGTCTATAGGGACCAAATAGGGTGTCGGAGCAAGGACTCCCTCCTCTTCCACACACCTGTGTTGAACACTTCGAAGCAATTCTACTCTATCTAGCACTGCTATTAGGTTGTATCACTCACTCCCCTCACCTTGCAGAAGCTGTTGAAAATCCACATGTTCTTGCTCTACCTGGACTGATTGTAACCAGAAGAAATCTGTTTGACCTTTTTCTTCTTTTCATAAGGACTGCTCCTTACTACTTTCATTGTTTTAAGAAATATAGTTGTTCCTTGTATGTCCCTTGTTGTTTGTAAAGCATGTATACACCAGCTGTTTATGGCTGCAGTATAGAAAACTGTCAATAAATAAATGTAAAAAGTGGTGTAAAAGTAACTTTTTCTCTTTGTCTGTTTTGAAATAGATACTACCCCATCTGCGAACGTCACACAATTCATGGCAGTGTTTCACGAAATTGAAAACATTGATAATGCAACAGCAGAAGACAGACCTCAGTGCCCGGAAGCTCCACCCAATTTAGGTAAGGAGGCGTGTTTGAGTGTACAGTTTAGGTTAGGACATGCAAGCGATTTAACTGCCGCTTTTTTCATTTACTGTGGTGTCCACAATGACAAGTCCCTGCCTCATAATCCTTGATATTCCAAACATGACTCCGCTTTGCTTACCAGAAAAGAGTCAAGGCACTAACTTTACTTTTTATTAATGGAAATGCCAATCGCTCTGGTAAGGGGAGAGGAGAGAATGGAGACCCCACTGTAGGAGGACTCTGACAGCAGTGCGTCCATCCTGAAGAACTCTTAGTGGACGACGGGCTGGATGGCGTGGCACTGGTCTTAGCCCATCTTTACCAGGCACGAGGCCCAGAAGATGGAGAACAGCCTGAAAATTCCACAGCTGATGATTGCTTTTTAGGTAGCAAATGGTTGATGTACTCTGGGTCATCATTGCTACGGCCACCTACCACACATCGAGGTGTGAAATCGAGGGCAACAGGTTCGAGTAAGTTCCACAGCCTAGGGGGTGGGCTCTTTTTTTTAATTTAACCCACAGTTATGCCAAACCCATGCATTGATTGCCTTATAGCCTGCTGCCGAGGGCTACACCAAGTATTAAATACCCTGAAGAGTGCGGCTTGGGTCTATAACGAGGGAGCGGACCTTTAACAACTGGCATAGACTGAGTTAAAAGGGCTATAAGACTCTTAGAATACTCCACACATTCAGGGTAGAATGTTCTGAATTAGAAAGGGAGAAACAGGAAGAAAAACATTGGACTGTGGGAGCTCCGGGCATCTACCAGCCATTATAAACCCTGAGTAACTCCATTGTCTTCAACGGAGCTCTCAGCATTCCAGTGTTCTAATATGTCGTGTCCCCCAAGGGGCCGTGGGAGAGTTACTGCTGATATGTGTTTCTCCAAGTGAGAACCTCCGCTTTCCAGGCAGCTGTGGCTTAGTGAAGTCAGCAGTATTATGCGAGGATGTGTGGGTGTAGAGTCGCATAGAAAAAGTTCAGAGGATAGCAGTGGCATCACATAACCACTGAGCTCTTTGTCGCATAAACGGGGTGAACCCTTGGACCACCCTCCGCACCTGAACACCCTCTTATCCTGGGGACCTATTCGCTCCCCGTTCCTGCAGGTCGCTTGATAAACTGAGATAAGATGTTTCAGGTGCAGCGCCAGGTGTACCGAGAGGAAAGCCAAGGTAGCAACTGGCACTGCTGCCCTCCCCATATTGCCATCCCTGTACGGTAACTAGGTGATGTAAAAGAAACTGGCTTATCCTCGCACTGTAAAGCTACTGCCACCTTTTTTGGTAGATCAAACCAGTTACAAGTAAATCCGACAGACGAAAAGCTTTGGTTGTTTCAAATAAAGCAAAAAACTGCTATCCCTGAGAAGTGGTGAGCTGTTTCCTTTTAGACGAGAAGCCCCAGGAGGTCCTGCCTCCTGCATCTTTCAATGTGAGGCTGTATGTGTTCAGTAGGAAGATGTCCGACACCTTGTCCGTCCGTCCGTCTGGCTCTGGTTGTTTAGGACGATTGTGCCGTGTTGTTCTGTGGTCTTTAGATTGAAAGATGTGTGGAGTTATGTACTCTGTGGGAGAGGATATACGTGTGTGTGCATGCACATATGTGTGCCCGTGTATGCATGTTGTTTGTGCAGGCACTCAGTACCCACCATCAGTGAGTGTGATTTAATGGGATGGAGTGAATCTAAAGCTGCAATATTTATTCTGTCATGCCTAGCAAGAATGGAGCAGGTGACTGAGCTATAATCACATTCCACTCCAGCTGTGGTGTCTTGTACATGTTGTAACATGAGTTATTATAAAAGAAGAAGCTGATCTAGAAGTGCTCTGTCCTGCTAGGTTCTCGGTGCTGACTAAGGATCTTGCATCATGCCGGATCCTGTTCTGTTTAAACTTTCTTAAATGAGGGAGAGTATATAAAAGTGATCAGCCTCCAAAGTTCAGAATCTATTGGCAAATTCTGATTCTATCCGGTAAGTCTAGCATGTGGCCTGGAGAACTAGCCATGAAATGTTTAACTACCAAAAGCTGCCGTGAATTTTCTCACAGACCTCAGTCATTTGATTTCCCCGTCCTCTGATATTACTCAACAATAGCCCGTAACTATGTTTTGAAGAGGTTTCTGGGGGCTAAACAGAGGCGGACAGTACTTGGAATCAATTCCACATAGGACCAGAGTCTGACCACCCACACAGTTCACTGGTAAGTAAGTACCATGGAACTTGGCAGACGGTTGTCCAAGTTCTGACCAGGAATATGGAAAAGGAGCAAAGGCCTTCCTTTAGAAATGGGAAGTGATGTTGATCATCGAGCCTGGACACCTGAGCTCTAATACCAGCTTAAGCAGAGGATTAAAAAAAATGGCCAAGTGGTTTTTCTCAGTGCCACTCGTTTTCAGCTGTTTGTAGGGCAGTTTAACTGTAGACCGTGTTGGGAAACCCAGCTCTTAATAGTTTTAAGACAGTTGTTCAGATGTTTAACATCACAAATGTCCTGTTGACCCCAGCATGCCCCTGCAATGTCTTTCCAACATGTCCAAATGTAATTTTTAAAAACAGCATCTGTCCCTTTAAGAGGAATTCTGAGCATGTGAATGCAGGTTTACTGTCCCTATGAGGCATCCATCTATATAACGAAAGCCATTCATAGAGGGTCGCACAATTCAGTCTGCCGCGTTAATATTCATAAGGCAGTTTTGAGACTCTACGAGTATACATTTGTGAAATAACGGATTAGTATGTGTCATATCACAATATGAGTAGCAGCTCACAAGCCAGTCAGTGTACAATTTACACATACTGATTTGTATACTGCCCTTAGTGCCTTGGGTCTGTATCTTAAACACCAGGATGGCTTAAAAGAATCTTAAAAAGATGGACAAAAACACGTTTTGGCAAAGTGGACAGTAGTTTTGTTGGGTGAATGTGCACATGTAATATGGTACAGTACGTCTTTGCTTTAGCACACATGTGCTTAAGCAAATGTTGCCACTCACGGTTGCAAGAGAGCCACAGGCTGAAGCGGGCCGACCCATTCACCTATGATGTATGCTGTAATGGGCGGAAGCAAAATATGATTTACTGCTGAACAGGCCAATGGGTGAAGAGGGCTGGCGCAAAGCCCCTCTGCATATGTGTTTTTAGGTCTCGCCTGACCCAGCGCATGCGCTGGTCTGGCGAGACTTATTGAGAGGGCGCCAAAAAGTGCTACCAGGCCAGCCTAGAGCTACAGTGCATGTGCGCGGGCACGCGCGCCGCGCTTTACCGCAAATACTTTCACTTTCGCGGCCGCTTTGATGTTTGATCGCGATCACTTTCGCGGCCGCACGGCCGCTTGGCATAGCCAATAGGTCTCACTTTTGGGACCTTATAAGTATTTAGTTATGCAACTGTTGCATGGCTAAACACTTATAAGGTCCCAAAGGCGAGACCTATTGGCTATGCCAATGCTTGTTTATTTAGGAATTGTGAGGATTAGATGAGACTGGTAATGTAGGTAGATATTGCTCTAGCCCATATAGAGGGCACAGAGATCTGGTTCAGGACTAGTAAGCCTAGACATACAGAAAGGCAAAGACGAGAGGAACGGTCAAGAAATAGGAGGGTGCGTTAGCATTATGATGGAAGTTGTTCGCACCAGGCAGCGTGACCCTCATACCTGTGCCAACCATATGAAGTTGTTTGGATTGTTCTAATATTTACAGTTCAATTAATCATACAGGGACAATGAATCTGAGTCGCTCAGCCAGGAATTATTATTTTACTTTCGTCATGTTATTACACACTGACCACCCTTTCCAAGTAGGAAAACAATTATGAGATGTGGAAATATATTTGTACTAAAAGAATACACACACCGTTAAAAAAAAAAAAAAAGCTTTCTGCACTAAAGTGACGAGCACTGCAAATGCAAGAGGGCTGGATTGTATTTTGAGTGATGGCTAAAATGTAAAAGCCTGCTGAAGTGGAAAAACAAAAATGATACAGTTGCTTTCTTTACAATGCATCCGAGACGCAGAATTAATGTGTGGTTCAGTGCACGTTTGAGATGTAAAATAGTCCATCATACAATACAATGCAAGCACTCCATAGGGGGTGGAATGATACACCAAGCAGCCAGTAGCATCAAGTAAGAAAGTATTGCAGCCCAGTGGATTAACGCATTAGTTGCAGAGATCTGTGTGCCACCTGTAGGTACCTGATGACATCAGTGTCTGGTGGCTCGGTGGTAAATTCATCCCCTGCATTGATCTGTGTTTAACTTCATGGTCTCAGGATCGAGGCCCAGCTGGAGAACATTGTTGGTTATCTTTCTATAAAAATGACTCTAAGCATCTCTTATCTGTCAGTAGCACCAGGAAACCAATGGCGAATGAATATTTTACCGATATGTATAATACCTTATTAAATATCTAGGTATTGCTTTGTTCACTCACCCTCCCAACCTTGAGGAGCTGATAAAATGGTTGCCAGTGGCTCTCGTTCTATAGAGCACATTAATGTTCGTGGTAAAAGCTGACTGCATTATTTGCTGGGCAAACTGTTATTTCTTGATTTGCCACTAGCACCTCTAAAGAATATATCGCGTGGTGCACTATGATGCTAATATAAAGCCCCGACAAATTTAAAGACCCCCCCACTGCAAAAAATGGCTGTGAACCCACCCAGATAACCTTGTGTAAAGTGGGCCATCGCTGACCACAACATTTTGGTTAATCCAGGAGGCAGATGCGAGGGGTCTTCGACAACCCTTGTCTGTCCTTGGTGCTATTTCCTGGATAAGCTAACAAGAGGTTCACTTTTTGTATAGTGCTTGCTACTGCAGGTTTATCCATCTTGTGGCACTATAAACAACATTCATTGCATTTAACTTGTTTTACAACCTCCAGAAAGATGAAGGCTAATACGACCATGTTGAATTTCAAGCTTGTGCCTTGCAGGTCACTTCAGACCTCAGAAGGAAGCAAGGACCAGGAAATGGAGACTCCCTCTCAAGGGATTCATTGAAGATTAATTGATCCTCTCGCATTGCCGGCCACGAATGTATTTGGTCAACAGAGGCCTGAGGGATAAGCAAACAAATAAGGCTCTGGTCAGGTAGGCACAGCAGAATCTCAGTCTGATGTTACCACGAGAGTGCTTGGAGACATGACCAGGAGCAGCCGGATGGAGTCGGACAGTTTTATAAGATAGACACAAAAGGCTGGTGCTAAATGAAGGCCATAGTAGCAACTGCCTTACAACACAGAAATCCTTGGAAAAAAGAAGCATTGGCAAAGCCAAAATGACTGGTGGTACCTGCCAGCCATTTGGTTTTGTCGATGCTTCTTTTTTTTGTCATGGTTTTTGCAAACTTTATTGTTGGTGAAGCTTGGCCCTTGTCAATCTAAATGTGAATGTCCATTGGCTAACTACAAAACTATTTTTGATCTCACAAACACAAATTGCCATAGTAGTTCCTAGCGCTTTGTGTGGCTGGGTGCTTTGTGAAAGGGCTCTGTGCTGTGACTTTAGCCATTGGCTGGAGGGGGCTCACCCATAGCCCTATGACATACGCAGTGGTGGACGGAATTAAAATGGGAATGACGCAACAGACTATTGTATGAAGAGGCCTGGCTGAAAGTCCCTGTAAGTACGAATGTCCTAATTAGAAGTTTAGTCAAATCAACGCCAGATCTAACAAGCATTGGCATAGCCAATAGGTCTCGCCTTTGGGACCTTATAAGTGTTTAGATATCCGGCACAATATCCTTGGTGCAACAACATCAACTTTTGCATGGCCTAAACACTTATAAGGTCCCAAAGGTGAGACCTATTGGCTATGCCAATGCTTGTTTTGCTTGGAACAGTGGGACGAATGGATGTCCTGCACCACCAAGAGCAGCCAGTACATGGTAATAGCGCGTCACGTCAGGATAATAAGTAGCCATTCCCCTCCCCCCGAAGTGTCTTTTGTAAAGCCAAACAGATAGATGGGCCTTTTTACCACTCTAAATATTTGTGCATGAATGTTTCCCACAAGAGGTAGTCATTTGACAACAAATGAAGGTCAGTTTCACTCCCTTACCTTCAAGCTCGGACTCCGCAATGACTGGCACTCCCCTTTCATGGGTTCATTTGATGTTAACCAAAAATGTACCCCTTAGTACCCGCTATAAAGCCCTAAACATGATGATATGCTGTGTGAGGGTATTTTAAGCACTAACGAGCACATGATTCACTTGGACACAAAGAAAATCTATACCTTATTTACCTCTCATGCCGAATGTAAGAGAACAGGACTGAACTGCTGCCTACAGTCAGTACTATATTAAGGCTATGGGAGGCTTCAGCCTTGCATCGTCGACACAAATGGCCACAAGAGGTAGACTGCTACAAATGAACTTGTTGCTTAGAGAAAGAGAGGATGGCACTGGTGTTCTGAAAATCCCTGCACGGCAACAGCTGCTGCTTAATACTGCATTGTTATGTTACGGGGATTTATGTTACGGGGATTTATATAGCTCGCGATTACCCAAGGGTGTCCTGGCGCTACCCATTATTCCTAAAGGAGGGGACAAAAGCTTTCACACTACCTATTAAACAACCAGGTCTTCAGGATTCCTGAAGGCCGGAAGATCAGGGCACATTCTAAGATAGGGCGGAAGGGCGTTCCATGCCTTGGTGGCTCGCAAAATGAAGCTTCTTCCGCCCCAGGAAGCCTTCCTTATCCGTGGTACTATTGCCAACCTGGCTTCCATGGACCGTAAAGTCCTTTTAGGATGATACCATTGGATGTTTTGTTTCAGGAACTCCGGGCCCATGCCCTGAAGTGCCTTAAACACAATACAAAGGGCTTTAAAACAGACCCGCTTCCTCACAGGAAGCCAGTGCAGTTTGCTAATTTCTTTGGAAATAGGCGCAAACTTAGCTGTACCTGACAGTAGCCTAGCTGCCGCATTTTGAAGCGTTTGCAGTCTATTCATATGGCATTCCTGTAGGCTCAAATATAGACCATTACAATAATCAATCTTGGCCATCACGAGAGAAGTAACAGCTGTACGTTGACTCTCAGGCGGTAAGAAGGGGAGGATCTTTTTGATCATCCTAAGGATAAAAAAGGTTGCCGATGCGATAGAATTAATCTGGTCACCAAAATTAAGCTTGGCATCTATCAAGATTCCTAAGTTTTTTAATGTTCTTTTTAGACGGTGTGGGAAGAGAATCGAGCATGGTAGGCCATAAATTAGGAGTCCAGAAGTTTACATCATTCCCAAACAGGATGACCTCTGTTTTACCTGAATTCAATTTAAGGCAGTTGCAAGACATCCACGTTCCCACCGCTTCCATGCTATCATGGAATTGTTTCCCAACTTCCAAATCCTGACCTGGCTGTAGTGACACAACAATCTGTGTATCATCGGCATAGGAGGTCAGTTTAAAACTAAATGAACTAATCAGTGAGCCAAGAGAGGAAACGTAAACATTAAAAAGTAGGGGACTAAGAGACGACCCCTGAGGCACTCCACAAGGCAAGGAGAAAGGCTTAGAGTGAAAATTGACCAATGCTACTGTCTGTGAACGATCTGATAAAAAGGACTTTAAAAGCAGCCAGGCTTTCCCTTGAATACCACAATCTGACAGACGGTCCATCAATAAGCCATGGTGGACCGTATCGAAAGCTGCCAACAAGTCCAGCAAAACCAAGGCAGCCTTCCCTCCCCCATCTAAGGCCTCCCTAATCTCTTCTGTTGATTTTATAAGTGCTGACTCCGTGCTGTGACCCTCTCTAAAACCGTATTGCGTGGGGTCCAGCACTTTGTCATCCCGTAGAAAGGCACTTAGTTGCCTATTCATTTCCTTCTCCAGCATTTTAGCTGGAAAAGGAAGGGGAGAAATCGGGCGAAAGTTATTAGGGTCCTTACAGTCAAGATTCGACTTTTTTTAGTAATGGTAACACTGAAGCCATTTTCCACATTTTTGGGAAGAGCCCGGAGTCAAAAATGCTGTTAAAAAGAGGGGTGAGGTCTGGAGCTATCGGGTTTGGGGCAGACTTAACTACTGCGACCGGACATGGATCAAAAGGCAAGCCAGATCTCACTGTCAAAAGGAGTTTAATAGTGTCAGTTGAGGAAATATCATAAAATGTATTAAAAACCCGGAGGGAATCCTTTAAAAGTTCTACTCCCTCCTGACGGGGAATATGATCTACATTACTACAATTGAACGCGGAGAAAAATTTAACCCTTGTATAATGCCAAACTCTGTTTGTATCTTCTTCTGTCTGCCTCCTCATATTTCGTTCTCCAACTGCGTTCTAGAGATTTACAAATAAGTTTCTGGGTTTTCAGTTCTTCAGTGTACCAGGGGGCATTAGGATGCAATCTTTTAGGAGTACACAGTTTTTTGGGGGCTAATTTCTCACAAGCTGCTGCTAACCAATTCGTATAAAAGGATGTTGCCTCCTCTGCCCCCGTGGGACGCAACGTTGCTTCCAATTCTACCTCTAGATCTTTCCCCTTAATTTTATTCCAAGATCTACTCTCGTATTGTCTCTTGGAGTCCCCCTTGTTGAACCCATAATTTGGACAGGTGAGTTCGAAACACACAGCGTAATGATCAGTCCATGTAAGAGGAAGCACGCCTGAAAATATCAACTGAGGACCATTAGAGAAAATGCCATCCAACGTGTGGCCTGCTAAGTGAGTAGGCTTAATCACTCATTGTTCTAGCTGAGGCTGGTAATAAAATTCAACTATTTGGTTGAGCGTATCCTGCATACGGTTTTTAGTTTTTGACAGTAACGAGATCATGTGCTGCAGGGCCGGTAATTGATTGCTGGTGATGACGTCCTTGTTGTACAATTATAAGCAGACGGATTCTTGGCAGCAGTCAGATCGGGTACAGAAGATGCTGCTGGGCGGAGTCCCCTCAGACTAAGCCCGCCTTAACAGTTTAGTTTACGCAACCTCACCCATACCATGATTAAAGGCACACGCAGCGTCTTCTGACCGCATCAAGCAGTGAATACTGGCTGACCGAGGCTGGTATGGTAAAAGCGACTGCCAGCTTCGCTACGGGCCTGGTGCCCGCCGATTAACCGGAGCCTGGGGACATGCAAATACCAAAACACTGTGTCAGTAAAGATGCACAATTTAAGGGGCGATGAACAGCTAACCAATGATTTTCAGCCAATCCTAAACAGAGGCATAATTTCTGAGATCACCCAGCCTATAAGCAGCTAAGAGGAGTTTCTCCAGCCAATCCCATGGCAACAGTTCATTCAACCATTCGAAGGTAACCACCCTTTTAATCTTTTAAAGGAATATGTATTCACCAACCTGATTGGTCAGTGTCAGTAGCTGTGTTTGCTTGCCATAATTTAAAGGATATAATACATTCGTGAGAGGCGTGATTACGGCTAGTGGAGTTAGGTTTGTAAAGACCGGAGACCCCTTAAGGCACAGTGTCTTTGAGAGACGACATTCACACGGCCAGAAGTGCACCGGTAGCCGCAGGGAGTCAGCCCAGTCAGTATGCTGGTAGGAAAGTGGGAGGCGTTTTTAGGCTGTTGGGGAAAAGCATGCACTCTGAGCAGGATGTCAGCAGCTACGTGGAATGCTGCAGTGAGTTTAAGAACCCCGCCTAAAAGCAACCCATCTGCGCAGATTTGGGAAAATTACATGGGGGCTTGGGCAACTTGCCAGAGGCCAGAAAGGCTCCTGTTAACAAGCACGCACGTGGTGCGCGCTGCGCAAATTAAAAACAGATGGTCAAACAGATAAGCTCATGCACGTAACCGCAAGCCTTAGGCCGTGGACGGATACATGCAGACGCCTTTCACCAATTGCGTGATGTTTTTCTCAGAAAGACACACGCATAGACCAATGAAAAAAAAACACACGCACGAGCGTGTGAAAAGTCTTGGTCAGCTCCCAGAGTCCCTCTCCTTAGAGCAGCGCATGCGCGCTGCGCTAAGGCTCGACCTAAAAAGTGGATTGTGTCAGCACACTCCTTTCCTGGCGCTCGGTCTAACTCAATTGCCGATCATGAGTGGGTTCTTGCCCCTTACTAGAGGCGCAGTAGTACTGGTAGCTTCTGTCAGTACCAGGGACTTCCTGTTGATCTTCGAGTTAGTTTTCAACATTTCCTGCTTTTTGTAGGTTGAGTTCTACTTACTGAATGCAGTCTATGACTGTCTGACACCCAGCTCACTCGACAAAACCCCATCGTCACCCCAGATTGAGGCATGTTTAGAATGTCTTCATAAGTGTCTGGGCATGTTCAGCCACACTGCTGGAGACCAGCTTGCAGGAGGTGAGGAAGGCTTGCTCCTACACAGCTATCACTTACCATTTGGTGTTTTTGGTATGTTGCTTATCTCGACTCTTGGAAACAATAGAAGGGCCTCCGTCATCTGGTCCCCAAGCTGGACAATACTTTCTAGAAGCCTGTCTACTTTTCAGCTACTGCAGAGCACCAGCGCTTGGTCACTCGCCGTCTGACGTGTCGATGGTGAAGTGACCACTCTTGCCTCCTTCAGAACTGGCCTCAGCGGAGCTGTGCTGACCTAGCTTTTGGCCTTCCTTGGGAATCTTACTCAACGAGTGATCATGCCCATCATTTGGCCGTTCATGTCTCACGTAGGGCGTCGTACTGAACGAAAACACAAAGGTGAAATGTTGAATGCATGCAAAAGTCTCTGCCACTGGCATTCACTCAGGGCTGCATTCAGGTCCATTGTTATTCACCAACTGTGCCACTTTAGACAGAGACCAGTCATAAATGCTCTTGTTGGAACAGTCCCGCCTGAACTCCATGGCCTAATCCCCTTCAAATGAAATGTCAAGCACACCCAAACTGATTTGAGCTTACTGAGGCGTTATCAGTGAGGTGTGAATTGAGTCCTTTGGTACTGTAAGCACGGGACACATGTCTGGGCATATGGGTCATGCATAGTGTATTGCACAGAGTCTAATAGAAAGGAGACAAGTGGAGTTCTTGCAAAAGTCTCAAACCATTGGCAGTCGCTCAGGGCCACATTCCATCGTTTGTTCTTCACCCACTATGCCACGTCAGACGAAGAAGAGCACTTTGTAGTGATGGACAATTATTGACAGTTGTTTGGCAGGCAAAGAATGCATAAAAATATACATCAATCTTTCTGCAGGCACAAGAATCCTCAGCAGCACCTACAACGAGAACGCATGCTTAGAATCCAACCAAAAAGCCCCCTTTTCTATCACAAAATAAAAAATGACATTGCTGCATGGAATGTTTTCTGCATGACTCTGCCCTTAGTTAGCCTGTTAGTCACTGGGCATTTTAACTCTGTTTCACTCCCCTCAGACCACCAGACTATCTTGCGAGTACAGAGACCCAGGACCCAGAGCAGGGTTCTGTGGTGTGGAGGGTCACGCCTAGTGCAAACACCTTAATGGAGCTGGACTAGTGTCAGTTCACCGGGTTACACAGGGATGTGTTTGTATGGTAGGAAAAGGACTTTTTACCTGTAACCTTTGCAGGGAGATTTGCCTATAGGCTTTTCCCCCCTCAAAATGGTCTACTGGTCCCCTGCAACCGGTCCCTTCTCTGCATCCAGTTATGCGAGAACAGCACGTGTGCATATATATAGTATGTGTGTATCAAATGCATAAGGAGTGAGTGTGTCATGGTTGACTGTAGATGCAGTGTGATCTATTTTGGATTTCCTCAGTTGTCTGTTGTACAAGATGGAGTACGAAGAAGCCTGCCAAGTGAGCAGGATATTCTTCTAGTTTCTTCAAATCATTCCTGAAGCTTTTGCGACAAGCCAGACTCTAGGGAGTGGGTGGAAATTAGGCAAAGGTGTAAAGTACAGAGCCCTCTTGTTCCACTGGAGGGCTTACGTAGACCTGATTGATGGGTGTAGAGTGTGAAGACCTTTCCTTCTTTTGCTCCGTGTTTTCGGATTCTATGCGTCATAGTCTCCCATGCCAAGTCCTGCTTCCTGCTGACATAAGGATTGTGGCTTAATCAGTCTGGGAGGAATCAATACGAGGAGCCGAACCTCCTGAAAACCAGCCCAAATGTTTGCCAGGAGAATCCACAAATTCTGTCTGGCAAAATATTAGTTTAAAAATGGGGCTGAAACCCCAGAGTCAGTGTATCTGGACATTCACTGAGCAGTGCTGAGGTGATACCCTGCAGGTGGTAGAAAACCTCTGTGATCCTCACTGGTGTATCAGCTTCAAGACAGCTGAGCAACGAACTCACTTTGAACCTTGAACAGCACCTGGCTGCTTCTTTGTCTCGACACATGCAGAGTTGCAAAGTGGCTCTCGCTGAACTTTGCCCCTCTAGCACCACTGCAGCCCAGGAATCCGTAAGTGGGCGCGCCAGTGGGCAGCTTTAGCCCTCTTCCGGGTTCCTTCCAAGCCTGTTGATGAAGAGTATTCTTTGATTCACTTTTGGGCCTGGAAAATAAAAGCGCTGTTTGCAAGAGCAGCGTGTGACTGCTCTGCAAGACCAGGCAAGCACGGACAAGGCCGCAAGGAGCAGACAGGGTGGCTCCAGCAGCACACGCCCTTCCGACTGTGACCACCAGTGCAGCAGGAAGAGGCCTCTGTGACATCCGGACGCAAGTGAGACTGCATGATCAGATTCTAACTTTACCAGAACTCCATATGAAGTTGATTCACTGATCCTAGGGTCCTAGTTGTAATAGAGAAAAAATGCAATGACCCCACATACCACTGCAAAACATTGATATAAATATATATATTAAAAGCACAACTCCAGCTCCTGGAACATCAACGGATTTGGGCAGGAAAAACTATCTTCTGCCACCCTGGCCTTTTTAAAAGAATACGACATCCTCCTTTTACGGGAAACATGGGCAGGAGGAAGCATCCCAATAGTGGACTTCCTGTTGTTTGACACCTGCCACCAGGCAGTCCAAGTTTGGCAGACCAAGTGGCGGTCTCTCGATCTACGTATCAACAAAACTATCGAAATGTATTAAACAGATTAAATTTGATGAGGATTGGCTCTACGGAATAATTCTGGGAAGTTCACTTACGGATCCTCAGCTGCTCATCCTCAATGTCTATATCTCTCCCTGCACCACCAAGAAAAAAACCAAATGGACTGCTTGATCAACTCCATCTGTGACTTATTTGGCAAGTATGGCAGCACACCCAGCATCATCTCAAGCGATTTTAATACCAATCTCTACTGCAATCTTGCTGATGCAACACAACCAGACTCCCCAAGAGTCCCCCCACACTTTGCACCCCAGTCAATCCCTGCTGGAAACAAACTTTCGACATTGGGCGAATATGTGGCAATGCAGTTCAGCAGCTTAGGATTTATCTTGTTGAATGGGCGCCTCCCCACCGACATCCCGCTTGCATGGACCCGGTCAGATGGCAGATCCTTCTCGTTTTTGAACTTCACTCTAGGGAGTAGAGAAATACTGCCCTTGATCGAGAGGTATCAAATTGCACCACAAGGAGAGAGCGACCACCGGGCACAAATAATATTATTCACCAGCACCCCACACCATCAAGAACTCGCCCATACCCCGTCAGGCAGCCACACAGAGGACCTAAAGCGGATAAAGTGGTGGGACCCCACGGCCCCTTCCCTGATGGAAAAATGCAGAGCCCTATTACATCAATCCCTAGAGTTAAATACTCACGTTGTTAGTTGCTGGACCTCTCTTACAAACCACCTTCTCAATGAACTGCCAAGTAGGAGGGGCCCGAGAAACCAAATCACTTAATTCTGCATCTCAAAAGCCACTAGGAAACTAAGATCTGAGAGGAACCAAGCCCTCCGATTATCAAGAAAAAACCCCAGTAATAAACCCAACTTCAATACCTATAAGCAAGCTCAAGCAGCTTTTAGAATCTCCACACGAAAGGAAAAATTGGCGGCCTCGGATCAATTCTGGCTGAAGCTCATCTACGAAAGTAAAAACCCAAATCCAAAGCAATTCTGGTCTCTTGTAAATAGGAGCACACAAAGTAGAAGTGGGTACGGCAGTGCAAATATTAGTGAAGCCGTTTGGAGTAAGTTTTTATCTCTTCACTTTCGGGACACCAATATAAATGATGCTTGCACCAAGTCCCCCAGCCCAGTTAACTACACGATCTCCCTCCTGGGACTGGAGAGCCCGAGACGAGCTCGCCCCGTAAAAACTCCATCTGAAGATCCGTCACACAAGGAAACAGCGAAAAGGAACGATATATCGCTAGAACCCACGGTGACTCCTGACGTCTTAAAAAACGACATCTGAAGCCTCATATCGAAAGCCAGAGCTGAAGGAGCACCAGGCCCGAACGGCCTCCCCCAGGCCATGTTTAAATCCGATGTCAGCCTATGGTCAGAATACCTGACCCCTTTATTTCTTTATTGTAGTCTACACAGCACGGTACCAGAGTCCTGGTGAGGTGCAATCATTCACCCAATCTACAACAAGCATCAAAAATGCAATAGGTCTCGCCTTTCATTAAGTTAAAGCCATTTGCTTTGCTGTACAATACCATTAGCAAAGCAAATGGCTTTCATCAAAGGCGAGACCTATTGCATTTTCAATGCTTGTTATCTTATGCAACCTACAGCCATTGACAAAGCCAATAGTCCTGGCTCGTTGTAGTTGTAATGTTCTTTGTTGTATTATATAGCTGGATGCAATGAGAGAAGCAGCAAAACACCGGTCGGAGGGCACACTATGCCAAGCACAGATTTATAGAGAAGTGTTTAAGCCACGCCCTCAATTACCTCGGCCACACCCCCCAGTTATTTCATCCCACCTAGAGCCCTGGTAATGGGTGAGATCGTCCCGTAAACCTTCCCCAACCGCCTAGCCACTGCCGCGCTGGGCATATATGGGCGCGTTATGACCCTGGTTGGGTTGCAATGTATCCCATTTAAGAAAAACTGTTCAGTTTTTCTATTACTCTCATTTAAGCAAACACATTTTATTGGGGTCATGCAATGAGGCAATCTACTTACAGGGGGCGCAAGTGAGGCGAGCAGAGCGTGTTCTGGCTACTGCCTGGCTTGCTCTATTCCGAGAATAAACTTCACAAGCCGACAATCTAGCACATCAATGATCTCTATTGTGAATATTTTCGTATTAGTCCCCCAAACCTCCATGTGAAGTTATTTATATCAAATGTATTTTTATTTGGGTATTGAACTAGGAGTGATGCAAAATTACACGATCTGAGTCCCTCTGGCAAGAATGGCTTAAAGAATGACGTCAGCCCCTCTCCATCCGTTTGTTATCGTATGTTTCTTGGAGCCTCGAGGCAAACAGAAGGCATGGCGGGACTGGGAAGGTGAAGGGGGTTGGGGGGCAGGGAAATACAGTTTCTGAGCTTAAGAAGCAGGTAGCTCCGTTAGGTTTGACAACCGTCATTTTACTTGCCCTCAGAAGAACGAGCTAGCCTTGCTGGGATTCGAACAGTGCGGCTAGCATGTTTAACTCACCTGAGTTAGCTAAAACACGCTCTTCATTTCGCTAGGATGTAAAAGTATGTTTGCGGTAAAATTATGTAAAAAAAATCCTAATGTTAGTTTTATGACGACGGAGTCCTTGCACAGCAAACACAGGAGTGAAACAGATGCTATTAAAAACAGTAACAAATACGAAGTGGTCGTCCATCGGCCTAAACTGCCGACTTTGGTGCAGGAAACCAGGGTTGGAGCCTCGAGGTCGCGTCCACATCCTGTGATTCTGGGAAAATCACCTAATCTCCCCGTGCCTGAATGTGTAATGTAAATACGTTGCTCATGTACAGCGCTCCAATACCTTCGGGTCGAGTTCGCGCTATATAAAAGATGCAAAAAAAAAAAAAAAATTAAACATTGGTAGGACACATTTTACAAAAGCCGAGAGGAGAAGACTCAAAGTGATAGAACAATCCTCACCTGTACTACAAAAATCAAAATCGTGGCTAAAACAAATACATTTGAACCACAAATAAGGGGTTAAAGCAAACCGTAAATAAACCGCCAGGACTAACCTTTAATACTAATTAATATTGATCAGCTCAGGGTGGAATTTTCACATAAAAGTATTTAATTTGGCTGGAGGGCATGTGAGTGAGAATATGAAAAGGACCCGCGAAGGCGTTCTACTAATAGCACCAGCACTTGAATGAGTAAGCGTAGCGTGTTGCTGGGTGCTGGGTGGTTAAAGAAGGCTCGGGGTTCGCCTTTGATCAGGCCTGGTCCCGCCTCTGGAGGGGTGCAGGGGCGCGCGCTGACAAGCTGCAGCAGACGGAGAATGGAATGCGCAGACCCTTACCCCACGCTCACAGCCCCTGTGAGGATGTGCGCCCAGTCACATACACTCCAGGGCGGCGGGGTCAGCCAGGGCCTGTGTGTTCTGAAAACCAGGAGCCGCCCCCTCTCTGTTTCTGCCCAAGCCCCTCCGTCCTCCTGGTGAGATTGGACGCTAATCTTGCTTCTAGTCACATAGGCCTTTTCTACAACCTGCGGTTACAACCCGCACGTCCTGGGGGGTGGGAAGAGAGGTTCCCCTCGCAATGCAAATTCTGAGCCGGGGCTGGCACGCATTTGAATTGCAAATGGCTGACTTGTGCTTTCTGCTCTTGCAGCCTCTTTGAAGGTTGTCGCGCCTCTAGCAATGTTACCAATGAGTCCGGGATAATTATAAGCAAATTGGTTCCAGAAATGTGCATGTAAAGCAAATAAGAGTTATTCAGCCCACATCGGTTGCAACGAAATAATTCAAGCAATCTGTGTGTATTTACACTAGGAGAAGGGTCCTCTGTGGGTTTGTATCCTGCATATACATTTTGGGAGTACCTTGTGTGAGTGCACCCTGTGACTGAATGAGCATCCCACCAAGTCATTGGGAAGACAACGTATTATTGTTTCTGGGCTGAGCCGTCCCCGGGGCAGGCTACACTCGGCTCCTGGGCCGCAGACAATGACAGCTGCAGCTCCACCGTCCGCGGCAGCAGAGAAAACAAGCGACGCTAATTGCACTCAATCACACGCGACTACATGTCACAACGAGGTTATCGGTCTCCCACAGAGTAGACACACATTTGCCCAAAGTTTTCACAGCCATGGCACGTACACTGTAGCCCCGCCCCCCCACCACTTTTTTTTATGTAAACACAACACCTTTGCCGCTGACCGCCAATCGGCGGTCGGCGCCTTAGTGCCCCCGGGGCACCGGTCACCCCTCCACACACCCCTCCCACTGGGGGTGGGACGCAGACCGGAGCCCCCATCCTCGGGCTGGCCGGAAGTGACGCGCAATGCGTGTCACTTCCTGGCCCTGGTGTGAGGGGGAGGCTATTTAGCCTTCCCCCACCCTCCTGGCGACCTCTTTGTCGCCCACCTCGCCATTTGATCGGTCGTCCTCTCCAGCGGCATCGTTGTCCTCGCCTCGTCGCTGCGATCCCGGCCCCGCCGTCATCGTCGTCGTCTCCAGATTGCGGTGAGTCTTGCTGCACCCACTCCGCCCCGGCCCTGTCCCTGGGCAGTACCAGGTCGACAGGGCCCTGTGGCTCGGATGGCCACGGGCGGAGGGGGCGCAAGATATTGGCGGTGTGGCGACTTTAGAGGGCCGTGACACGGTGCGTGTAAACCGGCGGCGGCACTGATCAGCGTAGCAAGGGACATAGGCCCGATTGGTAGAGCTCCCGATCAGCGGGCAAAAGTAGCGGGATTGATGCCCGCACCCCCCGAATTTATCCCCGGCTGGCCATTTTCTCTCCCCGCGCCGCGTGATCCTGGGCAATTGATGGCCCCCCCCCCCGCCTCGAGTTGGGTCGGGGTGGGGTTGCTGACGCGGGGGAAATATCAAGTCTCGGCGTTGGCTTTGAATGACACAAAGGCTGGTATTTGCATCGTCATGTGCATTAAATACAAATGAATGAATACTCTGATATAGTGCACATCTGGGGTATTCATTCACACCATAGCGCTCCCAGTTTGTGAAATATAAGCGAACCTGACTACGAGGTGAATAGCGACTTCTCCAGGGTCATACCACTTATTCGAACGGAGACGCCGGGATTCAAAGTAGATAGCGAAACCTCTCATTTCACGAATTATTTGCTAATTCCTAAACGAAGCATGCGGCAGCTCCAACTTGCCGACTGTCAGCATATCTCCCACATACAGGCAGCAGGGGAGGTTTGTCGGGGCCCCCCTGAGAGCAGACCCCACCGCACCCCCCCCCTGTGCTCGAACCCGTTGCGAAGCGATAGGGGTACCGTGCACGCAGCACTGTCCTGAGCGGGGCCGAGCGAGGCACTTCTCCAGCTCTGCGAAGGAAGCAGGCGGGGAGCAGCAGTGTGCAGAAAGGTGGAGGCATGGCAGGGCCCCTCCCAGCCTTCAGACGGGAGCAGCGGGGACTGCTCATGTGCAGTTGCTGTGCAGTGCTGGCAGGAGTTTCACCTTCTACGGGGAAACCCCACAGCCTCTCGTCTAATTTTCCTCTGAAAGTCGTGTCCAAATTGCAAATACCGCCATGTTTTGTACCGCGTTTCCCCGCATTTAGACCTTCTAGACCGCGAGGTCCTGCTCGTGAAGCTGCACCTGAGTGTACGGCACTGGGGGAAGGCATAGGCCCAGAAGGGGTTCGGCGGGAGGGAGGGGTGCAGGCTCCCCTGCCCCCCTACTTGCAACCAGGTCATTGTCGGTTACCCCGTTGTCGTGTCCCGTGCCATCGTGATCCCCAGCGCTTCATTGGAAGCCACGCCTGGGTTCAGATTACGCCGCCGGCAGGATGTGCATCTCCTTTCAAGGTAGAAGGTACATCAATCCCATCACGCCGCAATGGGTTTCACGTGATCTTGCCCCCCCCACCCCAGGTAGCTGTTCGTGCGGGACAGCAGGCGCTGGCCAGACCCTGGCATACATGACTGTGCATGAGGGGTGGAATGGAGTCAATACACACTGCTACCACCCTCACCCCCTCCGGAAGGGTTAAGGGTGGTCGGAGGCTTCGTTCTCCAAGCCTCCCATCCAATCTACCCGACTCTGGGGCCCCTGGCCAGCTGTTGCATAACGGGGGGGCAAGTGAGCGTGGTGAGCCCCCCCCTCCTCGCCTGTCGTTCGTGCAGACCGTTGCTAGGGCCTTCGCCCGCGGGGGCCTGCCGTGTGGGGGGTGCAGCGAGGTCCCCCGCTGCTATGGCGGTCGGCCTCGCGAGCAAAGTAAAGGAAGGGGGTACGGCCGGCTAAGAAGCCGCATACCCTGCGCCGTGGGAGCCGGTAGGAGATTAGCGTGGGTTCACGGCCCCAATACACCAGCACTGCAAGGCTGGGAGCTGCCTGGATCCCCGCTGATCGCGGGCGGTGCAACACCTGTGGCGCTCTTGGGTTAAGGTTATCGCCCCCCCTCCCGTTGGCTACGCTGCCGTTGAGGGCGGGGGGGGCATGCAGTGGGCTGCGTGCGGCAGATGTAATGGAGTATGGTACGAATCTTGTAAGCTCCCCGTGCTTGAATGTGTAATGTAAATAAGGTGCTCATGTAAAGCGCTCCAACACCTTCAGGTCGCGTTCGCGCTATATAATTATGCAACATGTATTGCTGGCTTCCTATAAGGCAGATAAATGATACAAGTGCATGCATTGTTTACATACGCGATTACGGGCATTAATAAACCCCCGCACCTCAATGGATAATCTGGTGCGGTACTCGCTCGCGTGATCCAGTTCGGGGAGCGGGTAATATGGTACGAATGTCTTAAGCACCCCCTGCGTGAAGATGTAATGTAAATACGGTGCTCATGTAAAGTGCTCCAATGCCTTCCGGTCGAGTTCGCGCTATATAAATATTCATCATGTAATTGCAGGCTTCCTATAAGGCAGATACATGATACCAGTACATGCACTGTTCACATCACGCGATTACTGGTATTACTAATCCCCCCCGCACCTCAAGGGTTAATCTGGTGCGGTGCTCGCGTGACCTGGCACGGGGTTCGTGTTCTATGGTACGAATCTCTCACGCTCCCCGTGCCTGTATGTGTAACGTAAATACTGTGCTCATTTAAAGCGGTGCAATACCTTTGGCGTCGAGTTCGCGCTATACAAGTATGCAACATGTATGTGATGGCTTCCTATAAGGCAGATACTTGATACAAGTGTGGGCATTGTTCACAAGATTTTGCTCCAATACCTTCCGGTCGAGTTCACGCTAGATAAATATGCAACATGTAGTGGTTGGCTTCCTATAATGCAGACACATGATACAAGTGCATGTATTACTCACAAGAATTTGCTCGTGCCCACATTCGCGCGCATTAGGTGATTCCGGGCATTACGACTCCCCCTGCACCTGAATGGGTTATTTGGTCGGTGCTTGTGTCCGGCGCTCTAATAATTTTGCGCGCATTACGGTTTGAGCGAATCACTAATCAACCGTGCACGAATAGGTATGTAAATACGGGGCTCATGTACTGCACTCCAACACCTTCGGGCGGGTCACGCTGTGACTCTGGGCAGATAATTATTATCCACGTGCCTTGCTCATGAACGGCGCGCCATTACCTTCGGATCGAGTTCGCGCTGTGGTTGTGACTCCGGGCAAATCACTGATCACCCCATGCCCAGACATGCATGTGTGCTGCTGGGCCTGGTCCACCTGGACCCCCGAGGGTCGCGAATATGCACGTGTGCTGCTGGGCCTGGTCTACCTGGCCCCCCGAGGGTCGCGAATCTTGGCGGCTCATGATCCCACTTCCGTGCCCGAATATGTATGTAGATACGGGGCGCATGGACTGCGCTCCTTATACCGTCGGGCGAGTCACGCTGTGACTGCGGGCAGATCACTTAATCTCCCCGTGCCCGATTATGTAAATACGGTGCTCATGAACTGCGCGCCTACACCTTCGGATCGAGTTCGCGCTGGGTTTGTGACGCTGGGTAAATCAATGAATATCGCCGTGCCCGAATATGTATGCGAGCTGCTGGACCTGGTATGCCTGGGTTCCTGAGGGTCGCGGACCTGGCGGCTCATGATCTCACTCCCGTGCCCGAATATGTGTGTAAATATGTTGCTCATGCACAGCGTTGCCATACCTTTGGGTCGAGTTCGCGCGACAGAAAAGTGCTAATTACAGCAAGGGTCGCGCAGTCCAATCATGACCACACATGACCACGTGTCGCTAGTCTCCAACCTTTTGCTGAAAGGGGGCTTGGGTCATTTGTCATTGTTGTTGTTATCTTGACACCCTCCCCCATTGCTTACGGCCTCGCGCTCCCAATTGCATCAGCCCTTGGGCAGGGTGGACCAGTGTGGGGATAGTCCTAACGTTGAACGGCCATTGCCATGTTAGTGACAGTTAAACACGGGTCACTGCCGACAGTCTAAAAGAGGTATGCTTAAGCCCGCAACTCGGCCCCGCCAACATGTTTATGTGGGCCGCCTTCAACGGTCACTGATATGAGGAACTCACACATCTAACTGTAACCTAGACACCCGGGTAGGTGCCTAGTCGGGCAGGGCAACGCAACCGAGATAGAATGGTAGTTATTATCTAATGCTAAAGGAAGTCTGGATTGAGCCACTAGATGGGTGTAGATATGGGTGTAGCTCAGTGCCCCAAATACATTGAACACGGGAACGCACTGACATAGCGGCAAAAGAATAAGTGGTCACCACATAGCGCATCACTAGGGCCTAAATCACGGCACAAGGTTACCGGCGTGATTGACCAAGTGGTTGCGGGTGCGCCGCTCGCGAGCGGATTGCAACCCTTGGTTTACCTCTGTCTCAAACCGACCGATAGTTCATTGCTAAGCCGATTAGCCTGCAGCACACTGAGCTGGGCACCATAACCAAGAGTTAGAACAGATTTCGGGTTGCTTCAATGAAGACCTTCCACCCGCGCTTTAGCCATGGCGGCTTGTGGGTGGTATAGTTGTTATATAGCAAGTGTGCGGTCGTTCAAAAGTTTGGTAAAGACCACGTAGAGCCCCATGGCGTCAGGGCATTATTGACCATGCAGCGTTCGCAACATTCAGAATAGGGCCTGTATTGGCACCAAAGTTTCCGGTTGGTTCCCTCAGACTTGTCTGCCCCCAAGGTTATCCTCTAGGGGTAGAACTTGAGACTAAGGGGGCATTTCATGCTTCGACGGCACAAATAAGCGATAGCTACGCTGGGATGGAGTTACCATGCAGGTCCTGCCACCACTGGGTCCCCCCAGGCGATGGGATCAATTTAGGTGGGACCACGAAGTCTTCGGTTCCGGGGACGCGTCCAGCGATAGGGCATTTAGCAACAGATAAGGTACCAGCGCGTGGGTATCAGATATCTGCTTTCCAGCAGCACCGTGCCCTGGGAGCACGCGCGTTGCCCTAACTCTGAGGCCCACCCAGAAGGGGGCCGAGTAGCAAAACAAGTAAATAGGCTCCATAGGCGGGCCTCTGGCCTTCAGCTGGGTGAAATCACCATCATTTGGAGATAGGCCCAGGTAAAATAGGGCTTTTCGTAATGCCTAGAGGACCATTGCGGTTGGTGGTACTCCCTACCGGAATCACTGGTCGCGTACTGCAGCTGCAGGAGACTGGGATCCTGGTTTACGGACACTTTTACCGCGCTCAGGGGGCGCCGCCAGCCAACATATGGGTGCTGCTGTCCCAATAACTGGGGTGTCAGCGGGGCAAACACAAGGGGACATTATGGCAATAGAACATTGGTCACGCCCAGGGTGCACTGAATCTCTACTTCAACAGAGCAGGAATTTGGCACCGCTGGTGGTGCTCTGGGTTTGTGGGGGGGGGGGGGCACCCCCCTGCCACCCTCCCACTGGGGAGCATGATGGGAGGGGCGAAGTAGGACTTAGTCAATCCTCAATGCTTGAACTTTACTGACAGCGCGCAATGCTTAAGCCAAACAGATTCCCGAAGCTGGTATGCCTAGGGGGTTCATCACTGAGGGATCTGTAGGGGCATAATTCCTATAAGGGATGGTGGGCAGGGGCAAGAGTCGCCCCTAGCCCATGGTCACGCGCTGGCAGTCAGGAGCACTCCCGTGCCCCAGGTTAGCTATCAGAAGGGACTGTACAAATGTTAAGTAAAACCCTTCTCGTCATAATAGCCAAAGCGGGCAGGCCCAGAATTGTGAATAGGTGTAACCTTCCCGCTGGGGGGCGAATAGTTATTGTACATCTTCACAGGCCCAACGGGTCCTTTATTTCAGCAGACCCTATCCGATTAGGATAGCGTCCAGGGCTTTGGGGACATAGATGGGGCCATCTACAACACCAGGAGCTATAGTTCACTGGTAAGTCTTGTGCCTGTGGTTATAAGGGATCTCACTGGGTTTGAGTCCCGCTAGCACTGTCAAACTGTCATGAGGTGGCAGAATTTCAAACTCTTCTTTCTGCAGGGATGGTTCCCTTCCAGCTAGTTGCAGGAAGCCCTAGATAGGAGAGGTTGCAGGTAAGACTATAGCGGGTTGGTGGGGGGCCCTGGCTGCGACGGTGAGCCGCCTCCAGGGCTGTGGCGGAGTTACAGGGCGATCTGGAAGCAGGCCGGTACAAAGAGTACCTCTGCGCGGCACCATAGGGAGTGCCTGAGCCAAAACCGAGGAGCCTCAAGGGAGGTCCCGGAAGCCGTGTCGGCGCCCCGCTAGTCCTGCGGGCGGTTGTGGGCCTGAACAACCGGGGGCTTGCTATGCGACGCTCCGCCCCGAGAGGGGGGGCGTGAGTAGAATTACCAACGGCACGTGATCGTAGAAAGAATCACCTGGTGGGCAGCAACGGCGGGCATCGCTCCCGCGCTGCCCGGCTCGTCAGGCGGGCAGGCGACCCAGTTGGTTGCCTGCCCTTGGATCGCTCGTTAGATAACCCACCCATTACATATTCTGGAATTATGTCATAAACCTGCAGCATTGTTACCCAACACCAACTGTCTTGTGTGTGTCATTTGGGTAACCCATTATGGGGGAGGGGGGACAGCGGGGTGCCCCTGGGGGTACTATGTACCATGCCAAACGAGCGGAGGTTTCCGTGGTTGGATCGTGCAGCCTGGGTGAACTTCCTCGGAAGCAGCAGAGTGCAATGCTCTGCTATCCCACAGGAAGCGCTGCACATTAGTGCCACAACTTACTCATCCTATTCTAAGACATTTTTTGCAAAGGTAGAAACGACAAGCGGAAGATTCATGGTATTTTAGCATTGCATACAAAGAAATGCGAAGCATTTAAAGACAGGGCAGACAGCGTGCGAACAATGTGACAAAGATAATGCAGAAATGTACAAACTTGCCTAACAGACCCTAGCCATTTTGAACCACCTCAATGCGCTTTGTGGCATACAGGGATGCAAGGGCAGTCCCTCGTAGAACCTATACAGGTGGCCACCATATATTAATTTGTTATTTACTTGAGATGATGGTATACACCATTCGATACAGAATTAAAAACAGTGCATGGCTTGAACCCACCCCCAGGGGTGACACTTACAGGGTAACTTTGAGTCCACGGATGCCACCCGGAGCGTTGTTCATTGCAGTGTGCCCCCCTTTGTGTCCCTGCTCCTGCCCCCACCCCACCACAACTCCCAAGGTCTTACCATGATGAGTGTGTGGTTCCGCTGCTCAGTCACCTCCGCCTGCTCCTTGCCAGGCTGTGGCTTGTTACACCCGGGTCAACATCCACTTCCTCCGGGGCCCCCTGATCCTCCGGGGCCCTTCCGGTTGCGCTGCTCCAGGCTCCACTGATAGAGGCTCACCTTGACCCAGCTCTCCATGTCGCGCTGCTCCGCCTGGCCATGCTGGTAGCGGCTTTCGCAGTGGCCATGGTGCCGCCGGCAGCCCTCGATGCGCTGCCGCAGCCGCAGCCGCTCCAGCACCGCGGTGTGCTTGGGCACGGCGCCGCTGCAGCCAGTGCCTGGTGCATGGGGTGGCGGCGCTGGGCTGCCGCTGTCACTGCCCAGGGCACCGAGCAGGGCGACCCCTCCAGTTTTTCCAACACAGTTATTTGTTTAAACTGTTATAGCACTGTTTTTATCTTTTGGCATCAAGGTAGCACTTTAATAAAAATTCTCCTGTGCCTTGTTAGCCAATTTTAATCAGCACTTTATCACTTGCACTGCATACATCACCCTGTATCATTTTTAATGTTGTTTCTTCAGTACAAATATCATACTGTTATATGCATCTGGGACACACATTGAACCAGTATCTACATTTATCTGGTAGAGGATGGTTCTCTGGTTGAGTTCCGGGTTCCCAGATGATGAAGCGAGCCACTTCAAGTGGGTGATGGGAATCCTATTCATGTATATATACATTTAGTGATATATACACGTCAGCATTTTGACTCGATTGAGTGTTCATTGTGTAGTAGCGTTGAGGTTCAATACAGCACTTGACTCACAGTTTTCATTGTATATACGGCCCCTCCGCCCACCAGGCACAGGCGGGAGCAGCAGCAGCGGGGGCCGCGTAATCCCCATGCCGCTTCCTGCGCACACTATTTTGGAAGAAGTTTTCTGTGCCACCTCTCGAAAGACCCCCAACACCACCCCCACTCTTTCAGTCCTCCTCGCCTCCTCTCAAGCCGGGAGCTGCTGATGGGAGTTACACGAAATCATGCCCCTCATGCATGACGGCGGATCTCCTTCCAGCCTGGAATAAAAGCGTGCACTAGTGAATCTCCAAAGAGGAAAGGGACAGGAAGGGATCCCCAGGCAGTTCCAGTGCCCCGGTGGCAGGGTCTCAGACCTTCACCAGGCTCCTTTTCTCCAGGAGCTGCTGTGGGGTCAGGTTGAACACCCCTTGTAAAACTGTCTCCTTCCAACCAGGAAAACAAGCACGGTCCGCTTTCACTTTCGTCCATTGTGAAAGCTTTCTTGTCTTTATGGGGCCATGTGTTTGAAACACATGGCCCCATAAAGATAAGAAAGCTTTTACGATGCACGGAAGGCAGACGAGCCCGTCCAAATGGGACGGCTCAAATGGCCGAACAAAAACGTCACGAACACCTCTTTTCCAATGGCTGGCCACCGTTTAGCATAAATGGTGACGCCGGCCAATGGAAAAGAGGGGCGGGGCTTAATGCCCTTTACAGAAAATACCCAAAATCATCAAATCTCGCCAGCGAGACTGCGCTTGTGCGCAGCCCACGCCAGGCAAGACCTAAAAATGGGAAGAGAAATGAGCCAAAATACTACTGAATGGTTGCACTTCTCGATGTGGAGTCTAAGTACTATGCAAACATTCTATTGGAGGAGCAACAGGCCTGGGCCGAAACCACTGCGCGCCTCCCTTTTAATCAGACGGGTGTCGTGGCAAACACCGGTACTACAGCCAATTTGTTAACGCTAACAGTCCTGATGGAGAAAGCGACAGTCCAACAAATCCAGCTGCACTGCTGCTTTGTTGACTTCAAAGTCTTCGACCGTGTGCCCAGGGGCCTGTTATGGCAGAAACTAAAATCGTGGGGCATACCCCCGCCTCTACTTCAAACAATAATCCAACTCCATACGGAAACATGGATAAGAATCCAGCTGGGTGAAGGCTCCCATGTCTCCAGGAAGATTCAAACAGAAACTGGTGTCAAACAAGGTTGTGTATTGGCCCCACTTCTTTTTAATTTGTTTATATCTGACCTTTCTCCAGTACTCAACAATGTAAATTGCCATCCTCCTCAACTAGACGGGACCCGCATCACCAACTTGCTGTATGCCGATGACTTGGTATTGCTAAGCCACACAAAAGTGGGTCTCCAGAGGCTACTGGATGAACTGCTACCTTAAACGACAAGAAATCGCCTAGAACTGAACCTGTCAAAAACCAAAACATTATCTTTTGGGAAGCAAAAAAAGGTCAATAGAAAGGTGGCACTTCAACGACACAAAGCTAGAATCAACTCCCAGTTACAAATACTTGGGTATCTTTCTCGACACAAGAGGTACTTTTACCAAGTATAAAGAAGCATTGAAAACCAAAGCCTTGTTGTTAGAAGCGGGCGCTGCAAAATTAGCAAAGCAGTTCCTTGGTCCCAGCCTAACTCCCAGCCTAACTCCCATGCTGAAAGTGATGAAGGCTAAGGTAATTAACTTCTTGACGTATGGGCATGAGATCTCTAATGGCACACCCAGTGTATTAATAAACAAACTAATAACTAACATTTTTAAAAGAGCCTTTCGGTTGCCAAGATCTGCCTCGCCAGCCCAAGTGAGACTTGAACTGGGACTACAAGATCACCATGGAGTGGAGGCAGGCGCATTTATTAAACTATGTCATAGACTGTGCCGTGCCCGGGAGGGTTGCTTGGAAGTCCGACTATGGCAGGAAATACAGAAAAACCAGATCAGCCATAAGCATCGGCAACGCCTGGACCGCCGTTTACAATTACTAGGAGTAAAAGTCCTCTGGGAAACTAACCCCCCCCCAACCCGGTGTTAAAGACCACCATTGAAAAAACTGCCAGATTATGGTCCTTTCACTCGGACAGGACAACACTGTCCAAGAGGAAACACGCTTGGGCTGTAATCTCCAATTTTAAAGTGTGTGTTCAGCCACTCTACCTATCAAGCACATGCACACTTTATTGGAAAAATACGTTTTTAGCCCTAAGGATGGGTGACTGGCCCTTTCTGAAAAACCTTCCCGCATGGTGCCGGCCAGGTAGCAGTAATGAATGCAGGTTGTGTGGCTATCATTCTGAAACAATGGAACACATAGTCTGTGCATGTCCTGCATTGCTTATGGCCAGACGGTTATTGCTGCGAGGCCAATGTATCGTGTTGGGAGTTCGATCTTACCGCCATGCAATAATGGCCGCTCCTAACCCAGACAACACCAAGCTAAACATTGGGTTTACGAAATTCGTCCACAAAGCGTCAAAAGTACTGGAAGCCATAACCACATCCAAACCCTCCTCATCTTAGTATGGCGGCCGAGTTAACAGACTCAACAATCAAATTGGAGACCAGCGCATCAGAAAGCCAGACCGATGTCTTCCAGCAGAACATTATTAGCCTATAATGGTCCCCTAATTTTTAGTAATTTTAAATCCACAGTTTTTAACACTTATTATTGTCATTTGTATCGTTCGATTTAGTGTTGTTTTAAATTGTAAATGGTTTTTTAAACCAATTGATAGAGTGTATTACAACATTCCAAAAACTCCAGCTCAGCCGAACAAAACTGCCCACTCACAGCGGTGTGACAATGAATCGGTGTGAAGATGAAATAAGGTTTAATCCAATAAATCCTTTATCAAAAACAGCATAAGCATGGAATTTCCATGCTTATGCTGTCATTGGGAAAGGACTTATTGGATGCTTATGCTGTTTTCGATCTTGCTCTTACGTTTAAAAAGGAACTGACCACTCCTAATGTCGTGTGATCAAGACCCAAAGTGGATCGAAACGCATCATGATGGACTGATTGCTGAAATAAACTATTTGTGCCAGATTACCGGACGGTGTGGCTCGTTTTCACACTCTCGGCTGTTGGAAGCGTGCTTTCTTTATATATATATATATATATATATATATATATATATATATATATATATATATATATATTCACTGAAAAAACCATAGGTTTCACACATGTTATAGTTAGCTGGAAATTTTACTGATAAAAAACCTATGAAATTCCCCCGTTATAGTTAGTGCAGGCAACTATAACTCACGCGACCGCAATCCTCTGCTGATGCTAATACTGTATTTAGACACTTATTTGCCCATGTCTTCTTCCATTAAATTTTAGCTATACATATATTACAATTATTTTTTTTTTCATAAAGACACATATGTCATCAGCAGAGGATTGCGGTCGCGTGAGTTATAGTTGCCACGTTACGCTGGATGGGCCATGTACGCACGATGCGCTTCGCGCACCGTGCGCACATGGAGGGCATATTACGCGCTTCGTTGTGCAAGGTAAACTTTTACATTTTCATTGCATACAGATGCCATGCACAAATGGTGCCCTTCGGCCACCATTTGCACACGGGGTGGGGAGAGTATGGTTAATTTTTTTGTTTTAAACATTTAGATTTCCTTTGATGTTAAATGCCATGCACATATGGTGCCCTTCGGGCCCCATTTGCACACGGGGTAGGAAGAATATTATAAATTTTTTTTAAAAAATTTTTTACCGTTCGCGTACGGTAAGCGTAATCGCCGATTTTTCCCCCGTTATAGTTACTGTAGGCAACTATAACTCACGCGACCGTAATCCTCTGCTGATGACATATGTGTCTTTATGAAAAAAAAATATTTGTAATATATGTATAGCTTAAATTTAATGGAAGAAGACATGGGCAAATAAGTGTCTAAATACAGTATTAGCATCAGCTGAGGATTGCGGTCGCGTGAGTTATAGTTGCCTACAGTAACTATAACGGGGGAATTTCATTGGTTTTTTATCAGTAAAATGTACAGCTAACTATAACATGTGTGAAACCTATGGTTTTTTCAGTGAATATATATATATATATATATTTATTTTTTTCGACACAGTGGGCAGATTACTTGAATGCAACCTCGTTGCAATTATTTTATTCTGTGGACTTATATGGACTACCAATGAAATCACATATGATCCTTTATTATAAAGAATGTAATATTTCGTCTATTTTTCCATGTTAGCGTATTAAGTCACGACTATGGATTGTTATTGCCTTAATCACTATCGCACCATTTTATGATTTTTGACACGATGTCTATTACTATTGACTTGTTAACTGAATTCAAGATGATGAGTTTTGTCTAAATTCACGCAAGATTATATATGCTATGCGAAATAATAGCAGTATTTCTTTTATGTTCATCAACCTTGTGCATGTATTTCTACGGTTGTTGGAATACAGGAAGCTACTTGACAAAGGCTAACGCCGAAACGCGTCGTCCTGGATTAAGCTAGCGCACAAAGTTCTTTTGTGCCGTTTCCTGGTGTGCTGTCTCTTCTCTCTTTGAATTTACGCTTGGAGGAAAGAACCGTAACAATTTAAGAGTGGTTTCTGCTACCACTGACGGCACCAGTGTCGCAGGCATGGGGATTGCTCTAGCAGTGAACCAATGAAAATCGATGATTGATGGTGATCCCCGCCGTTCCCGACCGAATCCACACTTCAACACCTACTACGGGTAAGCCTGTGTCTTGACGAAAGAGTTTTGTGTAAGTTGAAAATCCCTGTTGAGAACGGGGAATATTTAGCCAAACGCATCTCTCTGGATGCACGACACGGAGCCTCTGCCCCGGATGTAGAGTCCAACTTCGTAAATATTGTGGTACGGGTTACAGACGCGACAGCCGCAGCATGAAAACGGCTGCGGCGTCAGGAAACTGTTGAACTATGAGCAATTGGGAGAACGAGAGAAAGGCAGAGGCGATTTCATTATTTAACGAGGAGCAAGACGAGCCAATAACTAAATCCACAACCAGTTCAGCCCCTGTGGGAGGGGATTCTTCTCTCAAACAGAAATTACTCCTATTGGAAAAATTAAGCAAACGCGAAATTAACAAGTGGTGGGAGGTGGCCTCCCTAACAAACTACGTGGAGGTTGGCCGTGTACCCAGAGGCTTAAGAATCGCAATTGTACCAACTTATGACAATCCAAACCAGGAGTTACTCATAGAATGGGCCCAGTTTATGGCAAAAACATGTAAACGCATGCTGGAGATGCTTATTAAATACGCGCAGATAGATCTCGACACAACAAGAAAGGAACTGGCAACACTGAAAGCTGATCTAGAAAAATATATCGACGAAAGTGCCTCGGTTGAGTTCATGAAAACACTCCCCAAGAAATTAAAGGAGTACGAGGACGCTATAAAACAAAAGAAACAACGCAAATTTCTCAGGGACAAGCGTGATTATGCGGAAGGGCGCATTTTGACATATGCAAAAAAATACGATTGGGCCCAGAGAAACCTCAAAGTCACCACCATTGAACGCACAACCGAACTATTATCAACAGGCTCCAGCTTCGATATAAGCACCGACTCAGAAGAGCGCAATACAGTGGTCCCTTTAGTCTCACGTCCTCTCACTTTTCTTCACGAATTTCAAATACTGAAACAGAAAAAGGAACAGAATCAGGTGAACAAGCCCCAAACGAGAGGACAAACAAGAGGAAGGGGGCAAAGAAGAGGAAGAGGACGAGGGACAACAAAAGAAAAAGATTAAAGAAGAACAAATACAGAACCTTATTCAGGCCAACTCCCTGCATGGAGGACCAAACGACCAACAAGTCAGTCGTAAATCTATCTACTAGAAATCTTAATCCAGCAGAAATCTCAGTACTACAGCTTGGCATGTCGTTCTGTCCCAATAGTAATCTAAACTATACAAATACCAGGATTGATCTATTTCATACATTCGCAAACTCAAACTTATGAAAATGTTTGAGACTAGATTGAAAACAAAGGCAAAATCGAGACCATCTACATCAGATAGTCCTGAACTGTACAATTTACAAGTCCAAGATATGGAATTACTGAAAGTAATGTATGACTTGGAAATGGGAGATAATGGCGATAAAATTGAACATGACCTACTGCAAATATATGGAGCTCCAAGTAAGTACAGTGGATTAAAAAGAAAATCGAAATTCAATCCCAATGTTCCCTATGACAACATTGAAGCATACAGTTCTGCTGTTATCTTTGAGCTAAAGAGAGCAAGGAACACATTTCAAAATTCTAAGTGGGACAATTTAACAAGGGCGCAAAGAAATGCGCTCAAGACTTTGGAATCAGACTCTACAATCATTATTAAGCCCTCTGATAAAGGGGGCAACGTTGTAGTAATGAATGTTGAAGATTATAGATCAGAGGCATCGACTGGGGCCAATACAGACAGACCATCTCAGACTATCATAGACTTCTAAGCAACTGGTACTTTCAGGACCTCATCAATTGCGATGAATTCAATTTCTTAAGAACTGAGAAACCACGTGTACCATGTGTATATTTTCTGCCAAAGATACACAAAAATGCCACTTCTCCACCAGGGCGTCCAATCGTCTCATCCAATGGGGGACTCCTAGAAAATACATCTATCTTTCTTGACTCATACCTGTCCAAATATGTGTTGAATCTAATGTCATATTGCAAAGATAGCTCCGACTTTTTGCGCAGACTACATGATGTACAATGGGAAGAGGAATACATGATGATTAGTTTGGATGTTTGCTCCCTCTACACGTGTATTGACCAGCACAAAGGGGTAGCGGCCTGCATGTATTTTTTGAAAAGTAGACATATTGATCATTGTGAGCATAATGGAATGTTAAAAGAAATGATGCTTTTCTGTCTCCAAAACAACATTTTCCTATTTGAAAAGTCGTTATATCGACAGCGGTCAGGTACCGCAATGGGTACTTGCTTTACCCCAGTCTGGCAAATCTATTTCTGGGTTGGTGGGAGGAGCAAGTGGTATGGACGCAACACCTACAGGAATATACTGATCACATACTAGTATGGATCAGATATATAGATGACTTGTTCCTTATATGGAATGGCTCAAAGAATCTAGCCAAGGAATTCATTGAACAACTAGGAAATAATGATCTCAATCTACAATTCACACATACTATAAGTACATTATATTGCGAATTTTTAGATATTGCAGTAGAAATAAGGGAAAAACAAATTACCACCCGTTATTTCCGCAAGCAAACTGCCGGCAATACACTGCTACATGCTGCAAGTCACCATCCAGCACCATTGAAATCTAGCATACCGTACGGGGAGCTATTAAGAGCTCGACGCACATGCAACACAGATGAGGATTTTTTGAAAGAGCAACAAACCATGTTGACACGCTTTAAAGTAAGGGGGTACAAAGAACAAACCCTGACGACAGCTAAAAACAAGGTCAAAAATCTAAAACAGCATGACCTGTTATTCAAACCCTCTAAAACCAGCACTAGGAGGGAAGAGGGTGAAGAAATCAAGTCCAATACACCCAGAATGATAACCCAATATAGTAGAGGTGCATGGACATTAGAAAAAATCTTAAAGAGACATTGGAACCTATTAACAGCAGATCCAATCATTGGTGATCGCGTGGGATTAAGACCACAGATAACCTATAGGAAGGCAAGATCGCTAAGAGACAGACTAGTTCACAGCTTTCAGGATAATGACACGAGATCACAGTGGTTAAAAATGCCTAATGGCTTCACCACGTGTGGCATGTGTAAAGCTGACCGTAATGGTAAAAATTGTAAAGAGTACATCACAGGCTCTGGACAAATACGTCCAATTAAACAAACTATTAACTGCACCAGCGATTTTGCTGTCTACGTACTGGAATGCCCTTGTGGCCTCCAGTATGTAGGGAGCACAAAGTTGCCTTTAAAATTAAGAATTCTACAGCATTTACGTGCAATTACCAACCGCGATCACAATTATCCTGTGGCACGCCATTATTCAGAATGCCATAGGAGTGACAACAGCAGTTTACGGTTCTTTGGAGTTGAGAGAATTCCCAAGCACACACGGGGTGGTGACCGAGAAAAACAGTTGAGAATATTTGAGTCCAAATTTATTATAGATTTGGACTGTAAGGCACCCAGGGGACTCAATAGTGGGGAGGAACTTGCAACCCACATAGGGCTATAGTCTGCCATTTTTCGCCACACTCTGCATTCATGGAATAAGTAATGTTTTCTTTCCCAACATATTTAGGCTGGGATTTTACTGGTTATGGTATTATATTTTCTTAGATTTCACATTTTATTCAAACGGGGCCATTGGACATCCATGTATGGGTCTACATGCCCCAATAGGGGTCAACCGCAATTGCGGTAAATGTGATGTGTCCCACGTATGTCCCAATACCCCTATTTGTCTCACTTGTAACAATGCACTTTATTCCCACACTCCCCACACCTAGCACTTATTAAAGGCCTCTTCCTGTATCCCACACGGACCATACCACTACAGAAAATTTGCCCACAGGAAATTGAAAGGAAAGGAAATGACAATATTATCGCAATTGCGCAATTGTGCTATATTACGTTGTGGTTAACTGGGGATTCCAATTGGTTGTCTCCGGATATATGATAACAGTATCAATAATAATTTTTTCAGGTTACCACACACACAAAAAAACGGCAAAAGAAACAAGCTGAATATGCTTTGAATTTCTGTAACTTTATTGTTCATTTCTGACGCAATTATTCGACACAGTGGGCAGATTACTTGAATGCAACCTCGTTGCAATTATTTTATTCTGTGGACCTATATGGACTACCAATGAAATCACACATGATCCTTTATTATAAATAGGCTTTCCTGTTTTCAGTTTCTATTTTTGGTCAATTCTGGTGGGGGGTTTTCAGTGTTTTCAAGTGATTTCAATACGTTAAAAATACAGCGGTTATCAGTGGTTACACATTTTTGCGCCATTAAAAACAACTGAAACAGTGCTTTTCTGGTGTTTATGGAACGTTTCGCTTTTATTATTTTTTGCTTTCTGCACTGATAGCGCATGGTATATAGACAGTGTATGTACAGTATATATGAGGTCCAAATAGATTTTTGCAAATTAAACTTATTGCAGTACACCATACAATACTTATTCAGTGAGTCTTTAGTCATATGCTCCCGCTCTTTCCTTCCCATGTAAAGTTCTGTGAAAAGGCCCTCTCAACATTGGCACTTGAGAAGGGAAATGCCAAAACAGCCAGTACACAATTTGTTAACTCTGGCCACTAACATAGCTGTCCATGCCAATACTGGTGCACTTGAAGATTGTTGTTCTCAAGGCAGGTTCTGCAACAATTGCATTGAGCTGGGTGTTTATGCCCTCAGAATTATTGAAGGGGTCAAAAATGAAGCAGCACTTTTGAAACTACAGAGGAAATTCCCCTTAACAGAAGGGATCTAGAACTTATACAGAGTACCACAGTGAGGTATCATTTACTTCAAATGCCATAGGTGGTGAAGGGACATTTCTATGCATCATTGCAAGCCATTTCCTATACATTGTAAAATAAAAGTTCCTGAATTGCTCTTCAACATTGCTTTGCTTACCAAGTGGCAAGCACTCTAACATGGAACATGTTGCAGTGCCAAATTCACTAAAGGTGTCGCCCAGCCTGGTCTCCAGGAGATGTTTCACATCCACACCAATTAGGCTGAACACTTGGCAGACAAGGTTGTTTTCAGACGTAATTTTTGTTTAATATGTCCACCACAGCAGTTATGTTTGTCTGTAAAAATCTAAGAATGCAGTAGAGTGTACTTTATTCACATCACTATCAATATGCGACCAAAGATCCTCACATGTCTTGCCTTTGGCATCACCACTCAGCAAAACTTCTGTAAATGCTTGCCACATGGATAATATAGCATTCATAGCCCCTTGGACTGAGAATCCTCAGCTAAGGTACACAGTTGGGATGACTTTTTCATTGATGCCACACAAAGCATGAAATGATGAATATTTGCATTTTAGTTCCTGTGCATAAGAAAACAGTGCACCAGAATGGACTAAAAAGTCAATAGCATTCCTCATTAACTCTGAAGATTGTAAAGATGCTTTCAGCATACCATCTAACAAGTGGCAAGGATATGTTACAGGAAAGCACTTCAGCTCAGGTATCAATTGTCACAGGTCAACACACAAAATGTTCATATGCATAGCTGAATCACTGCAAATATGAACAATATCACTCTAATCGTTGTTGAACTTGGAAAAAACCCTTTTGCAGAGCATACCAAGTGACACTGCGTTCCATGTTTTCCAAAAGTCTGGTGTCATATTTTCAACTCTATCCGAGATGTTTGGTGATAGCACTCTTTTCACATATACTTGTCACTATAGCTTGCATTGAATGTTTAAAGCCTGAGGTGTTGGCAATTCACCCACTATCAATACTGACTCACAAGAAGCTGGGGACTGATGTATTAAGGGTTTTTACCCACTCTCTGTGGGTAAATGTGATACCACATATTAGGAAAGATTCTTATGAAACCAGCCATTTTACCTATCAGTGAAAGAATCAAACGCAGCTAAAATATCAAATAATTTTGATATTTCCTGATTCTCTACAGTTTATAAAATAATTAAACAAGACCTAAAACATGCTTCTAAACCCTGCATCTTTAGACCAAAGACCTCAAAACTAAAAAAAAAAGCAAAAGGAAGAAGAACAATATTTTAGTGCCATCCCTAAACAACAAAACTCAAGCAGAATAATGTTAGCCCAGTCTTTCCTACTGCTAGCTTATATAACAAAGTTACATTGTATTGGCCTCTTCAGGGAGAAAATAATGACTCTCTCACTCTCTTTTTCCTTTCTTTGAATAGCATTTAGTTTGGAGTTGTGCCAGTGATTTTTCAGTGTTTATATGTTTTCACTGGTGAGGGTTATTTCTCTTTCAGTGGGGTTTTATCAGTTATTTTAGGTTTAAACCTAAAACCGGACAGCCTAATTATAAAGAATGTAATATTTCGTCTATTTTTCCATGTTAGCGTATTAAGTCACGACTATGGATTGTTATTGCCTTAATCACTATCGCACCATTTTATGATTTTTGACACGATGTCTATTACTATTGACTTGTTAACTGAATTCAAGATGATGAGTTTTGTCTAAATTCACGCAAGATTATATATGCTATGCGAAATAATAGCAGTATTCCTTTTATGTTCATCAACCTTGTGCATGTATTTCTACGGTTGTTGGAATACAGGAAGTTACTTGACAAAGGCTAACGCCGAAACGCGTCGTCCTGGATTAAGCTAGCGCACAAATAAAGTTCTTTTGTGCCGTTTCCTGGTGTGCTGTCTCTTCTCTCTTTGAATTTATGCTTGGAGGAAAGAACCGTAACGATATATATATATATATTATCTACTGGCGGTCGCCAGTAGATAGTTATAGTTAGGACCGTGTTTCCATAGGAAATCTCAAAATTCTATTTTGAATAACTTTGGCGCCGGTTGACGAATCTTCGCGAAATTTTCAATGTTGCCCCTGCCCGCAGAGACCCAGGTAGGATATCGTATTCAAGGGAAGAGTTGTATAGTATAGGCAAGGGGGAGGGGATGGAACATCTTCTGTCCCCACCAGCCACAGACAAGAAGTACCTAAACTGTGGGCTGATTAACTGTAGATCCCTAGTAAAACATTATCTAGAAGTGTCTCTTATGATAGAGGACATGGATCTTGACGTCTTATTTCTAACGGAGACGTGGACTAGCATCAACACCACTGTAGAAATGGGGTTTGCCTGCCCGGAAGGCTATACAATCTTGCACAAACCAAGGGCTGCTGGAAGAGGAGGAGGGGTGGGATTGATTTTTAAGGAAAAATTGAGTTTTGCCCCATTGAAGGTGGACGAAGTCACAGGGGTTGAGCTCATGGGCTTCTCGCTGCAAGATGTCAAAGGCAGGCTACTCACAGGAATGATATGCTATAGACCGCCAGGACAGGACATTCAATATCAGCTACTCCTGGATTCCATCTCCAATTTGATTGTAACCCACTCTAGAATGATCTTATTGGGGGACTTTAATCTTTGGGATAATGGAAACTTAGGCAACCATCTGAGAGATCTAAGAGATACCTGTGCCAACTTTAATTTACAACAGTTAGTGGTACAATCTACCCATCAAGGGGGGGCATATGTTAGATCTCCTGTTCGCCAACCCGACAGAAACGGAAGTGATAAAAATATTGCCACAAAGCTAGACGGATCATCACTCAATTCATTTCAATATTAAACCATCTAGACCGGAACGCGGTAAAAAATGCCTGATGACTTTTAGAACGGGACGGGAGTTGGCCAAATTGGGAAAAAACAAGAGCCAGACGATTTTTCCTAAAGTTAATCTCTTTGACCCTTCTACCTCTGTAGAGGAAAATTACCACAAATATTGCAGACATATTATAGAGACTTTGGACCAGCTAATTCTGGTCAAGAGACTCAAAACCAGGAGAAAAGTTTCAGCTCCGTGGTACAATGAGGAACTGCAGCTACTGCGAGGGCTATGCAAGAAAGCTGAAAGGCAATGGAGAAAGAACTATTCAGAGCAGGATAAAAAAGAATTTAAACTTGCTTTGATTAAGTATAAAGAGGCTATTTGTAAGTCAAAAGCTGACTTTTATGCTAATTCCATTTTAAAAGCGCCTAATAGCACAAAAGCACTTTTAGCATGGTTAGAGATCTTTCTAACCCAATCTGCCTAAGCAATAAGGTGACGGCATCGCAGAAACTCTGCGATGAGATTGCCTCTCACTTTAAAGAAAAAATCATTAAAATTGTAGGGGACTTCCATACTAACAACACTAATGACCCGGATACTCATCCATGTAAGTTGGAGGAGGAACCTCGGTTGAACACCTCCTTGGAAATCTTTCAAGCTCTCACAGAAGACTCTTTTAATAGCCTGGCCCTTAGTGTGTCTTCGGGCTCTCAATCTGACCCCCTTCCACATAAAATCTGGTAAGCGATCGGCCAGGAAACTCTCCCTTGGTTGAGGCAGATATGTAATTAGTCCCTGGCAGAGGGAGTGGTGCCGGAGGTATGGAAGCAGACAGTTGTGACACCTCTGCTAAAAAAACCCTCATTGGACCCTACTGTCCCTGCAAACTTTAGGCCTATCTCCCTCCTGCCATATCCGGTCAAAATTCTGGAAAAGGCAGTCAGTAAAACTCTATCGTGTTATCTTGAGGATAATTCTTTGCTGGACAGGGACCAATTTGGGTTTCGCCTTGACCATGGCACCGAGACGGCTTTGGCAACCGTTATGGACAATGTACGAATGCGAGCCGACAAGGGGAATGCTACCATCCTAGTGCTACTAGACATGTCAGCCGCATTTGATACGGTGAGCCATACAGTTCTGGTGAGAAGATTGGCATGGATGGGGGTGAAGGGCCAGGCTTTACAATGGCTACAGTCCTATTTGTCAGATAGACAACAGATGGTGACTATGACACCATTCTCCTCTAGTAAGTCTCCAGTACATTATGGGGTACCGCAGGGCTCTGCAATCAGCCCAATTCTCTTTAATATCTATTTGCGGCCTTTGTTCCCCATTATTAAATCTTTTGGCATTGACGTGGTCAATTATGCTGACGACACTCAATTGGTGTTTTCCATGGAAGGGAAACAATCGGTATCTATGGACTTTTGCCAAGAGTGTATGCGTCAGACTGATGGATGGCTTAAGAAAAATTCCCTTCAATTCAATGGGGGGAAAACGGAGGTGCTATATTGCTCGGCTGGTAGAACTCCTCGTCATCTACCCCTGGAATTTAAACTAACTCCTGAAGAAGATACTCTGGTCCCAGTCAAAGTAGTATGCAACCTGGGGGTTCTGATAGACAACAACCTCCAGATGGAATCACAGGCCAACAAAACGATTGGCGTGTTTCTCTCTGCTGCGTATGTTACGGCAGATCCTCCCGTTAATCGCTGAGGACCTGCGCCCCCTCATGGTAAGGAGCATGGTGCGGAGTAGACTGGATTATTGTAACTCCCTATATAGGAGCCCCCCAATACATTCTTCAGGGACTACAGAGAGTTCAATCTATGGCAGCAAAGTTGGCGCTGAACATGCAACGTAGGTCATCTACCACTCTGGCCCTGAGAGATCTCCATTGGCTGCCTATTAGAGAAAGGGTCTGTTTTAAATCACTGTGTATTGTGTATAAAGCAGTACACAATCTGGGACCCATTCCACTGCAGGAAAAGTTTAACTGGTACAATCCTAAGAGGCAGCTCCGCTCCTCCAGTGCAAAATTGCTGACAACTACCAGTTTTAAGCGCTCGAGGATGGGGGATAGAACCCTCAGTGTGGTGGCCGTACGTTGATGGAATGAGCTGCCCCAAAGTATCAAACAAGCTAACTCTCTGAGTTCAGAAAGAGCCTGGAAACCTGGCTCTTTCCTAAGGACTGATTGCAGTCTTCCATGTGTTACTCTGGGTTGCTCTCATGTTGGTCATTTTCGAGTCTAAGCGCCAGGATACCCGTAGGGTGGCAGTCTGAGCTCTATAAGAACCTCTTACATTACATTACATATATGTGTGTGTGTGTGTGTGTGTATATATATATGTGTGTGTATATGTGTATATATGTGTGTGTGTGTATATATGTGTGTATATGCGTGTGTATATATGTATGTGTGTGCATATATATGTGTGTGTGTGCGTGTATGTATATGTGTGTGTGTATATATATATGTGTGTGTGTGTGTGTATCTGTGAGTATGTGTGTTTGTGTGTGTGTGTGTATATATATATATATGTATATGTGTGTATATATATGTGTGTGTGTGTATATATGTGTGTGTGTGTATTTATATACGTGTGTATGTGCATATATATATATATATATATGTGTGTGTGTGTGTGTGTGTGTGTATATATATGTATATATATATATATATATATATATATATATCTCCCTCCACACCCACACAAAAGCCCTGACCCGCGAGGCTGCGTTCTGCAAAAAAACAACGCTTTAAACGAAAAAAGCTATAGCAAAGAAAGCCTGTTTAACAGGAAAGACTCTTCTTCTGGGTATTCTGTTCTAAGTCAACAAGTTACTGGGATCCTTAATGAAAGGACAAAGCTGGCATCATCACAATGCCCTTGCTGTATTGCTTCCTTGCAAGACATTCATGACAATTCAAAAAGATAGATGTGGACTTTAATCCACAAAGCAAGCATTGTGACAGATGCCACTATGATGACTTATCTACTTTGGAACAATAAAAGCCAAGATTATGAAACGGATAGCCTAGTTTTTAGGGAAAGAATGGAACCCGCAAGTAAACCTGCACTGAAAATGCCAATAGGTACGGATAATAAATGAAAGCGCCTCTCCAGTAATTGATGGGATTAGGCACTCCATAAATAACAATAATGCACACTCTTTCATTTACCCATTCACTCATGCAACCCTTCTTCCACGCACCAAACCACACTTGCATTCACCACTTACACAGCCACAATAAAACACACACACAAAGTTAACATCATATGCAAGATAAGAGTACAAGTAGAAAAGAAAAATATGTTGCCACGTAAACATGGTGAGCATATGCTTGCAATAACAAATAAAATTAAACGTAGTAATAGGTGGCCAAATTTTAATGGGATTATACATATCGTATCATTGTTTAAATGTTCAGATCATGGCCGCCATGTTTAGAACCAAATGTTCAGTGGCATTTTCAAAGCTATGCTCCAGGAGCGGTATTGGAGGGATGTAGATGGTAGAGTGCAACCGTATGTAGGGGCAGGTATCCTAACTTGTACTTTTTTGGGATTTAAAGACACTCATCTCTTGGAAAGGTATATGGACACAATTGAGCCTCCGGGTGCTAAGACACTCCATATTAAGCTCCGAATTGGGACTTTGCCACTTTGATCATTTACTGCGAAGTGGCGGCGCACCGCCGTTGACGCTAAACCTGGCCTAAGCTGCCCATTTTGCCCAGAGGGTAATTAAACTCTTGATCATGTCCTGTACTTTTGCCCACAGTATCATGCACACGGGAGGAAATGAATCCTGCTGTTCTGCTGTAACTTGTGCACTAAATTGCAACTAGGGTATTCAGGGCAGACACAGTTAAATTATTTGTTTTTGTTGTCTCCCGGTTTCTTGTAATTTATGTGCAGACGCAGACAGAAAAAGATTGGCACATTGCCACCGGTATCTAGCACCTAAAATTCTTGTGTGTCCGAGTTGCACTCTGCTGTCATTTATGATTTTTTTTTTTAGACTGTGTAATGGTAGATAACCAATACAGAAGTTGTTAAATGAGATTCACTCTCTCTCTCTTAAAACTGTTGTGATGCTCCCCCTATATGCTGCTAGTCTTAATTGTGGGTATTATAAATATTTCAATTATTTTATATTCTATATGTTCTGCTCCCCTTAAATGCTGCTAGCCTTAACTGTGGGTTTTGTATATATATCTTAACAATTTTATATATTATATGTTATGTTTTTATGCATGATTTTACAGTTTTGAGTTATTGTCTTTGCTTTTATGTCAATTGCCGAAATAAAGCTTATTATGATGAACCAACGTGTTGACCATCTTTGAGTGCTAAAACAATAATGCACTCCAGACGATACCTTTCTATGTGTCATTGTGTGGCTTAGAGCAGTGGCTGCACGGGATGTCGCTCACTGTATATGAAAGGAGTGGCAAGCAAGGGGCCCACTAGCACTGTCTGGGGAGCTGTATGAAGCTCTAAAAAAATGAAAATAATAGGAGGAGAAGGAAAGAAATTAAATCTTATCTATAACAGGAGAACATGGAAAACTAAAGATCTGGCTCACTAGCCCTGAGACTAAAGCACAATTATTTCCAGGCAGGTGTGCGATGTGATCAGACAAATGTTGTCATATATACAAAATTACAGCTGGCAAACCATATACAATCCTTTTTAAAAAAGCCACACCAGGATTACCACAGTGAAAATCTTTCACTGTCAGAGTTTGTCGGAAGGGCGCGCTGTGACCAATATCACCCCACTTACCTACTAAGGTAATCTGAGAAATTCCATGCAACAAGATATCTCTCTGCACGCAATTCAGATTAATAAACCCGCTTTTTTTTATTTTTATTGTCTTTATTGGGTTTTACACCGTTTTAAGTATTGTACAAGTTGCCGTCGTCCTCATGCAATATCCTACAGTAACATTAACCAGCTTAACACTTGGTGAGGAGACAGGCTGCCCTGTATGCTGGTGATAGGAGGAGAAAGCAATCTTGATATATATGTCTTTATATGTTTTCCACTTTATACTCAGTGAACAGCGCAACTGACCATCCCTGTCACCTTATTTACACAAGAATAAAAAATTATAATCCCATTAAAGGAATAAGAAACAAAACGCACAAATAAGAAGTAGCCTGCACAATCCCAATGGCCCATGCCTGGGCCGTGATGCGAAGCGTGTATGAGCCACGACCTATGTGTAGGCGTGTGCTCTTTGTGGTCCGCGAGAGCTGGAGGAGGAAGGGAAAAAGGAGGGAGGGAGGGTAGGGGGACAAAGGAGAGATTACAGCGACAGTATGTAGTGTCCAGATTGCTCATTTCCGTGTACCATAGCATTGGTATCAGATCCAGATGCGAAGGACCCTTTCAGACCTACTAGGGGGTAGACGCTGTCAGTCTGCCTTCCAAGGATAAATATTCTTGCCATGGCATAGAATGGGCCCGAGGGGGGGGGTTACAAGGTGCCGACAAAGCTGGTCGTGTATTCCTCCTCTAGTGCCCTTCGGAGGTCGAGCAGCCATACATGCATATCAGGCGCTGCTTGTGACTTCCAAGACACAGCTATTCTCCACTTAGCTAGTGCCAATACTAGGTCTAGGTACTTAATCAATCAATCCATTTATAGAGCGCACTACTCACCCGTGAGGGTCTCAAGGCGCTGGGGGGGTGCTGCTACTGCTCGAACAGCCAGGTCTTGAGTCTTCTGAAGGCCAGCAGGTCCTGGGTCTCTCGCAGGCGGATGGGGAGGGAGTTCCAGATTTTTGCGGCGAGGTGGGAGAATGATCTGCCACCGGAGGTTTCTCATTGGATGCGGGGGACGGTGGCGAGGACGAGGTCAGCTGAGCGAAGCTGGCGGTTCGGGGTGTTGTTGGGGTACGCTGGTCCGGTGTTGTGGAGTGCTTTGTGAGCATGGGTGAGGAGCTTGAAGGTGATCCTCTTGTTGACGGGGAGCCAGTGCAGGTCTTACAGGTGGGCTGTGGCGGGGGATGTCGAGGATGAGGCGTGCAGAGGCGTTCTGTATGCGTTGTAGTCGTTTCCGGAGTTTGGCTGAGGTTCCTGCATAGAGAGAGTTGCCGTAGTCCAGCCTGCTGCTGACGAGGGCGTGGGTGACCGTCCTTCTGGTTCCGGTGGGGATCCATCTGTAGATCTTGCGGAGCATGCAGAGGGTGTTGAAGCAGGAGGAGGAGACGGCGTTTACTTGCAGGGTCATTGACAACGCTGAGTACAGGATGACCCCCAGGTTGCGTGGTCAATGGGCGTCGGTGCTGCTCCCAGTGTGGGCGGAGGGGGTGGATCCGATGATGAGGACCTCCATCTTGTCCGAGTTCAGTTTCAGGCAGCTGTTCATCATCCATTCGGCGATGGCCTTCATCACTTCGTGGAGGTTTGATTTGGGGGTGGTGGGGGCCTTGGTGAGGGAGAGGATCAGCTGGGTGTCGTCGGTGTATGAGATGATGTTGAGGTTGTGCGATCGGACGATGTTGGCGAACGGTGCCATGTAGACGTTGAAGAGTGTCGGGCTGAGGGATGATCCTTGGAGTAAGCCGCAGATGATCTTGGTGTCTTTAGAAAGGAATGGGGGAGGCGGACACTCTGGGTTCTGCCGGTGAGGAAGGAGGTGGTCCAGTCCAGGGCTTTGTCGTGGATCCCTGCGTTGTGGAGGTGTGTGCGGAGGGTGTGGTGGCAGACGATGTCGAAGGCGGCCGAAAAGTCCAGGAGCATGAGGGCCGCGGTCTCTCCGTTCTCGAGCATGGCCCTGATGTCGTCGGTGGCAGCGATGAGGGCTGTTTCGGTGCTGTGGTTGCTGCGGAATCCAGATTGGAACAGGTCCAGGATGCTCTTCTCTTCGAGGAAGGAGGTCCGTTGCCTGTTGACAATCTTCTTGATGACTTTTGCCGGGAACGGAAGTATGGAGATGGGTCGGAAGTTCTTGAGGTCCTTGGAGTCTGCCTTCAGGTTTTTCTGCTTCGCGTTGTGCTTGGTGACGCCAAGTAGGAAGTGTAGGCCCTGCACAGGTACCAGTGTGTCCTTTGCCCCCCCCCGCCACCCAGTACCCCCGCAATTCCATTCCAGTACACCCTCAGGCTGGGGCATGTCCATACCATGTGAAGAATGTGGCAACAGCGAGGGCATATATCGCCCGACGTGGGGTACATACGAGCCAGTCTATGCGGTGTTAAATATGTATGATGCAGATAATTGAGCTGTGTATATATGAGTCTGGCATTTGTGGATACTATTTTGGGATAACCACTGCTTATCAGTTACAGTAACTGCCAGCTCAGAGTCCCAGTATAATAATAATAATACTGCCATTTATTAAGCGCGAACAGCCACCTACGAAGAGGTGTCCCGGCGCTGTAGCAACAGGTGAACAAAGAGTGAATAAATTAAGCTAGGTTAAAAAGCCAGGTTTTGACTGCCTTCCTGAATTGAGTTGCAGAGGATATCTGTCGTAAGGAGTTGGGGAAGGAATTCCACAATTTAGATGCCCCAAACGTAAATGATCTGCCACCTAGCCTAGTTTTCTTCACTCGAGGGGTGCAGAGTGAATTCTGGGAGCAGGATCTCCGAACACGTGACTGCGTGTAAACACCCAAACTCTGTTTCAGATACGCAGGGCATGATCTGTGAAGTGCCCGGAAGGCGAGTGTCGGGGCCTTAAATTTGATTCTCTTGGCTACAGGTAGCCAGTGTAGGTCTCTAATATGCGGAGAGATATGTTGCCGAAAACGAACATGTTTGATTAATCTCGCAGCCGCATTTTGGACCATCTGGAGTTTCTTTACAAGGTAGGCCCGTAAGCCAGTGTAAAGGCCGTTAGCATAGTCCAGTTGGGCAGTTACTGTAGCTTGGATTACAGTCCTGTGGCAGCTCTCTGGCAGCAAATGAATACATTTCCGCAGGTTTCTCAGGCTACGAAAACAGGTAGCTGTGACCTGCTTAATTTGAGCCGAGAAGGATAGGTCAACCTGCCATTTTACACCCAGATTTTTTAGCCTGTCCCGCGGGTGCAGGTGGCGGAACCAGTTCCTCAGGCCACCAGAGGGCGGCCGGTGGTGGCTGGGATTTGCCCAAAAAATCACTTCGGTTTTGCCCTGAGCGGTGCCAGTAAGAGGGTAGAAACAGGGTTAAGAGAACTATATAATGCCGTCCCCGCGTGTCTGCCTTTCCCAGGTGTAAGCAGGGTTTGCAGCACTTGTGACGTGTCTGGCTCCCTGTCTGTGTCTCCCCATGTCTGGAGAAACTGTCTTTTCAATAGCGCATAGAGAAGGAAAGTGCCCTGTGGGATGCCGAAGCTGTCCATTAGCAAAAACTGTTGCCAACGTGCACTCCTTTATGAAAACAAAAAAGTTCAAAAGGTTAAATCCAGAGTACTTCAACCACCAGCGCATTGTCCATTGGCGCTAATGTGCTAAGTGCTGATCAGTATGCAAGATGGGGAATCGCTTCTTGCTGGTGGGAGCACCATTTTCAATACCTCAGGGTATCAGCAAATTTAAACAGTTGAATCCAAAAATAACACTCTTCAAGCAAGTTCAAATCCATCTTTAGGACGTTTGGATTATTCAATGCATTATCCAGCATGCATATTCATCATAGTTAGACATCCAAAGATCCATTACATGTTAATGAACCCAATGCATTTCGGGTCATTCATTGACCCTTCATCAGGGGTCCCTCAGTGTGTTTCTAGGGAGAAAACTGAAACAGGAGACCATTCATCTTCCAGTCCAAGAAGTAGACTTAAAGAGTTAAAGAACGTTGCGTGTGCTCATTAGATAGAAAATACCAAGTGAAGGCGTGTTCGGAATCTGTGTTGGAAAAAGTGAAACAATGACTAAAATGCCGTTCCGTGTGCTTGTGAAAAAACCAAAGAAAACAGTGCTCGTGAAAAGCCAAGAGAAAACGGTGGCGATTGATGGCGCTATCTAATCTGTGCCGGTACAAAATGGTGGTGAAATAATTCACGAACGGGACTAAAGTGACCAAGCGTGGAGCATGTATTAACAAATGAATCAACGTCACGAGTGCCAACTGCACAGTGCAGGTCTAAGGATATGCAGCCCAACTCTCGCTCGTGTGACCCCCAGGGTGTAGGATCTCTAGTGCAGACCGTATTCCCAGCTCGTAAGGGAGAGCAGCACATAGTCACCGCAGCAGCTAGGCCTCATTTCAGTAGCACTGGCTCCCCAGCTTCATCCCCTTCATATTATTGGAGTGGGCCCTATGGCGTGTGACTCTCAGTCCCCCGTAGGCTTCCAGCCCCAGGCTGGGAGGGGAGGGGTAGAGCCCTAGCGGTCACTCAGCACTCCCGCGCCGCCAGCTGCAGGTCCGCGATGCAGCTGGGGGGGGGGGGGGGGTTGAACAGCGCTCTCCAGAAAGCCAGGGGCTGATCCCAACATCTACAGGCTGATCACCGGCAAGTATACAATGTTGGGGGTGGAAGAGGGGTCGGGATGTCCAAAGTGCTCGTTCCCCTCAGGATGACCAATGTCTAGTTTGGGAGGTTGCCTCTCGTGTTGCCCCCGGTGTTGGTCCCCCTCACCTCTCTTCACTTAATGGCGGCCACGAGCGACTTGATCACAGGCCGCAGGCGAAGGCCGCTGACAGCAGCGACCCCATCGCCGCTCCGATGTCACAAGACTCCTCATAGGGAGGGGAGAAAAAGGCCACAGCGATGTTGCTGCGCACCCCCGGTTGACAGCGGCCGGCTCCCAGAGTCGAGAACCCGTTCAAAGAAGGGGCCGCGCCTGGTGCGACCCGCATAGGCCAAGCCCCGGCTATCGCAGCAGGGTCACCACGGCATAGTGCCAATATCGGCAACACTCCCCATGCCTCCCACAGCAATACTTTGGATAAATAATCAGACAAGACACATTCTTAGTGGAAAAAATTGCTGCAGGTTTATTTGCATAACAAATATGCCAACATGGTGGGTTATCTTACGGGCGATCCCAGGGCAGGCAGCCCCTCACTGCCTGCCTGCCTGATGAGCCAAATTACACCGTGGCCTTAGCCACCGACGTTTGTCGAATTTGGGGGAGGTGATAGCCCCTCCCACCGGTGGACCACCAGCCCACCCTCTTACTCACGCCCCCCTAGCTAAGGGGGGGTGGAGCATTGCAGGCAACCCCCGGTTGCTCAGGTCCACAACCGCCCGTAGGACTAACGGGGCGCCGTCGCTCCTCCAGGGTCCAACGCGAGGACCTCCCTGGTAATATTAGGCTTTAGCACCCTTACAGTGCTCCTGCAGAGGGTACCGTTCTGTACCTTTGAGCCTCTGGATCGCCCTGTAACTCCGCCTGCAACACAAAATAATAAGTTAGTTAAACACAACCCCCCCGCCTGTACGCTGGGTAAGCGGTGGGGAGGGAAACGGCATCAGGGCAGCAAGAGAAAGAGGGAGAGGTATAAGTACCTCCCCCCCCGCCCCTTCTTGCCCGGAAGTGACGCGTGCCAGGGGGACCCTTGAGGGTCCCCAACACTGGGAGGCTGGCTGTTGTGTGCCATCCCGTGGCACTAAGGGGGGCCGCCCTCTTAGGAGGGCCCCCTTCGTGGGCCCGGGGCAGCCCTGCATAGTGCCAATATCGGCAACACTCCCCATCCCTCCCACAGCAATACTTTGGATAAATAATCAGACAAGACACATTCTTAGTGGAGAAAATTGCTGCAGGTTTATTTGCATAACAAAAATGCCAACATGGTGGGTTATCTTACGTGCGAACCCATGGCAGGCAGCTCCTCGCCGCCTGCCCGCCTGATGAGCCAAATTACACCGTGGCCTTAGCCAACCGAGGTTTGCCGAATTTGGGGAATGTGACAGCCCCTCCCACTAGTGTACCACCAGTCCACCCTCTTACTCACGCCCCCCCCCCAGCTAAGGGGGGCGGAGCGTTGCAGGCAACCCCCGTTGCTCAGGTCCACAACCGCCCGTAGGACTAACGGGGCGCCGTCGCTCCTCTGGGGTCCAACACGAGGTCCTCCCTGGGGATATTAGGCTTTAGCACCCTTACTGTGCTCCTGCACCGTTCTGTACTTTACAGTCTCTGGATCACCGCCACAGCACTGGGTGTGGCCACCGTCACCCCAGGGCCCCCCATCACGATAGACCTAGTTACCTACACCCTGATGATTCCAAGGCCTCCCCCAGATAAGCAAGAATATGTACATTCCCACTTTGGACAGGTGTATCCCATCTGTATCAAAACACCCTGTGGACTTAGCTTGTAGTAACCCATGCCGGATAAAACCAAAACCCCTTTGGTCGGTGAATTTACGCATTGCGCTGTCCACCCTCCTGTGTGAGGCTGAAAAATGCTAGGTTGCTAAACACCCATTGTTGAGCACAGTCCCCATTCTATACAACAAGTCCCGCTTGCACATAAGTTACCTATTACCACTGCACCCCAACAAACCTCAGGTTTCTCTCAGGGGTGCCTCTGGTCTACTCAACATTTGCTTGTACATAAAACACATGATCTGTCTTCCGCCCACTCTCCTGGGTGGCTGCGGGAGGATGTACCTTTTAACATATTGGGATTCTCATCGTCCCCCGGCATGATGCGGTCTGCTGACCAGTCCGCCCAGAACACAAGGTGTGCTGCCTCTGCAAAAACAACAATTGATGGACAGAATGCAGAACAATGTCATACATTCACCCCAGTACAGAGATCTGGGCCTAAATCCATCGTTTTTTTGCTCACCATGCCGTTCCAGTTTGAACCCAGCCATATGCAAATCAGTCTTGACCCTGTGCCTCATGGGAACAGTCCAGCCCGAACTGCCAAGCCAGGTCCTCCCTGGACTGGAAACAAGCATCCTAGGACCGGTTTCGGGGTTTCACCCCTCTTCAGCCAGGATAGCTTGATTCCAGTGGCATGGAGAGCAAGGGACCCACGTCTGGGCATACCCTTCCCATACCCTTCCCACTCGGGGTGACAAAGGGTGACTGCAAAATTTGCCTGCCAGGGCCCGGATTGCCTGACATCTTTAATCATGCATTCCGTACCCGTTCAACCCCAAATTGGTGAGGGGCTTGTTGTCAGCATGACTCAGAGAGTAACCCTCTCCAGAAGGGCGAGGGGCCAAGCAGAGGGCATCCATACCCATTGGGCCATACATCTATACCCCAGCTCGGTGCAACCAGAATACCCTTCAAACCAAGCCTGGTCGGAGTTTGCCCTTCTCCAAACACCCCAGTAAGGGAGTACCCCCCCGCCTGCATTCCTGGCCATAACTTGGGACAGTAGTCCCCTTGTTAGCCGACCACTCCCCAGGATAATAAGCCTCCTCAAGCAACCTGTATCATGCAAAGCTTTAGGATCTGAGGACATGGAGTAAACCTATGAGCGATGTACCTTTACCCTCTTAACTATGAATGCAAAATGTGATGATAGCTGTCAGTCTATGTGATCCTAACCCTCTATTTCAGCACTATTGGGTAAACGGCACCCTATTGGGAATGGCAGACTCCCGTCCCAGCTGACTGAATAGAGCCTATTTGTACTCGGTCAAATGACCCGACAGACACCTCAAACCCGCAGCTACAAGCTGAGGCCTGCTAACATGCCCCCAAACTCTGTGGAAGCAACAAACTGTGCAAGCTTAGGGAAAGCCTGCCGCCCCAAAACCCTCTCTGGCAACCTGGTGTCGTGCCTTCGCTCCTTGGCCTGCATACTAACCAGGTTAACATAATGAATGGTGTTGAATGACCCATCCCTCGGAGTATGTTTGCAACCTTTTCCCCGCATCACTGAAGTCAGTGAAAACGTCTGCAGGGAGCATGCCGAGCAAGTCGTCCCCATTTGCTGACCCAGGTCCCCACCCTAACGTGGAGTAGCCCAGGGCCAGAATCCAGCTGACGTATCCAGGAAGCAGGCCTGTGTGTAGAAAAGCTACTGGAGTGGAGCGAACCATACAAGCAAAAGCCTTGCCTTACAAACTATGGGAATGCCTAATGTCCAAAAACGTGTTGCCTTCGCTCTGTGCTGCAGCCCTCCTTGTGCAAGTGGCATAATCCAATTAACCAGTTGATTGAACCTGTGGGCATGTTGGGGCTGATGAGGGAGCTTGCTTTGCGTCCTGCCTGTAAGTCAATATCAGAGCCCTAAAATGGACATACTGCTGCTGGCCGAGTCTAACGCTAAGCGCCGCATTGCCCTTCCTGCGCCGGTCACCCTAGATAGCCTTGACCTTACGTCCTGTTAATTTGTAGGGGATCGTTTATCCGACCGGACAATAACTTAGCTGCTGTCTGAATGTGAACTGTGGTCTTTCGCTAGGGGTGAATACGCAGGGGGATCTACACACCCAGGAGTCAGCGCATGGCTTTGGATGATGAATTCCCCCCAGCAGGTGAAGTGGTCCAGGTTTCCTTTGCCATGCCCCTCCTATGCCCTTGGGAATCACCATAAACAACCTGCAAGTGGCCATGTGGCCGGCACCCAGCGGGACCTGACAGTCCTTTTTTCCTTCATCTCCTTGCCGCATTGCGGCAATCACTGCTGCAGGTGTCTTGTCGCAAACAACTTCTCGCCACTCTTGACTAGTAATGTTTAAAATTGCTGAAGATGTGTGGTTACCGCTACCAGGTAGGTGGAACATGTAGCATGTGTCCTGAATGCACCATATATGTGATGTTGTGCTGGTCTAGATGAATCATAACACTAAAATCTGTGCAAGTACACCCAGTACAAACGTAATTTTTTCTTGATGCTTAATAAAAGCTGTTAATTGCAATGCAACTTCCTGGTACTATTTTAACACACTCAAAGAGTGAAAGAATGAGCTAGCTACTTATGCACTGAACATTGCAGGAGGGGTTTGTAGCAGGCACGTGCCTCAGGGAGCTATCTTGTTAGGAAAGTATCTTTGACCTGAGGCATACACCTGCAAGAACACATTAGGAAAAGTACTAGTATTTAAATCTGTGGCAAATTGCTTAAGCACAGTGCTTTGCAGCAGAACATGACAGCTTAAAACAGTGCTCCTAGGGAAGGCTCCAATCTGTTACACCCGGCTCTGAGGGAGCGGGAACAAATAATGGACAAGTCTTTGAACAAGAGCCGGGGGGCTAGCCCCTCAATTATAAGTTGGTGACCGTCCCCACTATCTACCGCCTTGGCCAGGGACTGGTGCAATTAGGAGCCTAGCACCGGGGGTCTTTATGAAAAGAAAACAATAACTGCCCATGCAATGAACCATGGACAGCCCCATAGATGTCTCAGCGGTGGAGAGTTGGGGAACACCAGACGGGCCATCTTCAAGTTACTAGGATGCCGTTAAGCATCAATCCAGGGATAGTGACTTGTGTTTACAACAGGAGCACAGCAGCAGCTCGCTAATGTTACTGGAAATAATAATTGTGACACCCACCAGTTCACATTTTGAGGTCCCGTTTTGGTCTAAGATATACTTATGAAGGATGTTGCGTGGAAAACAGCACAATCATTCTCTGCAAATGAACTAATATCTTCCCACACATCCCGCATTTTCCTGCTTTTGTCATTTCCTCCAATATATGATCCACCCCTAACCTTACCCCTCCAGCAAGCCTGGAGGTTGTGATTTATTCTGTACCCTCCACAGTCTGTCTGCTACAAGTAACCAACCAGGGTAATTAAGCAAGAATGCCCGCCGGCCCCTCAGCCTAAATACAACAGGTTGTGGGCCCCGCGGAATACAGAGAACAGGCCCGGACATACCAAATCACCGTCCATATGACCAGGGCCCTCCTCTAAAGCAGAGACTCACAGCCGGCACATGCCAAGCCCTGTTCCCACTGGGCGTCTCTCCTGAGAACAGACGGGTATTGCACACAGAATCCATATTTTTTTTATTTTTATTTTTTTTATGCCCTGTTCCAGTCCCTCACAGTATCTAGGGGGCATGCTGGTAGATTGGGGGGGGGGAGGAGGATGAACGTATATTCCCGATGTCAGATACAGGAGTAAGTGTAAATCTGACTTACACCGCATTACCCCGTAGCCAACCAATGAGAGAACCTGGCTTAGGTCTTAATTACCTGTAGGAGCAGAAGGCAACAAAGCGCTGCCGACCCGACCAAAGGCACGACCAGGCAGCGTGGTGCCCGGGACATCCGCCAGGCATGCAAAGATCACCTGGCCACTACTGCTGAAACGTGATCACTTGCCACTGTCACACGCCCCTTCACCCGAGGGATATCCTGATCACTTGCCACTGTCGCGTGCCCCTACAACCCGAGGGATATCCTGCCACTGCCTCATAGATGTTGCTTGCTACCCCCAATTTACGGAATTTATCAACCTCTGGAGGATGAAATGCTGGGTGGACGGTGCACTCTGTGGTTGGATGGCCGTTAATAATAGCTACTCCTAAGTGCTTCCCCTATGCCCAATCTTCCTCACAGGGAAGACTAGTGTGCAGGTTACTCTGCAGTACTCTGCCCCCAATCTTATCACGCTGCTTAAATCACAACAATTTGAGTGACTTTTGGACATTGACCCTGCTTTAATTTTGAAATGCTAAGGCTGTGCAAGCTCCTAGAACCTGCTCCAGTTATGGAATGACAAGGCTGTGCAAGCTCATGCTCAGACACTATTGGGGTCACTATTGAGGATACATCACCGGCAAAACGGTCTACAAAACTACCTTATTCGCCGCATTATTCCAGATCGCGCACCCAAAATGCGAGCCACGGTCGACACCCAAGCTACAGCCACCACGCCTTCTGCTGCTACACTCCCCCCTCCTCCTTGGAGCAGCTGCACTGAAAAGCTGTCCCACGAGCATTATACCCCCGACATCTGGGCATGAATACCAGGTAACATTCGGACCGGCTGAGAAAACACTGGAGCCGTGCCACCTAGGGGCCTGACACTTTAAGCCATAGAGGGGAAACAACAACTCCTTTTACCTACAATGCAGGATAAAACCAACCAGACCGACCACATACAGAGTTTATATTGGAAGGTTCAAAAAAGGTCCCAGCCTGAGTACTAATGCCCTTGTTCGGGTGATGAGGAGACTTCTCTTGAGGTGTTGAACCTTTCTTGCCTCTTTATTTATATATTGCTTAAGTTTGAGACATACTCCTCCTCCAAATTTTGTAGTGTTATTTCTTAGTAATTGCAGAATGCTTTAGAAGTATTTTTCAACATGAGCCTTTATTTATGCATAGGCAGAAAAAAGGAATAATCCACATTGACAATTTATTCTTTTCCCAAGGAGCCGAACAGACTGACCACATACCCCTGGATTCTCTGGAGGACTAATGCCTGCTGACCGGCCATGGCGTTGTACCTCAGAAGAAGTCGCCTTGGGTAATCTATTCAGCCTGTAACAGTGCCGCTGCTGGAGGTACATCATACCCCCGACAAGCTGCAGCGATGCGGGACACACTGAGGCTCGGTTCACAACGCCTGGCAATGTAGCCATATAACCACCACTAGTGCCAAATCTGCCCTTTACCCCAGTTATTGCTGGCAGAAAACACCTAACGCGCACCCGTTTGCCCTGCTGTCATTCACTCTGCCTTTATGCGAAAGGGCCCCTCCAATAATTCGCGTCGCTGACGTCACCCCTATGGCACCCCTTACACCCAGTCTCAGAGTGGCACGCGAGACCTGGATGGACCCAAAACGTAGGAGCCATCCCAAAACCACTGAGTCAACTTTAGACATCGGCAAAAATATATCTCTATAAGATAAGCACCGAACGAATCGCTCAACAAAGCGAAAATCAATCCGACATACAAGAAACCCCGAAGAACCGGTCTGCTCCTCTGTTCACATGGAACACACCCGCTTCCTTCAAGCCAAACTTGACTGTCCTACCCGTATTACATCATGCAAGAAAAGGGGGCGTCAACAATATAGACATCTTCAGCCTGTGAGCAGTGTTATTAAAAGGATGCTGCAAAGCTTTACGGTTACTGTGTTAAAGAAGTAACCGTCACCTGCTCCGACCTTGGCTTGGTGCTAGTCTGCCCCCACCCCAGTGCGCAGCCCGCAGACGTCCCGTGTGCGCGGATGACTGAGTCTCGGCTGCGCCACCCCCACGACACAAACTGGCACACACGACCCTCAAGCTCCGGTCCCGGCCCAAACACGCAGGTCGCCCAGTTTAGGGATGCGACTGCTGATACAGAGTTTCACTCAACAATTGGTTGCGGGGAACAACCTTTACAACGCAACTTTTACAACGCACTACACTTACAACGCATTTTTTACAACGCAAAATCCATTTCAACGCATTCCATTACAACGCATGACACTACAACGCATTTTTAAAAACTACCTTTACAACGCATTCCATTACAACGCATACTACCTTTACAACGCATACCATTACAACGCATAATATTACACTACACTATCCAACACTTACCCTACTGTTGCACCCCCTGGAGTTAGAATGGTAATTTTTACCCCTATACTATCCAACACTTACCCTACTGTTGCACCCCCTGGAGTTAGAATAGTAATTTTTACCCCTATACTATCCAACACTTTCCCTACTGTTGCACCCCCTGGAGTTAGAATAGTAATTTTTACCCCTATACTATCCAACACTTACCCTACTGTTGCACCCCCTGGAGTTAGAAAAGTAATTGTTACCCCTATACTATCTAATACTTACCTTAAATGCAATTTAATATTATGCATTGTAATGGTATGCGTTGTAAAGGTAGTATGCGTTGTAATGGAATGCGATGTAAAGGTAGTTTTTAAAAATGCGTTGTAGTGTTATGCGTTGTAATGGAATGCGTTGTAATGGATTTTGCGTTGTAAAAAATGCGTTGTAAGTGCATGCGTTGTAAAAGTGTGCGTTGTAACGACATACATCCATAGGTTGCTTCCTTGCCATGGGCCTTGAAATTACCAGCATGAAAGGCGCCTTAGACAATTGGCGTAAGGTTCATTGAGCCCACACACTACCTATAGGGCGATGGCGCTCCAGCGTAAGGAGGTCACCGAGGCCCTCTACGGTAGTTTATCTCTCATCTGATGCCTCACTCATCTCTCATCTGATGCCCACCCCTCACTGGACACACCCACCACGAGAAGGCATTCAGAGGCCTCACGCCGGTCATGGCTTCTCACTCAAAATCCCCAGACGCTTCCAAGTCAAGTGTCAGGCCTCACGCTTAGCGATACAATTCCAGGCGTCGGCTTAGAGGACAATCCACGCAGCCAAGCGCCACGCTATGTTAAACTGAATGTTCATTATCTCCTAGCTGTGATATCAGTATCTTACATCTCCCCCACTCTCTCTTATCTAACTCTCCACGACAGTCAGTGCCAATCCAGGAGTTAGATCATGTTAGAAGTACATATACAGTATGGCACATTAAATAACACTTGATAGCAAAAATGCCCTGGCAGTACATTAGTGAAAAGAACTCACCAGCGGCCAAGTTCCTAAACAGCTAGCGCTACTAAAATCTGTACTATAGGAACACCAACCGTGAAGGGGAGAGGGGGGCCATGCAGCGCTCGCTGCCCTCCCCAACACAACCACAGGCCCCATGCCCCCCCTAACTTATAAGGGGAGGCCTGACTGAACTGGAGAGGGAGCCCTGCGACACTCACTGCCACAACGGATCCCCCCGGGCATGCAGACTCAAGAAGCGCCTGTATCGGAAGGGGGGGAGGGGCAAGCCGTGATAACAGTATCTTCTCCTAGTGGCACAGCAGTACTGCCCGAGCCCCTCCTCCAGGCAGTGCAGATGAAGTGAGTTACCACGGAAAAGGGACACCACGTCCTGGTGTCGGCATTCAGAAACCGGACCACCCATGTGCCCTGTAACCTACAGGGCCCATGTTCTCTCTCACCGGGAGCAACCCGGGCCGGACAGTTTGTCCCCCCACTTGGCCGCCACTATCCTAATCCTAACCAGACAGCCTGCAATCAGGGTCCGTGCTCTGCTGTACCCTCGCAGACATGAAACCCACATGGGCAAGACCAGGAACCATTCACCGCAAAACCCAACCCCCCCTGGTCACGAGGCCTCCGGTCACCCACCAAGCCGCTCGAGTCCCCCCGCACAGCCCTATACTGACGGTGAGACTTGTGTGGGAGGGGGTTAACAATACCCCTGCGCTCACTAGGACAATGCTGACGCGAGGACATAACAGCGGAAGAACCAACGTCAGACAATGTACCGCACACCGGATGCATACCCTTCCTGCCGCCCCCCTGGACATTAGACCGGCACCCAAACCTACGGACCATCTGCTAGACTGGTCCCAAATGAGGAAGGTGTGCGCCCCAAACAACCGACACCCTGCGTGCCGATCCGCAAATCCACTCAATCCCGGGACCAAAACAGACACCATGCAGCTAAGCCCCGAAAAGAGACTACATGTGCTACAAGTCGAATCCGAGCACAGAAACAACCTCAGTCTACCCTGCCTTGCATACCACGGGACGGTAGGAGGCTCACGACCCAATGAAGGACAGGAGCCAGTCACAACAAAAGGCCCGAGGGGCCATCCCATAACTCACCGCGACAGACACCACTCGGTCCCGGGAGCGCGATGACGCAACACAACCAAATGGCGTCAGGGCAGCAAGAGGGCGAGCAGAGGGTGGGAGAGGTATAAGTACTTCTTCTCCTGCCCCTTCTTGCCCGGAAGTGACGCACGCCAGGGGGACCCTCGAGGGTCCCCAACACTAGGAGGCTGACTGTTGTGTGCCATCCTGTGGCACTAAGGGGGGCCGCCCTCTTAGGAGAGCCCCCTTCGTAGGCCCAGGGCAGCCCTGCAGGAGGATTATATGATGTAGGACGCTCGCCCCCACGTAATTACCGGCATCAAGAGCAGGGAACGCCTATTTCCACTTTGCCTGGGCTGCTCCACCACTCCTTCCCGCTGCACCCCCATTGTATCGGCATTGGCAGGCTCAGCCCCGGGGTAGACCCGCCATCAGTGATGGCCGCAGCACCGCTCCGGTGTCGCCGCCACTCCGTGCATTTTTTTTCTTCCTGGTCCGAGGGCACCTAGAACTCCGGGCGATAGCTCTGCAATTTAGACCCGGATAAACGGGTCTAGGTGGTATATGTCAGGAAAATGCGATAGGCCGGGCACTGAGCTGAACAAAGCAGGTCCACACTCGCCGCCATCTTGGCCATGCCCCCCCCCCAACAAACCCACCCTTAAATGCCTATAACCTTTAACATAGGCTTTTCACAATAATATACCAGGCCTACTATCTTTTTTTTTTTTAGGGAAATAGTTTTTATTTGGATTTTGTGATAATGTACAGTTAACCTCGACTCTACAGACAATAACAGTGGTTTCATTCCTCACTCAGCCCAAGCGTTGCCCATATGAGTAATCTTGTCGATAGAATACCCATTGCTCATCCCCCATAAATCAATCAAGCATCCAATATAATATATAGCTTCAAACATCCTCTCAAAATCGGTGCCACAGCCTCCCCGCCCACTCACCCTCCCCAAATAGTCTTGTGCTCCCCAGTGCAAACCTGGGCTTGATACACAAGTTTTCCATTAAACAGCATAGGTCCATCTCCGCTCTCCATCCTTCCCCCTTCCCCCGTAAAGCAGCACCAGCCAGTATCGATTGATGGGCTATGTCTCTTTTTCCTGTCTCCAGGCCCAGTCTCACAAGACAAGGGTTCTCCCTGCACTTAAACCCTTCATCGCCAACTACATTAAGGAGAGCCATTTTGGAAGTGAGACCAATTGGGTGGCCAACAACACCACTGAGTGTTGTCAGTGGAGTTGCTAAAAGGGCGAGGGACTGTGCAACTCCAAACCTTGTGTAGGAAACAGTCCTCCCATCCTTCATAGTAGGCAAGTGGGATCTGCCTCTCTGTTCATTTGCCAGAGTCGTAGTGGGGTTAACTATATATAAGGAATATATTTAAGTTGGATCGGGCGGAATCATGTGGTAATTGATTACTCCTGAGGTCCCATGAGAGCTACTGCCCAATAAACATAGTCTAACTGGCCAAGTTCCCCTCCCATTTTTAGGTCTCGCCTGACCCAGCGCATGCGCTGGTCTGGCGATACTTATTGAGAGGGCTCAAAAAGTGCTACCAGGCCAGCCTAGAGCTACAGTGACCGTGCGCGGGCGCGCGCGCCACGCTTTACCGCGATTACTTTCACTTTCGCGGCCACACGGCCACTTTGCATAGCCAATAGGTCTCGCTTTTGGGACCTTATAAGTATTTAGTTATGCAACTGTTGCATGGCTAAACACTTATAAGGTCCCAAAGGCGAGACCTATTGGCTATGCCAATGCTTGTTCTCGTAGTCCTGGGAAGGAATCTGCAGGGTTAAGTACCAAGGACTTGTATGGTGGAGACACGGCCCCAATCAGGAAGGGGAACCATGAGAAGCTCTGCCAAATTTCCCCGGTCCATGCGTGATGTGTTCTCCAGGCATGAACAGTTTTGCTTTGGGGGGATTATAGTTAGGTAGGCCAGTCATTGCAGGTAAATATGGCTGGAGCGCTGCTTCAGTTGTAAGTGTCTATAAATGTGGGTGTGGTCCAGTGGCGGTTCATTTGTATGGGCGAAGGGTTTACGCCCTCATCCTTTTTCTGCCTCTTAGCTGTGCTTTTTATTTTACGATTAAGAGTAAAAATTATTTGTGCCATTACGCAGACATTGACTTCAGGCAGCATTCACAAGTCCGGTTTATAGCAGGCACAAATTATGCACTCTGAGCATGCATCAGCAATCCTAAATGTGCCGGGCTAACGAGCTCAGAGCTCTGAGGCTCGCAAGATCACCAGCCCGGCCAAGTCACTGCATTCCTTCCAGGAGGACCTGCCTCACAAATAAAGTTAGCCCTGGGCGCTGTGGCAATTCAGCTCAGCAGAGGCCACCAATCACAGTTCAAAACCAAAGGAAATGGGTATGCTCAGACGTGAGTCCCTTGCTCACTTTGCCACTGGATTCAAGCAAGCCTGGCTGAAGACGGCTGAAATGCCAGAAACCGGTCCTAGGAAGCTTGTTTCCGGTCCAGGGAAGGCATGGCTTGGCAGTTCGGGCTGGACTGTTTCCATGAGGCACAGGGTCAGACTGATTTGCATATGGCCATATCTGAACTGGGGTGGCAGAGTGGGCTAAAGAACGGTGATGGATCAAACCCAGATCTGTTGACTGGGTGTGAGTGTTTGATTGGTTCTGATGCTCCGTCCATCACCACCCCCTTTTGTACCGCTTTGTTCGCCATGAGTTGGCAGGGTATACCTAGGAAGCTTGTTTCTGGTCCAGGGAAGGCATGGCTTGGCAGTTCGGGCTGGATTGTTCCCATGAGGCACAGGGTCAGATTGATTTGCATATGGCCATGTCTGAACTGGGGTGGCAGAGTGGGCTAAAGAACGGTGATGGATCAAACCCAGATCTGTTGACTGGGTGTGAGTGTTTGATTGGTTCTGATGCTCCGTCCATCACCACCCCCTTTTGTACCGCTTTGTTCGCCATGAGTTGGCAGGGTATACCTAGGAAGCTTGTTTCTGGTCCAGGGAAGGCATGGCTTGGCAGTTCGGGCTGGATTGTTCCCATGAGGCACAGGGTCAGATTGATTTGCATATGGCCATGTCTGAACTGGGGTGGCAGAGTGGGCTAAAGAACGGTGATGGATCAAACCCAGATCTGTTGACTGGGTGTGAGTGTTTGATTGGTTCTGATGCTCCGTCCATCACCACCCCCTTTTGTACCAATCACAGTTCAGCATTCATCACTGTTAAGCCCACCCTACCCTACCCTGTAACGAACCAAGCAAGTGTGGATTAAAGTTCAAAGGAAGAACTTCCTCGCACCTCTGGTAAGGAAAATGGAAACAGAAATTTCTAGAATGAAGTGGCTTAGAGAATTGGGCCCATTGCAAATGTCAGTGATATAAGAGTTGATGTTAAATTAAATGACTGCAGGTCAAACAATGTGCCCTACATACAACTACTTACCTTCTACACCATTGCCCTGACTTTTCAAGGCCACCTTGTACCTTCATTAGTTGAGGTGGATCCAGATACTTCTTCCAGAGAAGTTTCCGGACCTAGGACAAAGTTCACACTCTAAGCCATTAAAAAGCCTGAGTAACATCAAACACGTGCATTTCAAAATTCTATATTAAACAGTTAACTATCAATTAATTAATCGGATATGATCTCTCATTCTAAGGGTGATATTTTCAGTCCGATATCTGCATAACCGTGTGTCTATGGCCACATCATCTTATAATCTGCCGTCCCGCACTTTTGCTGAATGCTGAGGTCATGTGAGTTGAAGGCGGAGCTAGATTCTGGTTCAGGAGTCTTGGCGAGCCATTCTTTAGCGGTCTCCTTGAAAGAGAGCAAGACACGGTTAATTTTCCATCAGGGTCTGACCTAGAGTTTGGCGGACGCATGACTCCATCACAAATGTGGCGCACAGCCCATCAGTCTTACAAGTGCTTTATGTCCTGTGGCACTTACAGTAAGAGGGATGAATACATCCCTATAGACCTGCTTCAGGTGGGAGACTACCAATTTCTCCAGTATTTGGGGTATCTTTCATAGATTCACATGCTTGAATATTCCCCGTCGTCGAAGTGGGAGTCCCACGGTATATAAAAAGCAATAAGTATCATGTATATATATATACATACATAAACCACATAAGAGTATATACATACCCAAATAAACTTTATATATATATAGTTCAAATAACATATCAAGTAAAAATACCATAGGATAGCATTGAGACATAAGAAAGCATTGAGAAAAAGAATCACTTTACTGACATATCACTGTCATTTTATAGTCCAAACTCCAGCCAATCAGGCACTAGCACCCTCTAGAACCTTCTCCTCAGAGGCTCAGACCCTCAGATTTTCTACCGCACGTCGTGTGAAGGGAGTCTCCCTGAGCTCTGCTCAGTTCTTGATCTGGTTTGAGGTTTTTGTCTCTCATCATGTCTACAAGTAAGAAATCTCTTTTCCGTCCATGTTCATCTTGCGGAAAGTCAAGACTTTTCTCTGAGGATCCCCATGAGAAATGTATTTATTGTCTTTATCCTGATCATAACGGTGGCCAACTGTAAGATCTGCAGAACTTTCTCTCAAAAGACTTTGAAAGATAGAGAAGGTCGCCTTTTATTATGGCTTCAAAAACTAAAGGAGACAGATAACCCCCTTTCTGAGGTGGAGAGTGTAGCCTCTGTCAAAACAGGAGTCTCCTCAAAGCGTGGAAGTGTCCAGGACTTGCCATCTCCTTTTCTAAAAAAGAAGAGACTTCATCTTGAGGAAGTGTCTAAGTGCCAAGTCTCTGTTACCACGCCAGCGCCCCCGAGACTTAGCTCTCAGGCGTCTCTGACTCCGTCAGTGCATGTTTCCAGTCAGAAACGTTCAAAACCGTCGACGGGCCCGTCGACGGCCCCTCCGTCGACGAGATCGGCTACTTCATCAGCCTCGTCGACGACGGTGACGACGGTATCGAGCAGATATCCTTCGTCGACGACGATGACTTCGTCGACGTCTTCACCGTCGACGGTAGTATGTGTTTCCCTTAAAACTATCTCGTCGACGATACCACTCACCTCTTCGTCGACGACTGGGAAGCTGGCGCTTCCGTCGACGTCTACAGCTCCGTCGACGATGGATAAAAAGAAGAAGAGGAAGTCTTCATCGTCGGCGATTACAACATCGTCGGCGATTACAACATCGTCGACGACAGCCTCTTCGACGGCAGCCTCCTCGTCGACGGCAGCCTCCTCGTCGACGGCAGCCTTCTCGTCGACGGCAGCTTCGTCGTCGACTACTTCGTCGACGATCGCCTCGACGACGGTGGTGTCAAATTTTGCAACAATGCCATTGGTGCCAATGTCAACGCCAGCACCGGGGTCTGTGGACGGCTCCTTGCTGCTACGTCGTAAGGCTGTACTAGATCCAGTCATGTTACCACCGGGGCCTCGACCACCCCGTCAACTATTTCCTTCGGGGGATGAGGACAATTCTGATTCAGATGAGGACGATCAGTCTGCTTTTCGGGATGCTCATAGTCCCTCTGAGCTCCATATTAAGTGCCAAGACTTTGAGGAGGATGAATACTACGATCAGGAACAAGAGCAACATTCCCCTGCTCCGGTTCCTACGGTGCAGCTTCCTTTGCGGCTTATTTCCAACCTCCAATACATGTTGGAAGATTATAATCGTCGCTTTCCAGCATCCTCTCAAAGTTCTCCACGTGAAGCGCCATCTGAGGTTCCACCTCCTCCTATATTGCCGACGATACCTACACCATCCACACCTGCACTGCCTTCCAATGCAGCGGATGATAATGTGGATAATCTAGATACGGAAGAGGGTGAGCTTCCGGAGGACGACTCTATGGCGGACTGGGATGACTACCAAATCAATTCGCCCGCATCACCTCCAAGGTCGCCAGTCAACTCGCCACCTGTCGACATAACAGGGTTCCATCAGCTGATGGAAAGAACAGCGCAACTGTGAGAAGTTGGCCTGGTATATGATGCTCACTAGTTAAAGTGATCACCTTGTACCATGCCAAGCAACCCTTATGGTGTGGTTGTAAGTCAACCTTTTCGGACTAGCTGCCCTAGTGGTAGCGTAGGCTAAGCAGTCTTTGAGGCTAAACTCGTGAAGCGTGTTAAGCCAGCTGTTTTACCAAATGCAACCCCCTTTTATACCAATGAAAGGACACCACACAGATATATATTCAAAATATATATGTATTTATTTCTCAAAGTAACCCCTAGTCTCTTTATGAGCACAGGAGCACAAATCGTCAAACAAGATTACAGTAGAATACACAGAAGTTGCACTTTATATGGATAGGCCCTGGTGGCCGCTCGAACCATATACTAAAATAGTGGTATAAGTACCACGAACAGAAAAGGGAAAAGGCCGAGGGCCTTTAGAATCGCTGGGCCTACAAGGAGCTTGTGAGAAGTTGGCCTGATGTATGATGTCACTAGTTATAGTGTACACCTTATATCAGTCCAAATACCCTTATGGTGATTGGTTGTAAAGTCAACCTTATAGACCAGCTATCCTAGTGGTAGCATGGACAAGAGCAGTCTTAGGCTAAACTCTGAATGGCATGTGAAGCCAGCTGTGATACCATATATAATCCCTTGAATACCAAATGAAAGGACACCACAACAGATATATATATAAAATAAAGTGTATTTATTCTAAGCAAACCCTCAGCACTCTTTATGAGTTTAGAGGTAAGTACAACACAGTCTTATTAATGCATACAGTAAGTCACACAGGTAAGTAATACAGTTAGGCCCTAGGGGCCACGCAAACCATATACTAAATAAGTGGTATAAGAACCACTGTCACGGAAATAGAATAGGCCTAGGCCTAGGGAATCGCTGGGGCTACACTACACTAGCGTTAGTTAGGAAGTGGGAGGCCCACGGGATTCGTGTGCAGAGTGGAAACACTCACGCGTAATGCGTAAAAGTCAATAGCAATGTTACAGTTTAGAAATAGATAGATTTAGGACACTTCCGGAGTAGCTAGGAAGTTGAGACTTGAAAACTAGACACTAGGATAGTCACTATCCTGATGAGCACCGGAGTACCCAAGTTACCTAGCCCACAGGCTGCGGGTGCATAGGGGTGAAGATGCGTCGTTTTCGTCGTCGACTCCTATGGATGCCTGAAGAAAGATGCTGACAGGCAGTCAGTGAAGAGTGTCCGGTGGATCCCAAGCCTGGGATCAAGAAGAGAAGAAACCTGCAAGCAGAAGGGACAGAGTCAGGGTCACTAGCCAGTGACCACGTGGAACCAGGAAGGAACCAGGCGATGTCGTGAAGTGTTGCAGGTGAAGGTGAAGCTTGTCGCTGCAGCCAGGAGGACCAGGAAGCGTCGAGGACGACCAGGACCAGGAGGCGAGCTGTCCCACGAAGGCTCTTGCTGTCGGCGGCGTCGAAGTTGGACTAGGACTCACCAAGCCTTGGCAAGCGGAACCCACGAAGAACAAGGGACTTGCTTCTGGTGCAGACCAGGAAGGTCTGGGGTGCTTCTTCTTTGCAGAGAAGCGGGAGCCAGTCTGGAGGAGCCAAACCAGCGCAGAAGATTTCAGGGAGCGTCGTCACAGAGGCCACTAGCCAGCGGGCAAGCAACCGGACAGACGCGGCAAGCAGGAAAATGCTGAAGGGCCCCACGCAGGACTCGTGGAGTGTGGGGGGGCTGGTCTTCGGTGCAGATGGTGCTTGGGGTTGGGGCTTCTCAATCCCCGGTGCACAACTTCGAGGGTACCTCAGAAGCTGCGCTGTAAGTTACTAGCCACTTTTCCCAGGTAGCCGGTCCCACGTCGCTCGTCGCCTCCACGGATCTCAGCTCGGCTGCAGATGTGGATGAGGGTCGGAGAAGTCTGGAAATCAAGGCTCTGGTCGGGCTCTGCAATCGGTTCCTCGTCGAACGTTTCACAAAGCAAAGGGAAGTCACTTGATGGTGCCTGTTTGCACAGGGTAGCCACTCCTTGGCTACAAGGGAGATTCTTCAGTCTTCTTCTTTCGTCGAATGTCGAAGGTCCAGAGTTTCTGTTCAGTTTTGCAGGTTCAGGATAATCTAAAGTCTTGAGGCCCAACTCCCACTCTTATACTAATCTGGGGGGCTGGGATACCTGCTAGGTCACGCCTTATGGGTGGGACCTGGGAGGGGGTGGTTACACCCACTTCCCTTTGTCCAGTTTCGCGCCAGAGCTGGGGCTGGAGTGCCCCAGCGCCGGTTTGAACTGGACTATGCAAGGAACACCTTGTGTGCCCCAGGCATGTCTCATTCCTTTCAGCCCACCCTGCCCCAATACACTAAAGGCTGTCTGGGGAGGTGCTAGCACCTCCCCAAGCAGGAAACCTATTGTCCAGGCCTCCCTGGCTGGGATCACTCCCAGCAGCAGGAGGTCAGACTTGTGTCTGTGGCAGAAGCATCCATTTTGTGATGCTGAGGCTTTGGTCAGAGGCTAACAGTTGAAGTATGATTTTAACATGTCTTTCCCTCTAGAAGGGGGGAATAATATTCTCATGTCCAGAAATGGCATGGGGGTATTATTCCCGAGTGTTAGACACCTTACACGACATGTTTTGATAAAGCCAAACCATAGTTACCATAACCGTTTAAGATTATAAGGCACTTTAAGAGTATATGGTAGGCTATATCATAGAACAGCTATAAGGACATGGTTCCGAAAGCTGCAGACAGGCTCAGCTCATGCTAGAGCACCATCTCACATGTTACCAAGCACTCTGCCTCCAGGATCGTCAAGGCCTGCCATAGGAGTGACTGATAGGTACACATGTGTCTATATATAAGGTAGGTATAGGAATACTACACCTAAGCAAGGGGTGATTACACGACCTTGCCCCAGCTGAGTGATCAGCCAGTTGTGTCTGATTGGAAGGCCAGACCAGGGGTGGCATAATACATGCTGCAGCCCCTGGGAGGCCTAGGGTACACCTATGCCCTGGGTACCTAGGGTACACTGTACAGGGGCCAATAAGGTGATCCTTACCAATTGGTTATGTACCTAGGGTACATGGAGTCCATTTTACAGAGAGAGCAGACAGCCTGAGACCCTGAATGGCAGGATCTCAGGCCAACTAAGTCGAAAAACCAGCTAGACACTAGGCAAAAAGTGGGGGGTAACCATAGTCAGATATCCACCTTCCTACACAACCCCCCCCCAAACGAAAGGAGATAAGGCTGGCCTTGACAAGGTAAGCCTCTATTGCCTGAGTGGCCATATAAGGAAGAACCAGCACTGGCATGGTTACCCCCTGTCTCATGGTCCACTAAGCAATCCCTCATCCTAAAGATATCATAGGGTCTCCACCATAGGGAATCTCTACCTTTGGTGTGTCTTTGCAAAGTAAAAGGCTGGTGTTGAGATGGAGTACTGAAGTGAGTGTCCTCAAAGTGAGGCCTCAGCTTCCTCCAATCATCCTCCACCATGGATGCCTTTCTTTCTCTAACTGAGTTGCACTGTGCTCTCAGGGTCAGCCTCTGGCTACCTAAAGCTGGAGGCTGGGTCCCTTTTGTGGGCTTACTGGAGGGACAGGTCAGGTTTGGGGCCCTAAGGTCCCATGTTTGCCTGTGCCCAACAGAATCCCTCTGGGGGAGGTCCCTAACTACCTGTGAAGGGGATCCCTCAGGAATGCTTTTACCCATCACCTGGCTAGGGCTACTAGCCAGGCAATCCTCATTCTTTTGATGGGGGGGTTCTTGTGGACAGGGGCCCTCTTGGTGTCCACTGGCCTCCCTGACCTCTGCAGCCCTGGGCTGACTGAGGCAGGGTAGAGAGAGGCAGGCTACCTGCACCAGACTGGGTCCCACCTTGGAAGGGGCCACTGACATCAGAGGCTCTGCCAGGCCAGGCCTGGCTACCTCTGGGGCAGTTCCTTCACAAGGGGTGAGGTCAGATCCCTGAGGAGGCTGACCTTTTCCTAATGTCTGGGGAGAGGGAGACTTTTCTTCCTCCCCACTACTCTCTGTTTGTGTGGAGTGATCCATAGTTTCAGGCTTCACTACACCTATATCAGTCTGAGTGTGGGCTGAGACCATTACAGCCTTGCCAACCTTTTCAGGAAGGCACTCAGTTTGTGTTTGAGCTGTGACTGTCACAGCTCTGCCAATTTCTACAGGGAAGTCTGTCTGGGCCTGGGCTGTGGCTACCACTGCCCTTCCAACATTTTCAGGGAGGAAAGCTACTTGGACAGGGGTTGTGACTGGCACAACCCCACTACCCTTTTTGGAAAGGCCTACCATTTTAGAATGGGTGTCTTGTTCAACTCCAGCCCAAGCTGAGAGTTCTAAGTCATTCCCCAGCAAGCAGTCCACAGGCAAGGTTGGAGACACTGCCACCCTTTTAGGGCCAGTGACACCTCCCCAGCTGAGACATACCTCTGCCATGGGATGACTGTTCTGTTTGCCATCAATGTTAGTTACCTGGTATGAGAAACCAGGCAAAAGCTGCTCAGAGGGAACTAGCCTATGGGCCACCATAGTGATGCTAGCTCCAGTGTCTCTGTAGGCCTCAGCTTTTCTACCATTGATGTAGGGTTCCTGTCGGTACCTACCCAAAGTGTTGGGACAGGCAGTGAAGTTGGCAAACCCCATGCCACCATCACAGACAAGAGTAGCTGCTGCAGGGGAATTGGCTAAGCCAGGATCCCCCTGTGTTCCCCAAGAAAACCCAACCAAATTTTTGGGGGCACTCCCACCACCTGGGGGATTACTGCTGACAGTAATAGGTGGTGTGACAGGAGTAGTTGGAGGAACAGTTTTGTTTTTAGCCTGTGGACAACTGCTGTCAGTTTTCCAATGCCCAGGTGTTTTACACACATGGCAGTAAGGCTTTTTAACTGTGGTAGAGGAGGGAGCTTGGGACCCACCACCCTGTGTGGAGTTTTGGGGCCCTGAGGAAGATTTCTCTTTTGCTTTATCCCCACCCTTCTCTTGAGGCTTGGTGGTATCTTTCTTTTGGTCACCACCCTGATTTTTAGGCCTAATCCTGGTCCTGACCCATTTATCTGCCCTCTTTCCCAATTCTTGGGGAGAGGTCAAATCTGAGTCTACCAGGTGTTGATGGAGAAGCTGGTTCTGACAATTATTAAGGATCTGCTCCCTCATAATCAAGTTGTACAATCCTGTATAGTCCTGCACCTTGCTGCCATTTAACCAACCTTCCAAAGCCTTAGTGGCACAATCCACAAAATCAGACCAGTCCTGTGTCTGTGTCTTCTGGGTGTCTCTGAACAACAACCTATATTGCTCAGTGGTTAAGCCAAACCCATCTATCAGAGCACTCTTCAGGACTTTGTAATTGTTTGCATCCTCATCACTGACTGTGAGGAGCTTGTCTCTACCTTTGTCAGAAAAGGAGAGCCACAAGATAGCTGCCCACTGACTTTGGGGTACCTGCTGTACTTTGCAGGCCCTCTCCAAAGCAGTCATCCATTTGTGGATGTCATCCCCATTCTGATATGGGGGGACTATCTTGCTTAGGTTTCTATGGTCATAAGACCTATCCCTATCTCTAGGAATGTTGCTGCCACCAGTGGGTTCTGACCCACACAATTTTTGCTCTCTAGCCAGAGCAAGCTTCTCCTTGGCAAGGGCAATTTCTTCCCTCTGAATCCTCAGATTAGCTTCCCTCATTCTGGCTTTATGCTCCTTTCTCTCAGGTGAAGTCATTCCCCTGTGAGAGGAAGCATTAGAGATGCTAGAAACATGGGAGTGGATGGATTCCCTTGAAGGGGATCTGTCCCTCCTGCTTCTCTGTGAATGTCTACTTGTGGGTCTGTATGGGGGGATCCCATGCAAACTCCCATGTAAACTTAAGTTAGCCTGGCTAAGTCTCCTTACTTGGCTCTGGCTGTCTACCTCCCCATCTGAAGCCCCATCTGACTCCTCTGTGGTGGGTAGACCCTCCTCTGTGCCTAGGGCACCTTCCTGAGATGCCCTCTGAGCATCATACTCCTCTAGGAGTTGTCTTAACTGAAGGAGGGTAGGGTTTGCACCCTGTTTTATTCCTCTGGAGGTACACAAGTGTCTCATCTCCTGGAATGTTAAGGTATCATACCTAGAGGGGGTCTTCTGCAGACCTGCCCCTCCTGAGAGAGCATCTACTTGATCTCCTCCCAGAGGCATGATCTGGTGAGGGTGTGGTGTGTGCACCTACCTACACTAGTTGTATCTACTAAACCTTTCTAGTAGTTGTAGTCAGGGTGTGTTATTCCCTTCAACCTACAACTACAAAGTCCAGTAGGACTTAAGTATAATAATCTATGTTATATGTACCTAGACAATATCTGTGTGATCTTTCAATTTAGTATCTCAAGATTACAATGGTATTACAACAGCAAGCTCAGATCCCAACCGCTGCTCACCAATGTGAGAAGTTGGCCTGATGTATGATGTCACTAGTTATAGTGTACACCTTATATCAGTCCAAATACCCTTATGGTGATTGGTTGTAAAGTCAACCTTATAGACCAGCTATCCTAGTGGTAGCATGGACAAGAGCAGTCTTAGGCTAAACTCTGAATGGCATGTGAAGCCAGCTGTGATACCATATATAATCCCTTGAATACCAAATGAAAGGACACCACAACAGATATATATATAAAATAAAGTGTATTTATTCTAAGCAAACCCTCAGCACTCTTTATGAGTTTAGAGGTAAGTACAACACAGTCTTATTAATGCATACAGTAAGTCACACAGGTAAGTAATACAGTTAGGCCCTAGGGGCCACGCAAACCATATACTAAATAAGTGGTATAAGAACCACTGTCACGGAAATAGAATAGGCCTAGGCCTAGGGAATCGCTGGGGCTACACTACACTAGCGTTAGTTAGGAAGTGGGAGGCCCACGGGATTCGTGTGCAGAGTGGAAACACTCACGCGTAATGCGTAAAAGTCAATAGCAATGTTACAGTTTAGAAATAGATAGATTTAGGACACTTCCGGAGTAGCTAGGAAGTTGAGACTTGAAAACTAGACACTAGGATAGTCACTATCCTGATGAGCACCGGATTACCCAAGTTACCTAGCCCACAGGCTGCGGGTGCATAGGGGTGAAGATGCGTCGTTTTCGTCGTCGACTCCTATGGATGCCTGAAGAAAGATGCTGACAGGCAGTCAGTGAAGAGTGTCCGGTGGATCCCAAGCCTGGGATCAAGAAGAGAAGAAACCTGCAAGCAGAAGGGACAGAGTCAGGGTCACTAGCCAGTGACCACGTGGAACCAGGAAGGAACCAGGCGATGTCGTGAAGTGTTGCAGGTGAAGGTGAAGCTTGTCGCTGCAGCCAGGAGGACCAGGAAGCGTCGAGGACGACCAGGACCAGGAGGCGAGCTGTCCCACGAAGGCTCTTGCTGTCGGCGGCGTCGAAGTTGGACTAGGACTCACCAAGCCTTGGCAAGCGGAACCCACGAAGAACAAGGGACTTGCTTCTGGTGCAGACCAGGAAGGTCTGGGGTGCTTCTTCTTTGCAGAGAAGCGGGAGCCAGTCTGGAGGAGCCAAACCAGCGCAGAAGATTTCAGGGAGCGTCGTCACAGAGGCCACTAGCCAGCGGGCAAGCAACCGGACAGACGCGGCAAGCAGGAAAATGCTGAAGGGCCCCACGCAGGACTCGTGGAGTGTGGGGGGCTGGTCTTCGGTGCAGATGGTGCTTGGGGTTGGGGCTTCTCAATCCCCGGTGCACAACTTCGAGGGTACCTCAGAAGCTGCGCTGTAAGTTACTAGCCACTTTTCCCAGGTAGCCGGTCCCACGTCGCTCGTCGCCTCCACGGATCTCAGCTCGGCTGCAGATGTGGATGAGGGTCGGAGAAGTCTGGAAATCAAGGCTCTGGTCGGGCTCTGCAATCGGTTCCTCGTCGAACGTTTCACAAAGCAAAGGGTAGTCACTTGATGGTGCCTGTTTGCACAGGGTAGCCACTCCTTGGCTACAAGGGAGATTCTTCAGTCTTCTTCTTTCGTCGAATGTCGAAGGTCCAGAGTTTCTGTTCAGTTTTGCAGGTTCAGGATAATCTAAAGTCTTGAGGCCCAACTCCCACTCTTATACTAATCTGGGGGGCTGGGATACCTGCTAGGTCACGCCTTATGGGTGGGACCTGGGAGGGGGTGGTTACACCCACTTCCCTTTGTCCAGTTTCGCGCCAGAGCTGGGGCTGGAGTGCCCCAGCGCCGGTTTGAACTGGACTATGCAAGGAACACCTTGTGTGCCCCAGGCATGTCTCATTCCTTTCAGCCCACCCTGCCCCAATACACTAAAGGCTGTCTGGGGAGGTGCTAGCACCTCCCCAAGCAGGAAACCTATTGTCCAGGCCTCCCTGGCTGGGATCACTCCCAGCAGCAGGAGGTCAGACTTGTGTCTGTGGCAGCAGCATCCATTTTGTGATGCTGAGGCTTTGGTCAGAGGCTAACAGTTGAAGTATGATTTTAACATGTCTTTCCCTCTAGAAGGGGGGAATAATATTCTCATGTCCAGAAATGGCATGGGGGTATTATTCCCGAGTGTTAGACACCTTACACGACATGTTTTGATAAAGCCAAACCATAGTTACCATAACCGTTCAAGATTATAAGGCACTTTAAGAGTATATGGTAGGCTATATCATAGAACAGCTATAAGGACATGGTTCCGAAAGCTGCAGACAGGCTCAGCTCATGCTAGAGCACCATCTCACATGTTACCAAGCACTCTGCCTCCAGGATCGTCAAGGCCTGCCATAGGAGTGACTGATAGGTACACATGTGTCTATATATAAGGTAGGTATAGGAATACTACACCTAAGCAAGGGGTGATTACACGACCTTGCCCCAGCTGAGTGATCAGCCAGTTGTGTCTGATTGGAAGGCCAGACCAGGGGTGGCATAATACATGCTGCAGCCCCTGGGAGGCCTAGGGTACACCTATGCCCTGGGTACCTAGGGTACACTGTACAGGGGCCAATAAGGTGATCCTTACCAATTGGTTATGTACCTAGGGTACATGGAGTCCATTTTACAGAGAGAGCAGACAGCCTGAGACCCTGAATGGCAGGATCTCAGGCCAACTAAGTCGAAAAACCAGCTAGACACTAGGCAAAAAGTGGGGGGTAACCATAGTCAGATATCCACCTTCCTACAGAGCTAACTTCAGTTAGTGACCAGGAGGTCCACGGGTGGCGTGTGCAGAGCAAATAGTCACACGCGTGCTCCCATAGGTTTCAATGGGTGCGTAAAAAGTACAAAGTTACTGCAAAAAGGATCTTCCGGATGGACTAGGAACTCAAGATTTGGAACACAGGCACTAGAGATGTAATACTACACTTGGGCACAGAAGTGCCAGCTTTACCTCACCCACAGGAAGCGGGTGCATAGGCCTCGAAGTGCGTCGGGTTTCTTCTATCTGTTCCGTGGAGCCTGTGGACAAAGATGCTGCAGGCGGTCGGTCCGGGAGAGATGCGGTGGATCCAAGAGTGGATCGGAGATGTTGAAGACCTGTAAGCAGAGGGGACAGTGTTCACAGTCACTAGCCAGTGACCAGCGTGGCACCAGGTGGGTACCAGGCAATGTCGGGTGCAAACAGGAAGAAAGGTGTAGCTTGTCTCTGCAGCCACGTGGTCCCTGGAGGTCGACGACGTCCAGGAGCCGGTTCACGAGCTGTCCCACGCAGGCTCTCGCTGTCGGCGGTGTCGGCGACTTGATCAAAGCAAACAAGCCTTGGCAAAAGCAATTGTTGGAGGAGATGAAATAAGCTGATGGTTCTGACCAGCAAGGTCAGAGGGACTGCTCCTTTGGAGGGGAGCAAGGGCCAGTCTGGAGCAACCAGACCAGCGGTGTATTTTGTAAAGTTCGTCGCCAAGATGGCTACTAGCCAGCGGGCCAGCAACCGGTTAGGCGCGTCGAGTGGCAAAATGCAGAAGGGCCCCACGCAGATCGTGGAGATGCTGGAGGGCTCACCTTTGGTGCAGATGCTGCTCGGGTGTTGGGCTTCTCAGATCCCAAAGCACAACTTGGAGGGAGCCTCGGTTGTTGCACTTGTCAGCTTGTCGTGGTCGTTTCAAGATGGCTGGCTCCACGTGTCTCGGTGCCACCACGGGTCTCCTCTTTTCAGGGACTGTGGATCGGGCGGTGAGAGGTCTGGAGGTCCAGGTCTTGTCAGTCTCTGGGCTTGGGCTCCGGCGGGAGGCGGCGGCAAAGCAGACGTTGATTCGCTGGATGGTGCTTGCGTTAGCAAGGTGGTCACTCCCTGACCACAAGGGAGATTTCCTTCAGTCTTCTGTGCAGCAGAATGTCGAAGTTCCCGTCTTCTTCTTAGTTTCAAGTTGATTCCAGGATGTCTGAAGTCTTAGGACACAGCTCCTACCTTTAAGCGGATTCTAGGGGCCGGACTACCTGCTAGGTCCCTCCCTAAGGGTGGGACCAGGAAGGGGGGTGGTTACACCCCCAATCCTTTGTCCAGCTTGCCCCAGGCTCGGGACTGGTGTGCCCCAGGACCGGTTTGAACTGGCATATGCACCGAGGCTCCTTGTGAGCCACAGGCATGTCTGGTTTCTTCCAAGCCCTACCTGACCAATACACAAAATCCTGTCTGAGGTGGTGCATGCACCTCCCCTGGCAGGAAACCCTTTGTCCACACCTCCCAAGCTGGAAGGACTCCCAGCAGCAGGAGGGCAGACTTGTGTCTGTGGTGGCAGCATCCATTTTGTGGAGCTGAGGCTATGTCTGATTTTACCCGGGTTTCAGGTACTGTACATGTCGTGTCCCTCTAGAAGGGTGGAATGCTAACCCCGTCGCCAGAATTGGCGAGGGGTTAGTATTCCAATTCGTATGACACCTTACTCGACATGTTTTGATAAAGCCAAACCAAAGATAGCATTTAACCGCGAGGTTCATAATGCACTTAAGAGTATATGGTATGACGATATCTGGAAACAATAGAAGGAAGTTGTTCCGACCACTGCAGACAGGCTCAGCTCATGCCAGAGCACCATCTCACATGGAACCAAGCACTCTGCCTTCAGGATTGTTAAGGCCTGCCATAGGAGTGACTTATAGGTTACCAGGTTTCCCATTTAAGGTTAGGTATAGGTATACTACACCTAAGTAAGAGGTGATTACACCAACTTACCCCAGCTGAGTGATCAGCCAGTTGTGTCAGATTGTTAGGCCAAGCCTGGGGTGGCATAATACATGCTTCAGCCCCTGGCAGGCCTTGGGTACACCAATGCCCTGGGTACCTAGTGTACACTGGTACAGGGGCTGACAGGGTGATCCACTTCCAATTGGTTATGCACCTAGGGTGCATAGTTTTAATTTAGTAGAGAGAACAGCAGGCTGGGGGTCTGATTGGCAGGCCCACAGCCTCAATATGTCAAAAACCAGTGAAGCAAAAAGCAAAAATTTGGGGTGACCATAGGATAGCAGACCCTACTGTCCTACAGCAACGCTTTCACCTTCCCATGGTGGTTAGGGAAGAGGACTGTTTCTTGTACGATTTCAAGTCCCAGCCTCAGAAACAAGTACGAGCTGTGCCCATTATAGACTTTATATGGAATGAAGGTATAAAGTTAATGAAAACGCCTAATTCTATTCCGGCGGTGCTTCCACGCCTGGAGAAAAAGTACAAAGCTCCGGATTCTTCCCCAGCCTGCTTAGTGTCTCAACCTAAGCCGGACTCAGTGATTACACAAGCGGCACAGCGCCGCTCCAAAAATCCATCATCTCCAATGTCGGCGCCTCCGGATCGCGACGGCCGTCGCCTGGATGCCATTGGCAAGAAGTTCTCAACCATGGCTTCAACAACGGTCCGGGCTGCGAATTCTTTGGCAATCCTCGGCCGTTACGATAGACAAATGTGGTCGGACATGGCTGCTTTGGTCAAGCTTATACCGGAAGATTCTAGAGCGGAAGCTCAAAAGATCCTGCAAGAGGGTGAGAGGGCGTCATCCGAAATCATCGACTGCTCTGTCGACATTGCATCCACCGGTTTCCGTCAATTGGCGGGAGCAGCTGTCCTAAGAAGACAGGGTTGGCTTCGATCAACCTCATTCCGGCAAGAGGTCCAGGCTAAGATTCTGGACATGCCGTATGACGGAGAGTCATTATTCGGCCAGCATGTGGAGGATGTTTTGCAAACCATAAAAAAGGACACGGATACGGCTCGTTCCCTCGGCACTCTTCAGTTTAGGAAGCAGCCCTTTCGAGGTGCGCGCGGCCGCAGCACCTCCTCTTCCTTTCGTGGGTCCTCTTCCCAGTACCGCTCCTACAACCAAGGACAACAGCGATACTCTTCACAACCACAGCAGTCCTACAGACAGCAAGCTGGCAGATCATATAGAGGGAAGTCAAATTACAGAGGGAATTCTACCAAAAAACAGTGACTGTGTACGGCAAAAGTTCCTTTTTCCCAGTTGTCCTCTAGTTCCTGTTGGAGGACGAATCTCCCAGTTCTTTTCAACTTGGTCCTCAATCACTTCGGACCGCTGGGTTCTGGATATTATTTCAAGGGGCCACGCCCTAGAGTTTGTGAAGGTTCCTCCACGCACCCCTCCATCCGGACCTCCTCCCGCCCATCTCAAAGAACTTTTCAATCAGATCCAGATAATGATAAACAAGGGTGCCATCGAAGTGGTTCCGAAATATCAAAGAGGGTTGGGGTTCTATTCCCGTTTTTTCCTCATACTAAAGAAATCAGGGGAGTGGCGCCCCATCCTCGATCTAAGGTCGCTCAACAAATTTCTCAAGACCCAATCCTTCCGAATGCTCACATTAAAGGACATCCTCCAATTCTTCTCTCAGGAGGATTTCATGACAACGATCGATCTGCAGGATGCATATTTCCATGTGCCCATTCTGCCACGCCACAGGAAATACCTACGATTTCGAGTGGGTCACAGAGATTTCCAATTCAAGGTCCTACCCTTCGGACTCTGCTCAGCCCCACGGGTCTTTACGAAATTCCTGGCCCCGGTGGTGGCTCATTTAAGGCAAGCGGGTATTCAAATATACCCTTACCTGGACGATTGTCTCATCAAATCTCAATCCTATCACCAAGCGGCCCTCGATACTCAGCGCTGTCTCGATCTGTTCCAGTCCCTGGGTTTGACGATCAATGTGCAAAAATCTCAACTCACGCCGGCTATGTGCAAGACCTTTCTCGGCGCTTCTATCAATACGAGCACAGCCATGGCTTTCGCTTCAGCAGAGCGTCAAGCGCGGATTCAACAGCTTGCAAGCTCCATCGCAGCAAAACAGTCAGTTTCAGTCCGCACATTGAAATCCTTTCTGGGAATGGCGTCCTCATGCATCGCTTTGATCCCTCATTGCAGACTAAAGAGTCGTATCATTCAGGAGGAATTAGACAAGCAGTGGCGCCAGGTTTCCGGTTCTTTCAGCGATCAGCTCGTGGTGTCACCCCGCATGGCTCAAGCGCTGCATTGGTGGACCCGTCCTGCCAACATCGCAGCAGGAACCTCTTTTCTGTTGACAACCCCAGAACTCGTCCTTACCACGGACGCATCCATGGAGGGTTGGGCGCACATTTTCAAGATCTATCCGTCAAGGGCCAGTGGTCAGCGGCTCAGCGTTGCTGGCACATCAACAGATTGGAACTGATGGCCATTTTCTTGGCGTTGAAATCCTTCCGCCTCCAGTTCCAGGGGAAGTCAGTCCTCATTCAGACGGACAACACCACTTGCATGCACTACCTGAACAAACAGGGCGGGACAAGATCTCCACTGCTCTCCCGTCTGGCGCAGAGGATTTGGAGTTGGGCCATACTCCATCAGATAACGCTACAGGCAATTCACCTGCCCGGCATTTCCAATACTCTGGCGGATGCACTCAGTCGGTCAGCATCATCAACCCACGAGTGGGAATTACATCAACCGACTCTGGAATTTGTCTTCAACCTCTGGGGTCACCCGACAATCGACCTTTTCGCAACCCCTCAGAATACAAAATGCCGGTCATAGCAAGCTGGTTTCCCCACAAAGGGTCGTGCGGAAATGCCCTTTCGATCAATTGGTACGGGATATTTGCGTACGCTTTTCCGCCGATTCCTCTGATTCCGCGAGTGTTGCGGAAGATGAGACAACAACCGTGCCATGTACTCCTCATAGCTCCACGGTGGCCTCGGCAGGCATGGTTTTCGGAGTTGCTTCTCCTATCCCAATGCGACCCCATCCTTCTTCACCTGAAGGCGGATCTGCTGACAATGAACAGTGGTCGGATATGCCATCCGAATCCCAGCTCTCTCAGCTTGTCGGCTTGGAACCTGAGCACCTTGAATTAGCTCATTTGAACATTCCTCCAGCCTGCAGGGAGGTGTTAGCTAAGGCAAGAGCTCCTTCCACAGTGAAAACGTATAAGCTCAAATGGAAGCGATTTTGTCTTTGGTGTGCTTCCGCCCACATACATCCAGTGCACGCTCCCCCAGAACACATTCTGCCGTTCTTCCTACAACTAGCGCAGTCTGGATTATCGCACTCTACCTTAAAGGTCTTTCTAGCGGCAATATCTCGCTTCCGACAAGACGGCTCGTCCTCTCTCTATTCATCCAGAGTCATACAGCAATTTTTCAAGGGTCTCTTCCGAATGTTCCCGCCCATCCGGCGTCCTTTACCCACGTGGCGCCTGAACATCGTACTGGCTCAGCTCATGAAGGCGCCCTTCGAACCTATCCACTCAGCGGATATCAAATTTTTAACTTGGAAAGTGGCCCTCCTCCTTGCTCTGACCTCTTCCCGCAGAGTCAGTGACATTCACGCCTTTACAATAAAACCTCCGTTCCTTCAATTCAGATCGGACTGTGTCATTCTCCGCACTAATCCGGTTTTTATACCTAAAGTGCCATCCGATTTCCATCTTAACGAACCAGTGCTCTTAAAAACTTTTTTCCGCATCCACAAACTCCGGCGGAGCAAAGCTTACACTCTCTGGACTTGAAGAGATGTCTTAAATTCTACATTAGCAGAACTCAATCCTTTCGCAAATCTGACCAATTGTTTGTGGCCTACGGGCGTGCTTGCAAAGGACAATCGGTCACCAAACCCACGATTGCCCGTTGGGTTTCATCAGCAATCTCTTTTTGCCATCAAAGGGCTGGTAAGCCTCTGTCTTCTGCAGTGAGGGCTCATTCAACGAGGGCTATATCATCTTCCACTGCCCTGTTCGCTGGTGTGCCCATCCATCAGATATGCCGGGCGGCTACGTGGTCCAGCAGGCACACGTTTACGAAGCACTACTGTCTGGAATCGATTAATGAAGCAGACACGGCTGTGGGACAGGCAGTTCTACGGAATCTGTTTAAATAAGGTGAGCCTCTGCTACTTCCCTCCTCCTGGGGTATTCTTAATTGCGTTCTAAATACATTGTCATTGTATTTCATGCAATATCAATACGGCTTGGTCAGCCGAATACTGTTTACTGCTTACTATTCTATTCAAGCATGTGAATCTATGAAAGACACCCCAAATACTGGAGAAGAACAAATGTTACTTACCTGTAAACTGTGATTCTCCAGTATTGGTGTCTTTCATAGATTCACATGCGACCCACCCTCCTCCCCTCAGAGGCTCTCTTCTCCTCTTTCGGCTCTTTTGTCACTCTTGTGCTAGAAAATCTGAGGGTCTGAGCCTCTGAGGAGAAGGTTCTAGAGGGTGCTAGCGCCTGATTGGCTGGAGTTTGGACTATAAAATGACAGTGATATGTCAGTAAAGTGATTCTTTTTCTCAATGCTTTCTTATGTCTCAATGCTATCCTATGGTATTTTTACTTGATATGTTATTTGAACTATATATATATATAAAGTTTATTTGGGTATGTATATACTCTTATGTGGTTTATGTATGTATATATATATACATGATACTTATTGCTTTTTATATACCGTGGGACTCCCACTTCGACGACGGGGAATATTCAAGCATGTGAATCTATGAAAGACACCAATACTGGAGAACCACAGTTTACAGGTAAGTAACATTTGTTCTCATGAAGCCAAAATTGGCTCTATTCTGGCTCTCCCGCCTGAAACTGCCTCCGCTGCAATAGAAATCAATGGGGAAATGCATTCTCCCGGTGATTTTGTTAAAATCTCCCACTTTCTTCTTCTAAAACGTTGGCAAGTATGGGGATGAGAGAGCCATCATTTTTTGAAGGAGTAGCTTATCCACCAAACTCTAAATACGGCCCTTAGTCATTCAGGCGCCACCCTCTTTAACCACTGACAACGCTCTTCTGCCCCTGGATTCATGGAGTACCACATAGGGAAGCTGGCCAACGGTAGTATATTCATTGTGCAGTAGAATGATACCAATTTCCACAAATGTCTCGTATGCACAGGCTCTACTGGGCCTCGCTTGCACGCGTGTTCACCATGTCCATGGTTATATGTGGAAGGACCCTACACTGCCATGTTATGTCTTGGTCTATCTCATCGCCCAGAAACCCAGACTCCATCACCACTAGATCCCATCAAGAAGGGAATTAATTTCAAAACACTCAGCCTTCTGTAGAGCTTCTATGCAAGCAAGAAGTCCTTGAAAGATCTCTTCAGTTGCTGCAACTCTGAAAGGAGCCCCAGATTGAGCATTCTGTTCTTGCTCTCTGCCCCACACCCCAAATGTGCGCATTCAGGCAGTCGCTCTCTTCAACTGCGTGGCCCTGAATATAGGAAAAACCTTCCTGTTCACCTCTGAGCCATTCATTCCCATCTTGCCTATAGGAAAGCTCCAAAGACCCCTTTATTCTGTTAGGACGTCTTCCTTTCATTTAGTGTTTTCGGTCTTCTCTTAAAGGGATCTTGTTTAATTTTTAAAATGTAATAGAGACTTCTAGCTGCAGATTCCTTACCTTTGAATTTCCCAGGAGTCAGGCTGGATCCGGAAACTTTTGCTAAGCAATACCCCTTGTGCGCAGCATCGGGTGGCCCCATTCGGCTCCACGTGAAGTAGTCAGCAGCATAGATTATGACGTTGCGGGGCCTATATAGGTGCCACTCAGGCGCGCGGACGTCAGTTCTTTTCTTTTTGTGCCAGTTAAGCGCCAAAACCGGGAAGTACTACCCTTCATGAGAATAAAAAAAGAGGATGAGCTCATGTTTCCACGGAGAAGGGCACCCGGTACTCACTCATGCATTAGCCCCAGTATTGACGTTTGATACCCAATAACATGTTTGTCATCATTGGGTGGGTTTGGTGACCTGTTTGTACTAATTGGGTGGGGGTAGTGACAATTTTGTCCTCACTGGGTGGGGTGGTGACATGCTTGTCCTCATTGGGAGGGGGTGGTGATCTAGTTCTAGGGATGCTCTATAAAAGATGAAGGTCCAAGGAAATATGGTTTGTTGTGCAGCCTGGCAGCCCACTGATGAGAGGAGGCAAAGAATGTCCCGCCTTCTGCCCCACTGACGGAAAGAGGGAGGTGCACCCTGTCCGGTGCTCTCATTCCATGTTGGGAGACTGGGAAGAAGTCAGGAGCTACAAAATGCCAGTTCAATATATTTTAAGTCCAAGTCTTTGTAAAGTTGTAGAAAATATTATCTGATTTGTGTGTGCTAATAAATAGTAGTTATTTTGTATGTAGCCATGTTTTGAGTGTAGTGCAGATGATGCTATGTTTCTGTTACAATTGCCAGATGGAGCTGTTTACCTGGGCACATATTACAGATCTGATGCACTGTCCCGGTCTGCGTCATGTCACACTTTTATTTTGGTAAAACATGACATGACAGATTTATTGTTACTCAATCAATGGTACTCATTTTATTCGACCTCAGAAGGATGAAAGGCTGAGTGGAGCCGCCAGGATTTACACAGTGCTGCTCAGTGGGCCCTACCATAATTTCTTGTCCCAGAGCACCTGAGAAAGCAGACCCACTGCTCGAAGCTTTGATGTGCAGGCAGCATCCCAGCATGCACTTCTACAGGGGCAGAGATTTCCCTGCAGGTGAGGCTGTGAGTGACTGCACTGGTCTGCAAGGACCTCCTCTCCTTCTCCTAGTAGCGCCATTTATAGGGTGCACTGTGTGCCACCTCTTTGTGGCGCACAGTCAGTGCCCCTCCTGATGGTCGTTTTGCCTCTGTGCCCATGTCCATAATGCAACGTGGATGCAGATGCAAATTGTTTCCTAATTTGCATGATTCCACACCCCAGTGCAAATGAATGAACACTCCCTTAAGATTGAGTCACTGATACATGCATCGGTGCACTCTGTATCACAAGGCCCCACACAAGCACCAAGGATGAGAATGTGGGATAAGGATGAGAATATGGCTGAGCAGCCGGCATCGAGGATGTGGCGTAATGGCCAGAGTAGCCGACTTTAAGGCTGGGGAACTAGGTTCGAGTCTTGTATCCTGCGATTCTGGGCAAATTACTTAATCTCCCAGTGCCTAGAAATGAATGTGTCCTTGTGTAATGCAACTGGTGCTCATGTGAAGCGCTCAGATAGCTTCGATACCTTCGGGTCAAGTTCACGCTCTATAAATCTAGCAAAAAAATAAATAAATGCTCCTGCAACATCTCCTGCATTGCCAAAGTAACTGGGGCCCAGAAAGTGTGCGTACACACACACTGCATTCCAGTGGCAGTTTTGATCATTTCAGGGATTCTGCTTTTGTATGTCATCAGTGTTGCAGTATTTCCACTGTAAATTGTTCAAATATCCTTTATGGCCACATTCACTGAAACAAAAAATACCTTTGGACAGGGGACTACCACAATGCATAATGTGTGCTTTGCATTACAAATGGAGCTAAAAACCCTGTATTGCATATAAAATATTGGCATATGCATTGCGCTTTATTCCCCCGACAAAGTTGTGAAGCTCTGTGGTTCACATCAGGTTCGTAGGTGCCTTTCTCGGAGTGCACGGTTGATAAGGTGTAACCTGTAGAGAGGCCTATGTGCAGGGCTACTGGAATTATGCAATTGTGCAGCCGAGGCGGTTTTGCATAATTGTACATTTGCCACATTTACCACATAATTACCATCTGCCGCATAACCTGCAGATTTTAACAAAAAATATTCATTCTAACTCAGATGGTTCGTAAGTTACTTAAAACGCAGTGGCACATGTTGCCGTGCAGTAGAAGCTTCTTTGCAAAGGTTCACTAGTCACCTTTCTGTAGCTTATTGCTGTATTGGGGTATTAAACTGGTATTAATGAGGTGCATTCAATGCCCAGAAAGTGTTAAGTTTAAAAATGACAAGATAATGAAATAACGCTATCACAAAATGTGCTGCATAATTTGCATTTTCTTGCCGCATAATTTACTCAATACTTCCGCATAATTTGGTCTTTCCCTGACGCATAATTCCAGTGGGCGTGCCTATGCTGAAGGATTTATGTGCGGTACGGCAGGTTCCGGGACGTGTTCTGAACTAAGTGTGATAAACTTATAGCTGCGCATGAGCACGTGGTGTAACAGAAGTGTGAGAACTGACGCAGACACACACCTGGATTTGTAGCCAATATTTTCCAGTCTCAAAGTATCAACATATTTAGCCACACAGAGAGTAAAGGGCACAATAGAGGCCTCTAGGAATGGGGGACCTCGGGATTCCTCTATCCTCAGTCGCTGCAAAGAGAGATCTGGAGGCAATGCAGTCCACCATCAGAGGGTAAACCAGAGGCAGGGGCCAGGGTTGAGCCTTGTGCACTTTGCACGTGGGCCCACGCAGTGCCGGATTAAACCCCGTGGAGGCCCCAAGGCAGTTGAAATTTCGGGGGCCCCTCGTAAATTATCTCCTAATAAATTTTTTATTTTACCAACCAGCCATTTTAATAAACCAATCTTATTACACAACTAAACATTAACAATTATTAATGTTAAATAAAAAAAATGAATAAACCAACAAAACCTTTAATAATTCTCTTTCCTCAATTTGTTTGTGGTGAAATCTTTCAGGCTGTCTTGGAAGTCTACCTTTTGCAAGACGCTGTATTCAGTGGCAATAATGGCATGTGAGTTCAGAAGTTCTTGTGTCATTGAAGATGGATTTCAAGATCAAATCAATATTATTTTGATCTGTTGTTGCGGGCCCCTAAAAGGAGTGGGGCCCATAGGCCGGTGCCTACTTTGCCTATTTGGTAATCCGGCTCTGTGCACATGCCACTTCAAGCTGGCATATACCCTCTGCAACGAGAGAGCGTGTAATAGCGAATATCGATGCAACATATTTGCCTTGGTTGAGGCTCCCAAGCTTTAGAACCAATGTGCAAAACCCCCAGAGGAGTCCTTTCTGCTCTAGGGCCAGGCAGGCGAAGCGGTTTTCTAATTAGTTATGCAGAGTGCAGCAGCGCAAGGGCATTTTTAATGTATACTAATATCTGTACTAATTGCTTCGTAGTTATGAGCCGTAGAACCTCTACTGTCCTGTGACTTCCTGGCTAACCACAGATAGCCACCACTTTACCTCAGCCTTCCATCCTCCTGAGGTTGATAAAATGAGTACCATTGATTTGTCTGACAACAAACATCTGTTATTTTGCTGGGATATGTGCGACCTGTGACTGCGCCGAATAGAAAGCTAGGGTCTCTGCTCTTGCTACTTGCCAAGTGGCGGATAGCGATGGGTTGGACCCGATGTCGAAGCCCTGGTTTAGAGATACAGTGTTCTGTGAGGGACAACTGACTGAGTACTGGGAAGGGAATACATGCCTGCACAGACTCGACCCAGGGACATCTGGGAACCATTGCAGAGGTATCTTAACTCCCACCCACAAGTCTGCGACAAGACTCCCCCGTCGCTATGAATGAAAGTCACACGGTGGAAACCATTCACTTGTACACAGAACGAATGTAAGTGGGCTTGTAAGACCATCTCTCCGGGAGGCCAGCACACTTTTCTCTCCCCCACTTCTTTACCCCCTTCCCCTCTTTTTCCCCCCATTATCCCTTTGCCGATATTGCGGGGATTGTTAATTGGACCCAGGGACCAGACTTTGATGCAAACTACTTGGGCGAGAAGATGCAGATGTGTAATATTGACGGTCGACTGTGTTGATCAGTCTTGTCTATGTCAACCTAGTGTCTATACATGTGTATTTGAGTGCGATGATGCTGAACCTGTGTCCATAATGATAATCAATATAAAGGAAAAAAACATCTGTTATTCAGCGCCAAGATGCCTGTGGGTGAACATGCGCTTTACAAATACATGTTATGTTATGTTATGTTACCTCCTTGTGTAGAAATTCCAACAGGATTACATTTCTGTGGGAAAACCTGATAAGTGCTTTCTATGCTGTATACATGTCAACAATTACTTAATTAAAACAATAAGGATTTGTTTCTAATATTTTGCAGTTGGGCCTCTCAACATTGACCTGACGGTTAAAATAACGATTGACGACATCATTGCGGAGCACGGAGATGTGAGTGACGGGGGCCGTTTTAAGCCAGCGGAGTGCACGGCCCGCCAGCGCATCGCCATTGTGGTGCCTTTCCGCAACCGCGAGACGCACCTTAAATTCTGGCTGTACTACATGCTCCCCATCCTCAAACGACAGCAAGGAGACTATGGAATTTATGTGATTGAGCAGGTAAATGTTCCCGCTTGGTGTCATACTGAGGTTTGGGTTAGATTGAAAAATTATCTAGCCAGAATAATCTAAATCTAGCATGGATTGGTGGATTAGACCGGTTTCAGGATTAAATGCCTCGATTACTGACTGGTAATTTCCACTGAACGTAGGCTTTCTGCTTGTACACTCATAAGAAAAATATTTTTCCTCCTTTTGCCATAAATGCGGCAACTCGCGCATATCAAAGTTTATTTATTGTCCGTGTGCATTGTATAGTATCTGTTTTAAGTTTACAGTGAGATAATGCAACTTTTGGGTAACTTTTTGTGATTTACGTTATTTTTCATTTGTGCAATTATCCTTGTACTATCTATAATATCGAAACCATTGTTTCCAACCCTTCCTTCCTATTTTTCTTTTAGTTTCTTTTTTAGCCTTGTTTTAGCTTTTGTTGATATATAAATACTTCTGTCTATGCTTATGACTGTTTTTCAGTTTCAAAGAAAGAGTTTGTTAGCATTTTAAAAGTGTTCGATATACTATGGCACACATCTTCTACTGTTATTATATTAAATTAATAAGACTGTTAATTATTGAGAAGTGTGTAATTGTGGAGAAGTGTGGCTCACTGGTTAGAGAAGGCATACCCTGAAGCAGAGGTCAGACCCGGGACCAGGGTTCAATTCCCGACGCGGCAGGGTCTGAGCCCAAGTGTCCACGGACTTGATAATTCTCACTTCGGTGCCTACTCGAATCATGGGTTCACACTCTGCAACTCTGGGCAATAGCTTGCTTAATCTCCACTACGGCCCCCCCCCCCGCGGCGGGATGCCTGGTTTTCACCTTGGGGATGCCCAGTACGGGTTATCTCACAGGGAAAAAGCCAGGACGGGTTCCCAATGCAAGCGCCGAGATGCCCAAGGGTAAGTTGAGCGCTATATAAGAACACACATACATACATACAATTACTTTGTCACAAGACAATTATACATTAAGGGCCCGATTTAGATCTTGGTGGACGGGTTATTCCGTCACGACAGTGACGGATATCCCATCCACTGAAATATAAATCCCATTATATCGAACAGGATTTATATTTTGCTGGGCAGGATAGCCATCACTGTTGTGACGGAGTAACCCGTCCACCAAGATCTACATCGGGTCCTATATTCGTTAAATAAAGCTTTAAAAACAAACTGAAAATTTTCAGACACACTTGCATTATGCCCAGTCTCTTGGCCATGATTGACCCTATCCGACCCTCGGCCTGCCCTAAATGCCATGCAGATGAAGCAGATATTATACATCTAACATGGATATGAATACACATAAGCAACTACTGGGCAGATAACTTTGCACAGCTCTCCTTGATGGTGGAATCCAGCTTGACAACTGAACCATTGTTAGCACTGCCGGGATATGTACATGATGTCCCAAGGGGGATTCAACGGTTTACAGCGAATGTAGTCTTGTTGGCAAAACATGAAATTGCGATATGCTGGGGCCGGAGTCACTGTCCCACTGCTGCAAAGTGGATTAAAAGTCTCATAGTCTGCCACACCACTCGTGAGCTATACGCTTCATTGCAACCACCCACATCGCATCCTTGGAATATTTGTCAACCACTACACATTTATTTGCAGCAACGGAGATTAGATGGACTGGGCTGATTAACGTGGCTTATGCTTTGTGTTACACATACGTTGCAGTTTTCTTGTTTGTGTATACATTCGAACATGGCGTTTTCCCCCTAAGGTCTGATGCGGACGAAGTGGTTATATATGTCATTATATGATTATTGTTGGACTTACTAACGGATACACAAATTGTTGTATGTGTAGAACAAACCGTCAACTATGCTATTCCTTCTTGCATCAATGGAGCAAATTTGTGTTTTTGCAACAACATATTTCATGTACTGTCACTAACGTGGTACTATTTGTAAGTTTTAAAAATGATAAATATTGTTTTTTAAACTATCTAAAAAAATAAAGATTTAAACAAATGGTTCATGTATTGAGGGTAGACAGGTGAAAGTAGCGTGCAAAGAATTGTAGGGTTATGAAAATTACTTGTAGAAAGCACTGCTCCTCATCCGTCTTCCTCGCTACAGTACTTACTCTATAATAGATACCAAAGCAAGCCAAATAACCTTGAATTATCACCCATGACTCTAAGTCCCAAAGTCTGCCCAAATGTAGGCACATATATAGCCAACCAGCTGATGATTAAAAGGGGGCAATGAGGTGAACAACCCTCATTTTCTGTCATCCCGATGATAAGACGGCCATATGAAGCGACAGTCAATTCTTTGTTACAATTCATCAAGGGATGCCAGACACTGACCAACGAGGATCTCAAGAAGGAACGCTCTTTGAAAAACCAGAAACGTATACTCGTTTGGTTCGAAAACAAGTCAGATGTATGTGATTGTGAAAAACATGGAACATGACCTTCCAAAAGAATGCAAAAGAAAACCATAGAGGACACACTTGGTGGCAAGAAAATCTTGGATGGGAATCCCAACATGCTTGTGTGGTAAGGAAGTATTGCTGCCACCGAATGTGGGTTCTATCAGTGTACCCACATTGTGGGGTACATTACGAGTTTCCACTTCTCAATTTTCTTTGACATGCAACTTAGTGTTTCTACCATAATTTCTCTTTTTCATTCTTTTGGGAGGAAATTTGCCCCTGTTTTTCACAATCGCAAACATCTGACTTTTTGTTGATGTCGAAGCAGGAGGTGGGTTTAATGTAGGGTTGTCTGTTTTCTGACACCCTTGAAATAGGGGCAATCAAACACCTGGAAGGTCAAATAGGACTTCTGTGATGTTTAGCAGAAATCATCTCTGTTCCATGCTCTAATTAATAATACCTTATGGTGTGTTTTTGCACATTCCTCTCTGTTCCATGCTCTAATTAATAATACCTTATGGTGTGTTTTTGCACATTCCTCTCTGTTCCATGCTCTAATTAATAATACCTTATGGTGTGTTTTTGCACATTCCTCCCTGTTCCATGCTCTAATTAACAATGCCTTATGGTGTGTTTTTTCCTTATTCCTCTCTGTTCCATGCTCTAATTAATGATACCTTATGGTGTGTTTTTGCACATCCCTCTCTGTTCCATGCTCTAATTAACAATGCCTTATGGTGTGTTTTTTCCTTATTCCTCTCTGTTCCATGCTCTAATTAATGATACCTTATGATGCGTTTTTTGCACATTCCTCTCTGTTGCATGTTCTAATTAATAATACTTTATGATGTGCTTTTTGCACATGCCTCTCTGTTCCATGCTCTAATTAATAACACTTTATGATGTGTTTTTGCACATTCCTCTCTGTTGCATACTGTAATTAATAATACTTTATGATGCGTTTTTTTCACATTCCTCTCTGTTCCATGCTCTAATTAATACCTTATGATGTGTTTTTTGCACATTCCTCTGTTCCATGCTCTAATTAATAATACCTTATGATGTGTTTTTTGCACATTCCTCTGCTCCATGCTCTAATTAATAATACCTTATGATGTGTTTTTTGCACATTCCTCTCTGTTCCATGCTCTAATTAATACCTTATGATGTGTTTTTTCACATTCCTCTCTGTTCCATGCTCTAATTAATACCTTATGATGTGTTTTTATCACATTCCTCTCTGTTCCATGCTCTAATTAATACCTTATGATGTGTTTTTTGCACATTCCTCTGTTCCATGCTCTAATTAATAATACCTTATGATGTGTTTTTTGCACATTCCTCTCTGTTCCATGCTCTAATTAATACCTTATGATGTGTTTTTTTCACATTCCTCTCTGTTCCATGCTCTAATTAATACCTTATGATGTGTTTTTTGCAGATTCCTTTCTGTTGCATGCTGTAATTAATAAAATCTCATGATGTTTTTTCCACATTCCTCTCTGTTGAATACTGTAATTGATAAAATCTTATGATGTGCTTTTTGGACATTCCTCTCTGTTGCATGCTCTAATAATTAATACCATATAATGTATTTTTTGCACATTCCTAACATCTTTCTGTTTCTCTTTGTAGTTTGGGGACACAACATTTAACCGAGCCAAGCTGATGAACGTGGGTTTCAACGAGGCCCAGAAGGAGTACGATTACAACTGTTTTGTCTTCTCGGACATTGACATCATCCCCATGAATGACAGGAACTTATATCGGTGTGGCAGCAATCCTCGGCACATGGCAAATGCTGTGGACAAATTTGGCTTCAGGTAACTGATTATTGTTTGCATCTGTCATTTTATGCTCTGCTTCCAAGAAACTTGGGTAGAGGGTCGAATCTTTTCATACTTCAGCCTAAAGGAGGATTATGTACATACATTTCGAATTATATGAATGCGACCAAGATAAAGCTGCTGGCATCTAACATTTATTATCAAATTATCACTATTGAAATCAATAAACATTCTTGTGCAGTTGTGATAAATTATTATAACGCTCCGCCTGAGCAGATTTGCGTGGCCCTTAGACAATGTCTAAGGGTAACGATTTTGCGTACATACATAATGACACCGTTAAAGACATGTTTGTACTTCGGAGTGGAGGTTTTATTATTAGTCTGTGTCCACATTATGTGGAAAAAACCTGTGGTATAACATTAGATGGTGCTATAGGCTATACCCTTTTCCCTCATTCGCTTTATGGGGATAATTTGAATTATATTATGTTCCAGTTTGATTTAGGCTTCGCTAATGAATTATGCGCTCCACTAGTACCATTCGACTGCACCTTTAATGGAAGAGGTGCGAACACGATTATAGATTGTGATAACGTCAAATAGGCATTCATCTCGAGTTAAGGGTTTTAAAACACATAACAATCCTCTAAGTGATCACTTTCCGCAGAGCGTAAGTTTTAAACTGCCTAGCAAAGCAATAAAAAGATAGGGTAAGTGCTCACATGTGGTTAATAATATTTCTCTCAACAGAACTAATGGTTACTCTTTACGGTGGTCCAAAGTTGATCCTGTTAATTTTATCAAGCAGCTTTTGGGTAAACACTACAAAGCTTTTGTAGCTTGTTTAGATGAGAATGTGGATCATGTTAAGATTTTGGAATCCTTAAATTGATTACTCATGGAATTAAGGAAGGCTTATTGGTCAAGAATAGAAAAGGGAACAAGAAAAATCACGGTTGGTTTGACACTAGATGTACGAGGGCATATAGGAACCTGAAACATGCGCTACACAAACCTTTGTAAGCTAAGTAAGAAATCAAAGCATGTAGATTGGAGTATAAACAAGCACTTAGAGATCGCACGAAGGGCATGAGAGAGGATGCATGGAGGGCGCTGCACGAAGCAACGTTGGTTAGAGATAATAATGCGTTCTGGCGGGCCGTAAACGCCCCCTTCCTGAGCCCCCAGGATACACCAACCATAGAGATTGCGATCAGCAAAGAGGAATGGGTGAATCACTACTCTCATATGTATAGACTTCCAGTAGAGAAGATAGGAACTGATAGTGCTCCAACAATTACGAGCACAATTGCCCCCCTGCACCGTAGATCTCTAATAAGCCTTCAGGTCACCCTGATAGAAGTTAATTTAGCTCCTGAAGCAAGGAAAGGGGGTAAAGCTTCTGGCCCCGATGAGATACCAGTAGACCTCTTCAAAGCTAATATTGCCCTGTGGGGCCCACTACTTACACGAGTTATAACAGCTTGTTGTACCCTAGGTTTCTTTGATACCTGATCGGAATCACTCTTCGTTCCGATATACAAGAAAGGTGACCGCCAGAATCCCGCTTGTTACCGGCCAATCTCACTTCTTGATTCTTTGTCAAGGTGGCTGGACTCATCGAACTAAATAAACTTCAGGACTGGGCCAAAACAAATAATATTTTATCTGAGTTGCAATTTGACTTTCAACCAGGTCTTGGCACAGATGTGCAGGGTTTAATCTGAACCTATTAATTGGGAAATACATCCTGGCTAAACATGGTAGACTGCTTATTTTGCATTTGTAGACTTATCCTCTGCCTTTGATTGTGTAGAGCACGATAAATTATGGATTATAATGGCCAATTTAGGTGTGGAGCCGCCGCTTTTAGACTTCTTGAGGCAATTGCACTCTGGCATCAAAGCTAGGGTTCGATATGTGGATAAGGGCGAGTGCACTGCATCATTCATCGTAGAGAGAAGGGTAAGACAGCGATGCATTTTTTCATTTCATTTCATAAGGCTTTATTCGGAGCTTAAACACAAAGTCCATAAAAGCACATACATACAAACATCAAAAACGAAATCATAATAACCATAAGTTAAATATACAGTACAGAATACAAGATTAAAAAACGGTTAAAATATCATGCTGTTCCTTGCTTTAACAGCTTGTAGGAGAAAAGTTGCAGTAAAAAAATAGACATCAGGGTTAGGGTTAAAAAACAGCTTCATAGAGTCATGGACATTTCGGATTCCATACTTCACAAAAATAGGTTTTAAGAAGGCTGAACGAAAGTTACCATAGAATTTACAAAGCAATAAAAAGTGCATAGTGCTTTGTGCGGATGAATGATCACATTAGCATGGGCCAATCGGATATTTTTTAATACAGGGGAAAGCCACCAAATGGTGCACAGTCCCCAACCTTAATCTGGTTAAAACAAACTGGTGGGAAACTCTAGTAACATAACTCAAATACGGTTGGTAGCCCACAGTCTCACTATATCTACCATAGAGCATACATGTGGAAGAATGGCCACCAATCCTCTCCCGCCTCTCTGATTTATGGCTCATAAAGATGGTCTTCATCTCACCCTTTGACAAACTGGAAGCAGCATACATGTCCTTACTGATATCAAATCCATAGATCTCTAAAAAACTATTGACAACAAATTTAATCCAGGGAATCTTCATATGGTAATCGATTGAAAAACAGTCTCGGATGATAGCTCTATTTAGGGAAGTCTCTTCCTTAGACCAGATGGCACGCCATAACATTAATGGTCTTAAGGTAATTTGGTCTGAAAGGTGTTGAATCCCAAGCTCTTTATGCGCCAGATCGTTAGAGGCAGATATGGGCAGACACAAAAGTCTCTTAAGAAAGAGCTTTTCCTCCACTTGGAGACTCCGGGCCGAGTAGTGGCCCCAAACTCCAGCACCATAAAGGGCAATCGAAAGACATCTCATTTGATAAATTGTTAACATGTCTTTAATCCGTTTATCCGCAATTTTACTAGCAAACTTGAACACCCCATGAGCACATTTAGCCATCTTGGCCCGGACATAGGTAATCTCCCTGGACCAGCAATCATTCTTAGTAAAATTGATGCCAAGATAGTTAAAGGAGTTCACCGTTTGCACCTTATGCCCATCAATGAAATAGGAATGGGGTATATTACGCCCCAGACCACATTCCAAGATATGGGTTTTGGATTTGTTGATCAATAGCTTTCTATCCTTGATGAACATAGAAAACCTGTCCATCAGACGTTGAAGGCCAATAGGAGTCCTGGATAGGATCACGGCCTCATCCGCATAAAGTAATACCGGGACGTTAAAATCATTGATTTTCGGGGCATCTGCCGCCACAGTCTTTAGGGCAGAATCGACTTCATTGATAAAAAGGGTAAAGAGAAGGGGGGCAAGAACACACCCTTGTCTTATACTACGCCCGATCTTAAACTTGGGGGTACACTCCCCTCCCGGTCCATAACGAACACTGGTACTAAGGTTGGAATAAAGTCGTGCCAGGAAATAAATAATACCCTCGGGTGCCCCCAAATCAAGCAGTTTGGCCCATAAAATACTATGGTCCACCATATCGAAGGCACTGCTCAAATCTGCAAAGCAGAGATAGAGAGAGCCTTTCTTAGCCCTCGTATATTTCCCAATAAGGAGGTCGAGGTTGAGACATTGTTCAACGGTCCCTCGACCCTTCCTAAAACCATATTGGCAATTGGCCAGAATGTTATTAGAATCGGCCCACTCTTCCAACCTGACCAAGAGCACCCTGCTCATGATTTTCACAGAGGAATCAAGAAGAGAGATTGGGCGATAATTCTTCACGTCACCCCTGTCTCCCTTCTTATAAATAGGAATAATAATGGATTCCTCCCAAGTAGATGGGACTCCATTGCATACTGCCGCATTAAAAACATTTGTTAACAATGGGCCCCACAGCTCAGGGACTAATTTATACAGATCGATAGGCACCCCATCGGGACCCTGGGCCTTCCCACCGCTGCTTAAGGTGATACTTCCCTGTACTTCGGCTGTAGAAATGTTCAGAGGGATGATAGGCCAATCATCTTCATGCACACCCCTCTGTCTATCTGAATCGAAGATCACAGAGAAGTGGGAAACCCAGTTTCTCCAGTATTGGGGTGTCTTTCATAGATTCACATGCTTGAATATTCCCCGTCGTCGAAGTGGGAGTCCCACGGTACATAACAAAGCAATGTAGTAACAACCCAAGCCCATTAGGCATAAAAGAAAGAAAAAAACCATAGAGTTTTCACAGATAGACAACTTGTCACCTCTATAACATATCACTGTCATTATGTTCTAAGCCAAATCCAGCCAATCAGGTGTCCGCACCCTCTAGAACCCTCTCCCCAGAGACTCAGGCTCTCAGATTTTCTACCGCACGTCGTGTGAAGGGAGTCTCCCTGAGCTTGCTCAGTTTTTTTCTTCTCATACTTCACAGAAGATTGGGTTTATGATGTCTTCAACCAAGAAGTCCCTCTTCAGACCTTGTGGGAGCTGTGGTAAACTGAGACTTCATTCTGAAGATCCTCACAAAAAATGCATTTATTGTTAATATCCTGAACATCAGGTAAAAGACTGTAAACTTTGCAGAACCTTCTCACAAAAAACTTTGAAGGACAGAGAAGGGCGTCTCCTTCTGTGGCTACAGAAGTTAAAAACTTCAGAAAATCCTGTTTCTGATGTGGAGAGTGTATCTTCCATCCACACTGCTCCCTCTCTGAAAAGGTCCTGTGACTCTCAAAAGGTTTCTCCTAGACCTAAAGTGATGAAGAAACAGCATGGAGAAAAGATTTCTTCACAGCCTTCTACTTCAAGAGGGGTGATTTCTCCCCCCAGGAGTCTCTCTGTTTCATTGACGCCCCCGAGATCGGATTCTCAGGCGTCTAAGACTCCATCTGCGCAGTTTTTACCTCAGAAACTGCCTCTCTCGTCGACGAGCTCATCTACGCTTCCTCCGTCGACGAGAGCTGCCATCGTCGCATCTACGTCGACGACCTCGGCATCTATGTCTATGAAGCCAACCATGATCATGTCGTCTGCGTCTTCACCGTCGACGCTGGTGTCAGTTAAGGTGAGACCCATTTCATCGACGCTACCCTTAACTTCGTCGTCGACGACTATCAAGCAGAAGCAGAAGAAAACATCGTCGACGGGTGCTTCGTCGTCGAGGGGTGCTTCGTCGTCGAAGAGTGGTTCATCGTCGACGGCAGCTTCGTTGTCGGCGGGTGCTTCGTCGACGAGGGTGGCCTCTTCGTCGGCGGTGGCTCTGCCGTCGACGGTAGTTTCGTCGACGACGGTGGCTTTGTCTTCGACGATTACCTCGTCGTCGGTGGCTTCGTCGTCGACGGTGACTGCGTCGTCGACGGTGGTGTCGTCGACGGCTGTTCAACGTCGAATTTCACCGCCAGCAACAACGGCGACGACTCCAACTCTGGATTTGCTACCATTAGAGACTTCAAACTCTCTGCTTCAACGACGGCATTCGTCTCTGGATACCCTGCTGCCACTTAAAACACCTGTACAGCCTCCTGAAGTGCTGTTTTCTTCTGACAATGAAGACTACGAGGATGATAGATTTCGGGCTGCTCGCAGTCCTTCAGAACTTCTAATTAAATGTCAGGAGTCGGATGATGATGACGAAGACTTACAACAAGATGATTTCTCATCTTATGACACACGTCCAGTTCAGGAACCTCAAATGGCACAATTGCCTTTAAGTCTAATTTCCAATTTACAGTACATGCTGGATGATTATAATCGCCGTTTTCCGCGGTCTGGCCATACCACTCCAACGCCGCAGACACCTCAACAACCTGTTTTTCCTAGGGAAACAGTTATCACACCTACATCAGTACCTAGAGAACAATGTCTTGGAGTTCCTCCAACCCCACTGAAAGATATTGTCGAGGAACAAGATGATGACGCCGACAAGGAGGAAGGTGAGCTGGATGTTGCTTCCCTCCTTTCTGACTGGGACAACTATCAGATTCAAACACCTTCTCCCGCTGATCCAGCCCCTTTGGATTCTCCTCCAGTTGACATTTGTGGTTTTCATTTGCTCATGGAAAGAGCAGCGAAAAGATTTCACCTCCCTATGACAACCAGAGAGGAGGATTGCTTCTTATATGACTTTAAGGACCAACCTCAAAAGCAGGTCCGCTGCATTCCGATCATTGATTTTATATGGCAAGAGGGCCTTAAATTGATGCAGACTCCTAATTCGATTCCGGCCATCCTTCCTAGGATAGACAAAAAATACAAGGCTCCTCCAAATTCTCCAGCCTGTTTGACTTCACAAACAAAGCCTGATTCTATTATTACTCAGGCAGCCCAACGCCGGTCTAGGAACCCTTCATCTCCTTTGTCGGCACCTCCAGATCGCGAAGGTCGACGGCTGGATGGTATAGGGAAAACATTTTCCACTATGGCGGCAGCTACGGTTCGAGCGGCCAATTCTTTGGCGATCTTGGGCCGCTACGATCGCCAGATGTGGTCGGACATTTCATCTCTGATTAATCTCATTCCTGAATCATCCAGGTCAGAGGCTTTGAAGATTCTCCAAGAAGGAGAAAGAATTTCTTCGGAAATCATAGACTGCGCCATTGATGTGTCTTCTTCTGGCTTCCGTCTTTTGGCTGGTTCTGCGCTCCTCCGGCGTCAGGTGGTTACGGGCTACGTCCTTTCGTCAAGAGGTGCAAACAAAAATCCTGGACATGCCTTACGACGGCGAGTCCCTTTTTGGCCAGCATATAGATGATGCCCTTCAAGCCATCAAGAAGGACACTGACACAGCTCGTGCTCTAGGAACTTTGCAGTTCAAAAAACAGCCTTTTCGAGGCGCAAGAGGTCGTGGTTCCTCTTCTTCCTTTCGTGGTAATTCCAACCAATACAGGCAAGGACAAAACCGCTATTCCTCACAAAACCAGCAATCTTATCGGCAGCAAAATTCTTCCAACTACAGACAATACAGAGGCAAATCTTCCTACAGAGGAAAGGATTCCTCAAAGAAACAATGACTCTCGCTACCCTCAGTCACGGACTCCTCCAAAACTTGGAGGTCGAATCTCCCGCTTCTTCTCCAAATGGTCGCAAATAACCACAGATCAATGGGTTCTCGATATTGTGCGCAGGGGACACGCTTTGGAATTTATAAAGATTCCTCCAAATACTCCACCAAGAGGTCCTCCTCCTGCACATTTGAAAGAGCTACTGAAGCAGCTAAACATTTTATTGAGTAAGGGCGCGATCGAAGTGGTGTCAAAACTACAGAAGGGCAGGGGGTTCTACTCAAGGTTCTTCCTTGTACAGAAGAAATCGGGAGAATGGCGTCCCATTTTGGATTTGCGAGCCCTGAACAAATACATAAAGACACAAACTTTCCGTATGTTGTCCCTTCAAGAAATCCTTCCTTTTCTCTCTCAAGGAGAATTCATGACAACACTAGATCTACAAGATGCTTATTTTCATCTTCCCATATTACCACGACACAGAAAATTCCTCAGATTCAGAGTGGCCGGACGAGATTTTCAATTCAAGGTCCTGCCATTCGGCCTTCGTTCTGCTCCCCGAGTGTTCACAAAAGTCCTTGCACCGGTGGCGGCTTACCTTCGCCTTCAGGGAGTTCAAATCTTTCCCTACTTAGACGACTGCCTTCTAAAGGCGAAGTCTTTCGAACTAGCGTCCAAACAAACTCTGTTTTGCAGATCCCTTTTCCAGTCTCTGGGCCTCACACTGAACTTAGAAAAATCTCAGTTGCACCCAGCTCAGAACAGATTGTTCTTGGGAGCCATTCTGGATACCACTCTAGGGAAAGCTTTTGTGTCGCACGAACGACGACAACGTCTTCGCGATCTAGCGGCCTCTATCCATCTAAAAGGGTTTGTTTCTGTCCGACAGTTGAAATCTTTCCTAGGGATGTTGTCGTCCTGCATTCCTCTAGTCCCTCTCTGCCGCCTGAAGATGAGACCTGTCCAAGAAGAACTGGACAAGCAATGGGCTCAGGTCTCGGGCACTTTCAACGACTTGGTCAGTGTCACTCATTGCTTAAAAAGAGCTCTTTTGTGGCGGACTCACGAAGATCATGTCTCCGCGGGGCGTCCTTTTCTAGCGGACACTCCACAATTTACCCTCACCACCGACGCATCTCTCGAGGGTTGGGGCGCCCACTTGCAAGGCCTAACTGTGAAGGGCAAGTGGTCTGTTCATCAAAAGACGAGACACATCAACCTGTTAGAATTACTGGCCATCTTTCTGGCTTTAAAAGCTTTCAGAACCATCATTCACGGAAGCACGGTGTTGATCCGTTGGACAACACAACGTGCATGCACTATATCAACAAGCAAGGAGGTCCGTTCTGTTGTCCCTTCAGGCTCAAAAGATTTGGGATTGGGCGATTCAACATCACATTGCCCTCACAGCAGTACATGTTCCGGGAGCGTCCAACATTCTGGCGGATTCCCTAAGCAGATCCTCCACGACCAATCACGAGTGGGAATTGCACCAACCCACTTTGGAGCACATATTCCAGCTATGGGGTCCCCCGAATATGGACCTTTTTGCAACCTATCTGAACCGGAAATGCCAGTTCTACGCAAGTTGGCTTCCCCAACCAAAGTCATGCGGGAATGCCTTTTTGATGAACTGGTCCACAATTTATGCTTACGCCTTTCCACCGATTCCTCTAGTCCCCAAGGTTCTACGGAAAATGAGGAAAGAACCCTGTCGGCTCATCCTAATAGTCCCCCGATGGCCTCGACAAATATGGTTCACGGAGCTGCTGCTACTGTCTCAGTGCGAACCAATCATGCTTCGTCCTCTTCCGAATCTTTTGACCATGGAACACGGTCAAATTTGTCATCCCGATCCTGCGTCTCTACACTTAGCGGCTTGGAACCTGAGTACTTTGAATTTGTGAATTTGGACATCCCTTTGGAGTGCAGAGAAGTCTTAGCAAAGGCTAGAGCTCCTTCTACTGTAAAAACGTATAAACTCAAATGGAAACGATTTTGTTCATGGTGCAGTGATGCCAAAATTCATCCCATACATTCCAAGCCAGAGCAACTTTTACCTTTCTTTTTGCATCTAGCAAAATCAGGCCTTTCATATGCTACCCTTAAAGTCTTTTTAGCGGCAATCTCACGATTCCGTCAAGATGGCTCTAACTCCCTTTACTCGTCAAGAGTAATGCAACAGTTTTTCAAAGGACTTTTTCGGATGTTTCCTCCGATACGTCGGCCTCCTCCTCCGTGGCATTTAAACATTGTATTGGCACAGCTCATGAAATCACCATTCGAGCCAATCCATAAGGTCAGCCTCAAACATGTCACGTGGAAGACTTCTCTTCTCCTAGCTCTTACATCTTCACGCCGGGTCAGTGACTTGCAAGCATTTACCATTAACCCACCTTTTCTTCAATTTACTAAGGACTCTGTCCTGCTTCGCACCAATCCGGCCTATATCCCTAAAGTGCCATCTGATTTCCACCTCCATCAGCCGGTTGTTTTAAAAACGTGTTTTCCTAATCCTCAAACTTTTGCAGAAAAGTCACTTCATTCTTTGGATGTCAAGAGATGTCTCAAATTTTATCTTCAGAGAACTGCTGCCATTCGTAAAAATGACCAACTCTTTGTCGCCTACGGACGCATGCGACAAGGTCATCCTGTCACCAAACAATCTATAACACGTTGGATATCCTCTGCTATTACCTTTTGCCATCAACAAGCAGGAAAACCTCTCGCTGCTGCCGTGAAAGCGCACTCCACAAGGAAGGTTTCTTCTTCTACTGCGCTTTTTGCTGGAGTCCCTCTTCAATCCATCTGTAGAGCGGCGACTTGGTCCAGCAGACACACCTTTACGAGACACTACTGTCTGGATGCTGCAGACAACACGGACACAGCCGTGGGACAAGCAGTCCTTCGTAATCTTTTTAAATAAGGTGAGCCTCTGATGCTTCCCTCCTCCTGCATACAAGGTACTTTTATTTATTATGTATAGTAGATATATATATATATATATATATATATATATATATATATATATATATATATATATATATATATATATACTACCTACTGGCGGTCGCCAGTAGGTAGTTATAGTTAGGACCCTGTTTCCATAAGAAAACCGCAACATTCTATTTGGAATAACTTTGGCGCCGGTCGACGAATCCTCGTGACATTTTCAAAACTAATGGGGCGCTACGCTCCGCTCCTACCCTGAAAGTCTCGGGGGGATTCGTCAAGCGGGGGCTGAGATAAAAGGGGGGTCCCAAAACGCGTTTTTCCCATGCATTTTTCCATAGGACCTTTAGACACAGCTACAGCCCGAACGGCTGAACAGAGTTCCTTGAAATTTGGCAGAGAGGTAGTCTACAGGTCAAGGAAGTGCCTTTTGTAGGTTTGGTGTAAATCTGTTCAGTAGATTCTGAGAAAATAGCCTTTAAATCAATATATATATCTGAGCCAGCTTACGGTGCGCTTACGGTGCGCTTACCGTACGCGTACGGTGACGTGCGCGAGCGCGATTCTGATTGGCTGTTAGATCTTAGTAAACATTCGAATCGGTCGAAACCAGGAAGTGGCGGCCGCCATTTTCTCTCTCGCACTCTGAGAGGGGGTTAAAAAACAAAGAGCAAAAACATGTAAAGGGGCTGTTTAGACAGCTCCTAAGCACCTAGACCTGTTGAGGGAGTCCCCAAAGTTCCCCTAAAGCCAAAAACGGAATTTTCATTTTTTCGATAATTTCGCCGATTACGCTTACCGTACGCGTACGTTAAAAATGATTAAAAAAAAAAAATATCCACACTCTCCCCACCCCATGTGCAAATGGTGCCCGAAGGCCACCAGTTGTGCATGGCTTCTGTATTATAGTAAAAAAATAAAATATTACCTTTCACAACGAAGCGCATCATATGTCCTCCATGTGCGCACGGTGCGCGAAGCGCATCGTCCGTACATGGCCCATCTAGCGTAACGTGGGCACGCGGTGCGCGTAGCGCACCGTGCGCGCACGGAACGAACTGCGTTAAGTGGGCGCGCACGCCACGAATGTCGTAAAGTAACTTAGCATTTAAAAAACCGTACAAATTCACTGAAAAAACCATAGGTTTCACACACGTTATAGTTAGGAATTAGCATTTAAAAAACCTTGCAAATTCACTGAAAAAAACATAGGTTTCACACATGTTATAGTTAGCGGAAATTTTACTGATAAAAAACCAATGAAATTCCCCCGTTATAGTTAGTGCAGGCTCACGCGACCGCAATCCTCTGCTGATGCTAATACTGTATTTAGACACTTATTTGCCCATGCCTTCTTCCATTAAATTTTAGCTATACATATATTACAAATATTTTTTTTTCATAAAGACACATATGTCATCAGCAGAGGATTGCGGTCGCGTGAGTTATAGTTGCCTGCACTAACTATAACGGGGGAATTTCATCGGTTTTTTTATCAGTAAAATTTCCGCTAACTATAACATGTGTGAAACCTATGGTTTTTTCAGTGAATATATATATATATATATATATGGCTTTTATATGCATATAGTCTTCTGCACTGTATATGCTGTTGTTTTGATTATTATGTACCTTGTATTATTCTGCTGCACTGCTCACTACTCTTATTCAAGCATGTGAATCTATGAAAGACACCCCAATACTGGAGAAGAACAAATGTTACTTACCTGTAAACTGTGGTTCGCCAGTATTGGTGTATTTCATAGATTCACATGCGACCCACCCACCTCCCCTCAGAGGCTCTATTGTGTATTTGACTTTGTCACTCTTGTGCTACGAAAATCTGAGAGCCTGAGTCTCTGGGGAGAGGGTTCTAGAGGGTGCGGACGCCTGATTGGCTGGATTTGGCCTAGAACATAATGACAGTGATATGTTATAGAGGTGACAAGTTGTCTATCTGTGAAAACTCTATGGTTTTTTCTTTCTTTTATGCCTAATGGGCTTGGGTTGTTACTACATTGCTTTGTTATGTACCGTGGGACTCCCACTTCGACGACGGGGAATATTCAAGCATGTGAATCTATGAAAGACACCAATACTGGAGAACCACAGTTTACAGGTAAGTAACATTTGTTCTTCCCTCACTGACGTTAGCCGTCAGTTCGGGCATCTTATCATCCTTTAGGAACGGGCAATTAACCGTATCCCAAAATAAAGAGGAATCTGAAGTAGCCGCTGCCTGATCAAGTTTGTCCCAGGCCTCTTGCCTTAATTCGGACTTCCTGTGTTTGACTGCAGCCTGATAGGTGGCTCTAAGATCTCTAACCACACTATTATCTCTTGGCTTGGCTGCCAAAGCGGTTTTGAGCCCCTTTAGTGCAATGGTACTAGCATGGTCAAACCACCCGTTTTGTTTAAATAACTTGGCCTTTCCATGTTTGGTAAATTTATTATCTATAATATGATTAATATTGGTAAAATTATGCACAACTTGGTCGGTAACCTCCTCACTTTCTAAAATGGTAGTGATTTCTACCAAACAACTTGAGACAATGGAATTTGACACGAGCTCCGCTTTATCCCCTTTCCATCTAATTCTAGTTCCATTTGGTCGATGCGGTTCAATATTGGCAATGGTACGAATGTTAGGACCATGCTTCTCCTTCCAGAGAAGTGTCTCAATGGTGATACAATTGTGATCGCTGAGCGCATTATCCACGACCACAGGGGTCAGACACCATGAACTAAGACTAGAGGATATGCAAATAAAATCTATTACGGTATTTGCATTCCTTCCCCTAAAACTAGGGATTATATCTCCAGAGGCATTTTTCGCGTTAACCAAAATTTCCAGATCGTAAATGGTCAGGATTTTATTCAGAGCATCTCCATAGTTGGTATGTGGGAAGTGGGGAACATCAACTCCTAAACTATTATTAGATCCACAGACCCTTTGGGAGGAAAGAGGACAAACAGCAGTATTGAAATCTCCCACCCAAATATAATCAAAATCAATATCAAACTCCATTATGATGTCAGCCAAAGCGGTCTCAAGAGCCACCACTACCTGGTGCCTGGTATTATCAAATACATTGTTATAAAAGTTTATTAAAAGAATATTTCTCCCATGCTCCTGATAAAGCCATAGAATCTGGGAATGGACCCCAACCAATACATGTTTTTTGACAATGATGGGAACATCCACTGAAATCAGAACCAGGAGCCCACCCTTTGCCCTACCCAAGGGGGATGCCACAGCTGGTAATTGATATGAAACAAACCCATTATAATTGATTAGATCAGTACACCAGGTCTCTTGAAAACAAATAATGTTAAAAGCATTAATAAACTCCAACCAACCCAAGCAGGCGTCCTTAGATGAGAGACCTGCTACATTCCAACTAACAATTGAACATAACCGGGGGTTAGAGTTTTTAATGGACATAAAGCTCAATGAAATTGGTCCGCTCTGACCGTGCGGAACACTAATAAGGGAAGGGTATCCACCCCGATCGTCAGAAACCAACCTCCGCCTTCACAGCGTCTGTTATCATTAATGGTATCAACAGTAGGGCTACAGTTGGCACCTAGTCCCGCGGGGTCAGAAACCCCCCAATGTTGCATCACCTCCCCCACGTCCTAAAGAAACAGCTTCATCCCTTGAGTTCTTCTGGACAGTACCCAGTCAGTCGTTGGAATCCAGTCCACTCTGTGACTGGAATCTATTGGATGTAGCAACACTAAAAGTAGTATGCAGGTTTAAATCTCTTGCCCCCGCACTAATATAGTCGGAATTAGGCTGGTTATATAAATGCCTATAAAAATAACCAAGGGGACGAAGAGAAATCCCTTGGCCTCGGTAGGGGAGAGAAGTACCTCTTCTCAGAACAGTGGAGGCGAGATGGGGATTTCTAAAATTAACAACTATACAATCGCCATCACAGTTCTTGCGCGAGCTACCTATCCAATTAATTCTTCCGGTACTTAGAATTTCATCAGCTAGGGCTACTGGGAAACCACACTCCCGATGAAGCCAGTCCACAGTCTTATTTTTCAAAGAGGCATGGGATTCGCTATATGTATTATTATGTCTGCTCTCTCTATCTGGGGGGACGTTTGTCAGGACTGCCACATAAGGAGCACAGTCCGGTGGTAAATCAGGCTGTGAGTTGACATTAATTTTGGCTTTTCCAGTACTATGTGTCACCTGGTTCCCTGAGGCTAAATTAGACAAAGAATTACGACCTGTTCTCAACGAGAGGTTAGACACAACAGGTACCTTCTCACAAAAACCCCCAGAGGGAGGCATAGGGGTATTGGACATAACCGTAGGGGTAATCTCACTTGCATTCTTGGGAGTAGGGCCTCCAACTTCCTGATCCTTAACTAGGTCACCTATACTGGGGTTAATAAACGAATCCAACATACCTCCCAGTCTAACTACTTCTGCATTAACCATATCAAGCTTAATCAATAGGGGTTTGACAATCAAGTCAAACTTAGCTTCTAAGGTACTGATTAGGAGATCGAATAACTCACCATCTAAAGTGGCCAAGGTAGAGGCCGATACTAAATTAGGGTCACCCACAGCACTGGTTGAAGGTGGATCCACTCTCTTAATTAAGCGATTCGTCCCCCGCTTCAGTTGAGCATTCTTATTAATATTCCTACACGCCCGTGGACCTCTCTGCGATCTCGTTGCCGTGGGACAGGGTAACGGTGGATCTGGATGTCCAACCGAACTTGATTCTAAATCAGTAGCAGCCCCAGGTATTAAACCATCTGAACGGACTTGGTCTGGAAGCACCGCCAAGATGGAGTTATCCAAGTGGTTGGAATTATTGATAGCCATGGGAGGGTTAGACGGGGAAATGGATAAAATAGATGGAGGTGAAGAAATAATATGGGGGTCCACACGCCCCAAAGACTTTCTGCACTCTTGGTTGATTTTGTCCGCCATTTTAACCAAATAATTGTCCATGGTGGCCGTCACAATGGCGTTTTTCGCTTTAGACATAATAAACTCAACCAAGCAGCCGTTCTGATCCAGTAAACTAGTGGCTACCCGCTACAGGTCACAGTTGTTAATATTACAATGGGAGGCACAACAGTCTTACCAGGGCAACAGAAGTGATTGGATACCTTAAAGCTACACCCACACTACTGGATCCGTCCCAGCCTCCTCCAGCTCCCTCCTGTCCTGGACTGTCACAGACTGTCTGCCCTTTGTCCGGGCTTCGTCCAGGGCGTCCCGCGCGCGTCCCGCGCAGCGGTGATTGGGGATATTTGAAGGGGGCAGGAACCAATGGGCGGGTGGGCGGACCTCGATGCAGCTGTGAGCACGCACGGACTCCTGGAAGCTGGAGTCCCGTGCGGAGACCTTCCTTATCCACAGCAGTGGCAGAAACAGCAATCTCAGCCCCTCCAGGGGTAGCGGCAACACAAATCACACTTGCCCCCAAGGACGAAGCAGTGATGCATTTTGGCACCCTTTCTTTTTACATTATATATTAATAGTTTGGTATTTACACTGTCTGATCAGTGTCGGGATTTGCCACAAATTGGACATCGCCCAATACCCGCCCTCCTCTATGCTGGTGATGCAGCGGTGATGGCACAATCTCAATTGGGGCTACAACGTCTATTTATAAGCTTTAATGCTTACATGCAGAACCTGGGGTTGCAAGTAAATTGAAGACTTTCATAAAGGACTGTGGAAAGGGATCTCAAAGTGCAAGGATATCCTCATAGATAAGAAGATTGAATTCACCAAGACATTTCTGTACCTGGGTATCCTGTTTGACCAGAATGGCTCTTGGTGCCAGGCAATTAAATCAAGAAAGCTATTGCCATTGAAAGCTTCGTCAGCCTTGGTTAACTTCTCAAGGAAGCTGGGCAAAAGTGTAGGCTGAGTGCGTAACTACAGCTATGTATGGTGCTGGGATATGGGCTATTATGATTGTCAGCCCCTACATCTGGTGGATAATGCCTTTTTAAGATTTGTACTAGCTGTTCCGGGTGGCTGTTCCACCTATGTATGCCATGCGAATCGGCGGTTACCCCACTTATCAGATTTAATTAAAATACAATCTATTCTTTTATGGCATAAGATTTGGACTTCAGTGAAAACCACCCTTAATAGGGATATTATAAGGGACTGTCTTAAATTGCTGTGGGTATTTAGTATACCTTGGATGAAGTATATAAATATATAAAAGACTTCAGAAGCGACCTAGGCCTTCCGGAATATTATGAACAACAGGAATCCCTAGACACATCAGCAGAAAAGATCTTAAAAGAGAGTGCATGCTGCTATTGGAGTCTCTTAGATTATCTCTGGAAATATTGAAGGTGAGTGTTTGTAATAAACAAATGATCTTGACCAGTTACAGCCATACTAACAATTCATGGAGGGGACGCAGGACAGATTTGTTTTAACTCGCTTTAGGTTAGGCATTTTCCATCGCCTAACAAGCTTCCCTGTAACTAATGACTGGTCATGTTTGCTTTGTAAATGTCCATGTGATGATATGTCACAACAGGCAACAATTCATGTCGTGCTCTTTTGTAAATTTTAATAAAAACAATGAAATATTTGGATTTTACTGACCTTAAGGCTGCTTGGCCTTAGACAACGCCCTCCCAGCATTTTTATCCTTTTAGTTGTTAGCCAATGAGTACACTGTGTGGTCTATGGCAATGTTTTTAAAGAATGTAATTAGATGCAGAAAGGCCATCATATTGTGATCTTCTGGTGATGTAAATGTGACTGCATTTTATGATACATTTTCTTAGCAACAGTGATTGTTGCTGAAGGTTCTTAACTTTTCAAATAAGATTGTCATATACGTAATTAATTTGCACATGATTTTTAGCTTTGTAAATAGTACTTGGGTTTTTATATATGCATTTTCATTTTATGATTTCCACAGAAGAAATGTAATAAAGCTTATTTTGAATTGAAATGAAATAGCTCAGTTTCCAACTTCTCAGTCTAGCACTGTTAATGCATATAATGTATCCTTGCTTTTACTTTTTAAAACCATGTTATATAACAATACAGTGATTGCTCAGAATGCTTCTTTATAATTACATCAATGCAGGGATGGCAAAACCTATTTTACTGAAACAATATCCTGTTTAACTTGGTAATGTGTGCAGTCTTTTTCTTCATTAATCAGGTTAGGGGAATTCATAGCTAGCAGTTGTAGTGTGTAACAAATTGTGATGTTATGGTTTCTAAGTCCAAGGACACCTCATTCATTCTGTCGAATATTTCTCTTTTCACAGCTTACCCTATGATACACTCTTCGGTGGGGTGGTAGCGTTCAGCAAAGACCAATTTCTCAAAATCAATGGATATTCCAACATGTTCTGGGGCTGGGGAGGAGAAGACGATGAATTGTACAACAGGTCTGTATCTCAGATAAAGTCTAAAATATTTTTGGTACAGGTTGTGTCTGCAGGCCAGGGGTTTATACACATCAACAAGAAACCGATATGTCTCCACATTATGTCCACAAATCACAACAATCTGGTAATATGTGTCAAACCAAGAGAGTCTTTTGTGAAATAAAGAATTCAAGAGGAAATCAGTAATTTCCATCCTCATTTTACTCCTGATATTTCACCTGGAATTTTCACCAGAGGAGTCCATTACCAATCCCACTGGAATTACATATGTACCAGTAATCAAAGTACATGTCTCTTAAACCCACCGGAGCAGATGGTTCAGCTTATGTTTTTTGAGCACCATGCTGCTCCCATGGAGAGGGCCGAGGAAGGGGCAGAAAGGACATTAGGGCAATGATTTCCAGGGCGCAGTAACTGATGAAAAGTACCCCACTTTGGGCTCAACACAAGTTACTCTGACATCTATGTGCCCTCTTGTGACTCCTGCACCTGCTTGACATGCACTTTCATGTTGAAAACTATTTCTGTCTCATGGGATCTCCATTGATAATCAACAACACTGAATAGTTCCGCTCACGTGCAAGGACCTTGAAGAAGATCTTTCGACGTCACATTTTCTTTGCTGTACTTCAGTAGGGCCAGGGAGCACGTGTGACACAAATGCGAAATGTTGCAGCCTTAAAACAGGCCGTATTGCCAATTATATTGAATTACTTTGAAATTTGGAAGCAAAAAGGCATAAGCTTTAAAAATTCACGAGAAATAATTATAAGGTGACCTTTTAAAAACGTCTTCCACAAACTTTGTATTTCTTTTTAATGTAAGAGATAGGGGAATATATGGCAATGTAGATGTATAGGGTATGCTGGAATATATGGCAATGTAGATGTATAGGGTATGCTGGAATATATGGCAATGTAGATGTATAGGGTATGCTGCAGCATTGAATATATTGAGAATGAAATACTGCACCTAGTGCTCCTTAACCTCCAGTGTCCCATCATGCCCTGTAGATGGCAGTTTGCTCAGTTCTTTTGGATATTCAAATTAGCAGGATAGAGTTATGCTTATTATATCTCTACCTTCGGGGTGGAGCTTATGATTTCAATGGAGATAATGTCAATGTTCAGATAATGCATGGTTATTGTATTCATCATCTGTACAAGGAGAGAATTCATCCTGGATGGCTGGAGGAAAGCTCTCAGGGCTAAATGTACTGCTCTCAGCTCCAATGGGTTGATGTGGTAAGACTGTTCCCTCAGAGATCCCATACCTTCTATTTGAAGTTGGTCCATATGAGCATGCCAACCTGTAAGGGAAGCATCAGTCATTATGGTTTCGATCGAAATGGCTTGATGGAAATTTACTCCTCTGAAAAGAGTCTATGCTCGGCGACCCAGCTGAGCGATTGTTTTACATAAATTGTTAACATCACTCTGTCCGCCCATCTTCCTGATAGCTGATCCCACTGATCGTCTAGGCACTGTTGTAGAGGCCTCATGTAGAGACGTGCATTTGGGACCAGACAAATGCATGATGCCATTGATCCTAGAAGAGAGGAGACTTCTCTTGCAGTTGGATGGCCTGTCGTCTTCATATTGCAACATTTCTGAAGGGTAGATAAGCCTTTCTCCTTAGAAGTAAACACTTTTGTGTGTGCCGTGTCTAGGACTGCACTCAGGTAGTGTAGGGGTTAAACTGCTGGTGAGATACATTTCTTGTGCTTTACCTACAGTCCCAGTTAACTGAGAGCTTGCTTGTTGATACGAAGATGCCTTGATGAGCCAGTCGTCTTCCTATGGATAGACAAAAATCTTCATTTTCCCGAGGTGAGCTGCCACAGCCATCATACATTTGGAGAAATGTTGTGGTGCAGACGAGATCGAAAGGAAGAACCTTGTATTGGAAAAGGTTTCCTCCTACAGTGTAACTCAGATATTTTCAATGTTTCTTAGCTCAGGATATGAAAATAGCCATTATGCAAACATAACCTGTCCCCATAATGGAGTTGGGGGTAGATTTGATGAAGAGCCTACATTTTGATGTCTTTATGTTGTCACCAAGACACAAAGCACTTCTGTACTGACACAAGTCGTCATAGATTCATAGCACTTCTGAGAGATCACGGATTGTTCCAACAGTTTGTTTAGATAGAATTAAATCCAATAAAATATAGTGCTCTGTTTGCGCTGCCCTAAAATCGTTCTGTCATTTTGTCGACACCTCTTCCTTTGCGTACATTAAATCTGTATTTTTAGCTCCTACCATTGCCAGCTTTTTTATATACACTTTAGAAATGGATCACAGTGTTGATTAAAGACGAACTACATTGATGTTAATGAAAGTTCCTTCGTATAATAAATATGAGCATTAACAGCATTATAGTAGAAAAATATTCCAACAAGATGTGCTTCCCTTTTCTACTCTTCTAATTAATGCAAGTCTCACAAATGTAGGTAGTATCAAATCATATTCCATAGGTATGTCATCTACATTTAAATTTAGAGGAAGTGCACTATGTTAAATTCTGATTGTTTTGCCTCCTGCAAAGTATATCGGTCTTGGGAGCGGATAAGTAAACCAACTCCGGGCGGTTTTAAACTAATAGAAAACGGATATGGAAATCTAAGTTTTGTGTGAAACATAGAACACCAAGCAATGATAAAACAATGAGGTAAGAGTGAGGAGATACTTCATTACCCGTACTACACAGAAGAATGAAGTGTGCAACATAAAGGATTGCATTAACTAAAATAATTGGGTTTATTCATTACAGATTAGTTAATCCCAAAAAGTGGAGACAATGTTCCTGGTAATCATACAGAGGAACTGATTGGCAGGAGCTGATCAATTGTTAAGGACAGCTTGCTCCCATCAGTATTGCATAAACAAACTCCCCTTTCTTTATAGATACTGTATATATAATTCACACATTATAAATAAAAATATCAAAATATGTGGAACCGCAACAAAGCATCCCTATACGTAAAAAGTCCTTTTGAATAAATAAATTCTGTTGATGCTGCGTTTAGTCTGTTCTTGAGATCAATCCCCCGCCTTCCTGATGACAAATCTATTTAGATTTATAAATTCACACAGTAAAACAATTGTTTCTGTAGGAGACAAGAGAGACCTAAAAACCCAATCAATCCATATTTAGCAATTATGTTTGAGCATCATTAAATATGTATCATACTTTAGTGCAAACTACTGGCTAAAAATCACCGACCCTTTACACACTCACTCAAGAGTGATCTTGTGGAGGTCTAAATAAAATTGCCTCTGGAAATGTATATGTCCTACAATATATACAAATTAATTAGCCGACATAATTTAAAGTATTAATGTTTTCATCTCTAATTGTTTGACCCGTTATTAAGTCCTCATTTACAAGACCACTCTTGAGCGATGGTGTAATGAATAACGATTAAGGTATATATTTGTTTATAATGTGTCTAACTCGAAAGATGGTTATCAACTTATCCCTATTAGTGAAGGGAAAGGAATGTATGTTGCTGTTTCAAATATTTTCATATTTTTATTTATAATGTGGGATAGATAAACAGTGTCTATGAAGGAAGGGGAGTTTGTTTATGCAATACTATAAATAAATATGATGATCTGATATATCCATGTTTTTAAACATGTATATTTTTTCACAGTAAGGACTGCGTGTCATATATGGTTTTATGCACTGACACTATATGATGTATTTTGTTTAGTGCATTCTGACTACGCTATTAATCTACACTAACAATTTACATAGATAAAGTGGAAGACGAAAGGAAGCCCTTCTTTGTTTATAATGTTGATTGTACACTAGGGAATTGTATATTATGTCATTAAATAAACAATGCACTTTAGTAATTTATGCTTCTGTCTCCTATAGTCCTTGATTTTAAAATATATGTTCCGATGAAGGTCGTGTGAACCATTCTGACTTCCACCGAAACACTATGCCGACAGATCTTTTTATTTAGAATAGTAACAAAAGTAAAATGACTTATTTATTTGAATATGGTATATTTTGATGTTATCATTTTTAATAAATGCCTGTGTGTTTTTAATGTAATGTATATATTTAAATAAATGATAATCATTGAAAGGAGAGTGAGACAGTTATTTTTTTGTTTTTAATAGTATTTGTGTTTTTAATATCGTTGTTGAATATTACCTTAGATGTTTACTCTATCAAATATGATGGTTGAGGTGTCTAATGAAGGGTGTATAGACACACACGAAGCAAGAAAGGGAGGATTATTTTTTGTTTAGTTGTAAACTACCCTGTCCCTTTTGGCCTGTTGGGTTGATTCTCCTTGTATTTGGAGCCTTCCAAGCACATCGGTCCACTAGCCACACCCCAAATGCATGTGACTCGTTTCGCTAACTCAACACCCAAACTTTCTCAAAGCAGTTGAGAAGCATATCTTTCAAATGTTGCTGGTGAATTGATGTGTTTCACTCGGACTGTCCTCCACATGCAACGGAAACTACCCAAAGTTCCACTTTCTGAATAGCATAATTTGTGTGTCGCCTTAGGACTTCCTTGGTTTGTATTTCGTACATAATGTAGTAACTATTTCACTAAATGCACTCTTGCTACTCCTAATATCCCAACATTTCATTGTGGTTTCTGAATATCTACTAAACATGTAAACAATCATGTAGCTCACAAGTGAAAGCTAAAGAAATGTAAAAGCTTTAGGCATTCTTGAAGGGTAGCCACGATTAACATTTAAGATTTTTCCTCTCTTTCACTCAGTGTGCCGATTGGGCCACCAATGCATGCAACGAGTGAGCAGAGAGACTGGTCTCCTATAAAGTAACATTTGTGCTTTCGTCCATGATAACTAGGGTTGTTTCATCAGGGATGAAGGTTGAGCGTCCCAACAGTGCCATCGCCAGGTCTAAAATGATCGTCCACAACAGGGATTCTGGGAATGAAAGCAACGGGAAAAGGTATGTTGTGTATAGGCACTGATTGAGCTGCAGCTTTCATAATCCCCACAACAAGTGTTGTCACTGTGTGCATCAACGTGCTTAGAGATTTTATTAGAAAGAATATTAGATGCATGTTTGGTAAGATATATATATCCCCTACATTATCAAAAAAATAGCAAAGGAGTATGACTTGTAAGGAGCAAAAATGAGCGCATATTAAAAATATTCCATATAGCAATTTGTAACTTTTATAATAAAAAATGCTTAAACTACTTATAAACAATGAACAACTGGAAGAAAGAGGCAGGAAGAAAACAGAAGAAAAGAAAGGGACAAACAAATACAGAGGGAGATGAGAAGGCTGAGGGATGTTATGCAGAATATTACTCAATGTAGGATGATCAAATTACTTCAAATATGTCGGTGACCCTTTTTTCTTCATATGTTTAAAACCCTATCTGGTGTACTCGCAATCTCATGTAGTGATGTGTAGAGCTCATCTGCCATGCCCAAATAGATGTTGATTTCTGATCTGACTAACACTATTAACTTGCTGTTGGACGGACTGCCAAGTTATTGCCATTGGATCTGTTTATAATTGGTTGAATTTCTTGAGGAGGCCTTTTGCTAGATTTGTTCAACTTTTTCACAGGTTTGCCTTCAATTGTTTTTCAAAGTTCTTCTGATCTTGTGTTGTAAGACATGCATTAGGTCTTGCTGACCGAAGTCTGATAGATGTGTAAACATTTGTGCAGTAAAAGTGCTCAAAACTCATCAAAGTAAGGGTTTGAGAAGTTACACAAGAACCTTGAAAAGTCAGCACATTCACAGTTACGCTTTGCTCTATTTTGTTATGGCTCTTAAAAATGGAAACTTGCTTAAAATGTGCAAGGCGATTGCAAGAGACAGGCAATGCCAACCATTTTATTTATATAATTATTGACCCATTTATTTTACGATACCCTCAGATTTTTTTTAGTATGATCATGTTTAATTATTTATATCAAATTCTGTGGCATGCTGGGTGAAAAGAGTACTATCAACAAAATTTCATGGGTGATGGTAGCAACTCACTAATGGCCGCGAGGTGTCTGACATCTCACTTTTGCCCAGTGAATTGAGCACTTTACTCCTTGCGTGTAAATAGCCAATGAGGCATAAGTAGAAAACGAATTCACAGCGCATGCCACTATCCCTATGTGACTGCATAATTTATTATGACGTAATATTTTTAACTTACTTATTGATCAAAGAATCTAGTCAAACTTTTTAATCACAATTACTTTATGTAGAACTGTTGGGATTTAACAATGACAAAAAAGTGATGTTACATATGAGATTAGCCACCTATCAAATCAGACAAACAAGTTGCTAACCCGCTGCCTTCTTAGAACTTTAGTTCTTAAACTAATATGCTTAGTAAACTGCTCTAAAAAGAGAAAGCAACTGTAAATTTGTGGCTGTAAAAGCACCAATTTTCTCTGATATCACAATTTTCTCTGGCATCTAAAGGCACAAACAAGGCAGATATACCGAGCCCCACAACAAAGGCTTGTCCATGATAAAATATTGGCATACTAAGGAACAGCGCTTCAGAAAATAATCCTCTCAAAATGTAACTTACGTTGTCCTCATTCTTGCAGGAACACCTGCCCAGAGCTCCCCCGTACTCCCCCTCTTTTCAGGGTAGCACTTAGCCATACAATGGCACCCACTTTTCCACTTAGGACCACCATGAAAAGGGCATTCTTATTTCCAAAACTCCCCCAGAGGTACTTATTTCCGTCCACCAGTTCCCAAACTCAGATTGAGGACACTCTGTCTTCTCTGGACCTATCATACCTCAGAGTGCTTGGTAGACCAGTCATATCTCACTTAGACAGTAAGGGGCATCCAGTAAAGCAGGACAAAAGATGATCTGTCCTAGAGAGTGGTTTGTAGGACAAGTAAAGAGGATTCATCAAAAATCGACCAATTCTCTGTATAATTCCACCACTGCTGGGCATAAGACCTCATTTAGAGGTTAGTGCATGTGGGGCATACTCCAATAAAACAGATGATGTCTTGTCCGCCAACCTCACAGTTCCCTTGCCCTATTTAGAAGTTGGGTACTGAATGGTTTCCACTGGCAGAGCCTAAGTGGCTTTACATCAAAAACTCTTGGTCTTTGGACCAAGAATCAAAGTCCATATTTATGCCTGAGATATCTTGCGCATGGTCCATAACTTATGAATTAGTGTGCTACGTTTCCTCCAAACAGTATAAGTAACAAGGGAACCCGGTAAAGGTAGCTAAGGATCACGGGTGAATTCGTATTTTTGTTAACAATAGTCCCTAGCGTAATCTTGGTTAGGAAAACTAATTCTACATAGACTTCAATGAGACCTATGTGAGTTCCTCCTGTGTCCAGCTGGACAGAGGAGCATTTAATCATGAATTTCACAAAATTATAAGTTAGAATAGTGAAGACTGATGAAACAAGGGCACAATCCTGTACCGAGTTTTCAACAGAGAGGGAAAAAGAAGATCAAGAAGTGAGAAGAATATACAAAGTAATAACAGGCAAAAAGGCTTTGGAGCGATCATGGGGGCTTACAATACATTAATCAACTTTAAGTAAGCTCTAGCCAACAGTATCCACAATACATTTACACACTCGATACAATGTGGAACTGTTATAGCAAGTCGACGTGACGTTTCGATCCCTAGCTCCTAGTATAAAGGGATCATCATCAGGACTATAGGGTTTTTCAAAAGATTGCCTGGTTTGATTGTAAAGCCTGTGGACGTTAAATGAAGGAAGGAAGGGGAGAATAAAATACAGCATTACGTATGATAGTACTCAAAAAGACAACAGTCAAACGGCAAATGTGTGCTCAGGAGTAGTGCCGCATGCGACAGATGGTGATGGAAGGAACAAGTGACGATGCGACAATTTAGTGGTGTATGTGGCAGTGATGGAGTATCCGCACGAAGGTTTTGTGATGGGTGGTCTTATACTGGAGGTTGTTCCGCAATTATCAGTTGCTTGAAGAAGTGCCTGGTGTTGGACGAGACATGTGAGTGATTCTTCAATAAAACCCTCAAAAGCCTTTGAAACGATGAAGGAAGGTTCATGCGACGATGCGACAATTGGTGTGCGAGCTGCGGTCGTGCTGTGATGGAGTGCGCGGCAAGGAAGACTGGTAGTGGTGATTTGATAGAGACGTGCAAGTTACATAGCCTGGAGGTTGGCAATGAATGAAGGTGATAATTACCTAAATGGGGTAAAGGAGTATGAATTGTGTCAAGGTAGGACAACAATTGGCGGTTGGAAGTTCTTGCGACTTCGTGGGGGTGAGTTCCGCTCTGGGTGAGAACGGGGACGTCCACCGAGGCAGCGGGATAGGCCAGCCACGGTGTTGGATCTGAAAATATAACTCGTATTAGGAGGTGCCTGGGTTGGTGGCCGGTCAGGGGACAGTTAAGTAAGGAGGACATGCTTACCAAATCGGTAGTTAAAGGGGACACGCTTTTGGAACAGTGGATAAAGGAGCGCGTCTGGTACGGTGTCTGGGCGGCAGCTAAAAAGGCTGTCCGTGGTTCGTCATAAGGCTAAATGGGGGGGAAAAATTAAATTAAAAGGCAGAATACGTGGATGGCCAGCGGCGATTGATGCACTAACCGCGAAGCTCGTATCAGGAAGTGCTTTCGTGGAGGGCCGGCCCAGGGACAGTCAAATGGAGAGATGGAAATGCTTACCGGATTAGTTGGTTATGGGGACGCGCGTACTTCGAGAATTGGATGAAGGAGCGCGTCTGGTGTAGTATTCAGGCGGCAGCTGCAATGGCTGTCCGCGTTCCTTGTTAGAGCTAAATGGAGGGGAAGGCTCATTAGTTGAATGAAAGTGGGGCGGAAGGTCACAGGAGTTGTGCGGGGTTGGCGCTTACCTCATCAGAGTCTCACAGCCACAATGGGAAGTCGGAGTCGACCGGCGATGGGGACTGGACTGGAGGATGCAGTGTTTGGTATAAGATGAAAGAATGGTGAAAATAAAAGTAGGACTGTGTCGGTGCGGTGCCGGAACCGGCGTGAGTGCGGGGGCCATTTTGGAGTGGGGAAAGAAGTGGTCATGTGACTAATAAAGTTTTGAGAGATAAGCATTGACGGTGATTATAAGTCAAACAGGTTATGAAAACATGGTAAAATGCAATACAAGTCAAAATAGCGAACAAATTGCATGTAAGTTGTATGTTTTTTTGTAGAACAATTCAGTTTTAGCCATTCAAGGATGTTCACAAAAGGGAAAAGTCTCTTTTTGAATAAAGTTTTAAAGGAGCGTTGTCCAATCCTCCGACCTGTTCAGGCCTTTTCGAATTGAATCATAGGTGATGATTGCTTTTAGTTCCTCTTTGTTTAGGATCTGGGCCATGTTGCCCCCACGTTGTGGTAGTTTCAGCACTTTCAACACTGTGCAGCGGATATCATCCTCATTGTGATTGGCCTCTCCGAAGTGATCGACGAGTGGCGCATTTGGAGTCTTGCACCGGATTCGGCTTCTGTGTTGGCAAATTCTCGTTTTTACTCTTTGTGTTGTTTGGCCAATATAGATCTTTTGGCATGGACACATGATGAGGTAAATTACATTCGCAGTGTTACAGTTGGAAAAGGAATTGCTGAGTGCAGTGATGTTATTAAACGTGAAACTTTTACCTTCCATTGAAAAAACGCAAACATTACAACTTCTGCATTTGAAATGCCCTAGAATGGGTGGAAGGCCCCAAGTACCCTCAAGAGTGGAAGTATTGACAGTAGAGGGTAGAGCAGCACGGATCAGGTGATCCTTTAGATTTTTGTTCTTTTTAAAGGCAAAAAGTGGTTTGTCTAATGTAAGGGTTCCTACGTTCAAAATTGGCCAGTGGTGGAGTATCATTTTTCTCAGTTTATTTGAAACTGGCGAAAAAGTAGTGACACAGGCTATTCTTTGTGTTTCTTTTTTAGCACTTTAGCACCTCTTCAGTGGTATGAAGCAATATATAAATGCAATTGCACTAAAAACACTGGCCCTTTCCCACATCATATGAACTTATAAGTTTCCAGTGTTCAGGCTTAGAACCTGATTTTGAGTTCAGCTGACAAAATAATGCACATTAGGGTGAAGAAGTACTTTATCTCATCACCCAGGTGCACATCACATCCACCAAACTTAGAGATGTAAAGGGTGGGTAGAGAACCATATACGAGTGGCATAACAGCGGAGAAATGCTGCCAGTGGGTATTGTAAGGCAATGTATGGAGTAATGTTGAAAATACCAATAAAAAAGTTATTTTTTTAAATTGGAGAGGTCTGTGGGCACGATGGATCAATATACATTCCCATGAACAGTTGTCACAGTGGCCACTGCCGTTGAAGGAAAGGTTTATGGGTGGTACTGTCGACCATGATGGTGAGCCATCAAACTTGTCAAAAACGGTTTGTTTTTCAAATAAAGGTTGTTTGTAAAAAACAAAAAAATAATGACACCCCATGCCCTGGAAGTGTTCCACCATGGTGTGGAGATCGTTATTCTATGTTTCCTGTCTCTCTGTGCCATGTTTTACTTTACTGGTGGTGATGGAGAGGAAAAAGTCATTACACCGTCCACCCTAAATAGAGTTGGAAGTGTAATGTCATTCCTCTGATGGCTCCTACTTTCTCAGGCCGTCTGAAGAAGCATTCAGTTGATGGATCCAACAGGGGCTCCCACAAGGGAATACTTATGGTCCATTCATCTCTAAGTGAGGCAGGCGGAACAAGGGTTTGGCGATCAGGAACTGGTGTACACTGCCAATCTCTAAATCAATTGAGAAGATAGCAGCGGTGATGCACTCTGTTTCTAAGTATAAACCAAAATGAATTATTCAATATTCCCAATCATCAATCTCGGTGTGCGCCTGTTGTGGTGGTTCCACCATGCCACCAATGAACAATATGCGAGACAAATAAGACAAGGGTCTTAGACAAGAGGCGCACTACACAAAATAACTCAAACTAAGTGTACTAATTTCAAATAAAGAACAATATACGAACATAAAGCATAAAGTTCTTATGCATTGTTAAACATCGGATGTAGTGTATTTAAAAACTTTATCCAAAATGTTTCCCGGCAAGTGATCAATTTAGTCATGTCCCTATCATTACGATGCTTGACGACCTCTAGTACAGTAAATCTTAATTGAGCTATGGTGTGTTTAGATTCATTCCAGTGGCTTGCTAGATGGGACGTTGTGACTCTAGTTATAATGCGGCTTTTATGTTCAGTAATGCGAATTCGTAAAGACCTTTCTGTCTTCCCAACATAAAGAAGGCCACAAGGGCACCGAATCGCATAAATTACGTTTTGTGTATTACAATTGGCCGTGAATGATAGTTTAATGGAGGCACCCGACCATGGACGTGCATTACTATTTGGAAGGTTGTCCTTTTTTAGTTTTTATACCAGACATTGGAGGTAATTCATTTTGATCTTGTCACGTTTGACTCCCCTACACTTACAATTGACACGGGTGTTTCACGTCAATACTACCATATGGACTTGCAGGCTATTGTCACCAGATGGTGGTTGGATCTGTCATGTTACTTTGTATTTTCTCTTTTTATTTTCTCTTTCTTTAAGCCGAGAGCAATGAAGGCCATAGTTTACAGGATTATTTTCACACGCATATTAATTGCTGATTTCCAAATGAGACAGTGACAATCCTGGATGGTTCAGCCATATGTTCAGGATGACTTCATGTTCATTAATACAGCGATATTGTTTACTTTATACCTACATATTTGTTTGTAGATTTCCCCTGACGAAGGGTGTGCGATCACCCGAAATGCATTGGGAGTGAAGAATCTCCTTGTACGTGAACTGTTTATATTTCAAGATTTGTTTTTGCTACACTGAAGCTGCTGAGTAAAGAATCATGAAGATGGATTCGAAGACAATTTGCACGGTCCATGATTTTGAGTAATATATTAATGGACTCACTGATTACCTATGTTTAACAATGCATAAGAATGTTATGCTTCATGTTCGTATATTGTTCTTTATTTGAAATGAATACACTCAGCTAGAGTTATTTTGTGTAGTGCGCCTCTTGTCTAAGACCCTTGTCTTATTTGTCTCGCATAATCTCTAAATCAAGCCATTTGTTTATATGGCAGTTCACAACAGCAAATAAATGCCTGGCTGTCGTCGGAAAAAAGTGTCCCTTATAAAAGTTGCCCCTCCAATGCCACTGGTGCTTGCAAACCAGGGATCGGATCTGGTTATGTCCCCACCAGAAAAAACACAACAGTTGCTGCACCTGTGAATAAGGTTGGGGTGGGATGGACAAAGGCCACTTTTTTACCCTAAGTCATGAAGCCACAATTTGTGTCATAGTATTGTATTGTGTAAGAAACCACACAAGCATACCAATGTTAATGAAGAAAATCAACATCTGTAGTTTAGAGCAGTGGTAAAACACATTCATTTTAAAAGATTTAGTGAATGGCATTCACAGATTCAGATTCTGGAAACCACCATATTGATGCCTGGGTTACGCTGTCCCGCTTGCACTTGTATTAAGCTTTCCTTATCCATGAGTTGGAATTGTACTAGTGAACGTCAAACTGGATCATTCTTCCAAATATGAAATAACATATTATAAAACTTCATTTATTCATGACATGCCAATCATGTTTGAAAAAATATTTCTAATCCGCGTATGACATTTTCAAAATATATTTATCTCTTACTCATTTCATACTAAACCACAATTAAGACAAAATATCTGGGCACTGTAAAAATTCCAAATGTTACCATATTAGGCTGCTCAATTTGTAACTTTTCTGCATTTTATGTTTTATCAGCTTTCCACTGATTAACCAGGCTCACAGGAGGATGCATAGTGATGGAGTGAGAACTATACAATACAAGATTGTGCATACAACCAGGCACAAGCTGTACACAAAAATCACAGTGGACCTCGGACAACCTGGGACATAGTACAATTCAGAGGCCTTGGGTAGCCAACTAGGAACAAAAGTCCTCCATCTAGATCATGATCGAAAAAAGCTGTGAGGCCCGCGGACCTATGAATTTATCAAGGAATTGTTTCCGAAAACCTGCTTTTGATTCAGAAGTAAAGTGCTGATGGTCATCTTGATGGAGAAGTGTGTCACTCGTTTTGAGGATTTGGACCCAAATCTAACTCTGAAGGACTTTGTTTCTAGCCACAAGATACTGTGGATGTGCAGAGAACTGTTCAGCTAGCTGAAATTTGCCAGGAACCAAATGGATATTGGAGAGGAGCATACAGAATTAAACCAAAGTAACACTAAAAGACAGAGGTTATTGCAATGATACCTCCAGAATTTTATTTTTTTATCTGTATTGTGTGTAAAGCCCAAGATGATTGAAAACTCAATCCTTCCAGTTTTATGGTTGATTAGGGGGTTTGGTTTTTTTGTATGGCCAGGTGAGCAAGTGTTCGTTTAGAGGGTATGGCTTGTTGTTCATGTAAGAAAGTGTTTTATTCCTTTGAGGGACTGGTGAAGGATCTGTTCTGTGGATGAAGAATGAGAATGTTCTAGATTGTGAGTTGTTGCCCTCCCATAAACTGGAGATATTTATATATACATATATTTATGCCATCGCAGTTCAAATGAATGTGGCCCAACAACGTGGTATTTGGAGCAACTGTACTAATAAACGCACATTCACAGGTTTATTACTACAATGCAGAGGTCAAAGTCCAGTTTATTACCTCAGGAAGGTAAAATGCAATAGAAACTGGGTTTATTGCCTGACAGACTGCATGTTGGAATACCTTTACTCCAGAAAACAACTCTTCAATGTGATTTTTACCTTAATGCTGAAATATAACCCCTTGCCTCCTGGTTAGGTTAAATATGTTTTTTAAACAAATACACAAAGGTCCCACAGCATAAGCCATGCATGCAGTTGTGTGGAATGTAACATACCGTATATTGCCATTGTTGAGGGAGGATGAGGGGCACCATGACCCACTCAAGGCTTTGCATCCCTCCCAAACCCCCACTCAACAATGGTTATAAAAAGCAAATTACACTGCACATCGTGTGCATGTGTGCGCGCGCGTGTGTGTGTGTGAATTTATGTTGCTACTAACTAGTTAAGAAATATTAAGAATACTATAGGCAAAATCGGGATGATCGAAGATGAGAAGGTCAGCCAGACAACAAAAATTTGGGATAAACGGTCAGGGACCAGGTAGAGTGATTCTCCTTGTATCATATGTTTGTTGATGTGGAATGGCAAAAAACTTAAACGGTGAAAGGAGATATACAGTAATGATTCCTGTACCAATCTCTCTATTCCTGTGTATCACAGTTGATGTACTGTAAGGTAAGATAATACTATTGGAACCAAGCATGCAGATCTATACTAGAGGGGATAGCCAAAGAATGAGTAACTAGAAGGGGAGCTTAAGTATACTTTCACAGACTTCGAAGTGAAATGGAAAATCTAGGTCAGATCTGCCCAGAGTGCAATTTAAGGCTTGGCTGTGTATTTTGTAAATAAATCAAGTCCAAGGGTGTGTATTTTGTAAATAAATCAAGTCCAAGACCAAAATCAAGACTTTTGTATCCATTCGTATTTATTTGGATGCTCAACCATCTGGACAGGATGGCAGCACACGGATCCAAGAAGAGATGCTTGAGATATGACACCTATCGATAAAATAACACGGCGATGCAAAGGGGAAATGAAAAATGTGAGTGCGATGCGACTTCCTAGAATGCAGTAAAAGAAAGGTAAAATATTTCGAAATTTGCAAATGTTCACTGTATCGGAGTAGAATGTTAAATGTTAATCAGGTTTACAGATCGAACTATTACCCAAATGGGTCCTTGCGCTAACTCCCATGAGAAAAATCTGAATACGGAACAGACCGGGGACTAGGTATTAAATAGCGATGTTTTAAGTTCTTTCCTGAAAGTGAGCAAATTGTGGATAGAATGAATAAAGAGGTAGCTCTTTCCAGACCTTGGCCATAGCAACGATGAAGCTTCTTCCTCACCAGGTAAACTTCCTAAATCTGGGAACTACCAATGTTCTAGAATCTGAAGGACGAAGATTTCTATTGGGTAAGTACCACAAGAACTTTTGTTTGAATTATGCAGGACCAGTATTGTGTAAAGCCTTAAAGGCTATACACAAGGCTTTGAACTTGATCTTGTTCCCAACAGGTAGCCAGTGAAGCTTCTGAATTACTGATTTTACACAGCAAAATTTACAAGTGCCCACAAGGAGTCTGGCAGTGGCATTTTGGAGCACCTGCACCTTATGAAGATGTTGCTGCTGCATGTTGAGATACAAACTATTACAACAAATCTACCCAGGATAAGGGAGGTCCCCACAGTTTTTGAGACTCTGATGGAATAAATTGTAAGATCTTTTTGATCATTCTGAGCATTAAAAATATGGTGTAAGTCAAGGTATTAACCTGGTCTCCAAAGGAACGTTTATTGTCCATAATGACTCCCAAATCTTTGGCCTCCCTGACAAGAGTGAATAATGTACCCAATTCCTCTGGCCACCAGCACGGAGGCAAGAAGGCAGGATTGTTCCCAAAAAGAATAATCTGCGCTTTGTCAAAATTAAATTTTAAACAGTTGTTACTCATCCATTAACTGATCGCCTGCATACAGCCATGAAAAATGCTGCCGATGGTAATGTCCTGGTTTGAAACCGGCATGACAATTTGTGTATCATTGGCATAGAAGGTCAGAACGAACCGAAAGGATCTGATTAAAGGTGCCAGAGCAGACACATAAACATTAAACAGGGTTGGGCTGATTGACGAGCCCTGTGGGACCCCCCCCAAGAAAGAGAAAAAGGCTCCGAAACGAAGGAATCGAGTGCCACAAACTGTTTCCTGTCCAAAAGTAAGGAACACAACAGAGCAAGAGATACTCCCTGAACGCCTATGGATGCAAGGCATTCCAGCTGGAGGTCGTGGTGGATTGTATCGAAGGCTGCAGAGAGCTCCAATAATATCAGGGCAGCCTTACCTCCTGAATCTAGAGCCTCGTGGATTTCTTCAATTGAATTAATCAGAGCAGTTTCGGTGCTATGGCTTCCTCCATAGCCATAGTGCGTGTCATCAAGCATACAATTATCCTGAATGAAAGAGGAAAGTTGGAAATTCATAATTTTCGCCACCAATCTGGCAGACAAAGGAAGCCATGAAATAGGTAAAGATATGTGGGTCATTAGGATCAAGACTAGGTTTCTTGAGAAGAGGAAGTGTTGAGGCACATTTCCAGGCCTTTAGAAAACCCACAGTTTTGAATATGTTAAACAAGGTGGTTAGGTTATTGGTTATCAATTTAGGGATCAATTTCAAATCTGAAACTGGAAAAGTGTCTAGTGGAGAACCTTACTTAACCGAGAGAATGAGGTCCAAGACCTGATTAGAAGGAAGAGGTTCAAAATTAGAGAGGGTAGTTTGAGAGTCTGGCAGGATTGTCACAAGGTCATGACAGGCATGAAGAAGGGCTTCCACAGAGTTCACCCTGGGACCGTAGAGCTCGAACATGCGAGGGCTTCCGCAGAGTTCACCCTGGGACCGTCGAGCTCGAACATGCGTTCTATCTTATTCGTAAAGTGTACTGCAATATTATCACAGAGCGACTGATTGCTTATCATCTTTGACATATTTGGTGTGGTAAGTATCCTAACAGTATTGAACAATTCTTTGGAAGAATGCACAACATCTCTATTTGGTAAAATAAGCTGCTTTTTCTTTTACTAAAGGAGCTTTATAGGTAGGAAGGCATCTTTTGTATATGTCCTTCTCTAGGCTGTCGTAGTCTTTGCGCCAAAGGTGCTCTGGCCGCTTACAATTTTTTTTTTTTTTTAAGATCCTCTAAAAAGAATAACGCTGAGAGGAGATGGTGGCGCGGATATTTAAGTGGCTCTCGAACTAATGCTGAGCCAGCTGCAACAAGCCAATTAGAACAAACATTTGCAATGCAATAGGACTCGCAATAGTTAAAACTCTAGCTATTGGTGCTGCAGATAGCAATGTTTCTTAGTTATGTTTTTTTGCCAATTGCTTTACTTGTGCACTACTGTACAAAGCTACTCACCCCAGTTTATATTTTTTTACACAGTATTTGAACCACACATCTGTAGAATACAACCAACGCAAAGCAACTATCTGTTAATCAAACTTAAAGTCCACACAGAAAAAACAAACACACAGGAAAAAAAAATAAGCAAAGGAGACCAGCGTAATAAATCATATGAACTGAAAGGGGTGTACCAGAGTACCACTACACTAATTTGCCAGAAATGTTAAAGAACATTATGATCTATCCTATCTATAAGGAAACCTAACAAATATTTTTCTTGCGTTATAAAGTGGATGAAACTTGAATGTATTTTCTTTTGTCTTGTGAGCATACCGGGGCGAGTCTCCTGGCATGAGGACTGCAGAGCAAGAATGCTCAATGGCTTGTAAGTAGGGGCACTGTTTAGAGGAGGCTGGGCGAGTGCTCAATCATCCGCTCGTTGCTGTCACTAATTATTGTGCACACAGTAGGTTTAATATATCCTTTTTAGGTAAGGGAGGAGCCTAGCGCTTGACCAAGATGGCCGCTTGAGCTGTGAGCTCCCGAGACCCTCGTGCCCTCCGTCGTCTATCCTGTATATAATCCTGTTTGTATGCATGGCATCGTGTAGATGACTTGTCAGGGAGGCGATCGATGCCACCCGAGGTCGAATCGCCCACCGGGAACCGGAGTTATGCATGGCGGAAGATTGAGGCCCATCTCCGAGGGATGCCAGGGGCTCGAGTTGGCAGGATGCCCGACCTCTAATTGAACAACAGCGGCCAGGCGAGGTGTGAACTGCCGGACGGAGGTCCCTATCCTTTCACTTTCACTTTCTCGCCCTTTGTCTGCCCAGCCCAGGGAGTGCTCGCGTCTGCTTTATTATCATTTGGACGCTCTGCATGCCACACTGGCGACCCATCGTAAGACGGAGCACTCCTGCTCTCTCTCGCTGAGAGAGGGCAGTCCTGTTTGACCCGACCTGCTCGAGCCCACCATGTCGGGCAAAGCAGAGGTGGATCGGCCGAAGCCCAAGGCCACCAGGCGGGGAGCCTACACTCAAGCCAATAACATGGACCGCTATGCCCAGCAGAAGGGGTCACCGGGTGCACCGAGCCAGTCCCCGGATACACAGAAGACTGCTGCACCCTTGGCCCCGGAGCTCTCACTGCAGGATGTCATGGGCGCACTTGACGGGCTGCAGACTTCGATTGGGAGACAGTTTGATGCCCTGGCGCACAAAGTGGATACCATCTTGGTGGATGTTAATCTGATCCGCGCGGATTTGGGCAAAACAAATGAACGGGTCAAATCCCTGGACATCAAGACCACGGGCCTCGCCGATGATGTCTCGGACCTGCAGACCGAGCTCCGTAAGTTGCGGACCGAGCATGATCTCGCAGCCCGTCGGCTGGAGGACTTCGAGAGCCGGGCCAGGCGCAACAACGTGCGCATTATCGGGGTCCCGGAGTCCTCGGACGAGATTTCAGTGGACCTGCTCGTGGAGGACTTGGTGCTCAATCATCTGCAGCCTAAGGGTCTAGGGAAGTTCTTCGCAGTTGAGCGGGCCCATAGAGTGCCTGGTGGGCGGCCCAAGGTGGGAGCCACACCGAGGCCGATCGTCGCCCGGCTCTTTCATTTTCGAGACCGGGACGCTATCCTGCAGGCCTCGAGGGTAACGGGCCCGGTCCCCTTCCAGAACGCGTCGGTGAATTTCTATCCTGACTTCACCCAGCAGGTACAGAGGCAGCGGCAGGGCTTCCTGGGGGTGAAGAGGAGGCTTCGGGAGAGGGATCTGAAATACGCCATGCTCTTCCCTGCCAGACTACGGGTGGTGTTTGAAGACCGAACATTCTTCTTTGAGTCACCTGCCATGGCGGATGAATGGCTGGACGCTCTGCCTCGACGACGCACGGAAGAGGACACTGCCGTAGACAGGGACAGTGGCCGGGATGAACAAGGTTGATGTATTCGGAACCGGACTGACTCGGACTGACTTTAGATAATGACTTGCAGTAAACTCGGAGGTTGTGGGAGGATGAGGGGAGCTCTTTCCTCCCTTAGAGTACTTTTTGTAGATTTTGGGTTTGGTAGGGCGACAGGCACACTGCAAGTTGGGGGGGCTTTGTAAGCTGCAGCAGGGGGGCAGGGTGGGGGGGGGTTCCGGGATTTTGGGGTTGTTGTTGGGGGGTTTGTTTCAGCAAGGCATAGTGATTATTTCCAGGACTGTTCCATGGGGGCTCTTCGGGTGTGGGGTGGGCCTCTTTACGTTTGGGGATGGGGGGTAGGGGTTTAAGTGTTATAAGCTGGAATGTGAATGGTTTGGGGGATCGCATTAAGCGTGGGATTGTTTTGCAATTCTTGAAACGGTCATTGCCGGATGTCGCCCTGTTGCAGGAGACGCATCTTATAGGTAATACGTGCTATGCCCTGAATAGGAAGGGTTATACATTCATAGCTCATTCGGGATTCTCCTCTGGGTCCAGGGGTGTGGGCATCCTAGTCAGAGCCTCGCTACCATTTGAGGTGGACTCCACCATTGTTGATGATAGGGGGAGGTTTGTGGCGGTGGCGGGGCGGTGGGAAGGAAGAACTTTGGTTTTAGTTTCGGTTTATGTCCCGCCGGCCCTGCAGGCCTCCACTTTCACAGATCTGGGTAGGGCCCTGCTGGATCTCCCGGGGGGTATGCTTGTAGTGGGAGGTGATTTCAATGCTGTTGGCTCCGGCCTGCTGGATAGATACCCGCCCAGAGACACGGGGGGGGCTCAGAAGTGGCTTCCAGACTTTCTAGATACGCTTGGCCTGATAGACTGCTGGAGGCTCCGGCACCCCACACAGAGCCAATACACTTTCCACTCCGGGGCGCATGGTAGCCTTTCTAGGATTGACTACTTACTCACTCTGGCTGCGCATGCCTCATTGGTGTCTGAGGCCAGGCACATGGCGCGTGGCATATCTGACCATTCGCCGGTGTGGGTCAGGCTGGATCTGGGTTGGGAGGGAGGGGGAAGGGTGGCCCCTATCAACCCTTGGTATTTCCGAGACCCCAAGATGCGCAGCGCGCTGGTAAAGACAGTAGAAAACTTTTTTCAAGGACAATCAGGGATCCGTGGACTCGGCAGTGTCGCTGTGGGAAGCATTTAAGACCGTGCTGCGAGGGGAAGCCCTCTCCCTTGTAGTGGCTGCCAAGCGGCGGAGAGATGGCGAGGTTTTGCAGGTTGAGGAGGAGATCGAGGCTTTGGAGGGAGCGCTGGAGGAGGAGGTTACAGAGGCCTCACTGCATGAGCTGTGCTTGAAGCAATCCGAGTATAAGGACCTGGTGACGAATGCCGCTAAGACCCTCGGTAGGGAACAGCAGGGCCGTCTGTATGATGTTGGTGACAAGGCCGGGAAACTCCTGGCTTGGCTGGACAAAAAAGAACGGGTCAATAGAGTAGTGCCGGAGTTGACGGGAGAGGGGGGAGAGGTGATTGTGGAACCTGAGAGGATTGTGCAGTGTTTCTCGGACTATTTCCGTATGGTTTATGCCTCAGTGTCGGACAGGCCGCCCGAGGACTCGCATGACCTCCTGCGTGATATTGCATTGCCCTGTCTCTCTGATATAGATAGGGAAGATTTAGATGGTGACATAACGGTTGATGAGGTGGCGGGGGCTATTCGCGCGTTGAACCCGGGCAAGGCCTCGGGTCCGAACGGCTTGCCGGTCGACCTGTACAAGCTATTTCCGGATAGGGTTGCCCCTCACCTGCGCGCCATGTTCGTGGAGGCGCGGGGGAGTGGGGCCCTCCCGTTGGATCAGCGCCTGGCGACGATTGTGGTTATACACAAAGAGGGCAAACCCCGAGATAAGTGCGCCTCATATAGGCCTATCTCACTCCTTAACGCAGAGCCGAAAATTCTGGCTAAAATCCTGGCGGCCCGTTTGATCAGGGTACTCGGTGACTTGGTCCATCCGGATCAATCCGGATTCATCCCGCACCGTAACACAGCGTTAAATCTTCGGCGCCTACATGGTGTAATCGCCAGGGCGGGCACGCTGCGTGAACCAGCTATTGTGGCGTCTCTCGATGCCACGATGGCCTTTGACACGGTGGAATGGGCATATTTGTGGGCCGTGTTGACCAAGTTCGGCTATGGCCACGGTTTTGTGAGCTGGGTGAAGTTGCTGTATGAGGGCCCTCTTGCGAGTGTGGTGGTAAATGGCCGGGCGTCGACTCCGTTTCAGCTTGGGAGGGGTACTCGGCAAGGTTGTCCCCTGTCGCCATTGCTGCTCGCCCTCGCCCTTGAGCCGCTGGCTGCGTGGATACGCTGGCACCCGGATATACGGGGACTTAGATGGTCGCCTGAGCACGAGGACCGTATATCGCTCTATGCTGATGACATCCTGTTGTATCTTGCCTCACCCAAGAAATCACTTATAGTGGTCTGTGACGTACTCACATCTTTCGGTAGGAACTCGGGTCTCGTTATCAACTGGAGTAAATCGTATTTATATGTTCTTAGCGGCGCGGTTCCACCGATCCCTCGAACTTGTTCGATCCAGGTTGCTCAGCAGGGCTTCGTGTATCTGGGGATCTTTATCTCCATGGATTCTGCCGTGCGGTATGAGAGGAACCTGCTCCCCCCCCTAGCGCGCCTGAGGCGGGATGTGGAGGGCTGGCGGAGGCTGCCGCTCTCCCTCGTTGGGCGTGCGGCCCTGTTCAAAATGATGTCTCTTCCCCGGTTCCTCTACGCGCTGCAGAATACTTTGGATTGGGTACCGGCCAACTACTTTCGGGAGGTCGAAGGCCTCCAACGAGCTTTGCTGTGGGATGGGAGGCCGCGAATAGCTATTGCAAAGTTGACGCTCCCATGGTACGACGGGGATATTGCGCTTCCAGACATCCGACGGTACTACTGGGCCACCCAGCTGAGTGCGATTAATCATGGGTTTTATGGCCCGGCCCTCAGCCCTGGGTATGCCATGGACAGGTGGTTGCTGCGTGGTGGTAACTATTACAGGGCGTTGTATTCGCGGTCCCTGGACTCGTCCCTCACGGGGCCCACTGGTGTGGCGGTGCGGGTGTGGAAGATGGCAACTGACTCGCTGGGCTGGAAGGATAGGCTCACCCTCGCTACCCCGCTGTTTGAATCTGAGAGATTGGGTAGGCTTTGGCACACAAAAGGCTTTGACAAATGGGACTTGATCGGCATCTCCAGGGTCGGAGATGTCCTGATTAAGGGGAGGGTGAAGTCCTTTGAAGAGTTGCAGAAGGAGTATGAACTGGGGCCATCTGAGTTTTTCCGCTATATTCAGGTGCGTCACGCCCTCCGATCAGTCCTCATAGAGGGTGAGAAGGTGCCTGAGTCCTCTCCTTTGGAGGACCGGGTCCTTGATGGTCATATGCCCGAGAGCACGATCTCGCTCATCTATAAGAAACTGATAACGTCCGGGCGGATATGCTTCTGGGGCTGAGGGACCAGTGGTCTAGGGATGGCCTCGAGTTGGATGACGAGGATTGGCAGTCTGCTGTTTCCTCTCCTAAGGAGGTTGCGATCCCGTCGCGTCTGAGGCTGGTGCAGCTTAAAATACTGCATCGAGTGTACGTGACGGGGCCAAGGTTGGTTCACATGGGATTCTCGGAGGACGGCCTATGCAGGAGGGGATGTGGTATGGTGGGTACTTTCCTGCATATCATTTGGGAATGTGGTGTCATCACGGAATTCTGGCGGAGAGTCCATGCAGTGATGGGGGAGGTGACGGGCATTGCTATGCAGCCGGAAGCGCGGTGCTGTCTCCTGAATGTCTGGGGGCCCACTGATCACAATGCGGCGCAGACCCAATGGGTGACTCTGGGCAACATGGTCGCTAAGAGAGATATAGCGCGATTGTGGGGATCCGTGGGCCCCCCCACATTGACCGCGTGGAAAGAAAATATGGACTGGAGTATGCTAAGGGAGAAGACGGTATATTGCGCTAGAGGCCGCCCTCGGAAGTGGCACGCCATCTGGGGGCGGTGGAACCAATACAGGGGGGGAATTTGTCTTGCCCCTGATCTGGATCCCCCCCGAGGAACAGCTTTCCTCCTAACCTTCTTTCCAGCTCAGTATGATTAATGTACTTCTTTGGCCCCTGCTGTCCCCCTTCTCCCTCTTTTCACGGTACTGTAAATGGTAGATGATCGGGGTCCTGCCTCCCCTGGGGGGCTATCACCATGGGCATTCAGTGTTCTTGCCTTGCTGGGGGTTGTTGTGTGTTTTGTGTTTATTTAAAAAATGGAATCTTTGCACTCCTCCTTCACTGTACTGTGGACGCGTCTCTGTTCCTCTTTACCGAAGCTGCCGAACCTCCGGGTTGTCGGCTGAATAGCTGTGTCCAGACTTTTGAAAATAAAGGTTTTTAAAAAAAAATAAAAAAAAAAATACAAAAAAATATATCCTTTTTAGATAATATTCTTGCCCGCAGACATTTTTTCCCCATAGTTTTATATAGCACGAACTTGACCCGAAGGTATCCGGTTACGGAGCGCTTTACATGAGCACCAATGCTTACTCATTTTTTGTAGGTACAGAGAGATTAAGTGATTTGTCCAGAATCACAGGATTTTGAGCGTCATTGCTGAGACTCGAACCCGGTTACCCAGATTAGAAATCTACCACCCTAGCCGTTAGGCTACATCCTCTCCCCTAAACGTGCCATTAAATGTGCCTTTATATAAATGAGTTTGCAATTAACCCCAAGCGGGGATTCTGAGAGAAATAAGGAAATCAGATATATGCCAGACAAAGTAAACTGCAGCATTTTATGGGTTCTTAAAAAGGAAGGAGGGGAGGAAAGAGATGAAGAGTGAAGGGGGCGGGTGGGCAGAAATAAAGAGAGATAAAAGAGTGCTAAAAACAGTAGAGCTACAGCGTGTTTTTTAAAACTGCATGGATGCCGTACAACCCGTGAGCATTACGGTGCAGGCAGATGGGAAACAATGATGCCGTCCTATGATTTTGAAATGCACGCTGATGGCACGTGGATGTAGACGGGGCCCTGGTACAGTGGGGGGAGTTGGGGTAAGATGGTTTTTAGCTACGGTAGGCGGTAGAGTCACGAGCTGGAAGTACTTACAAGTAAATTAATCAATCAATCTGGGGGTTTGTATAGCGCGCTGCTCAGGCGCTAGGGGGGGAGGGGTTCAGCTCCGGATCAGTCGAAGAGCCAGGTCTTGAGGTCCTTCCTGAACGTGTGCAGGGTCGGGGAGCGTCTGATGATCACCGGGAGCTCGTTCCAGATTTTGGCTGTGATGTAGGAGAAAGCTCTCCCGCCGGCTCTGTTTCTGCGGATGTGGGGGACCTCTGCCAGGGCGAGGTCGGCGGAGTGGAGGTTCCTGTTGGGTACATGGAAGGATACACTCTCGTTGAGGTATTTGGGTCCCATGTTGTGGAGGGATTTGTAGGCGTGGGTGAGGAGTTTGAAGGTGACCCTCTTCTCGACGAGGAGCCAGTGGAGGCCTCGTAGGTGTTGGGTCATGTGCTCATGGTGCGGTGTCCAGAGGAAGAGTCTGGCTGCGGCGTACTGAATGGTCTAGAGTCTGTGCAGAAGAGTTTTGTTGATTCTGGCGTAGAGGGTGTTGCCGTAGCCTAGTCTGCTGATAATGAGTGCGTGGGTGACTGTCCTCCTGCAGTCGGGGGTTATCCACTTGAAAGTCTTGTGGAGGATGCAAAGGCAATTGCAACTAGTGGAGGCGACGGCGTTGATCTGGCGGTTCATAGAGAGGCAGGAGTCAAGGATGGTTCCGAGCGTGGTCTAGAGGGGTGGGTGGGCTCCCGAGGGCGGAGGACCACCAGGTGTTGTCCCAGGCGGAGGTGCAGGGACCGAGGATGAGGACCTCGGTCTTCTCTGAGTTTAGCTTCAGGCAGCTGTCCTTCATCCAGGCTGCCACGTTCTTCATACCTTCCTGGAAACAGAGTCTGGTGTCTTCAGGGTTCTTTGTGAGTGAGAGGATGAGCTGGGTGTCGTTGGCATAGGATATGATTCTGATCCCATGCTGTCTGACGATGGCGGCGAGGGGGGCCATGTAGATGTTGAAGTGCGTGGGGCTGAGTGATGATCCCTGGGGTACTCCGTAGTTGATTTCTGTGGGTTTGGAGAGAAAGGGGGGGAGTCGAATCCTCTGGGTTCTGCCGGAGAGGAAGGATTGGATCCAGTAGAGGGCGGCTACTTGTATTTCCTGCGTCATGCTGTCTGGCTATGAGTGTGAGATGTGAAACGGTGTCGAAGGCTGCGGAGAGGTCTAGAAGGATAAGGGCCGTGGTGTGTCCCTGGTCTAGTAGCATGCGGATGTCGCTAGTGGCGGCGAGGAGGGCGGTCTCGGTGCTGTGGTTGCTGCGGAATACAGACTGGGTGGTGTCCAGGATGGAGTTCTCTTCTAAGAAGGTGGTCAGCTGGGCGTTTGAGTCTCTCAGTTACTTTGGCTGCAAAAGGGAGGAGAGAGATGGGCCGGTAGTTTTTTAGGTCCGTTGGGTTGGCCGAAGGTTTCTTAAGGAAGGGTTTTACCTCCGCCCGTTTCCAGTCGACTGGGCAGATGCCTGGATCTGAGTGAGGCATTGATGGTGCTTCGTAGCTCGGGTGCGATGACGGTGGCGGCCCTGTGGAAGATGTGTGGTGGGCAGGGGTCTGTTGGGGCTCCTGAGTGGGTTTTCTTCATGGTTGCTGTGATGAGTTTGACGGTAGCGGGATCCCAGGACGTGATGGCCGGCTTATCGACGGCGGTGGGTAGGTGGGTGGTGCTCATCGTTGGTTCGCTGAAGTTGTCGTGTAGAGGGCCTTGATCTTCAGATGGAAGTAGGAGCTGAACTTGTTGCAGTGTTCCTGGGAAGGTGTGATGTCCGTGGCTTCGCAGGAGGGTTTTGCGATCTGCTGTATGACGTTGAACAGTTCATTGGCATTGGTCTGGACTTTGTCTCCCTTGAAGGTCCATTTGGTGTGTCTTATGCGCTGGTGGTATTCCTTCAGGGTGCTCTTGTGGTTGTTCCGTGCTTCCGTGGTTTTCAGGTTTTCCCAGGATTTCTCTAGGCATCTGCAGGAGCATCTGGCCTCTTGAAGTTCTGTTGTGAACCAGGCAGCTTCCAGCGGGCGTTGTTTGGCAGGGGGGCAGAGGGGTGCAAGCTTGTCGGCGCATTGGGAGACCCAGCGGTGACATTCCCTGGCTACGGCGTTGGTGTCGGTCGCTGTGATGGGGGGGTTATTGACGGAGGATGGTGTTTAGGTGCTCCTCTGTGACTTTGCTCCAGTTCCGTTGTGGTGGCGTAGGGCGGGTTTGGGTGCGCTGGTGGTGTTGAAGGTGAAGTGGACGCAGTGGTGGTCAGTCCAGAGGGGCTGGGTGGTATGGCAGAAGCGGATGTTTGTTCCTCCCGTGAAGATGGGATTGAAGGTGTGGCCTGCTCTGTGGGTGGGCATGTTGACGAGCTGCTTCAACCCAAGGTTGTCGGAGAGTCGTGGAGTCGGGGTCGTTGCCGTTGTCGAGGTGGAAGTTCAGATCACTGAGTAGAATGTAGTCCGTGGAGGTGATGGCGTGGGGTGCGGTGAGCTCGGCGATGGTAGTTGCGTAGTGGGTGCGAGGTCCTGGCGGTCTGTAGATGAGGGTTCTGCGTAGCGTGGTCCTGGGGCTTGTCTGTATCGGGAAGTGGAGGTGTTCTGTGTTGGAGTGGGGGTCACTCATGCTGGATGTGGGGAGGCAGAGGGGGGTCTTGTGAGCAATTGCGAGTCCTCCTCCTGGATGGTGTGGACGGTCCTTTCTCTGGATCTTGTAGCCGTCAGGGATGGCGGTGGCGAGGTCGGGACCGAAGGTGGCGTTGGTCCAGGTTTCCGTGAAGAAGGCGACGTTGGGCGAGAGGGTGTCGTGCAGGTCCCAGATCTCAATGGCGTGTCGGTGCAGGGAGCGCACATTGAGCAGGATGCAAGTCAGGGTTTCAGTGGTGTGTGCATCGGGCGTTCCTTCAGAGGTTGCGGGGGCTCTGTCGATGGTGAAGGTTTTGCGGCAGGGTCTGCACGAGAACTGCCCGTGGGTGGTGTTCGGCGAGGATCTTGCGCAGTCGACGTGTCTTTCGGGGTTGAGTGCGTGGAGGGTGGTTGAGTCATAGCGGTTAGGTCTCGGAGAACCAGGGGTCCTGGCGCTGGCTGCGGTCTGGTTGCATGGGGGGAACGGCGGGAAAAAGAGTGGAGAGGGGAGAAAAGAAAACGGGCACAGCAGTGAGGCACAATGGTCACAATACCAAAATAAAACAGCAGTCGGGCACAAGAAGTATAATAAGAGGCACAGCATGGAAAAACAAGATTAAACAGCGGTCATGCACAAAGAAGTAACATTAAGGGCATAGAGCGGAAAAAAACAGTTTTACGCACAAGGAAGTAAAATGAGGAGGAACAGAGCGGAGAAAACAAGACCTGACTCAGGGTAGATTCGAACCTTGCAACGGTGGGGCAGGCAGGCGACGCAGAGCACCGCGGAGCTGCAGGGAGAGTGTGATCCTGAGACCGAAGTCGGAGGTCTCAGGATCCATGCCTGTCGGTTTATTGCTACATCAGCCAAAGAAATGGTGCTAAGTGAATACAGGGTTTAGTGTGTTAGAAAAGAGTGGTTGCTAAGGGAATGGGGAAAAAGTGAGTGTGGCAGGACACTGGGGGACAGGGGGGAGGGTCGCATTTCGGCAACTTTGGCCAAGGGACTGCCAAGAGTCGAATTACAACTTTAAGGGGGGAATGGGGCTGCCCAGGAGGCATTAAAAAGCAAACTCTGCAAGCTCCTGTTCTGCCTACGTGTACTTAATTAATGATTACCACTCGGCAAGTGCATGCACTGGCTAGGTGGCGGCGCACCCAATTAGTGATTACCCAGCCATTATTTACATGGGCAAACACAAAGAGTGCATAAATTAAAGTGTGTTTGGTACACGGTGTGCTCCTTTGCATGTTTGCATTGCCCGTAAGGCCCCTGCATGGAGCCGCTTTTACTTGGAGCCGTGTAAGGTGAGACGCTTCCAGTAATCAGAGCAGAGGGGGAGGTCTGTGTATGACGGAAGACTGGCTAAGCTTGATGAAAAGTTTAGAGTTTTCTGAAGAGAGCAGCGTGACAAGGTCGGCCGATGTGCACTGACAAAACTGCCTGTTCTCGCCTGCATGCCTTCCATGCCTGCCTGCTGTCTACTGGCCAGGCAGTAAACTCAGGAAGCGCATGTATTAACAGCAAACTGACACTTAATTATTGATTACCTAGCAGAAAAGCTTGCATCGTCATAACCAGTCGGCAGCAGCTTTAGGAAGGCAGGGTTCGGGACACCAGGCCGTGTGTTTGAAAAGCAGGAGGGAGGAGGTGGCATCTGCAACTGAAGAGAGGGAGCGAAGGGGGACAAGGAGGAGTCTGCTGCAGCCAGGGAGAGGAAGCAAGTGTGGGGGCTGAGCTTAAAGCGGCACAAAGGAAAAAAGAGTGCTCTGAAACTAATAAGTGACATAACGAGTTACAGCACATGTAAGAGGGGCAGTCCTCACGGGAGGTTACAAACGTAGAAAAGGAAGGACTACTGAGTTTATTAACCAATGAATAGCAGCCATTTATGAAGAACAGTAGAGGGAGCCAATTAAAAAGATAGGCGGAGCCCAAAGCCCATATCCTGAATACAACATGTCTCGAAGAGACCTAAAAAGCTGTAATGACTGTCCCAACATTGTCACAATACTCAGGCTGTATAACCAATAAAAACTCCTCAAAGAGGTGAGAACTGATTTTATTCCAAGCATGAGTTTTAAGTGGCTTGGATAAGATGTTGGGGGCAGTTGAATTAAAAGATACAACCAAGTTAAACTATACCGCGAAGTGGTCAGACCACGTGATAGGCAACGACCCGTGAGAAGTGGGTGATTAGAAAATATGCCATCAAGCATGTGACCCGCTTCATCTATGGACCCCTGAACCAACTGAACTAATCCCATGCTATCCATCGTATGAAGGGGACGCACCAAATAAGCAGAGTGCAAGTGGTACTCCATCAGCAAATGAGAGGTGAAAAAAGGATTAAGTATGAACAAAAAACTGGCACAGATCAGGGAAATCCGATAGAAGAACTGTATATTCTTACCATGCAAGAGCTAATCTTTTTTGAGGAACCAGCCATTAGTTGGGAATTAATTACATTTTCTGCAAAGTTCAGGAGGTAGAAGTATGTCTTAAAGACGTCTGGTGTGACTCCTAGAAGAGTTAGCTAATTTAATTTTTTTCCTCAGTGATAAAGTGGACAAGAGTGCAATAATTACTATTGCAATTCCTTAAACAATGCCGCATTCCCAGAAAGTAAGACACACACAAGGGAAAACAGTAGAAAAAAAGTGATTTCTATTTTTTTTGTAACAATGATATATACTTGAAGAGGAAGGATCACAAGAACCCAACTGCCAGCCAGGGCAAAAATCAGGACCCCCAGGATACAATGAGTCACAAAGAAATAAAATACCCAAGAAAGCAGTGACTCAAACAGATGGATTTACCAAAGAACAAAATTAATTTCCACTACAACATTTCAGCTTCTGCCTTCCTCAGGTAGTACAAGATGGTTTGCTCTGTGGATGCACAGCTGAAATTAAAGATTTTTCCAGTGGAACGTGTCTTAAAGGAAGAACTTCTGGACTCCAGTGAAAACTTCTGGATGTACCGTTTAAAATCACTGCATCCAGATGGACTAAACATTACTGACAATACCACCCGATTGCTGCATATCTCAAGAGCTCTCAGGACTGCATTAATTCCACATTCCAAATGAAATCTTCACTCCTGATGCTTTTTGAAAAAACAGCAGTGTCAGCTGTGCAGCCACTGAGCAAACCACCTTGTACCACCTGAGGAAGGCGGAGCTGAAACGTTTTAGTGGAAATATATTTTTGTTCTTTGGTAAATCCATCAGTTTGAGTCCCTTCTTTCTTGGATAGATATATACACTGCAATAAATTATGTATATATGTAAATATATATATATATATATATATATATATATATATATATATATTTGCCACAATGGGATCCAATCGATCCTGCGCGCTCAAGTGCGGGTGCTCTGCGTAGGGGTCGGATCCAGACCCAGTTTCATCAATTTTGCTTCCAATGACGCGGCACACAGGGATTAAGTTTCATTAGTTTATTCAGCAAACACTCAGACCAACGCGTTTCAGCCTCCTGGCTTTGTTCACGGTCAGTGAGCCCTCTTTTCTTTCTACATATATACCATATAGCCATTATGTGGCATTATGGGATCTGTAGTTTATAATTACAAAGTACATAGTAAATGTGCATTTTACGAGGAAAAATTAGGCAATTAAGTTATTCAATTCATAACTGTTACTTAGCATTGCAGTCCATGTAATTCGCGTTTAGCAGCAAATACCTTTAAGACATGTATAGTACCATAAGTCCCTACTTCAGTAGAATTGACTATGTATTTGGTATAGTACCAATGTCGTTAATTCTATTAAAAAGATTTTCTCTTTTTGACTATAACTCTCAGCGTAATTTGGTATAGTACCCAAAACTATGTTTTCAGCGGTTTTCAAATATCTTTCAAATTGTGCTATTCTTAATCGTATTATTGTTCAGTTTCAATCAATTTTCAGTCTAAGTGCACATAAAGTTCTTCATCGTTGTTTATCCCTTTCGGGGTCTTCGTCCTCAGTCGGATGATGCATTTCGATTCAATTTGTCGTAATTTCTTTATACGATTTCCTCCTCGCTCATCTTGTGATATCATATGAATTCCAAAGAAACTCATCGCTCTCCAATTACTTCCTTGGCATGATGCCATATGTTTGGCAGTAGCGTAGGTCATGTCTTTGTTTTTTACTGCTCTTATATGCTCAAGGATGCGCTTCTTCAACATACAGATTGTGCTACCAATGTACTGCATTCCACAATTGCATTCAATTACGTATACCACATGTGTTGATGTGCATGTAATTATTTGATCTATTTTGAATATTTTACCATCAGGTTCTGTAAAGGAGTTCACATTTCTTCCGATCTTGCATGCTTTGCATGTATTGCACTTTTTGAAGCCTTTTTGTTGATGTTCCAACCAATTTATTTGTTCACTTTCTTTGAAATGGCTCAGTACTAGTGCATCTTTCAGGGATTTGGTCTTTCTATACGATACCATTGGTCCGTTTCCTAATGTTTTTCCTATATCCGGATCACTAGAAATCAGGTGCCAATATTTCTTGATTTTATTCATTATTTGGCCACTCTCCTTACTGTAGGTTGTGACAAATCTTGGTATTTGATCTTTTTCCTGATTTTTGCTTCTGGGTTTGAGAATTTCTGTTCTTGATTTCATGTCAATCCTTTTCTTCGCTTTTTGTAAATTTCTTTCATTGTAGCCTCTCGCTCTCAGTCTATCCATTGATGCTGCAATCTGATTCTCTGTATCCTTCGGTTCAGAACAATTTCGTTTTAATCGGGTGAACTCACCATAGGGGATACTCTTAATCAGACTGGTCGGATGGAAGCTGGTGCCATAAAGAATGCTGTTTGTCGCTGTTTTTTTGCGAAACAGTGTAGAATGGATTTTATTGCCTTTAATGTAGATTTTGGTATCCAGAAAGTCAATTTCTTTTTTGCTTGAGGTACATGTGAAAGATAAACCAATGTCGTTATTGTTCAATTTTGCATAGTATTGTTCGAAGCTCTGTTGTGATCTGTTCCAAATTATAAATAAATCGTCGATGTAACGGACCCATAGTATTATGTTGTTAAATTCTGCTTGATTTTCGGAACTCCATGCTACCACCTTCTCCCACCAGCCCATGGTGATATTGGCGTAGTTCGGAGAAAATTATATGCCCATAGCCGTACCACACTGTTGTCTGTACAGCTGTTTATTGAAGAGAAAAACATTGTTTGTTAAACACATTTCAATCATTTGAAGTAGCATGTTGGTATGTTGAAGTTCTGAAATGTTTCTTTGGCTCAGAAAGTATTTGCATGCTCTGAGCCCTACTTCATGCCTGATAGACGTATACAAGGATACTACGTCAATAGTGATTAAAAGATATTGTTTGCACCAGTTTATTCCTTCTAGAATCCGAAGGAAATCGCCCGTATCTTGTATATATGAGCTCATTGATTTGGCAATTGGTGCCAAAAAAGTATCCACATAGTGGGACATGTTCTCGTACAATGATTCACAGGATGAAACAATCGGTCTTCCCGGTGGATTTGTAAGGGTCTTGTGAATTTTAGGCAGAAAGTATATTGTGGGTATAATAGGAAAATCGTTAGTGAGAAATTTAAATTCTTCTACGCTCAAAAGATTTTTTTCTTGAGATGATTGTAAAAACGTATTCAATTCCATTGTCATGTTGTTAATTGGATTTGCTTTTATTTTGCAATAGTTGGTTGCGTCATTCAACTGGCGTAGAGCTTCTTTCACATAATCTTGTGTATTCATAATGACAACATTTCCCCCTTTATCAGCGGGTTTGATGGTCAGCTTCTTGTTGTCCACTAACTTAGTGATAGCTTGCCTTTCCTTTTTTGTTAAGTTTTCTCTTTGAGTTTTTTCATTTCTCTTTTTTGGCATTTTTTCCAGTTCCTCAATGATGGCGTCCGAGAATAAATCAAACTTGTTCCCCGAAGAAAGAGTGGGACAAAATCTGGATTTTCTTTTTAAGCCGCTTTCGATTCTTTTGTCAGTCGCTATATTTAGGTGGGTAACCAATTGCGTTTCCGATATTTCTTCCTCATTCTGATTATACATGAGGTCAAACATATCCTGGAGTTCCGGTATTTCATTTATCGTCCATGTTTCATTGTTCTGTATATTTGTTGTTGTTGAAACTGTTGGTTTTTCTGGTTTGCGTGCATGGACTTTAGCTAATTTTAGCTTCCGGATATACTTATATAAATCAATTCTAACTTGAGTGTAGTTGAAGTGGTTCTCAGGGCAAAAGGATAGGCCTTTGTTTAGTAGTGATTTTTCTTCTTGAGTTAATTCGTAATGTGAAAGATTGATGATTAAATTTTCTACTTGCGATTTCTTAGTGGGTAAAAACTTTTTCCTTTTCGCTCGTCTTGTTTTTCTTGTTCCTGTTCTTGTTCCCTGTTCGGCATCGCTCTTCCCCGCCCTCGGCTTAAGGGTCTTCCGCGACCTCTTCCCCGGGCTAATGTTTTGTCTAAGTTCATCAGTCGCATTTCCTCTAAAAAATTCATTGGGGTCACTCCACTCATTGCATTGGATAGTTCACCGTCACTTACATCTGATTCAACACTGCTTGTAGGAGTGCTTGATTGTTGTTGAGTTGGAAAGTTCTTTTTAAGTGCATCAAATCGTCTGGCAAAGGTCAATATTCTACCCTGGGCATAGTCCTGTTCATCCCTTTTGAATTTTCGTTGTTTTCGTTCTTCAATTTCTGTTTCGTATTTTTCTAATCTACCATCCATCTCCTTGCGCAATTTTGCCATGTCCTCTTTATTGGTTTGTTGCTTAATAAGATCCTCGATTTCTTCGATTTTTTTAGTGATCTCCACGACATCTATTTTGGCATGTTTTATTAGTATGCGCATCATATTCAGCGAACATTGTTGATTATTTTCTACCCATTCGTTTAGAAGTTCTACCTTCGTTTCTGGATGTGTCGGTAAAGTGAAAATACGCAAACCTCTTGGTATTCTGTTTACTTCTATGTAGTTCTCCAGGGAAATGATCTCCCAACTTTTGTTGATTTCCTTTTTGTACATTCTTTCTGCTTCATTGAATGATTGTTTCAAAGTATTTGGTACTTTATGCTGTTCACTCGTGGTTGCTGTTTCAGTTTGAATTCCCATTGGGTTTTTAAACATTGTCGCCGCTTTACTTGCTCGTTTTGCTGCTCGCGCTTCCATCTTGCAATGATAATGATAGTCTTTGCCTATCTACACAACTGAGTGTTATTGCAATTCAACTGCTGTTGATTTCTTTAACTTAAATCCCTACTTGTCGCTCCCGCGACCGCCGTACTGTTTACGGTGCGGTCCTGTCTTCGGATAGCAAGCAAGTCGCTGCAGTCCGCTACTTTGTATAAAATTGTTTCCCACTCACCTGCTGGGAGACTCTTGATTCGGCGGCGTCTTCCGACCCCATCGACGTGAAAGATTGATGATTAAATTTTCTACTTGCGATTTCTTAGTGGGTAAAATTACGCTGAGAGTTATAGTCAAAAAGAGAAAATCTTTTTAATAGAATTAACGACATTGGTACTATACCAAATACATAGTCAATTCTACTGAAGTAGGGACTTATGGTACTATACATGTCTTAAAGGTATTTGCTGCTAAACGCGAATTACATGGACTGCAATGCTAAGTAACAGTTATGAATTGAATAACTTAATTGCCTAATTTTTCCTCGTAAAATGCACATTTACTATGTACTTTGTAATTATAAACTACAGATCCCATAATGCCACATAATGGCTATATGGTATATATGTAGAAAGAAAAGAGGGCTCACTGACCGTGAACAAAGCCAGGAGGCTGAAACGCGTTGGTCTGAGTGTTTGCTGAATAAACTAATGAAACTTAATCCCTGTGTGCCGCGTCATTGGAAGCAAAATATATATATATATATATATATATATAATACACTGCTCCATGTAAGGGACGGGTGATGCCGTGGTCGTGATTATTTGTTCGGCCTTTTACCTAAGCTCTGTGGCGGGTAGATAAGCACTTCCCTCCTCCCCGGAAGCACTTACCCCAACAGGGAGACACAAAGATGTAACCGCGCCTTTCCCTCTCCAGTTGAGCCTGTCTCCAGGCCTTTCCGCGGTACCAATAATCCCAAAGCAAGAGTAGTTCTGGCTAAAGACAGCTGAATAGGTGTTAGTTCCACAAGGTAATAGTGGTTTGCACTCACCCTCTAATTGTCAAGCTACTCCAAAGCCCTAAATAAATTAAAACTGAAAAAACACACAAAAGGGAGCGCCTCAAGAATCCAACAATTGTATTGTAGCATTTGTTTTCTTCCTTTCTTCTCTCCTCCTCCCTTCATGAAGTACACATAGTTCAATAGTGTCAATACCAATGTACTCTTCTCCAGTATCAGAATAACATGGGAACCATGGTATGAAGTATCAATGCAAGTCTCTTTACAGCTCACAACTTAACAGCCACTCCCATTGGGTTCTGTAAGCCCAGACCGGATAATACAACACGTCACCACTGTCACTGACCTTCTTCAAGGTTAGACTTCGATGTGATATTGATCCGTGCAGTGAGGACCAAGAATTTGGCGTGCGAAATAAGGTTGCGTTTGTAATGTTAATTCCCATAGTAACATTTAGCCACACCTACAGCCAGAACCGCTGAACGGACTTACATCAAATTTGGCAGGGAGGTAGATGTATGTTCAAGGAAGTGCCTTTTGCTTATTTGGTGTAAATCAATTCAGTAGTTGTTGAGAAATGTAAGTTTAAAATAATAGTGAACTCTCTGACCACGTTTTTTTTTCACTGTGGTTTTGCGATGAATCGCAAATGCATGCTCAAACGGGAATGCTCTGATTGGCTGGACGCAACCTGAACAGAAAGTTGTGGCTGCCATTTTATCTAACGGGAATGGTTCCCAGGGCTGAAAATCTGTGTGAAAGCCCACTTAAGGGGTCTGTGTGGAGATACTCTGACACCATAGTTGAGAAATGGGGGTGTTAGTGACACAAGTTATGCGTTCAAAATTGTTTTTTTTAATTGCCATCGATATTTGTGGTGACGCTGCAACCACTAGCGTGGACCACCTTGTACCATTGAGGGGACATCGCGATTATCAATGTTGTTGCGAATATTGGTGAAAATATAAAAAATCAATGAATCATTAATGACATTGTTATAGAGATATTGATAAATGTTTTATAAAGTTATTTACATAGTGAGTTATCTACTGTGATGGTTAGAACGAATTATATAGTTATAATTTTTTAATGTGGTGGTGGCTATTTAATTCCTGCCTTTGCTTTATGCTTCCGTGACGTAACCACGGGGATCACGATTACCGACGTCATCGCGATCTCTGGCCTCACCACGAAAACAGAAAATAGGTTTTAGAGATGATTGTTCTAGAAATACACTAGAAAAACATGAGTTTGAAGTGTACAGTGATAAACCCCTAGACTGTAAAATACTTGTAGGAAGCTGGGTTTCTGTTGGAGTAATGTGCCACTTTTTGCCAGATTTCTGATGCACTTTGACTTGCTGTGCCCTGGGTCCCTGCCATTCAGGTTCCCAGGGCCTGTGTTCTTTCCCAAAACTGTACATTGGCACTCTCAATTGGCACCCCTCTGGCCACATGTAAGTCCCTTATAAAAGGTACCATGGAGGAGACTGCAGAGAAGAACTGACTTGGCACAGCCCTACCGGCCTGTCTGCAGTTTTCAGAGATCCTGTGCCAAAAGTCACCTTGTCCTGCAGCCAGTGACCTCCAGAACCCCTGGAAGGACTGACTGCCTTCAACAAAGACTGGATCACCTGACGACAGCAGCTCTGTTCAAAAGAATCACCAAAGAAAGACACCGAGCCTGCTGAAGACAAAGAAACAGGACGTCTGGAATCATCACTGCACCCAACCCATACGGCCCGAGTCAGAGTGGCCCACCGGTCCAAGCGAGAACCGCCAGCACTCCAGAGTCCAAGGACCATCTCTGACATATGGGGTGGAGATTTTAAGAAGGAAGGCAAATAAAATCATAGACAAGCTTGTAAGAAGAACATATCATCGCCTGGTCAATCTCCCACAGCAGGCATCGCCAGCACAAATCCGAGTTTGGGCTGAGAAGAGTACTTAAACAGATTGGGGGCATATTTGAAATTTTGCCATTAACTCAGAAACGACAACTCCACTCTTAAGTTCGTTGTTTGGGAGGCAATAAGCGATCGTAAACATATGAAGGTGCATGAATATTTCAATTTGGCTATATCCTTTTTTAAGGTTGAACAAGTATAGGCCTTAACTCTCTCTCAGTCTGCATTTAATAGAGTTATTAACAGAAGCAGTAAGAAAATATCATCACTAATGGCTAGAGAGACATTGGCGAAAGGATCTCATGCGTGGGTGGTAATTGCATCATACAGCCAGCTAAAACCCCAGAATTATCTGGGGGGCCTGAATGTTCTAAATGCAAAGCTGAAGCTCTTGAGACTCCGGCTTAGCAATTTTCCATTCCGCAGTGACACTCCAGCCTGGAAAAAACTGAGTAGTGTTAGGTCATGTCGTCTCTGCAATTACAAGACAGAAGACATTTGCCGTATAGTCTATAGTTGCCCAGCTTTAACAGCCGAACGCAGAAGTCTGTTTAGGCAGGATTTTAACCATCAAGCTATACGTACATGCCGCCAAGCAGTAATAGCCAGCCTGCAGGGAAAAGTTTTACAATTTACAGGAAGATTTTTAAAGTTTGTAGATATTGCAGAGGGGAAACTGGTTAACTGTGCTCAGTAAAGGGCTTTTACTGCTAGTATCCTATTAATTTAGGAACAAATCGCTTAGAACGGCAGACCGAGTAGAGCTGCATCCTAACATTACATGAGCATCTAGAACAACGTGAAATAATTAGGGCTTATCACCGTCAAGCTGAGAGAGGACTTTAAGAAAAGGCACATTGCACTTTGAAGCTTTACACGTGGTAAGCTGGTTCCGTAATGTTAGGTGCTAAAATTGGTAGACCATACCACAGGAATGATTGGGTTTATTTATAGGGTGTTGCATGTTAGTAATCAACGGAGAAAATAGGGCACTTTAGGTAAAGAGGAAATAGTAGGTGGACCACGATTTGCGCGAAAGCACCTAATATGTAGGGTTTTTTTAGGTAGTTTTATCAAGATGAATTGAGTGTTTCTTACTGTGGGATTGATTAGCCCTTATTTTAAATTGTGTTTTTTAAAAGTTGTTCAATAATGATAATACATATGAAACGAATATAAGTGTGTTATACTGTAAGTTTGTATTAACTGAACAATAAAAAAATTCATTTCAGATTTGAGCCCACCCTGGGTTGACCCCTCCAGGACTTCCCGACGTCGCCTGCAGCCTCTGCACGGAGACCCCCTCAAACGCGAGTGACCTAGTAAGGTGAAATCCGACCTCAGAAGGCACCCCTGCATCTGGCTGCAACGGAGAAGAGGACCTGAGGTGCACCTGCGTCCTCGAGCCCTCCAACTTACCTGCCCAGGTGTTGGTTCCACCTGGGAGACTTCCTGGACCGAGCCTGCAGACAAAATCCAAAACCGGCAACTCCCTTTGAAAACAATAGGGCCTTCCCTGAGCTGCTGTGGGTGCACTCCTTTGTGCTAACTTGAACCTCCCTTTGCCCTGAGCTTAATTCCAGGAGCTTTGCTCCCACAAATCGGTGGCCTGCTCCTGAGCAGCCACCAACTGGAGGCCCCCCTATCCCTCATTGAATAACATTGGGCCTCAGCACTCTGCACCCGGCCGCCCTAGTGCTGCTGAGGCTGCCGAGGGTGGTCTTGCAGTGCATCCTTGACCCTGGGGGAACCCTTGTTCTCACCCCAGAAAAAAAACTCCCAAAAACCAAGTACTTACCTGTAAACTGATACCTTAATTTCCTCCCATTGGATTGCATTGACTGCTTTTCTGTGAAAAATGTTCTAAGTGGGGAGTTCTAAAATTGTATGAAAACCTAAGAAACTGAGTGCTTACAAAAACTGATTTACTTACCTTTTATTTAGGAAATGTCCCAGTTTGATATCAAGCATATCACACTGAAAAGTAATTTAAACTGTTTCTGAATAATTGGCCTAGCTGTATCCAAGCCAATTACATACGGCACTCAACTGTATTCCTGCAAAGTATTATTTCACTCACCTGCACCAGGCCTGGCCAGGCTCTAGAAACAAAATACAACTAAAATATTTTTATATACAAAACAAATTGGTCAGAGTTCAGTCTTGTGTGACATTATTTCTTGCCTGAGTGCGTGCAATAAATGCTTAACACTACCCTCTGATAAAGCCTTACTGTTCGCCCACACTACCACAAATAGAGAGTAAGGTATTATCTACTTTAACTTCTGCCTACCTTTGGGGATCCACTGGACTCTGTGCACACTGTACCTTACTTTATTATAAGATATACAAAGCCCGCTTCCTACAATACTTTAACTTTATGGAAAAGGAGCGATTGTTGTGGCTAAAGACTTCATCACGACGACCCGAATAACTGCGAAAAGAGAAAATAGGTCTGAAAGATGGTTTATAAAGAAACTTAGTACAAAATGTGCTTTAAAAGAATATGTATATGGTAATATGTGTAGGGTAATGTTCAGAATGGATTTTTTTATATATTATTTTTGGATGTGTTGGTGGCTATTGAATGTCTGCTTTTGTTTTCCGTTTTCGCAACGTGTCCGTAGGGGATCGCGATTACCGACATCATCCCATCTTTCGCTGTCTTTGCGGAAACGGAAAACAGTGTTTGAAGGCGATTATTTTGTAAACTCACTATAAAAATATGAGTTTGAAAAATACACGGTCAAAGCTCTACTGTTAAATATACCGTAGAATATGTCTATAGATATATGTTTTACATTTTGTATAAACCACACGTTCTTCGCGACTACAGACATCGCGGTGACGTCGGTAGTCTCAAATAAAAATTGTTTGTAAAGGTGGCTTTCTTCTAAGTTGATCACAGAAAGAAACGTTAAAACAATATTTTACTAAATATTTAGAGTTAAACTTTATTTAAAAAGTCAAAGTGTATTTTTCAGTATGTGAAATACATTTAATGATGACAGAATCTCCACAGTAAATGCAACAATGCTGTGCCGACTTACAAAATTGTGGTTAGAGTTATGCTTTGGTTCAGAGCCAAGGCTAGGCTCACTGAAATGTATCAGTGCACTATTAGTGGCAGTATTAGGGCAATAAGTTAGAGTTAGGCCTATGGTTATGCTTGATGTTAGGTTAAGAATTGGAGTTGGTGTTTGAGTTAGATTGAGGAATTGGGTTAAATCACAGTTATGTTAAGCATCAAAGTCAGGATTTCTGCAAGGGTTCTGTTTAGGGTTAAATTTAGTTTTAGGGTTGGGTTGAGAATTTGGTTTAAGGTTACGGTTAGGTGTAGGGTTGGAGTTAGTATTCGGTTGAGGATTTGGGTTAAAGACAGATACTGCCAGGGTTAGGTTTATTGCTAGAGTTATAATTAAGACTATGTCCGATTTACTTATGTTTTTTGGGGCTGTGACTACAGTTATTGTTAGAATTCGAGTGATGGCTTGGGTTATGGTAAGGATAGATATTGATAGTTGTGGCTATAGTTAGTACCAGACTATCACATTTTAAATATTGTGCTTAAAAAAAAAAAGCATAGCCAGAATATCAACTACAAAACTTTTGTGACAGTATATATAGTTAAGTCAAAGTTTACTACTCCTAAGTTCACATTTATGTTTTTTTTTGTATATATAGCCCGAACTTGACCCAAATCGGGTATCAGAGCACTTTACATAGCACGAGTTGCGTTACATGAGGACACGCATTCATTTTTGTTAGGCACAGGGAGGTTAAGTGATTTGCTCAGAATCACAGGATGTTTAACGTCGTTGCCGAGACTCAAACCCAGTTTCCCAGATTCGAGGTATACCGCCCTAGCCGTTAGGCCAACTCCTCTCCCCTATGTACTTTCAAGATAATTATCTACCTTCAAGGTATGAAGATGGTGAGTTACAAATAGTCAATCTATTCTTACTTTTATATACTCATTTTCACAATATTTTGGTCGTCAATATTTTGTTAATTATAATTTTGTTGAATAATATGTTTTTGCTTAGTATCCTGACATACACCCACAGTAATGTCAGTGTTTAGTTGGTGTCAGAGTTGGGGCTGTACCATGTTAAGGTATGGGTTAAGGCTATTGCCAGGGGTCGGTTTAGTCTGTTAGTTAAAGGAACAATATTAGTTTAGAGGGAAGGTTTGTGGTTTGAGTGGATGGAGCTAGGACTATGGCGGGTTACTGTTGGGTCAGTGTTAGATGTAGTGTGAGGGTTAGGATTAGAGATAGTGTTAACTGCTAGGTCAACTCATAGGACAAGGGTTGAACTTGGGGTGAGGACTAAGGTTCTTGTGAGTGTAAGGGATCAATTTAAGATCAGACATATGTTTGGGGACCTGTGTTGCGCTTGAGGCATTCGGATATGGGTACACTTCGGATAAAGGGTAGATATACCTTTAGGTTTAGGGGCATTTTCATCTTTTTTGTCAAAATTGTAGCATTGTTGCAAAATGTAAATAGGATTTTTTCCTCTACCAGAGTTTGTAAGGATTTATCAATTTCAATTTCAAAAGCTTTTATTCGGTTGGAAGAATACAACCATATAAGCAAGCAAACAATAAAACATTAAATAAAATTACATAGCCTGTGAAAAAACCTTCTTCAAAATACACACTGTATTTTTATGTATGGATGTGACCATTTTCCATGCAAAGCAGAGAAGCCTTCAGAGATAAAGTGCAAATTTCGCATAAAATGACAAATGTGCTAAAAAACCGTACATGTAAAGTGCAAAGAGGCGAAAAGAAATAATATTAAAGTGCGATATGCATCTAAAACAGAGCTCAAGGTTTGTAGTACATGGAAAATTACTAACAGTACAAGATAAATGTGCAAAATACGCAAATCAACGGGAGCTATACAGGAACAATTATAGACTTCCTTATAAATACACATTTTAACACGTAAGTTGCGGTTGAAAAACAAATGTCAGGGCTTTCCAGAGTTGTTAATAACTTCAATGCAGATTTGGTGGACCGAACATTATATTTTAAAAAGATGGGTTTAAGATAAAACCTCCTAAAATGACTATAAAATTTACAAAACAGTAAAAAATGGCAGCAGCTTTGTTTCGAAACATTGTCGCAGGGGCACATATAATCGGATCTGATTTTCATATGGGGGAATGAAACTAAATGGTGGACAATCCCCAGCCTTATGCGCGTTAAAACAAAGCGATGAGAATTACGTGTGACAAAAGAAAGGTAGGCCTGGAAACCTTTTCTCAGATTCAAATCACTATAAAGTACAGTAGTTGTTAAATTTCTAGACTGCTTCTCTCTGGCCGCATTCTTGTATTAGAGAAACTTCGATTTTAAGTCTTTCTTAGGTATCAGTCCTGAAGCCTCAGGGTTCAGACGGATATTACAGTCGAATAAAAGGTTAAACCAATAATAGATATAGCTCAGCCAGGGTATACATAATGAGTTATCAAGCCTCAGACAGTCTTTGATAATTGATTGCGTAAAAATCGTTTCGTTTTTAGACCAGATAGATGGCCAAAGTAATAATGGGCGTAGTGCAGCCAGGTCCGCAACATGGTCTATGCCTACTTCCTTGTGAATTAGCAGGGTAGATGCTGATGGGGGAACACATAATAGTTTTTTTTTAAACTTATTTTCATCATTCTGTAGTGCATTCACACTATGGTGACCCCACACGCCCGCCCCGTATAGTGCCGATGAAATACACCTGGCGTTATAGATTGTCATCATTTCTTTTATCCTCCTTTGACCCAATTTAGCGGCAAATCTAAAAATACTATTGGTATTTCTACTCATCTTTGGTCTAACATTTTCATCCTCTTGTATCCATTTCCCGTCTCCTGAAAATGTTATTCCTAGGTAGCAAAACCATTTGACCGTTTCAATCTTGGCTTTATCAATATAAAAGGTGGTGGTGGTTGATTTGACTTTCCTACCACAAGCCATTGCAAAAGTCTTGGTCTTGTTAACTACCAATTTTCTATCGTTGATAAATGACACAAATCTATCTATAAGGCGTTGTAACCCAACCTGTGTTCTTGATAAAAGTACGGCGTCATCAGCGTACAATAGAATTGGGGTTACGCTCCCATCTATGATAGGGGCATCCGAGGGTAGCTTACATAAAATTGAGTCAATTTGATTAATAAATAGTGAAAATACGCAATACGCAACCCTGTCTGATGCCTCTTGCAACTTTAAAAAAAAGGTGTGCACTCACCCTGGGGGCCATAACGGACCTTACAAGATAATTGTGAATAGAGCCGCGCCAGGAAATAAACGCACTCCTTTGGGGCGTCAAGTTCTAACAAGATGTCCCACAAAATTTCATGATCCACCAGATCAAAAGCGCTGCTCAGGTCTACGAAGCAGAGGAACAGGTTCCCTTCCTTGGCAACAGTGTATTTATTGACCAAAAGGTCGAGGTTAACGCACTGCTCCAAAGTACCCAGGCCTTTCCTGAAGCCATATTGTGCCTTTGATAAAATTGAATTGTCTATGGCCCATTTTTCTAGTCTTTTTAGCATTATTCTACTCAGAATTTTGATAGAGGAGTCCAGTAAAGAAATGGGGCAGTAGTTGCTCGCCTCAGACTTAGAGCCTTTTTTAAAAAGAGAAATAATTAAAGACTGGCCCCATGAAATGGGCAACTGACCCTCTGCAGTTGCATTAAAAAATCTGGTTAAAAGAGGGGCCCACAAATGCGGTTCAGATTTATAGAGATCCAACGGGACCCCGTCTGGGCCGGGGGCTTTACCTCCTTTGCTATTGTTTAATCCCTCATAAACCTCCTCAAGGCTTATATTCAACGGTAGCCTGGGCCAGGAAAGGTCCTTATCCAGTATTAAATCTAAAACAATCCCACCTGGATTAAAAACAATTTAAAAAATGTTCGATCCATGAATTACAATCTACATGTGAAGATAACTCTGGAACTCTGTCATTTTTTAAAAAGGAGCTATTGATAGTCTGCCAATAAAGTTTGCTATTTTTTGTGTCTGCGGCTAAATTGAGGTTATCCCAAGCCTCTTCTTGAAGTTCTCTTTTCCTCTTGGCAAGGGATAGTTTATAATTAACTCTACAGCTTTTGACATTAGTGGGGTTACGAGGTTTGGCACTCAAAGCTACTTTTAGATCATGCAAAGCGCGAGTACAACTTTTATCGAACCAACCTGAATTAGTTTCTTTCCCCCCCTTATATTTCCTAGTCAATAAACTATCTATCATTTCATTAATCAAAAGTACGTTATTTAATATAATATGTGAATTGACTTCCTCGCCAAGACAGTACTCTATTTCCTTGCTGCATTTGTCCAGCAGCTCCTTGAGTATTTTATGTTGGACGATCCTTGACCGCCTGATCCTCATTCCATTTGGTCTTACAGCTTCAACAGAGTTAATGCAGTTGCTATCGTTTCTTAATTTATTACCCCAACAGTGCAACGATATCGAAATGCTGTTATGATCGCTCAATACTTGTTCGTTGACCCATAAATTAGAATAAGCAATGTTGTTGGAGAGCAAAATATGATCAATATAAGTATTAGCATCTCTTCCTGTAAAAGTAGGACAACTGACATTTTCTCTATTTTTTGTACAACTTAACATATCCAAATCGTGTTTTGCTATCATATTATTTAAGGCCATGCCATACGTACAATGTGGAAAATGTAAGTAGTCAGCATCCTGTTTATTTCCACTCTCCCTTCTTAACCCACACAAATCACTCATGGCAAACGTACACGGGCTTATGTTGAAATCGCCCACCCATAAAATAACCGACTGATTGCCCAAGAGCTCCAGTGCCCTTTCTAATTCCATATCCAATGGGGTCAAGATTTTACCTCTCTCTGCGGTAAAAATGTTATTATAATAGTTTATCACTATTATTTCCCCTTAATGTTTTTATTTTTTATTTTTCGAAGAGCCACTTATAAAATCCAAACTAGTTAGATTACATTCCTCTCTCGTTTGTCATACATTAGTGACAGAGCTACCATTGACTGCCAATAGAAGATCACAGAACCCTTTCATGATAAAACCGTATTTAAGGCCACGATGATGTGTAAATGGTTAATATTGTAATTAGAACTTTGTCTATCATTGAAAGCTTATAAACAAAACTGACATATTAGTACCATTTTAGTAAGTAGTTTTGTTCTCTCTGAAGAAAATCTTTAAATGCCTGCACTAGAGGATGGTAATGTTAGATTTTGCAAGTGTTATCCGACAAGTTCTGACGACAATCCACCTTGCTCTCCAGAGTGCGTCTCTGTACCAGACAGGGTAAAACTCTGGAGGTGTGGGGGACTGGTGGAGAGAGACAGATGGAGGCAAGCAGTACGCTTAACTCTTCTTAAGTATGGCCGTCCCTGGTGGTACGTATTTGGTCGCGGTGCTGGTGTTCACAGAGACTCTCAGGAGGTTAAGAAGGTACATGCAGCATTTTAGTGTTAATCAAAATACAAGATGTTCTCAACAAACATGATACACATATTTACTCACTGACTTCCGAAAGGAGGGTCATAGTGAACCTAAGCCAGGAGGAAGTGAGGCCGGCAAGCCTCCAACTCGGGCAAGGATTTGTTGTGTAGTTACTATGGAAAGTATACAGGATCTGTGCGTTTAGGCAACATACACTGTAGGATTGGTGTCAGACTGACTCTGAACACCCTGACTTTTGTACCAACTAGCTCACAGTGCCACTAGAATCTCCTCTTATCAAGGAGAGAATAGTTCCTGGCAGCTATCGAACATGACAACCCTGATCCCTCAGGATCGTGGAAACAATATACTACCTTTCGCACAGTCACTCGTGCTTACTTAGTCTGTCTCAGAGAGATATACAGAATAAACAGGCTGGGCGTTTTCAATAAGCATTTATTACACAGTTGTTATTCTGGTGTAAAATGAATGAGCTGCAATAACTGTTAGTATAAGATATAAATGATTAGCAGTATTATAAAAGTAAATGGATGGTATAGTTCTACCAACGTACAATAACCATGAATACATTTGAGTATATAAAACACATGATAAAAGACGCGTACTCCTACAATGTCTCCCTTAGTAGATATACCCAAGTGTAACTAGCCTGTGTGTAGGTGTTAAGCAAAGAATCCCTCTAGGATTTAGTCAACCCCATTACCTGAAGTGAGAGACTGTGGGACCACGTCCTGGTCTCTGGTTGGACACCCTGCAAGGGATGTTTTTGATCACTGGGAGCTGGAGTGCGTGCATGCAGGAACCTCACCGTCTCTGTTCAGTGTGTCAGTCGGGAAGTCTCTGTCTCCTCTAGCTTTCTTAGCAAGATGTAATGTATATATACCCATAGGTCTCCCCAGGTGTCCTACCGTGCTGCATTACTGTGTCGGCCTAAAGATGACGTCGGGTATGAACTTTATAGATAGATATTATACAGTAGATGGTGAATCTGCTGTGCTTCCAAGAATCCTCATGCATAATGTATGAGATTTCAAACTAGGGAAAACCCGCGTTCTGAATGCAGTATAATATCTAGGTTAAAGGTCAGTCCCTGTAAACCGTGACAAGTGTAAAGTAGGGAAGAATATAGGTGAAGGGTGATGAAGTTACCAAGGCCTATATTATGGTACCTATATGGAATAAAACAGATTCAGGATGTGTCTAAACAAAGAAAGGGAACCGAAGACACGCAACCAGGCAAGAAAGCCACAACAGAGATTAGAGAGAAGTAGTGCAGGTAAATCCACAGGAAAACCTCCAGACAAAAGAGGATCCAAAGAGCCAGAGCTATAAGGCAAAGGATCAAAGAGCCATAAAACAGGAGTATGGCAAAGCCAAATAGAACCCACAAAGCGAAAGTTTGGTAAACTGAGAAGGAAGCCAAGGAACCGTGAACGAAAAAAAAAAAAAAAAATGTAACGGATGAGAACAGTGAACAAACTAGCGACAGCGAAGAGCTAATACACCGTGAAGTTGTCAGACAGCTTCCATTGTCTTCCTGAAGTTTACATACTGCTGCTGTATGTCATGAACCAGAAGTCTGGCCCCTGGCCAAGGCTGGTTAGCTATTTCTGGCATCATAGCCGCAATAGAGTGGTATGCCTCAGCCTCAACGGGAAACGCTCTTTCAATTTTCTCGCTTGTTGTCCTTCTAAAACCTTGGACACGCCACATGGAATCTGTCAAAACAATATATTCTCCACCTGTACCTTTGGTGGTGCAACCGCCCTATCTAATGCACTTTATGTGGTGTTCGTGTTACAACCAGAATTGCCTTCGGTTCCAACTTCTGAAACATCAGCCAGCACTAACGCATATTGGTGGATCAGTACCAAAATGTTTCTGCACCAAAGTGGCTCCTGCCATGGCACATAAAGCCTCTTTGGTGAAGAAACCTTGGCCTCATAGTGAACTGCTATAAGTATGGTAGATTTTCAACTGCTGATTTGGAGGAGGTTATACATTTGGTCACATAGCGGGTGTAAACAACAGATCTGTGACACTGCTAGTCCAGAAAGAGACCTTTCCCAGACAAACACGTCATTCTAGTATGAAATGTTATTTATTTATATTTGTATTTATTTATTGAATTAATTCAAATATTTAATTATCTGTTCATCTATTTTCTGTGCCTTAGCTGTTCCAAGATGCTAATGTGTTCGGTACATTACAAGGCAAAGCGTATCGCAGATGGACAAACTGAAAGTGACTTTCCAATATGTCAACAGTGATATGATTTTGGTCATTTTCAGCTTCACAATTTCTCATGCATGCCAGTTTGCTACTACTATGTGCCCACCGTTGCTACTACAGAGACGCAAGCCAGGCGTATTGGCATGTCACTGCTTATCTATTTATGTATTTCACACATTGTACTTAGAGCCCAACGTCACTGTGTGGTCATCTTGCCCGTGGTTTCCATGAGACCATATCTATGTGGTACAGGCGAAGGTGTGTTGCACTGAAGTAAATTCATGGGTATCAGGTTAAGCTCCTTTTTTCATTCCTCGAGTGTCATTCACACACCCAGTGATGTTGTCTATTCCGGTATGAGAGCTCATATGATGTCACATCTCATGACTTTAATGTGGGGGGGGGCTTCATAAGATTCACTTCCTGTAATTCCCTTAAGGTCACGGACATATGATGTCACTCTCTGTGATGTTGTCAACGGTGCTGATCAAGAGACCATTCGAATTGACGATAGTACTTATTGGTTTAAAAAAAAAATGTTTTAACCAAGGTTGGGTCTCAAGTGGGTAAGAAGGAAGGGATCAGGAAAAACATGCAGAATTTGTGAGGGGCTAGAAGTGAAGCAGGCGGGGACCAGGACATGAGCAGAAGAAGAGGCCCCCTGCAATGAAGATAAAGTTCCTTAAAGTAGGGACAAAAACAATCGCTGTACAGATTTAAGGCAACCATTCAAATAGAGATAATTAGTACTAATGAATGAACAATAAAAATCAGAAAGAACCAAGGCTACAACCTATTTATCAAAAATAGCATTTATTAAATTCTTAACAGTTGAGTAACCTGTGATATTCATACATTCACTTTCATGTCCTTCGCTCAAACTCCCAAACACACTAAATACAGACTAAAAACATTATTGGAAAAATTACATTTTACACAACAATGATGTGTAGACACAATGAATAAACAGCAGATTCGATTGAAAACTAAGTGGCACAAATACAAATGACTGGTGGTGCTCCAGAGACCAGGACAGGAGCAGATAAAATACAGTGAGACAGAAAAAAAGGTGCATACAACAACATCGAAAGGATGGCATTTAGGCAAAAACAAAAAACATTACTAGCAGTGTAATTGACGACATAAACTGTGCAACGTTTCCTGGTTGATATTTCCTTACACGCCATTTCTGTTTAGGACCAATTCCATGCAAACTTCAAAATCGGTTCAATGTGGTCTGACTTTTCAAATTGCACGCAAAGTCCGAATGGTATGTTACCTGTCTGTGAGTGTCCATGTGAGGCCAGCGCAGGTTCACATTTTGGTAGTTCAGCCGTAAATTAATCTTTCAGCTCCTCTGGTGTAACCTAGGTGAGTGATAAGGTTTTGTGCAACATGGCCATGTAGAAGTTGTCTCCTTTAACTGCTGCAGCGGCCTACATGGAGGAGTCAAGTTTATTAGCATAGTTACTCAAAACCATTGCATAAAAAAACCTCAAAATTATAAAATATTATATAGACAAATCGTAGACATTTCCGCATTACGAGTTAAGTTATTTGATGTGTCTCAATCTAAAACGGAGGCGGAGATATCTGCCTTGAAGATGAACCAAAGAGTCTGACATCTTAGAATTGTCTTGTGCAAGCCCTTGGATTTAGGGCAACTAACTCAGTCATGCAGTTCTAACATCTTCCTCTGGGTTTCATTGAGCTGGTGGAGGCTGTATCCCATCCAATGGGAGGTATCTTCTTTGCATGCGGTGAATAGCTATTATTGGCCCTTTCTCTCATTCTCCAGGCAGAGGCAAATCTGGAAATCATCGGCGTGCATTAAAATCCAATTTCTTTTAATCAATTTACACATCTTCCACCTAAGGACACCCTTAAGCGTCGTAGCATATTGTAGAATGAAACATGTACCCATTAAGAGTATAACCATGATGTGCGAGCAGTCCTTGGTCAGTTTGCGGCAATCCTGTCTAATATGCTTGTTTGTGAGAATCTATAGATATAGTGTGACCTATATGTGAAGCCTTGGGTGTCACACGAGGACTGGAGGTGGCTTTGAGCCATAGAGCTGAACACTTTGGGCAGTGGAAGAGTGTAAGGCCGACAGAGAAGCAGATTTTGGGAGGAATGATCTCTGTTCGACATTGCTCCAGAGTGGAACTCTCATATTAACCCCTTCATGCCCTGTATATACGCATCATGGGTACGAGACACAAATGTCCAGGCCAGTGCCCTTCCGATGTTTGTACAAGATCTGGGAAAACATGAAAGAAAATGCCAGGCACTTGAGGGCAAAGCCCCTGCCACTCAAAGGGTTGTTTGTGAAGGGACATGGATCATTAGCAGTGGATGCAGAAGGCCAAATTATGACCAGAATCTACCAAGACTTTATTGAGCCTGTAGATCCAACGATGAGCGAAACAGCAGCAATAATGATGCCAAACATTTCTTAAGGAGCTACCCTTCCAGGATTTGAAGTGGTAGATGCGACCCCTGCCGCAGCAGCTCCACAGTAAGCCGCCCCCACAGAGAAGGTGGTCATTGGACCCGACAAGTGAGTTCAAATAATATCTCCAACACTCCAAAGCTAGAATGCTTGTCTCAGCTGCTTGAGACCCACCGTAAAATAACCGAATACCATTATAATATACCTACCTGTTTAAACAATATACAGATATGGAAAGTACAAGGCAGAAACTACAAAAAAAACAGAGATTTTCTTTTTTTTAAAACAGAAAAAACGTGGTACAATACCCACACAAAATCTTTAAGAAGAATCTGACACGTATAAGGTCTGTTAAAGAATCTGTGTGAAACAAGTTGATGATGAGCAACATGGGGTTTTGTACCTTAACACATGGACTACCCAGTTCTCCAGTTTCAGATCAAATTTTCCCTAATCCTGCTTCTTTTCTACATTCAGGGTGCTAACAGAATCTCCCATATTGGAATCTGGAGAAAAAGACAAATAGAAACCCTAATCATTCTTCGACATCTCTTACCTTAATCACACAATCCAGACTTCACCAATAACAATCCTCCACTTTTATAGATACTTTTGCAACAAGCAAAAAATCAAAGGAGGGAGTGAAGAGGAAAAAGGTAGAATCGTCCTCCTCTTGATAGCAGAACACACATGGGTGCATATATATTCACATAATACATGGTAGAATCCCTATGTTGGATAACAGCCTTTGCAACAAGGACACCTGACATGGACTAGAAAACATCAACTTCTCTTCGCTCACGGATCTAGCTTTTCTAATCTCCCCCTAACCTCCCATGTGCAAGTCTAGCTCTCCCACATATCCCTAATCCTCCTCATCATACCACAACTCGCTCTTTGACCTCATTAAAGGTGGCCCAGTGTAAGACCTGATATGTATCAGCTCTGACAAAATCTGACTCGGCCTGGTAGAAATTTATTGGATCCAATATTTATTGGGGACTAACATGCACATTCACAAAAATCTGTTTTTTCCAGTTATTATCAGGCATCTTTCTCCAATAAACGCTGCCATATTTTACCTTCCCGAATTTATCAGTGGAAAACTGCAGGAATGTGATGTTAGTTGCCAAACTCCTGATTGTGATATTTGTAGAAACAGGAGTTGCCGCACACAATGCAATTAACCGGGCCCTTCTTTTCGTTGAAAGACTCATAAATGTTGACTGTTCCATTCTACCCCTAATATTCAGTTAGCCACACTTGGTTAAACTTTGATTGGGGAACTCTTCTCTAGAGCCCTGTTCTGGAGTATTTTCGAAAGGTGAGAAGTGTGGTTCCATGTGGGTTTACATTACTATGCCCAAAATGCCCCATTAAGCCATGGACGTACCGCAGGTCCCTGCGGCGCAGTGTGGGATCTCAACCCTTCAGGTGACCCCCCTTCAACTCAAGGCTAATGAAAGTGGGATATGGTAGACTCAGGGGCCCTCATCAAATTTTTTAGGGTGTGGCATCATTTTGCATTTCACTACTGCCTTAAGCATTCCTTACCTTGCATGAGACTTGCTGGTGCTGTCTGCACACGTTTGCACATGATTTTGTTCAGTTTCCACCAAACAGTTATTTTTTCCATAGTCAGTAGGATTTCTTGTCTCCTGGGCCCATTGTGTTTTCTCTGTATCAGAAAATCCTATTTAATGTTTAACGTAAACTGAACACCCTTTCTGATAACCAAAAAAAGTGCTCCCTGTCTATAGAACACTTTGCATAAATTATAATATTCCATCTGTGGTAGACACACTGATAAACTTCCACTCCACACACACACACTAGGAACAGAAATACACAATTACTGTTGCACATTTTATGTTATTCCCTCACATGGTAATCTTTCTCTTACATTCCAAAAAACTTGAAGTTCAGGACTGAGGCCCTTCTCTTTTGTCCAGCTTTCAGCCCCAGATCCTCCTTCAGTCATCTTCACTGACCTCTTTCAACAGTAGAGCAAAAAGTCACCTTGCTGTCATACAATTACCCATTTCATACATGCCAACATTTTGGAAGAGGAAAGTAGGAGATTTTAAAAAACAAATTGAGAATGTACTTCTCCCATTTCCTCCTATCTCAACCTTCATCGGGTCCATTTGCATGTGTGGGACTTGCAAGTGAGCTGCTGCAGGAACGGATACCATAAATGCAAATATAAGTGATTTCCATACCTGCCAGGAGCACAGAGGAATCTCTAAAGCAGGAAGCGAAAGCGTGGCACAAATGTTATGCACTTGCTTCCAGGAGCAGGTTACTGGCAGTGCATAATCCGAGACTCACAAGACCAGCCCATGCCATCTAAAGCTCTCAGAGGAATCGAGTTTCTGCATGCAGGAATCGGGAGGCGGAAGATTAGCCTTGAAATCGGTAGTCTACCGCCTGAATCGGGAGGGTTGGCATATATGCTATTTGTGAGTGAAAGTCCTGTCATGTGTTTTCTGCATGGCCCATTGTAGTTTTCCCTATGTTAACCTAACTGTGCATGTTGTAGGCCTTAATTTCCTTTGCACACGTTACTATATAAACATGTTTTGCTTTTGTGCCCCATTGTACATTCACACAGAACCTGCATATGTTTTCGCATTCTGTTCTTTTCCTGGGATTTAATGTGAACACCATCAACAAGGTCAAACAACAATGTCCCTTGTTATTCTTTCTGGCCAGGCACTAGCACCTGACAGCTGTTTATTATGTGCACACATGTCCTATCATATAGATGAACATATGAGCAAAAATCTGACACCTGAAACAAGAGTTCTGATACAAGAACACTGCGTCTGCTGAGATGTAGAGCATTCATCTGTATATGCTAAGGTACAGGGTCTGCCAGTAATCCCAGAGATCTTTTATATATGATTATCCAGCTTTAGTAGCAGGTGAGGGGGGTTTAGGTTACACTGTCCTATAAAATGATAGGGCTTTTCATGATATACAGATTATTAACCATGCTAACAGTATTTTTAGTATGCATTTGTTTTCTAATTGTGGCACGTATACTGCATTTTGGAGAACCAATCTTTTTATTGAGGATATTCAGAGTGACAGAACACAGCATCTGAAAGAAACAGTTAGTTATAGATTCCTTACCTAAGAATTACCCCCAGGCGTCAGACTAGATCTGGAAAGTTTTTTGTCAGCAGTACCTCTGCGCGTCGAAAGGTGGCGTCGGTCGACTCCGCGTCCGTTGTTGACGTCCTGGTTGCCGGAATGATGTCGCGGTAGCTACTTAGACTCCGCCCTCGTGCGCTGACATCAGTTCTTTCTTTTACTATGCCAGCCAGCGCAGATCCAGAGAGAGCGGTACCTCCAGTCACTTTTTGACTGAACTTTTTGAGTGACTTTTGTCAACGTCTTTTCGAGGACTAACTACTCCAGGTGCACGTAGGGATACCCGGTTTCAAGGCCTGTAGTTCCTGTTCCCGAATGATGTCGGTGACGGATCCACTCCACGTGTGCCTCTTTTGCCTGGAGCGCGACCATGACCCCCAAGTTGTGCTCCGACTGCCAGACCTTGGCTCCGAAGTCTTTGCGAAAGCAGTCCCAAAAGCTTCTTGAGTGCTGGCATTCGGCTCGTTGCTGTTCGAGGTCCCGGTCGCGAGGGAGGTCAAGGGACCAGTCACAGAGCCATCACCACTTGTCATCCAAGTCTTCACACTCGGGGTCAGGTAAGTCGAAGCACAAGAAAAAGTCGAAGAAGCATCGTCGCTCTTCGACTTCTCCCCGTGGGTCGGCAGACGCGATGAAGGATGCGGGCGGTGCCACTCCCGCGGCTTCACTTGCAGAGCATGAAGGGCTGACTCCGAGTTTCCCTCCCTTTCCGGGACCCAGAGCGACCACTGCCTAGCTTCGTCAGTTTTACGAAGGCATGCATGCCATCTTTGGGCAGCCCGACTCTGGCAGCGCGCCTTCGGGCCCCGCGGACTCGTTTGGGGGCCCTAGGCCATCCCTGCCGGTGGCTCTGGCCCCGGCACCACAGGGCCCCCATGGATCCAGGCCTGGATCCAGATTGGCACCGGTCGGCCTTGTGACACCTCCACCGGCACAGACTGCACCAGCACAGCGTTCGCTACCGACGCCGCCTGGACCCTCAGCCGGCATCAACCCCGGCTTCCAACCCAACGTGGACACGGAGCTGGACTGACGTCGGCCGGTGCCAGATCCGGCTCCGATGGGTACTTTTGCCCCTGTGTTCCACCCTGATCATTTTCAGCCAACCTGGCAGCCAGAGGAAGGTGAGGAAGACTGGGAGGGGTCTGGGGACCCTTTGTCAGACCAGTTGGAGTACGAACAGGACTGGAGAGAGGACCTGGGGGATGCCAGTGGACTGGATACCTCACCAGACCATGGCATGTTGTCTCCTCCTACCATGCCTATGGAGGAGGGTGCGTCTTATGCAGTGGTGTTGCGTAGGGCGGCCGAGGCTCCCAACCTCGAGCTTCCTACGGTGGCAGTCAGGGCTAACCACCTGACAGAGGTGCTTCAGCCGGCAGCGAATTCTTTGGAGCCCCTGCTGCCGTTCAATGAAGCCCAGACCGACATCCTTTTTGGCACTTGGTCCAGGCCCAACACGGGGTCTCCCGTGGATCGCATGGTTGCCCGACGCCACTGCCTGACCCCGGGCGACCCCACTTTACTCTCCCAACACCCCACCCCAGAGAGCTTGGTGGTCCATGCTTCTACTTCCAAGGGCACATTCCCTACCACACCACCAGATAGGGAATCCAAGAAGCTGGATCATCTTGGGAAGAAGGTTTTTTCGATCGCCAGCTTGGGACTGCGGTTGGTAAACACTGCATGTCTATTGGGCCGTTATTCGCACTCTGTGGGGGATACGGTTGGCCAAGTGCTGCCTCAGTGTCTGGAGGAGGCCCGGGCTGTACTCTCCCAGGCCGTTGCCGCAGGGAGAGATGCAGCAAACTTTATCATCCGCTGTGGGCTGAATACCGCTGACTCTCTAGGCAGGACGATTTCCATGTCGGTAGCCCTTCGTCGCTACGCCTGGATGAGATCGACTGGCTTTTCTGGGATTGTCCAGAGAGCTCTCCTGGACATGCCCTTTGATGGCTGTCGCCTTTTTGGCGACAAAGCAGACCATGCTCTAGAGGGTTTCAAGGACTCACGGGCTACAGCCAAATCCTTGGGCCTCTCCACTTGCCCTGCACAGTCTGCTTTTCGGCCATTTCGTGTCTACAGAAGGAGTGCCCCTCTACGACCCACCCAGGGCCACAGGCCGGGGCAAGCTGCACAACCTTCTTGCGGCCGGGGACGTGGGAACCACCAACGTGGTTCTGGGGGCCCGCAAGCGGGCCAGTCCACTAACCCCCCCCTGCTTCTGCCTCCAAACCTTCCTAGTCCGACCTTTCAGGCCCATCAATCGCCAGTGGCCGGCAGGATCCGCCATCACCTTCCCCACTGGAGCACCATCACGTCAGACAGGTGGGCTTTGCAGATAGTCCAAATGGGTTACTCCCTACCCTTCAAGACTACCCCTCAGCCATGCCACCTCAGTACCATTGCATGTCGGAGGATCACCTGGGCCTTCTCTAACAGGAAGTTTTGGCTCTCTTGGCAAAGAGAACCATTGAGCGCGTTCCTGTCCCAGAAATAGGTTGTGGTTGCTATTCCCACTACTTTCTGGTACCCAAGAAGGACAAGGGCCTGCGTCCTATCTTGGACCTCAGGAGCATCAATCGCTTTCTTCGGAAGGAGAAGTTCAAGATGTTGACATTAGCTCAGGTCTTGTCTGCCCTCGACCCTGGAGACTGGATGGTAGCGCTGGACCTGCAGGACGCCTATTTTCACATCCCAGTCCTGCTGGCCCACCGGCGCTACTTGCGGTTCATGGTAGGCCACGTGCATTTTCAGTTTACCTCGCTCCCATTCGGCCTTACAAGCACCCATCGGGTGTTCACGAAAGTGATGGCGGTGGTCGCAGCTCATCTGCGCAGATCAGGGGTTCAAATATTCCCCTATCTCGACGACTGGTTGTTGAAGGCGGGCTCGCCCCAGGCAGTCGCCTCCCACCTCCAGACTACGGCTGACCTCCTGCATTCGCTGGGGTTCTCCATCAACATGTCGTGGTCACACCTGATTTCCTCTCAGAATCTCGTCTTCATCGGAGTGGTTCTGGACACAACACGGTTTTGGGTCTATCCTCCTGAGCAGCGAGTACGGGATATTCGGGCTATGATTACGATCTTTCAGCCCTTATCCCTGGTTTCGGTCAGGATGACCCTCCGGCTGCTGGGCCTGGTGGCCTCCTGCATCCTGCTGGTGGATCATGCCAGGTGGCATATGCGGGCTCTGCAGTGGGACGTAAAGTTCCATGCGCTCAACATCAGGGGAATCTGTCAGATTGCGTCCAGATCTCAGAGGGCACTGCACGCCAATTGCAGTGGTGGCTCACGAACCAGCATTGGGTCAACGGCAGATCCCTCTCCCTTCCTCAACCAGAGTTCACAGTGGTGACCGATGCACCACTACTGGGATGGGGCGGCCACATGGGAGAGGTGGAGATCAGAGGCCTCTGGTCTCCTGCGGAGTCCGGGCTCCACATCAACCTTCTGGAGCTGCTGGCGATCTGGCGTGCACTGAAAGCATTCCTTCCCTCTGTCCGGGGAAGAGTAGTGGAGGTGTTAATGGACAACACCACCGCCATGTGGTACTGCAATGAACACGGCGGTGTGGGGTCATGGACCCTATGTCAGGAGGCCCTCCGCCTCTGGACATGGCTGGAACATCATGGCATATCCCTGGTTGTTCAACACCTGGCGGGTTCCCTGAACGCCAGGGCGCACAGACTCAGCCGCAGGATCACGAATGGCGTCTTCACTCGGAGGTGGTGCAAGCTCTCTTTCAACAGTGGGGAGAGCCTTGGTTAGATCTATTCGCCACCGAAGAGAATGCACAATGTCAGCAATTCTGCGCTTTGGAATTTCCAAGGCGGCATTCGCTAGGCGGCGCTTTTTGTCACAAGTGGAGTTGCGGTCTGTTGGACGCCTTTCCGCCCATACCACTTCTGCCCAGAGTGCTGAAGAAGATAAAGCACGACCGGGCCCAAGTCATCCTTGTGGCTCCGGATTGGGCACGAAGAGTCTAGTATCCCGAGCTACTCCACATCGCCATTGATCCTGCGATTCGACTGCCTCTTCGGGAGCATCTTCTGTCGCAGCAGCAGGGGACAGCCCTCTACCCGAACCTGCCCAGCCTCCACCTCCTTGTGTTGAGATTGAGCGGCGGCAGTTGACGTCGTTTGAGTTGCCTTCCGAAGTATGTGCTGTAATCTTGGCAACCAGGCGTCCCTCCACTAAGACGGTATACGCCTGTTGATGGAACAAATTTGTGGCATGGTGTGCAGCAAAGGCTGTGGATCCCCTTTTTGCCCCTCTTTCTGAGGTTCTCTTGTTCCTCCTTTCTTTGGCTCAGCAGGGCTCTGCTCTGGGCACTATCAAGGGCTATCTCTCGGTCATTTCCGCCTTTCTAAGGCTTCCTGATGAGCCTTCTCTCTTCAAGTCCCCGGTTGTAAATTGTTTCTTAAAAGGCATTACTCATCTCATTCCTCCTATCTCCTTCGTAATGCCTCAGTGGGACTTGAATTCGATCTTGACCTATCCGATGTGCGCTCCCTTTGAGCCGCTTCACAACTGTCCTTTGCGACTTTTAACTCTTAAGACTGCATTCCTAGTAGTCATCACATCTGCCAGAAAAGTGAGTGAGCTCCAGGTTCTTTCATCCAAACCTCCTTTTCTGGCTGTACATCCGGACAAGGTTGTCCTAAGAACCCGTCCATCCTTTCTTTCCAAGGTGGTCACCTCCTTTCACATCGGGCAAACCATCACTTTGCCCACCTTCTTTCCGCCTCTGCATCCTTCTAAAGAGGAAGAGAGGCTCCACCGTCTGGACCCAAAACGTGCTCTTTCCTCCTATCTGGATCACACAAAACAGTTCCGGGTGGATGACCAACTCTTTATTGGCTACGTGGGCACCAAGAAAGGTCGGGCCGTACACAGGCAGACCATCTCTAGATGGGCCATTTTGTGTATTAAAGCCTGCTATTCTCCAGCTAAAAAGGAGCCTCCAGTGGGGCTAGGTGCCCATTCCAACCAGGGCGATGGCAGTCACTACTGCTTTGGGACGAGGAGTTCTTCTGAATGACATCTGTCCGGCAGCTACATGGGTATTGCTGCACACATTTACAAAACACTACTGCCTGGACAGCCAAGTCCGGAGAGATGGCTTCTTTGGCCGTTCTGTTCTCCAGGACTTTCTGGTGTGATCTTGGTTCACAGACTCACCTCTGGGGGTGGTATTGCTGGGGTATCTATTCTAAGGTAAGGAATCTATAACTAACTGTTTCTTTCAGATGAACAAGTTACTTACCTTCGGTAACGATATATCTGTAAGAAACATAGGTTAGTTATAGCTTCCTTACTGCCCCACCCATTCTCCCCATTATGCAAACTTTCTAGGGTTAAGGATATCCTTTCAGGGCCCTCGTTTTGTGCACCAGTGGTCAGTGTCTTGCATGGCTGTGCGTTTCTGGCGCGGAAAGTCGTGTACAGAACTGACGTCAGTACACGAGGGCGGCGTCTAAGTAGCTACTGCGACGTCATCCCGGCGACCACGATGCCAACGACGGACGCGGAGTCGACCGACGCCACCTTCCAACGCGCAGAGGTACTGCTGACGAAAAACCTTCCGGATCTAGTCTGACGCCTGGGGGTAATTCTAAGGTAAGGAATCTATAACTAACCTATGTTTCTTCCGATATATCATTACCGAAAGTAAGTAACTTGTTCTTCATGCCTACAACCACTGGCCGATACCAAAGGGGATGATGGACAGAGCGCTTGAGCAAATCAAACACTCACCCCCAGTCAACTGATCTGGGTTTAATCCATCATCATTCTTTAGCTCACTCCACCACCCCAGTTCAGACATGGCCATATGCAAATCAGTCTGACCCTGTGCCTCATGGGAACAGTCCAGCCTGAACTGCCAAGTCATGTCTTCCCTGGACCAGAAACAAGCATCCTGGGACCAGTTTCGGGTCCATAACCCTCATCAGCCAGGCTATCTTGAATCCGGTGGCAAAGTGAGCAAGGGACCCACGTCTGGGCATACCCTGCCAACTTAGGGAGAACAAAGCAATACCAAATGGGATGATGGAAAACAACCACTGGCCAGCAGCGCTTACATCAATTAAGATTACACCACTGTGTGCCCACAACCCTGAGGCTGGCAGCGTCAATGGAATCATTTCTGGGTTTTATAAACACCTGCAGACTAAACGAACATGAGAGGAACAAAACTCAAAATAAACCATTCCTCCCCCACTCTCCTCCCTAAAACTCGCACCAGTCATTCCAACCTCCCCACTATCCTCCCGTCGCCCAAATAGCGAAAAGTGTGCCTAAATGTATCTTCATGATTTAGGGCATGATGCATGTTGGGGTGCGTCCTGCGGAAGCAATCGTAGAATTTGTAGATATTTGGGACATGTTATCTTCCGCAATTCTTTGGAGAGCAGATATTAGAAAGGGGCCCACAGTTCCGCATATCATTCTTCTTTTGGATCTGCAACCAGGGACATACGCTTCATTGCCAGCACGAGATATAATTTCTGAAGCCACGCGCCAAAGTCAGGAGTAGCCGGTGTCCCCCAATGGGCCAGAATCACTTGTCGGGAAGCTAATAAGGCTAGCACAATCTGTCTACCCCTCAGAGAGCAAAGGGGAAAGGTCAGAGGGTTTGACAGCATCAGAATAGTGTATGCTGGAAATTTAAGAAGGGAAGTATCAAATGCTTCATCTATGTTATCTAAAATCTCCTTCCAATAGAGCTGTAGTTTAGGACACTGCCATAATAAATGCACTAGAGATCCGGTCATCCCGCACCCCCTCCAGCATTGCTCGGATCTGCTTTTAACTCAGCTGTGCATGTGTGCGGGCGTAAAGTACCAATCCGATATCACTTTATACTCTGATTCAGTTCCCGCTGTATGATGCGCTGTATGGTATGTCTGATAGTGTATGTCTGCCCATTCTTTGTTGGAGAGTATTCATCCTAATTCTGCCTCCCAACGCAATTGCCCCTTAGTCCCCCCGTGTTGCCTGTAGAAACCATTGAATATAACTCAGAAATGAGCCGCTTATTGTCTTTTTTACATACCAGCCATTTTTCAAAGGCAGTGAGTGGTTGCGACGCCCCCCTTTGGCAGGAAGACGAGAAAACCCAATGCTGTAGTTGGTGGTAGGGGAACTCATCAGATTGGGAGAGATCATAATCTCTCCTCAGCAGATCGAATGGAATCAGTCCTTTTGTATCGAACAAGGATCCTATCCTCTTGCAACTCCCCTCTCTCCATCTTTGAAGCACCTCTGAATCCCAACTCGGGGAAAATCTGGGTTGTCCACTATCGGGCACATGGAAGCTGAAAATGTGGTCCAACCTCTCTTGCTCGCCACTGCATCCCACACCCTCGTGGTTGAAGGTGTCACTGGACAGGAATACAGTCCCCATGCCCTGTATTTCCTGGGAAGCCAGATCTCTCGCCAAATGTTTGCTCCTGCTACAGACTGGTCCATAAAGTTCCACTGTCTTTCAGAGAGAGGACGTACCACTCTATTACATACCGAAGGTTCGATGCCTGAAAATATCGGGTAATCCTAGGTAGTCCCGCACCCCCTTCCCTCCCAGGATTTGTCATTTGAGCAAGCGATATACGCGTTTTCTTCCCTCCCCATACAAATTTATTAATTAGTGATTGGAGTTGGCCCAGCGCTTTCAGAGGCGGTGCCATCGGGATCGTTTGGAAAATGTAAAGGATGCGAGGCAAGATCGTCATCTTTACAGCTGCAATTCTCCCAAACCAGGCCAGCTGGAGCCGTGTCCAACTATCCAGTGCTTTGATCGTTTGGTTGAAAACCATCGCATAGTTTAGGGCCACAGATCTTTGAATAGTCTGGGCAAGCTGAATACCCAGATACGAGATATCTTGTTGTGTCCACTGAAATGGGAACTGGTGCTGTATGGTCTCTACTAGGGCTTGCGGGATCGAAAGAATTAGTATCTGTTATTTACTTAGATTGACTTTGAAGCCCGTGGTTTCTCTGAAGCAATTAATTTCGGTAATCAATGCTGGCAGGGTGGTTTGTGGGTTAGTAAGCGAAACTATCAAGTCATCAGCTTAAAGGCTGAACTTAAGTATATCGCTCTCAAATCTTACTCCCTCTATCCATGGGTCGTCCCTCAAGCGCTGTGCAAAAGGCTCCATATATAGAGCAAATAGGAGGGGGGACACACGACATCCTTGTTGTGTCCCCCGAGTGATCAGAAACATGGCGGAAGTTGCTCCATTCACCCGGACAAAAGCCCTGGGAGCACCGTAGATGCAACTGATCCATTTTATGTACTTTTCACCAAACCCAAAGTGCCTCAATGTGTCGAACAGATAAGACCAACTTACTCTATCAAACGCCTTCTCGGCATCTATTGATAGAAACAATGCATGTTTACGTGAACTCTGGATGCTGTCCATAAGATGACAAAAGCGCTTAGTATTATCCCTGCCTTGCCTGGTAGGAATAAAGCCGGCCTGATCAGGATTCACCAGCCCCGCCATAAGTGGATTTAGACGAGCTGCCAAAATGCTGGCGAATATTTTTGCATCAATGTTTAATAGCGAGATGTGTCTATAGGACCCACAGTCAAAGGGGTCCTTGGATGGTTTTAAGTATACCGAAATAGCCGCTTCCGACATGGAATCCGTCACCGACCCTGTCTCCAGGAACAAATTGAACAATCTGGTCAAGAAGGGTGCTAACTCCTGGCAAAAAGCCCTGTAAAATGAAACAGAGAAACTGTCAGGACCTGGAGCCTTCTGAATTTTAATGTGGGCAATTGCAGAGATTACCTTCTCTGTGCGTATTGGCTGATCTAGTTGATCTGCTGTATGTGTTGGCAGGCTAGAGAGTGAACATTTCTCCAGGTAGGAGCGGGGTTCTACCAGTGGGGGATCCTGCCCGGTGTAAAGAGTTTCATAGAAGTTCCTAAAGGTGTCTACTATTTGCAGATCAGTATAGACCTCTTCTCCTGTGGGGCTTTTGCTCACTGTAATCGATGACGACCCCGTTTTGGCCCTAAGCCTCTGCGCCAATAGCTTGCCACATTTGTCGCTGCTGACACAGAATTTATGCCGTAGCCTAAGGAGTGCATACTCTGCTCTATCTATATCTAGGCGTTTTCAAATAAAAGCCTCTTTTTCTCCAGCTCTCCCCAAACACTCGGGCCCTCGTTCGTTTGTGTATGGATTCATTCTCGGACACCTTGCGTTCCAAGGTCTGGTGCTTTTCTCGTCGGACCTTGTTCTCAGCAGCAGAGACTGCAATAAATTCCCCTCTTATCACCAGTTTCAATGCCTCCTAAACAGCCGCCAAGGAGGCAATTCCCACATCATTTGTCTGCAGGTATTCTACCAATCTGTTTTTTATTGTTGTCAAGATTGTTGGAGACCGCAAAAGGCTCTCCCTCAAGCGCCATCTAGGTGGGTTTGTTTGGCTGTGCGATGCGTAGATATTGACCGAGAATAATGCATGGTCAGAGTCTGCTAGGTTAAGCACAAATAACTTGGAGGCAAGAAAATGATCCAGCGGCGCATACAATTTATGGGTCGCTGAATAATCGGTGTAATCCCTTACCCACGGGATGGTGAATATGCCAGACATCCCGATAACCATTCTGTGCGAGCCATTCCAGCCCAACCGTTGAGAAGGCTCCCGCTTGGATCGTTCTCTGCCCCGACCGATCTAGCACGCTGTTCATAACCAGATTAAAATCTCCTTCCACCAGGATCACCGCATCTGGAGAGGATAGTACCTGCATTAAGGCTTTAAGGACAAAGGACTCCTGTTGTGTATTGGGGGTATATATAGAGGCAATTGTGATATATGTGTTCTCCCATAAGATTCTAAGTGCGAGCAAGTGCCCTTGTATTTCAGCTAATGCAGCCACCACCTTCCCTGGGAAATTTGCTCTAAACAGAATTGCAACACCATTCTTCATAGCCGGCTCAGAGGACCATATTTGTCATGTAAAGCGGAGTGTTCGCATGTGCATGCGCAGAAGAGGAAGAACAAAAACTCCCAAAATAAAATAAACAAACCCTTACCTAGAACACATAAAACAAGTTTGTCGAGGTGGGAAAGCCCATAGGGGACATGGCACGGCAGAAGGTCTTCATGACTCAGCCCCAGGCCTCCATCGCCGACAAGTCAGCGTCTGTCATCGGGGAGCCTCAGGCCGATTCAGTGGGTCCCCCCCAGCTCCACCTTGTGTAAGCCATCCTGGCAGCTGTTGCACAGTTGTCGCAGGGGGCAGTTGGTCGACCCGGCGATCGGGACAGTGAAGTGATCACTGCCTCCCTTTCTTTAGCAATCGTTGCCAGATCCGGCTTAAGCTTGGAGGAGGGCATGCCGACTCTTGGGGGCCACCCCCATGCTCAGCTGCAGAGGGTTCCGCAATACCTAGCACCTCACACACTTCTTTCAGGGAGCGCAGTTGCCTCAGACGCCCCTGATATTTGAAAATAATTCTAATGGGGAGCCTCCAAGAGTATGAGATTCCCTTTTCTAAGAAGTGGGTGGTGACAGCTCAAAATTCTCGTCTTTTGACCAGGGTTGACGCCGCCAGGTCCTGGAAGAAGGTAGGAGCGTGCCCCTGAAATTGGATGGGCTGGGTCTCTCATGCTCTACGGATGATCTTCTCCTTCAGATGAGAATCATGGACACACACAAGTATGTCAGGTGGTGGGGCCTTATTCCCTCTCGGAAGGCCCACCCTATGCACCCGATCCAACTGCATATCTTATGGAATAATTGCTGCCTAGAACATGACAGAATAGAGCAAGGACATGGGCCCTGAGATCATCTCCTTCAGCCTGCCAAGGCTCGCCCCTAATACGCACATTATTTGTCTAGAGCAATTCTCAAGGTCCTCAGCATGAGCCTGCAGGTCAATAGGCTGTTCCTGTAGACGGATAAGTTCCTGTTGCATCGCAGCGATCTCCTCATCCCTGCTGGTGTCATGCTCCTCTAAGGCCGCCTCTCGGTCACCCACCTCCTCTAGATCGTGCCTGATCTCTTTCAGATCAGTGGAGAGTTGTCCTTTCATGTCCTGGAGGTCGCCCCTGAGGGGCTTAAACAGCGCTGTCATAAAAGCTTTGGTTGCCGGGCCATCAGCACCTTCTGCCACCTCTTGCTGGCTCTCCTCGCTGTGAGCTCCTCCCGCTGGGCTGCTCGCCCCGGGCTGCTTCAGTAACATGTCTTTCACAGATCTGTCCTTCTTTGCGCACGCTGTGGCCATAGCGATGTCTGACACCTGGTAATACTTCTTGGGGCTAAACGCCTTAAGGATCCCGCAAAGATGTTGGTCTGTTGTTAGGTTTCAATGCGCCTATCACTCTCCTCAGCGTCCCTGAGGCCCCTGAGGTGATCGCCCAGCTTAGATCTTAGGTCACCTGGGCCTGCACTGCGATAAGGAGAATCATTCAAGGTCGGTCGCTTCTCACGCTTTGCTCTGGTACTCTGCGGACTGGCCACTGAATTGTGTAGTGCACTGTCTTGTCCCACTCAGAAAATGCCTTGGGTGTATGCTCCCGTGCCCCCATCACCACTTACTTCCTCAGTGTCCAGAGTCTCAGGCCTCGCTTCCCCTGTTGTCAGTGCACTAGGAACTTCCCAGCTGCCGTGCTATAGGAGGGGCATAGGGTCCATGGGGCCACGAGGTCCTCTCGGGAAAGATCGCCCGCCACATGGGGATTTATTCAATGCTGCGCAAGTACTTCCAGGTTGCAGGAGGGTATACACAAAATGGTGGCGTGTAAGTCTCTTCGGCCTCTTCACATAGAGCAGAACCTCGGGGCGATCGCTGGTTTGTCTCCCTACTTCTTGGGCAATGTCCAGCACCCCGCAGGAAGCCCCATGCAGCCAGGACTTTATAGCTAGGTGCGTCTTTCTGGGCAACGTGTGCAGGCTGTGAGCTTGCCCCAGGCAGTTACTCAATGCCAGCTAGGGTGGCCAGTTCTACTCGGAGCCCCCTCTCAATCCTCCTCCGGTAGGCTCTGGGACGCCATGTGCTCCACCTACCGTCTCTCTGGCCGGTGGGAGCCTCCCAGGGTAGATGGATCTGAGTGCACTGCCGGTAGGCCAAGAAGGGGAGGGCCAAAACACATTCGGTGATAGGGGGGACTCAACCACCAATGACAGTGTCCCAGGGGAGCTGAGTTTTGCCTGCTCGGGTGGCCCGAGGCCCCACCAACCTGATCATAGCGAGCCCAGGTGCTCGTAGCTCGCCGCTGCAGCAAAGGCCGGCCACACCGCTCACACCCAAAATAGCTGACTCTTCTCACCCCCACAAGCTGCGCTGGTCGTGCGGCGCTATTCCTCGTATGATGGGGCAGCCAGGGCCATCATCACCTACCCAAGAGGCCGCAGCAGGCCCGATGAGCATCCATCACGTCTCCGCTGGGCGGGCCTCAAAGCGGCAGTCGCTGAGCGCTGTGCTCCGTTGTGAAACTCCCGTGCAGCAGGGCCCGCCAATCACCGATCTCGGGCAGTAAGCTTCACCTGTTGTGCCACAGGGGGGCTGGGAACCCTCCCAGCTAGGCTGTCGTAGACTTTGGGGGCAGTCAGCGACCTCCAGGACTTGTCTGCGGACCGCCGATTCAATCACCAAGACGGCAGGCGCCGATCCCTGCGCACCGACATAAACTCCAGTAGTTCAGGCCACCAGCCGCATTCTCAGTACTCTGCTATTTGGTGCACTCCACAGTGTCCAGTAGCATACATGAGTAGCCCAAGCCGCTGCCACTCCTCCGATTTGCTGGCCAGCGAGCTCCAGGGATTCCCGGCCTCTGCCTCTGCTATTCGGCTGCAGGCCTCATCACACCTCAGTGTCCGCCGCAGCTAGCTTCAGGCACCAAATTGTTGCTGCTCTGGGATGTTCAAGACCCACCTCCCCTGCAGCAGCAGAGGGTCAGGAACGGAGAGCAAAGCTTAAGTGGGGCGGAGCCGGAGGAACACAAACGTGCATCCTATCCGGCCGCCATCTTGGCCATGTCCCTCTATACTGCATTTTAGAGCACGATAGTTTGAATAAATATTCTAAACTTCCTTCCTGTCTCCTGGTTTTCTTATTGTGCATGAGTACGAGTGAGAGAGTGAAAGGGTGTGTTCTGTTACAGGGATCCTTGAGAGGGTCAAGAGTGTTGTGTTCTGGGGTGCCAATTCACTTGTTTTTATGGTAAAGTTAGGGGGGCAAGTGAGGCAACATAGCTAGTTGGACTCTGACTCATAGATACTTAGGTGGCATGGTGACTTAGTCCCTACATAATGATGCTCTATGGTTCCAAGAATAGTTCTGTTCTAATGCAGAATCCCTGCACCAGTCCAACTTACTAGCCATGGGCACAAACAGCTAGGGGAGGGCTATCAATAGTCCAGCAGCTGCCCTGGGCCCAGAAGCCTGACTGGTCAAATGCACCCTGTTTACTTCCAGTGGCAGCTGTCTGGGAACTGGGGTGGTGAGATAAAAAAATAAACTTACCTTTACCTTCGTACGCCTCTCCTCTCTCCTCTTCATCTGCTGGAAAGCATCGGAAGCACCCAGGCTCCCGTATTCACCCAGCCGATTGGTCTGAGCTGCCTCTTTGGCCACTCAGGCAGTGCCTGGGAGCCTGGGCATGTGCTCCACAGGGCTGTGCAACACCATACATGCAAATAGACCCGAATCAGGCGGGAGACTACCGATTTTTCAAGCCAAAAATGGCTTTATTTTAGCTGACTCCCGCCTGAAATTGCATTTTCTACAATACAAGTCAATGTGGAATTTTCCTTCTCCCGATTTTTCATTTTAAATCTCCCACGTCCCTATCCTAAAATGTTGGCATGTATGGTGCAACACAGCCACTTGGAGAACATGCTAAGTGCGCATGACGGTTAGCCCGGGCCAAGAGGGCCGGCCAAACCATCATGCGCACTTAGAGGTGTGCAAACCACTCCTCTCTCTGCTCTGGTCACACAACCCAGCCCCGCCTTGACCTGGCTCTGAGTCCCGCATAGAAAAATAAAATGATAATAACATCCTGTTATTATCATTTTATTTTTATTTTTTGCACTGCTGAAATAGCAGTGGGGCGACGCTCTTCTGATTTAGCGTAGGAGCCGCCACTGTTTACTTCTGTGTAGGTTTACCCTACCATTTTTCTTGCTTGCATTAGGACTGATGGATGGACCTACTGCTACGCCACTGCAGGCAACTTGGATCACAATGGGATAATATAAAGAAAAAGTGGAAATTATTAACACTTGTTATTTACACCGCTTAGACATGTCAGATGCGTAGGATGAAACTCTATTAAAAGTTATTATTGCGAGGTAGTACAAAAAGGATAATTTAACTTGAAATGCCCACATTTTATAAGGAATAAAACACCCTCTAACTGCTGATTATTATGGATATTGTAAGTTCTGGATCCTTCTTTTAAGGCGGCTACGATGCCAGTGTTTTCCAAGGTGCAGATGAAGGGTTCGCCATTCTTTGATGGAACCTACTCAGCCCTGCCAAGTATCACACATCAGGCGTGAGACTGACGCATTTTAGTGTGGTGGTGCGCATCACCGCACTAAAATGCATTGTCACGCATTCATAGTGCCTTCCAAGACCATAGGCGCTGGTGGCACGAGTGAGACTGATGTAGGAGCTGTGCTCCATTAGGTAAAGCAGCGCAAGCCTGGTGCGTACAGTGCACACACTGTGTTGCCTGACCACAACCTGCTGATGGGAAGCATTGCAATTATCACCAGTTCAAATTGGCATCGCGCCGTCACATGGCCTGGCTGCATTCAATCAGCCACTCACTTTCAGCCCGGGTTGCGGCACAGCCTCACATGACTGCATCACCGCAGATATAGAAACTGTGTTATCCTCTGTGCAGTGATCAAATCGCGGCAGTGTGCCTGCACTGAAAGATCCGGGGGCCACGCCTTGCCTTTCTATGTTTCCGTCAACCGACGCCACCCGTGCACTGTGTTGGGATTATGGCCAAATAATGAGTGACAGCGGCAGGCAAATTAAACTTTCTTTTTCAGGTACGCACCTGTTCCCGCCGGAAGCAGAGATGGCTGGCGACCTCTTGTCCAAATGGCACTTAATTGGCAGTGTACTGTGTGCTAACCTCAAACCTTGAGAGGGTCGTCAGCGCTCATGGCTGGCAGGATGTTTTTAACTATATTATCCGGCCAGCCTCCAGGAAGGCATCACTGGTGTTCAGGCGGGCCCGCCTGAAAAGAACATGCTTGGGGTCCTGTATCAAAATCCGCTGCCAACTAGAGCAAGACAATCTTGAGGCGAGCTGCCTGTGGCTCTCTGTTCCTTCCGACTCAGCTTTAAACTGCAGATGAAACACCAAGACACGTCGCACCTCAACACTGTGAAAAAAGTTAGCTGGCGTAGCATTCAGCCTTGAGTCCCAATTACAGGCAGTGGTGGGATGGACAGCAGCAGGCAGGTGAGTCGAGCACTCTGACTAGGGTTGTCACATTCCCAAGAGAAGTTTATTTGTTTTATCAAGTCTGTAAATGCCTGGACATGATATAAATAGAACTGGAGACGAAATCAGATGTATTTATTTGTAACGTTTCATTTCTGTGTTGGTTACTCTAAGTAAGTCATGGATCAGCGCTAGAACACGTTTAAAGTGCTTTCTATTTGCATTTGTTCTTTGTAGTATGTTCAGTTAAAGGTTGCAAATATTTACCAGCACTCAAGGAACGATTAGACAACAATGCACACAACAGCAAGGAGCTCTTCAGCATCGTCAAAGAGCTCTCCAACCCCAGCGCCGGAAACAACTACATCACTCCATCACAAGACCTCTGCGACTCACTCGCCACGTTCTTCCACAACAAGATCGAAGACATACACAACAGCTTCGGCGAACAGACCACACACCCAACCACAGAACCAACGCCCCCCACCACCACCCTCCGCGACTGGACCCCAGTCAACACCGAAGACACCATCCGGACGATGAACACCATCCACTCCGGATCACCAACCGACCCATGCCCTCACCACGTCTTCAACAAGGCCGACTCCGTCATCGCACCCCAACTCCGGGACATCATCAACTGCTCCTTCGACACCGCCACCTTCCCGGAGAGCTGGAAGCACGCCGAACTCAGCGCCCTCCTGAAGAAACCATCGGCAGACCCCACCGACCTCAAGAACTACCGGCCCATCTCGCTGCTCCCGTTTCCTGCCAAAGTCATCGAGAAGACCGTCAACAGACAGCTGGCCGCCTTCCTCGAGACGAACGGATCCCTCGACCACTCACAGTCCGGCTTCCGAGCCAATCACAGCACCGAGACCGCCCTCATCGCAGCCACTGACGACATCCGAACCCTGCTCGACAACGGGGAAACAGCGGCCCTCATCCTCCTGGACCTCTCCGCAGCGTTCGATACTGTCTGCCACCGCACCCTAGTTCAACGCCTCAGCAACATCGGAATCCAAGAAAAGGCACTGGAGTGGATCATCTCGTTCCTCGCCGGAAGAACCCAAAGAGTCCGCCTCCCCCCGTTCAGATCGGAGGCCACCGAAGTCATCTGCGGCGTACCACAAGGTTCATCACTCAGCCCCACCTTCTTCAATGTGTACATGAGCCCCCTCGCAGCCATCGCACGCCAACACAGCCTCAACATCATCTCCTACGCTGACGACACCCAGCTGATCCTCTCCCTCACCAACGACCCCGCCACCGCCAGAACTAACCTTCACGAAGGGATGAAAGAAGTAGCCGAGTGGATGAAGAACAGCCGCCTGAAACTGAACTCAGACAAGACGGAAGTCCTCATCCTTGGATCAACACCATCAGCCTGGGACGACTCCTGGTGGCCCCCGGCCCTAGGCAGCGCACCCAAACCAACAGACCACGTGCGCAACCTGGGCTTCATCCTGGACTCCTCCCTGTCGATGACCAGACAAGTCAACGCCGTCTCGTCTTCATGCTTCAACATCCTACGCATGCTCCGAAAGATCTTCAGATGGATCCCCACCGAAACCAGGAAGACGGTAACCCAGGCACTTGTCACCAGCTGACTAGACTACGGAAACACCCTCTACACCGGAACCACAGCCAAACTGCAGAAAAGACTCCAATGCATCCAGAACGCCTTTGCACGACTCATCCTGGACACCCCCCGCCACAGCCACATCTCCGGACACCTGAGAGACCTGCACTGGCTCCCCGTCAGCAAAAGAATCACGTTCCGCCTCCTCACCCACGCACACAAAGCCCTCCATGACCGAGGCCCCAGGTACCTCAACAACCGCCTGACCTTCTACACTCCCACCCGCCAACTACGATCGACCAACCACGCCCTCGCCACCGTTCCTCGCATCCGAAGAGCCACCATGGGAGGAAGATCCTTCTCCTACCTGGCAGCCAAGACCTGGAATTCCCTCCCCATCCACCTCCGACTCACCCAAGACCACCTCTCCTTCAGGAAGCAACTCAAGACCTGGCTCAGTAGCGGACCCTCCCCCCCCCCCCCCAGCGCCTTGAGACCCTCCTGGTGAGTAGCACGCTTTACAAATTTCTTGATTGATTGATTGATTGAGCTTTAGGAGATTTCGCTTATTTTTCTACATGCTGGAATAACATATCTGCCCTGTGTTCATTTGATCTCTGCAGCGTGTGCTTGCCCGTATTAGGCCGCAATAAAGTGCAATGGCATTGGGATGTGAAAGGTTTTATGAAAAATGTCTTCAATTCCATATCATCTATGCAGACGAATCATTTCGTATCAGTATCTTAATCGTCTATTTCAGGGGTTTTGAAGCAGTTTCAAGGTATTTTAGGGTTTCTCGTTGATCAAAAGTGTCTGATATTATATATTTATCTCTTTCCATGCACTTCATTGCTTCGTTTTACTCCATAGAAAATGTCACCCCATGTGTCACACATTTGGCAGTTCACTGACAACACTAACAGCTCTTCCATTTCTGGTGTTTTTAGCAGTTTTAAAATCTTCTTGTTTCTTGTTGGTCAGTTGGGTGTAATTTCTTTTCTTTATATGTTTCGCTGGTCTTTAGTGCTTGATTTTGCTTGTGAGAAAGTGTCACTCATAGTAGTTGAATGTCATTCATAATTCCACTGAAATTATGAAAATGATGTCACGCATAAGCAATCAGAAAAATTGGCAGCTATGCCTACTTCAAACCAAACCCTCTCTCTCATATATTTTGCCTATATCTATGCTGTAGAGTTTTGCAGGTACTTCCTGCCAGTTCGTGCCTTTTTCAGGATGTCTTGTTGGGTTATAGTAACCCTGAATTTATGCGGGTACAGCGGAGAGCACTTTTTCATTGGGAAAACACTTTCATCGTTGAGAAAAAAAATCGCAACCAGAAATATACTTTTCTACCTCAAACTCCTGCAGAAATGTGCAATTGTAGAATTCCAGGAATAGTCTTGGAATTCTTGGAACATTTCTAAAATGTCAAAAACGAAACCCAACATAGGTGTAAGCCATATTTTAGGACGTTTGTGAATGAAAATAACATTTACAAAATCAATAACCGGAACATCGGACATTTGATAGCTAGGCTTAGCCTGCCATCTCGCGGCCATTTAGTAGTAGGCTACGCTAAAAACATTACCGAAGCAGAAAGGGATAAGTCCAACTAGTGACTACACAGTTATGACGAAGTCCTCAATTTGAAAATGACTAAGAGTTTTTCGAGCAAGAGGTACATTTTCCTACTTGTAATATGGCCGCGCTGCTTGTGCGCTGTCTAGTTTTTAGCCTCTTTTACGCTGTATTCTCACGTTCCCGCTGTTCTTCAACGTGCCAAAACAACGTCAGAAGCCCGCGACATGCGCTGCTTCCACCGGAGTGTAAAGTTGAGGAATTTGATTGGTCAGCTATCGGCATTGATCAGAAGGCGACTGGAAGAGAGAGGTGTCAATCAGGCCGTGAGCAGGTTCGCGCGCCGCGGAAGGAGTGACGGAGGCAAGAGAAAAGCGACGCCGGAAGCTCTGGCACCATGGCAAGTGATGGCGGGGCTGGGGCAGAGAGGGGGGTGGACAGTTTGGGGCCCTTAAAACAAATGTTGCAGGATGTTGGGGAGAGGGGCGTTTAGGAGGGCTCCACAAACCAGAGTGCGTGGACCTCTCAACCAGTAATTGGAAGGGTTTCCCCCAAAAAAACCTTAGTCTCAGTTTATGGAAACTAGAGTCAAAGAGGCCTCTTATTCACCGCAGTTGGACAGGCAGCGTATTAAAAGGCAGGCAAGACTATTCCTTTAATGGAGGTTCCAAAAATTCCACCAGAACGCTCCCGAATACGTCCACCATTAGTAATAGGATCTTTACTGATTTGAAGAAAACGCCCCTATTTGCTTCTGGGATTAAAGTCCTCCACGAGGTGCTTTTGTTAGACAAAAAATTGAATTCAAATTCTGTGCCCTATATAGAAGGCAACCCTTGGACTCTTAACATTACTGCCAAGGTTTCAGTTTGCCCATGTGTGATATTTTAATGCCATATGTGTGACACTTTGAGTGACGCTTTATCGTAAATTGAATAAAGCAGTTATAGCCGTGAAATATGATAAATATTGGGGAATTCTCGCTTTAAAATGATTTAGAAATCGCCTTAAAACAGACCAGAAAGCAAAAGTAATCCGTGAAAAGCAAAAACACACTGAAGATTTGTCATCCAAGAACTCGTTCCAGTTATATCATAGATCATGGCTTGCCACTTTTCCATCATGTCCCCTATGCATGAGAACACAAATATACACAAACAGAATTTCATACATTGCAAACTGCTCTGTTAAGTTCAGAAAAATGCAGTTCCTGTAAATATAATTTTATTAGGAAGACCGCTATATTCCAGTCCATTTACCCTTTTTAGCTTTGTCATGTCCAAAGGCAAAAACTCATTAAAATGCGGCAAATCACAATAAACACGTTTTCAGATTGCTGAAGAGGGTGCAGTGTTATTTCAATATGTTTTACCTTTTTTATAAAAAAAAATGTACATTTACAAAGCCAGAATCTTTACATTATATACTGAACACACTTTGGCAGATTACTTTGGAACCTCACCGGACTGAGGTTGTTGAAAACTACCAGACTGCTACTGCTCTCATAGAGAAGCCTCGGTACTAGTTTTAATTCACCTCCTTTCACAGAGGTTGAAATTAGTAGCGCTCCTTTTTCCTGTGCTGTTGTAGAAGCAACTAGGTTGGAACAGGTCTGACAAAATACGTTTTACCTGCCTAGGCTTGCCTGTTTGTTTTATAAAATGTGTTAAGCTGGATCCACAATGCTGCGAGTGCTACCTAAAGGCCACAGCCTAAATGGTTTAAAGGAAAGCACAAGTAAACAAACTTATCAGGGTACATAGCTTGTCACCTAGTAACGAGTCACCGCTCCTTGACCTGGGCCACAGCTCATAATTGTCTTGAGTAGCAGCGCACAGCAAGATCGCTGACTGCTGCTTTGCAAATTATACATCAAAAAAGGTCCGCGGCCTGCAGTGTCTAGTTGGCCTTCTGGGAGCGAGCTTAATATGCGTGACTAAGAATTTTAATGTTATGGACACCGGTACTAAAATGTGTTAGTCTGACTCCTGATGCATGGTACTTAGTGTGGCAAACATCACCCCTCCAAATAATTGAGGTGCATTTACACCTTCAGTACAGATAGGTTTTACAGGTTCTTCTCTGGTTTGACTCGCAAATTCAAGAATAGCATTCTGCTTTATGCAAGTTCCTGAATAAATCTTTGAAAGAGGCCTTCGTATCATGCTTGCTTCCCCTCCCTCTCAAATTCTGGCAATCTTCCTAATTTAGGATCGACATTTATACGGCATATTTGGCACCAGAGCTAATAAAGTTCATGGGATACACCACACAAATGTTAAACATTAATATTTATTTTTTGTTGTTCTTCAAATAGCCTCTGTATGTGCCCAACCAATTCTGGGACATCAGACATCTTAGGGTTCATTTGAATTGTCCCTGTGGGCATTATTTGCAACTGTAATTACTGAATAAATCTTTCATTTTATGTTAGCATCCAGGCAACAATAGTGTGAGCCTGCTGCGTTTGGCATATGCAAACAAAATATAGAAAGGCCTTCCAAACATCTGATGTGTTTGATTTAGATGCCTTGCATCCAGGCTGCAGCAAAACAAGTGTGAACAATAAAGTTAGGGTAAGCCAATGCCTGGATTAACTAGAACACAAGTTATTCTGAGTAGGAAGTGATAAACTATAGGCATAACATCAGATAGTGAACAGTGTATAATCCAGTTGAACATTTTGGACAGACAAGGCAACGGAGAAATGAGTAAATAGCATCTAATCAAGTTTTTTTCTTCAATATTCGCCTATGGGGGAGAGGGGGGTGTAATTAGATGCTGAAGTAGATTGGGGAGGCTAGATCAATGGCTGATGCAAAAGCTTCAGGAGACCCCTGGCATAAGTGGTGCTTTTAATGGAATGTACTGAACTGACATCAAAACATAGAGATAGTTCACTGGGTGTTGTGAAGAGAAGCTAAAACTTCTTCAAGATTTGAAGGGCCATGTGATAGCATCAGATGCTGTAATAGCAGTTCAGTAAGGACAACAAATGTTTTCGCTATAAGCCGAATACATGTCAATTTTATTACAGACCTTTCAAAGGGACTCCTTTATTTTTCTTATTATTAAACTACGGTTTTAATTTTGGCCTTGTAGCAAGGGCTGCGTTTTACCCCATTTTACGACAGTGATGATGACCCTTTTATTGCACACTTCTACCACTGTTGTCCGCTACTATCAGAGCAGGTAGTACATTACAAATGGATTAGGAGACCAGCTTTTAATCTAGATAAAGACTGCTCCAGGATGGATTTTCGTGAGAGGAGTTAAAAGGTAGCAGCAGATTTAAGAATCCTATTCAGATCCTAGCGAGGAAGTGAGGGAATAGGACAGTGTGGCCGTAATTCTTATTCAAGACTTGGAACCCTGTCCATTTGATCATATTGCCACCTGGAAAGGCAGCATTAGCAATTATAATGGGTCGATCTAGAACGTGGCAGGGCCACTTGCGACAACTTTTTTAGATTCCCCCACGGTAAATATCAATGCTATTTGCCTTGGGTGCTCCAAGGGAGAGGGTGGCCACTAACGCTGTGGCTATTGAAGATTGTTGATGAAAGGCTGTGGCCACTGAAGATTGTTGATGAAATCGACCTGAAAGCAAGAAGATTTGGATACGCGTATTCATATATTTGTTGGTTGCTCGGGACAATCTGTCTAAAGCAGTTATAATGGTGCAGACTCAAAAATTGTAAACTGTGCAGTTTCCAGATTATTTGCTAAGATTTAAAAGATCTTTTTAGATCCCTCTTGACAATGGTTTGGACAAATATTGTTTTGAAAATGTATTAAGCATTAAAACAGTGATCCACCAAAACATTCTACATCCGAGTATGACTATCGGGTGTGTGGAATTTAATAAAATATCTACTTGTCCATGGAACATGTTGCTTCATAAATCTACTTGTCATGTAACAATTCACTTGTCTCTTTGGTGCCATGAAGTGTTACAACAAATTATGACAGCAATCCTATTATATAAGAGCTGTGATATTCGCCTCTCTGATTATGCCAGAGCTCATACCATGGTAGAGTTTGAATAGTAGCAGTTCCCTTATTTTGCCTCCTTTCTGTAGATCTACATACTGGGGACTGGAGGTAGCGGTAAGCAATAGTTCTCCATGGTTGGAATGCCATTTTGAGTCCGTGCAAACATAACTTGCATATTTTATGAGTTTTCATCAGCTCTTCTCTAATATTTTCCCATACAGAAAAAGGTTTGAAATTTACTCCTTACAAGGGCAGAAGTAAAACTTCTTCCAGGGTTGAGGAAAAAAGTGGTTGGTGGGAGTGCAAACTTGTTACCGCTCAACAGATTTCTGCATGAGCAAATATGTACATGCATATTTGCTAGTGCTAATGTGCAGTTCACAAATATTTTCTAGGAATGCGATTTCCTGACCTACTTCTGTAAATTATTGCGAATTCATGATAACTGTACATTTGCACTAATGCAAGGACGTAAGCCATGGGTGCACTTTTGTGACTTTATTTAAGAATTGGGTCCTTATTTAAGTCTGGCGTTAACCGAGACCTTTTGTGTTTGTTAAAATTCTATCCCTCTATCTATTGGTTGACTTCACTGTGAGTGACTGCATTCTGCTCTTTCTCAAGGAGCATATTGGTATGCAGAATAGTTTTTTTCGGTGCCAAGAACTAACTACTGTGGCAATGTGGGGTTTTTTGAGTCAAATATTTTGCTTTTGCCAATGTTTGTTGTTATGATGAGGGCCCGGCAGCTCCCACAACAATAGTGCTTTAATCGATCAATCACGGCATTTGTAAAGCGCGCTACTCACCCGGGAGGGTCTCAAGGCGCTGGGAGAGGTGGATGTTACTGCTCGAACAGCCAGGTCTTGAGCTGCTTCCTGAAGGAGAGATGGTCTTGGGTTCGCCGAAGGTGGGTGGGGAGGGAGTTCCAAGTCTTGGCTGCCAGGTAGGAGAAGGATCTTCCTCCGGCGGTGGCTCTGCAGATGCGTGGTACGGTGGCGAGTGCGTGGCTGGTCGATCGTAGCTGGCGGGTGGGCGTGTAGAAGGTCATGCGGTCGTTGAGGTATTTGGGGCCCAGGTCGTGGAGAGCCTTGTGTGCATGGGTAAGGAGTCTGAACGTGATTCTCTTACTGACGGGGAGCCAGTGCAGGTCTCTCAGGTGTCCGGTGATGTGGCTGTGTCGGGGGATGTCCAGGATGAGTCGTGCGGAGGCGTTCTGGGTGCGTTGGAGTCTTTTTTGAAGTTTGGCTGTGGTTCCGGCGTAGAGGGTGTTCCCGTAGTCCAGTCGGCTGGTGATGAGTGCCTGGGTGACGGTCTTCCTGGTTTCAGTGGGGATCCATCTGAAGATCTTGCGGAGCATGCGCAGGGTGTTGAAGCACGAGGATGAGACGGCGTTGACTTGTCTGGTCATTGACAGGGAGGAGTCCAGGATGAAGCCCAGGTTGCGTGCGTGGTCCGTTGGTTTGGGAGCGGTGCCCAGAGCCGGGGGCCACCAGGAGTCGTCCCAGGCGGAGGGTGATGATCCCAGGATGAGGACTTCCGTCTTGTCTGAGTTCAGTTTAAGGCGGCTGTTCCTCATCCAGTCGGCGACGTCTTTCATCCCTTCGTGTAGGTTGGCTCTGGCGGTGGTGGGGTCGTTGGTGAGGGAGAGGATGAGCTGGGTGTCGTCGGCATAGGAGATGATGTTGAGGCTGTGTTGGCGTGCGATGGCTGCGAGGGGGCTCATGTAGACGTTGAAGAGGGTTGGACTGAGTGAAGATCCTTGTGGTACGCCACAGATGACTTCGGTGGCCTCAGATCTGAACGGAGGGAGGCGGACTCTCTGGGTTCTTCCGGTGACGAATGAGATGATCCACTCCAGCGCTTTCTCTCGGATTCCGATGTTGCTGAGGCGCTTCACTAGGGTGCGGTGGCAGACAGTGTCGAACGCCGCAGAGAGGTCCAGGAGGATGAGGGCCGCTGTTTCCCCGTCGTCGATCAGGGTTCTGATGTCGTCGGTGGCTGCGATAAGGGCGGTCTCGGTGCTGTGGTTGGCCCGAAACCCGGACTGCGAGGGGTCGAGGGATCCGTTCGTCTCGAGGAAGGCGGCAAGCTGTTTGTTGACGGTCTTCTCGATGACTTTGGCCGGAAAAGGAAGGAGCGAGATGGGACGGTAGTTCTTGAGGTCGGTGGGGTCCGCCGTTGGTTTTTTCAGGAGGGCGGTCAGCTCGGCGTGCTTCCAGCTCTCCGGGAAGGTGGCGGTGTAGAAGGAGGAGTTGATGGTGTCTCGGAGATGGGGTGTGATGATGGCGTCGGTTTTGTTGAAGACGTGGTGTGGGCACGGGTCGGTTGGTGATCCGGAGTGGATGGAGTTCATTGTGCGGGTGGTGTCTTCGGTGCTGATCGGGGTCCAGTTGCAGAGGGTGGTGGTGGCGGGCGTTGGTTCGGTGGTAGGGTGCGTGGTCTGTGCGTCGAAGCTGTTGTGTATGTCGGCGATCTTGCGGTGGAAGAACGAGGCGAGTGAGTCGCAGAGGTCTTGTGAGGGAGTGATGTCGTTGTTTCCGGCGCTGGGGTTGGAGAACTCTTTGACGATGCTGAAGAGTTCCTTGCTGTCGTGGGCGTTGTTGTCCAGTCGTTCTTTGAGTGCCGTCTTCTTGGTGGCGCGGATCAGCTGATGGTGTTTGCGGGTGGCGTGCTTGAGGGCGGTCCTGTTGTCTGTGGTCTGGTCGAGCCGCCAGGGTTTCTCGAGGGTGCGGCAGTTCTTCTTGGATTCCTTGAGTTCGTCGGTGAACCAGGGGGTTTTCTTGCTGCCGGGTCTGCTGGGCGGGTTCTTTAGTGGTGCGAGGTCATCGGCGCAGGCGGTCAGCCACTTGGTGAGGTTGCTGGCTGCTTCGTTGGGGTCCGTTGTGCAGGTGGGAGTGTTCTGGCTGAGGGAGGCGGTGAGCTGCTCAGCGGTGATCTTGCTCCAGCTTCGGCAGGGGACCTGTTGCGGGTGGTGGTGGTTCGTAGTTCTACTGAAGCAGAAGTGGACGCAGCTGTGGTCGGTCCAGTGGAGTCCGGTGGCGTGGCTGAAGGAGATGTGCTTGCTGGATGAGAAGACGGGGTCAAGCGTGTGGCCGGCGTAGTGGGTGGGGGTGTTCACCAGTTGCTTGAGTCCGAGGTTGGCGAGGTTGTCCAGCAGGGCGGTGGTGTTTCTGTCGTTGTTGTTCTCCAGGTGGAAGTTGAGGTCCCCTAGGAGGATGTAGTCGGCGGAGGGGAGGGCGTGCAGGCTGATGAAGTCTGCGATGTCTTCGCTGAATTGTGTGCGTGGTCCCGGGGGTCTGTAGATGAGGGTGCCTCGGAGGGTGGTCTTGGGGTCAGTGTGTATCTGGAAGTGCAGGTGTTCGGCGGCGGTGAAGGTTTCGTCGGAGTTAGTCGAGATGCGGATGGTGTTCTTGTGTATGATGGCGATACCTCCAACCCTCTGTTTGACGCGATCTTTCCGGGTGATCTTGTATCCGTCCGGGATGGCTATGGCGATGTCGGGCGCTGAGGAGGCGTTCATCCAGGTTTCGGTGAGGAAGGCGACGTCTGGTGCTGTCGCGTCGAGCAGGTCCCAGAGTTCCACGGCGTGCCTGTGGACGGAGCGGGTGTTGAGCAGGATGCACTTCAGGTGGTTGCTGTTGGTGTTGGACTCGGTGGGGGCGGCACAGGTCCGGTAGCAGGTGAATCGGCAGGCTCTGCAGGCGAAGGGTCCGTGGGTGCGCCTCGGGGTGGCTCGGTAGCAGGCAGGGTTCCGGCCGGCATTGAGTGTGTTGAGAGTGGCGGTGTCGTAGGTCTGACGTGTAGTCTTGCATCGGCGGTGGGGACCAGGGGTCCTGGCGCTGGGCGTGGTCCAGGCGCGGACGGGCGCAGACGGGCTTGCCTTTGGCGCGCCTTCGGCGCACAATCGGCGCGCCCGCTGCACGTCAACGCTGCGCATGCGTGAGGGCAGCATAAGTAGGGAGCCGGGTGGGCGGAACAGCTGGTTGGCGGGAGCGGGGCGGCGAATGGGCTGGCGGGGGGCGGGGCCGCAGGGAGGCAGCGGCGGGAAGAAGCTGGTGCGGGCGGGCGGCTCAGCGGCGGCTGGGTCGCCCGATCACGAAGTAACAGGAAGCGGCAGCAGGCAAACAAAGGAAGCGGCAGTCAGGCAAGGCAGGAGCAGCACAGGAGCGTGGGGGTGACCAGGCCTGAGCACAGGCACTGCAGTCGCTCCCGATCAGGTGGCACGGTCCCCTTAAGTAGGGAGCTGGGTGGGCGGAACAGCTGGTTGGCGGGAGCGGGGCGGCGAATAGGCTGGCGGGGCCGCAGGGAGGCAGCGGCGGGAAGAAGCTCGGGCGGGCGGCTCAGCGGCGGCTGGGTCGCCCGATCACGAAGTAACAGGAAGCGGCAGCAGGCAAACAAAGGAAGCGGCAGTTGGGCAAGGCAGGAGCAGCACAGGAGCGTGGGGGCGACCTGGCCTGAGCACAGGCACTGCAGTCGCCCCCACTTTACAAAACCATGTCAAAACAAGACACGCATTGACAAAACCAAAAAGGCTGACCACCAATGTCATACCTAGACGCGTTGCCAATGCTTTTTTTCATGTTTCATATAATTTCTTGAAACGGGGTACACTGATTTTCTATTATGAATATTTTTGGGAAATACTAGCATCCATCATCAACACATTTTATTAAGTGACGCTTCAAAGAAATGGTACCTAGAGTTTTACCATAGTTTAGCAAAACGTTTTTTTTTCGTATTTGCAATTTTTTTAATTAACATTTTATTTTGAAAGCAAAGAATCATCTATCTTGCTTTCAAGCTTTTGCATACATTTACATCTAATCAGAGAGCATCCTGGAAGCATTATAAGTAGCCTCAAATTGTTAAACTTTGAAATCAACTGTACCCATTTTACTGAAACTGGAACCACTGTCAGCAGTGCAGTCTGAACTTACATTTCCTTAGAGTGGTCACCCTAATAATAAAGGCTTTGTATTAATGAACCATAAATACAAATTCAAACAGTAGTGAAATTAACATATGGACATAAATATTACCGTAACTGCAGACAATGCTCTTTCCTGATGTATAATGTGGTACTGTAATATGGCAGCAAAGGGATTTGTGCTTCAAGGGGTTGGGCCTACTTGTCCCAAGGACAAAATGAACATGAAAACGTTTTGTCCTTAACCCCAAACAAAATGTTGTGGGCATCGGGCTATAGGGATTCTACATCCCTGGACTATACTATTATACTCCTAATATGTCTATCAAATGTAACATGTACAGAAATGCACTAAAAATGTATGTATATGCCATTTTTATTTTTATCCAACAACTAAACATGATTAAGCAGGGGAGATGTGATCAGACGTATGCGATTTATAGATACATAAATGTTGTTAAACTACTGACCGTGCTCTTCTTTTGAATATCACAATTCTTTGAAATAATCACGAGCTCTAAAATGTAATCGTGAACAAAAGACTTTCATTTCCTTGCCATGCCCTAAGTGTTTGATTTTTTTCATGATTCATTGCATGATAGACTTGCATTTTCAAACTGCTAGGCAGCCAACAATCATCATTTAAAATATTGGAACACCACTGTTAACGGGGAACTACCTCATTTAATATTGGAGACAAATTATGTTCTATTAAAATCATCTCTCCAAAACCTTGCCAGTTTCAAAGTCCACAGTATATGCTGTAACCATACAGCTGCTTGGAACAAATAACGTTTGTTGGATGCTTTCCGCACCTCTAACATCAATCCTATGGGGGTCGCTCAGTTTAGTTGTCTATTCATATCTTAAATGGCTTGTTAAGCCCTTTCCGTCAGAAGGATTGTCTGTATGTACATGTGATTGCCCTCGGGCAACAATTCGCGCTTTACAAATCGACATCCAATCCAATCCAATCCATGTTGCATTTGAGCATGACATCTGGATTTGTAGTACTAGGATGCCCCTACCAGTAATTTGTGTCCCTGATTGAAACTGTATTTGTGAGACCTCACACCATGGTGTGATATCCTGGTTTTGGAGTAATGACCACTTTAGAATATATTCTTGCATCTGACAGGGATGCAAATGTACTAGATGTGAAACTTGTAAAGTAAACATAATCTGGTGTCTTTAAACATCATAAAAAGGGTCCACTTCCTTACTGCTTGACTATGCCTTGTTTTGATGACTGTTTTTGTCATCGCTTATGTGACTTGCTGTTTCCTTTGTTTTTGCAGCTGCCTTTATCATTACTGAAGACTGCTCAGAATCACCCTATGGTGAGTAAAGAAATTGTTTTCAAGCCTTATAAGAATGGTCCAAAAGAAATATCCTCCTTGAAGAATCAGAGAGTTCTTCCATGCAGACCCCCCCTCCTCCCAGGCCACTTTTAATTTTTTACTTCAGCTATATCAATTTTTCTTTTTTGGCGAGGATGCATTTCCGGAAAAGAGAACCTGAGTTTGTGCATGGTAGTCAGTGGTGTATTGATTTTGAAGTACCTTGTTCTGAACCAGTTGCCTTGAGTGGGACACTGAAAGGGCAAACCACAGACAAACCATTGTTTCTTTCCTGTCTCCCCACAAGTCTCTAAAAGAATTGCTTGAAAGCATTTCACTACTGTGGGTGACTTATCGTCCTACCTGCCCAGCATCTGCTCAGCAAATCCTTCATCCTCACCTCGTGTCTTTTAACTACCTACAGAAGTAAATTGTACTATTTCTTTGGGAAGTTGTATATAGCGCAAACTCGACTTCAAGGTATCGGAGCGCTTTACATGAGCACCAGTTGCGTTACAGATGGACACATTCATTTTGTCAGGCACAGGGAGATTAAGTGCTTTGCATGCAGCATAGCCTTCCAGTACATGTTTAACTTTACTTTCTTAAATTTTTGCAGTTGGTGGAATTGAAAAATGGAGAAACGTATAACGGCCATCTAGTGAGTTGTGATAACTGGATGAACATCAATCTCAGAGAAGTGATCTGTACCTCGAGGGTAGGTACTTGCTTTTAATTTTCACAACCCTCAAATCCTAGGTGTTTGGAGTTAGCTAGGTGGTATTTTTATCTCTACCTCTGTATCCAGGCCAAATTGCATTTCTAATGCACAATCTGCTGTACATCTTTTAGCGGATATGAATTATAGAAATGTGCCTTCTGTAGAACTCCGTTTCTGTCCAATAGTTATATTTAACAATATACATGCATCGCAGTGTATACATATCCCCTCCAGCAGTATAGATTGTAATTCTCCTTCCCATCTCCATAACTGATTCCTGACGGAATACTCCCTTCTAGCATACTCATACCTAGCGTACTCAACATTGCAAATTCTATCTTGCAGTCATGTTACTTAAACAGGCTTCATTCACATAGCAAATGGATACCACACTATCCTTAACTCAATCACTTATATGGTTTTAAAGGAAATCCTTCTCATCTTCCGGGCCCAATTAAAGCTAAATCCCTTTTGGATTATAAGAATGAGGGCCATACACAATTCTACACAGCAGTAAGGCTGGTTCATTACACCTTTGTCGGTTGGTCAGTTTTCCTTTGTACAGTTGCCGGAGGAGTCCATCCTTCTCAAGAGTATCTTAAACACTGTCCATGTACTGCAGCGTGAACTGAAAACACGACCAGTGTAACTTAAAACTTTCACAAATTTAAAGGCAGTAAGTGCTGAGATGCTATTGAATGATAGTCTCATAAAGAGAGATTGTATTGACATTGGCCTGAAGTCCTGTATAATTCCGATGACTGGATTTTGCCATCGAGTAAAATCCTAATTTGAAGTGTTGCTGTTTAGTACTTCCAGAGAATGCCCACCTTTTAGAATTCTGCTTCCTTGTGACAGTGCTCAACATAGTTTCTTAGCACTAGTGTGAAATAGATTTTTAGAGGGAAATTGAACAATTTTGTTTTTGTTTCTGTGATACGGATCTGTTTCTCTTTGGAGTTTACTTTTTGGTTGGAATAAGGTATCATTTAACATTTCTTACCACCACATTTAGAGGTATTGTTATGAACCTCTAAACTGCCTGTCCACAGAGGCTTTCCCAGACTGTTCTTTATTTAAAGCTGGAATCCATACAGTTGCCTCCTCAAACGAGTCCTTGCGCCTTTATGCAATACACATTAAATTAACAGCTGGCATGACCAATTCCCCAATAGGTGAAATTTGCACTTACTACAAATGTTTCCCTGCTGTGTTAACTGCAGATGAGCAAAAGAAGTGATGCCAAGTTTATGATCTGTACTATGACACCAAAGAGTAGGATTTTCCATTATACAACTAACAACACAAGTCATTGCACTCTTTTAAGCCTTAAGATATATTGCGGGGCAGTAGGGTAAAAACTGAGAAAACAAGAGGTCAAGTTCTAGACAATCTGTGATCACAAGGTGCCCAAGAAAATTACAGCTGCAAGACAGACTACTGGATGAAGCTGCTGTGTTTTCATGACATGAAAGTTGACCTGTTTCTCACAGGAAGTTCAGGGTGATCAATTAAAGACACCTTTGGAGCCAAAATTCGGGCAGATGCAAGTCTTGATTGACTGAAAAAAGCAATTGTTTTGGAACTACTGATACCACATGAAATAGTACCGAAGACCGCAAACCCGCAGAATGGCGGGCAGGCAATAGCCGGTATGGTTCCATCCCTCTGCGACAGGGATGGGTGATCGTAAGTACATTAAAAACCGCTCCCAAATGTCTATAGGGCGAGAGGTCAGCGGCAATTATTCCCAATAATTGGCCAGTGGCTCTTGACAATAGGAGGCATCTCGTAGCCAAGACACAGCCTTTGGTGCAGGTTTTCTCCCCCAGTGCATGGCAATTTAGCGCATGGCCAGAAGTAAGAGCATAACTGTAAGGCACCGGTGTTCAGGTGAAACATGTCTGACACAGCTCATCAAACTAATCCGGGGAGTTTGCAGTAGTGTGACCAGTAATCTGGTGAATAATATGATGTACCTACCTCCAGAAAGCTGCTTTTTTAGGGTAATTCCAGGCCAGATGAAGGAAGGAAGCCTGGGGTGCTGAGCTTCTCTCAGTACCCCTACACCAGCAGACCCATACCCTGTATCTGTTCGTGAGTGTGATATAATCTGTGTAAAAACTTGAAATTAATAAGTCTGAGTCTGTAATCAGGTGAAAGGGCTGCAATTTGTTTGCAGCAAAAAATCCATGGTTCCTCTGTAGGTGGGTGGAGTGGGTCTATATCCATCGCCCATTTAGCTTGGGCCGCTGGGTAGCAAATTGGTGCCTTATCTTGCATGATTGCGTACATACATGTGACTAGTGTGCGAGGGGTAGCGTTTGTCAATATATGTTCAGGGGAGTGTAGTGTAGGCAGGGACTTGTTGCGCCGGGCATGTAGCACGGATCTGGGAGTATGTATAGCATGGTGGGGCCTGGAGTCTCCTCAAGCATGAACAGGGGGAGTAATTGTTCGTCGGGATATAGATCACCATATGTAATAATTTCTGTCTGCGTGCTTGTGTTTTAGCACCGTCTTCCTGTAGGGCCAGTAGCACTGGATTCTGAGCCAAAGGAATGGAGGGGGCATATATGCAGTGTAGATGGGCACGGCGGCAGAGGCCAACCCACGCCCACTGAACGCAACCGACAATATCACTCTGTGCGTGGGGGTTTGTAAGGTTGATAAAGTGCGGTCGATAGGGGCACTGGGGAGTCCGCATCTGCCTCAACCGGCACATGCGGCTGAAATCGTATAGGGTATAACTAAAAATGTAAATATTAGGCCTGAACGCTTAGGTGTCTGCTGCATTTAAACCCCTTTGTCTTAATGGTAATGTAAGAATTTCCCATGCGACTCTGGACTGTTGCCCAGCCCATGTCAGTGATCTTAGATTAGAGCGCAATCGCTGGAGAAAATGTGCAGGAAGCGGTAGGGTGGATATTGATTCTGTTCTCCAAGCCAGGACATCACCCAACCATAGCGCGTCACACCTCGCCTCTGTCACAGGAGAGCCAGATTCCGAGCTATCTAACCGGTTCCATCGCCCACTCCAGGGGAAATTCAGAGCCAAAACGTTGTGTGGTATTGGTGAGAGGAAAAATGATAGACTTGGCCCAGTTTATCTGTATACCAGACTGGCCCTCGAATCTACATACTTCACGAATGATGGGGTCCAAAGTGACTGAAGGTTCCCGGACGTGGAGAGCAATGTCGTCAGCATACATGAGGAAACAGAAGAGTTACTGGTCTGTATTGCAGAGTAGAGGAGAAGGGAACCATATTCGAACGCATTTGATGCTATTTCATTAACTGTTTTTCATACTACAATGTTAACTTCACCTTACTTGATCAAGGCCATAATTTACGGACGAACAAAGCTTTTCACTCCTAAACCACCTGTTCATTTTTAACTAGCATCTTAAATCCTCCATCAGCTCTTGTCGCACATCACCTACCCCCTCCTTCTTCAGAATAGTTTTTCCCCACCTTCTGTTATTCCTTTGTGTTCTACAGGATGGTGACAAATTCTGGAGGATGCCTGAATGCTACATTCGTGGAAGCACGATTAAGTACCTGCGTATTCCTGATGAAATTATCGACATGGTGAAAGAGGAAGTGCTGTCCAAGGGCAGGGGCCGTGGTGGCGGTGGAATGCAACAGCAACAGAAGCAGCAAAAAGGAAGGGGTGTTGGAGGCGCTGGTCGAGGTATAAAATCTCAAGCATATGAAAATTATTAGAGGTGGATGTGTATGTATGTGTTTGCGGAGGTCTCTGTGTTGTCTTCGTAATTGTATCACATGCACTAAATAGTCTATATTTCGAGTGCATTTCTTGGATGGTTGTCATAGGATGGGTTGGGAAATAGAGGCCTTGTTCAAATCCCAGCCTGTTGCTTTAGTGTCCTGTTGGAAAATCAGAACCTCTGTTGAGTGGCTTCAGAGATTTAAGTTAAGGAAATTTTTTCTTTCATTCACGAAAATGGCCTTGATGTTCGGTTAGCTGTAGCATTCAGCTTTTCAGCCTGGTGATCTGCCTTCCAGATCCTCTGTGGCAACGAATAATTGCAGCAAAGACATTTTCTTTGAAATTATTTCTATTGCGATGTATGGAATTGGAATTTAATGAATAATGCACACACAGTTGACATAAAAAAACAACTGGTGTGATATCTACATCACTTTGCTTTGTTTTCCTCCCATGCGTAGGGGAATGGAGGCAATGCTTTGATTAGATTCATATCGCAATCCTCTTTAGAAGAAAAAAAAAAAAGTTTACTTGCATCAAAATTACTCCCATGCACACAGTTCTGTTCTGTTTATTTTTTTTCCTCGTTGTTGTTCTCCTTGATTTTAAGGAGCCAAGTGGAGCAGTTTGTGTATTTCATTTTTTATGTTTAAGCTCAACCTTTATAGGGCAATGTGCTGGGTGATAATAGAAGAAAGGGAGCAGCGGCTATGGAAATGACAGACCACATCACTGTGGTTTATGTCGGCACCTCCAGTTCACCCTCCTCCCAGATGGTGATGTGTTGGTTTTCCCCTGGTCTTCCTGTCTTCAAGCACTTCTCTTCTATAGAATGTACTCCGTTCCTAAACATAATCGCTCACAAATCCTTCTTTGACTGACCATGATGTGGCCATGCGGGAGTCACGTGAACAGAATATGTATGTGAAGTGTTAGAGGGAAGTTAAAGTGGGGACAGGCGTAGGACTCGTATGAGACATGAAAAGCCTGGGACAGGCACTTTCTGTGATCACACACTCTGTTGCACATCGGTTATCCTCACAATCATACCTACTCGATCATTCCATCACGGACATGTGCACAAACACTATGATTCCCCTCACAGCATCTCACACACATTCACACAGATGTCTCTGCACTTTATCACTCACACATACCAAATCATGACACTCGTGCACATTAAATTATACACAATATTACACGCTCACACCATGTACTGCTGTTCCACATCCTGTATCTGTTCTCTATGTGTGAGAAAAGTGTCATTCTGATTCTGCCTGTTTTGTATGCGGGGGATGCTTGCATTGCTACTGCTGCATGTGCTGTCTCTGCTTTGCGTGTAAGGAAGTGTGCACTATTGGGGGGGGGGGGGTGGTCTGTTCTACCTTTTTGACCTATTCTAGGTTTGTGAATGCTTAATGACCCAAACGCTCTTTAGACTCTACGTTTTTGAAAGATACGTACCTTTCAGTAGGACATCAGTCAGCACCTCCTTGGAGAAAGATGTTTATTCAAATCACTAGGAACAAAGATTGACAAGGCCAAACATATGGGTTGTGCGTGATTAAATGATGTTGCCTAGCTCCTTGACGTAGAAAGTATGTGTAATTCTCGAGGAATTGCAATTCAAGCTTCCTTAACACCTAGAAGCAAACAAATATACGTGTAAGGCATCCGCAGCAACAGGTCAGACCTCCTTTTTGCATATAACACGCTCTAATCTGCCAGCATGTGCAGAAGCAGGAGGGCAAGCGTTCCCTGACAGCGGCATTTAATGCCTCCTTAGCACTGTAGCATCTTTGAATTGTTATATTTTATGACCTCAAAGTGGGTAGAGCGTCTAAGAGAAAGGTTGAGGTGTAGAGGTAATAAATCTAGCAGAAAATTGCATATATTATTTTCAACGTTTCTTCTTTGCAACTGTGGGAAATTGATACTCCGCATAGTGACTGGATTTCAAAGCCTCACGTGTAGAAATGCTTCTACCTTTAGTAGTCGCCTCTAGTGCATTTTTATTGTTATTGAATGACTCCTATTTAGTCTTGTAAATTTATTTCTTCACAAGTGGCATTTACTTTCCTTCAGCAGTGCAGTCATGAGCATAGATTCACCAAGAGAGCTCTGTGGTAGCGGAAGATGCATCGGCACTCTTTCATGAGATCCCACTGTTTACCTCTTGTTGCTTGTTGCGGGGGGGGGGGGGGAGAATTCTAGCAACTACAATAAGACTACCCTGAGTGTAAATGGCACTTGTTAGCTGTGGAGGTAGGTTTTGCAGTATGTATTGGTTTGGGGTCAACTTCTCTAAGGGTTCTGGGGAAAAGACCATGTCTTCTACCACATAAGCGTGGGAGAGTCTGTTAAAGCGGCTACACAAGACCACCATTGTTCTCTTTAGCAGTAAGATGAGGGGAAAACCATCTCCAGAGTGAAGGAAGGAAACAAACAAGACAGTAAAAAATTATACTATCTTACTCGATTTTTCAGTTGAAAAGGAAATATGTGTATCATACTAAACCATAAAAGAAAAAGCCATTAGATACTGTAAGAACGTCTTATCCAAAATACAAACTTCTGTCAGTTTTAAGAAACCAAATCAAGAACATTGAGCAAGCTGTGCAGAACAGTGGCGCAATAATAGGTAGACTAGTGTATATGTATTTAGGGTGGCGGCTGGAGGAAGGGGTGTGTGTTGAGCCAGCCAGAATTATATCTTGGGCAGAGGGGTGGAGCTGTTTCTGCTGACTTAAATGTTGAGGAGAAGTTGGCGATATATGCTAGTCTGTTACTTTGGTGACAATTCTGCACCTGTGAAATATTGCAAAACTTTGCTTTAAGAAGATTTCAACCTAGTAAAATGCTCCTAGAAGACCAAGATGTCTGATCACAAGTGTCCTGATTTTTTAGCACTTTGTAAAATATCAGCAAATCATGTAGTATGTTAGAAAGCTGGAAATGAAACTTCTGATACTTAACCTGCTAACAATTTTTTAGGTGTATTCGGAGGACGTGGGAGAGGTGCCCCAGGCGGCGGTAGAGGACAGCAGGAGAAGAAACCAGGCAGACAGTCTGGAAAGCAGTGAAACACAGTTTGGACTTTCTTTTTGTAATCTTGGACGTTGGCGTGCAGCCGTGAGTTTAGTTTTCGATGAAGGTTGCCGATTATTTAAAGTAATACATTTCTACGCCTCAGTCAGTGAATCTGACACTGTTCTTTGTTATTGAATTTGTAAAATTCCTCCTACCATTTGCTGGTAGAATTGCGTGTACAACATTTAGTTGGAGATACTTGATTTCGGTTTAAAAGGGGAGAAATGCTGTGCTAGGAGCTAAAAATTCAACTACCACAGCTTGTATATTTTTAATGGAAAAAGTATTAAAAAAAAGATCATGTCATGATATTTTAAGCACTTGTAAAAAAACATTTTTGTGTTTATTACATACGTTTTTCTAATTTGAGTTTTATTTGTTTGGGAATAAGTGTAACAAACTGGTTTTATGTTTAAAAAAAAAAAAAGTAGAATTTGACAAACTTTAAAATTCTCAAAACAGTCTGAATTTTCACTTTGTAAGCATTTTTTTTTTTACAATGTCTTTTTTTTTAAACCAATTTAGTGCTTTGTCTTGCTGTTCATTTGCCCTGCTAAAGTTCCAAGTTATATTGACAAAAACAGATTCAGTTTGTTTAACAAGATTAATAAATTGAAACATCAAAATTGTCATTCTGCTTTAAGTTTGTTGTTTAATAGTTGGTGTGAAGAGCTAAGATAATGGCCCTGCCGTAGAAAGAAATGTCTTGAAAAGAACATTGATCTGTTTAACGTTTGTAAGTGTTTTAATTTGGTACAGTATTGGACAGTGTGACATTTATTCAAATGCATATTTTTTTTTAAAAAGTATTTTACAAAAAACTGAGAGAACACCCCAAAAAAAAATCAGAGAAAAAAAATACCCTTTCCGTCAATTCTTGGAGGGAGCCAATGGACAATCCAGTTTGTTACACACTAAGTGATAATTATACATGGAAGGATGTTATGATATTTTGAAACACACAGCAGTGGAGGGATTTGTTTTAGTGTACACTCTTAATTGAATCCCTTGTCAGTGTGCCAAGCAATTATTCAGGAAAATTTGATTTAATGAAGAAAAATGTGGGTCATCCCTAGTGGTCATGTGGATAAACCAGTTTATAGATCAAGCTTCCCTTTACACAAACTCTTTCGTCTGCTGGCCACTATATACTCTTCTGTACAACTTTAGAGAGATGTGCTTTTTTGTCTTTCAAGAGATGAACTAGTATACTGTGTTAAATAAATCCTGCTTGTAATATAGACATTTTATTTTTAATCCCAACTCTCTAAAGAAGGTCAATCTTTATACAAGTTAGGTAGTTCATCTAAGATTGGTCCACGATGAGTACAGCATAGAGAGTACAAATTCTTCATTTTGGATCATGCATGGCAGTCAAGCTAACAATACGGGTTAGAAATGCATTGCTGCTGTGGTCCATATTGTAACGTTGATTGTAAGAATTTCTGTCTAGGCGAATGGATCCCTTTCCTGAGAACAAAACCTTTTTGGGCACCACCAAGGAGACCATTAGACCGTCCACAAGACAACCGGAGCAGATGGAGGTTGCAGGGAGCTTTGCGAGCTTTCAGCGGGAGAGACCTGTGAAACACAGACACAGTCTGTGAATCTTAGTGACATCTACGTTCAAACTCTGTGTAAGATGTTAATTTAAAACACACATTTCTCACTGGATCTATGTCCATGTGTAACATACTCGCCAACTGTCCATCATTTAGCAGGCTATTATAATGTTTTTCCCCCTTAAACTCATTATGGATGAGTATGGCCAGTGCCCAGGATGCTTGGTTCAGCAGTCCAGCGGGACAAGGATTACTAGGAGCAGTTGCTCTGCCTTCTCAAAATGTTATTCTCAGATGCCAGCAACGCACGAATGCAAGGTGCCATTTTAAAACATTTCAGAATCGTATGAGAGCGCATAATTCGTTCAGTTGGCTTCTGTGTGTACTGTGCTTTTTTAAAGTGCTGTTGACATTACTAAAATGAACTATTCTCTGCGTGCATAATAGTGTTGTGCCCCATTCTTGCTGTAGCCGAGGTTATCGCAGACCGGATCCCTATCGATGTTCTACATTTCACTGGTTTCAGCACAGTACAGACTCCCAGACCTTGAGGTTGAATTGCAGCCAACAGGATGGGCATGCTGCAGCGTGGGTAACCAATCAACAAGCTGCAATAGAACATATTATTCAAACTATGAACTGTGGAATGTTCATGGACGTCATTTAGGGGTGACAGCTGTGACCCCAGGCCAAATAGTTTTAGTGGGAAATTGCTTACCAAGTTATTATTCATACGACAAATTAGTATTGGTCGGTGGTACCGTGTCTGCCCTGATGAAGCCCTGTTTGGTGAGAAACGCATTGGCTGCTTGTGTGTCTGGTTCAAGAAAATTAATAAGAACTTAAAGCTTAGCTTGATGACCCAAGACTTTGTGTTCCTTTGTATTTGAATTTGGTTGTTGCCTATCTGCCAAATTATTTTCCCCTTGCGACCCCCTGGTACTGCCTTTGCGACCCCTGCCCTTCCAGGTGGCAAAATCAATGCATGGGGTGCAGGGGCACCGCAGCCTATGGGACCTTGGTGGCGGCTCCACTTCCTTTGTTTTCTGTCAATTTTTTAATACACTAATAGTGAATAATGCCACTTACGCTAACCCTGGCTTTTTGGTGAATTGACGTTCATGGCCATGTTCTGATATATTTCTTTTGGGAGTGTACCAATATTTCTGTGTCTTGTTAATCAAACAGCAGTAAACTTAAATCCAGTAAATGAATGGATGGGAGTCAATGCGTTAGTTTTCTCTTGAGAGCAACCTGGAGCTTAATGTACTAATGGATTTTGTGGTTTCGAAGCCTGCGGTTTGCAAAATCACAACCTTCTCAGCTGCAGGATCCACATTTGTAATGTATTAAAAGGCTTGTGAATAGCAAATCTTTGTGACTCACCGTTCACGCTTTGTGTTCGGTTCCGAATCATTAGGAAAAGGAAATTTGAAAAGGGCTCCAGAGAAGGTTTGTGGGAAAAATCACTTCAAGAAGAAAGTGGTGATCTTGAAAATTCTTTACCAGTAAAAGTTCAGTTTGCTTACTTGCATGTGCCTCCTCTCAGTGAGAGTCCACACTTCACAATGGTTCACAATGGACTGGAACAATGGACTGGAACAATGGTTGCGGACCACATTTGTGGTCGCAAACCATCGACTGGATACTGACACCATAGGGCGGTATCAATTTGCAAAGTTGAAGCCGTTCATGAGACACAGCTTCAACTTTGTGAAGTGGGCAATGGGTACTAAGCGAGCATACAGCAGTTTCAGGGATCACTGCATGCTTCCGCCCCCTTCCCCCTATTGACCTTAGCATCCTGAACAGTTTTAATGTCTGGCAATAGCCAAGACCTTTTGATTGTACTAAAATTTACATATAATATAGTAAGATGAGCTTTCAGTCAGCCCTCCTCATCCATTGATCAGTTCTTGTGCCATTCACATTTTTCTTCCGCTGACTGCAGTATACACTATGGGCAATCATGACTCCGCCCACTTCAGCCGCTTAACTTTATTGTAAGTGACAGTATTCTTCTCTTTCACAGGTGGTGCATCCAGACAAAGTAGTTTCCTTCAGTACCAGGGACTGCCATGGCAAAGTGTACTTTATTAGTCCCAAAAATGTTAAATGTTTTTGCTCTGAGACAATTTTTATTTTGGTGAGGGGCTGGCACCTCTTTAAAAAAACATTTCACAAAAATCCTCACAAAGCAACTGCTGACCAATTCAAAAGGTTGGCATCCAATGCCAAACAATATTACCTCTGCCAACACATGTTCTTCTGATTGCCCCCCCCCTCCCCCCCCGGCTTTAAAACAGAACAGCAGTAGTCGGAAAGAAAAAAGCATGTTATGCAAATTAGTATGCAGGAATGAAGGACGTGTGTTCCCCTTGCAAGTCTTTATCCCTGCATTCCTGGCCCTCTTGGGATGATTTACAAACCGAGCCCTTCCTCATTAATATTAATTCTACCGATCAGTACATACAACACAGTGCAGAATAAGCCAGGGTCACAAACCAGTTGTTGTGCAGACATAGCAACAGCTTTGCAGTCGCGAGCTTTGGAAATTAGGCTCTCCAGTCTTTAGTTCTGGCATACATAGAGGCCAAGCCTTTTCCACTTTTATAAAGGGTGTGTGCAGTTGCTCAAGCCATGAACTTTTATTCACAAAGAATTTCCTAAGTCAACAAAATGTCTGCTTAAAAATGCTAAAATGTCTTCCTTGCCTACCTTCCCAGAGGCCCCTTGTATTTGCAGTGCTTTGATAACCTTTCCAATGTGATTTTTTTCCGGTCTTTTTCTGATCTCTGCAAATACTGGTGTGCTGTGTGTTTTGGGCGTTTTTATCAATTGCTTAAATACTTTGAAAACTACTTGAGAGCTCACAGAGGGGTTTAACTAACTATTAATTTCTGCTTTGGCTATGTACATGACTAACACACTTCCTAGACATTGAGGATAACATTCACAAGCGTAATTTAAGAAGCCCGAAATGTACTGATCGTAAGTTTCTCCTGTTGTGTCAGTAGGTCTCACATGTTTTGAGGATTCACAAAAAAAGAACAAATATGAATTGGTAATTTCCTGGTGGAGTTACCCCTTCCCCAAGCCGCTGCGCAAGTGTGTTTTTTTAATTTTTTTATGTGAAGCCGTTGAGAAAGTTCTATGTTCAATTGGAGAGTGAGATTTGGCCCCCTATGTTAATTTTTAAACCCCAGCGTTCAAGCGTTTGTGGGTTAGGGTGACCACCCCACTCTGTCAGTTCAGACTCTCCCTCCAATCCTGACTGTTCATCCAAAAAAGTATTTGAAATGCACTGCATCATTTGTTTCTGTTAAATACCTTTCTTGACCACCAGTAATGAAGTAAATAAAATCCTGGCATAAGCTGTTTAGGTCTCGCCTAGGCAGCGCGCATGCGCTGCTCTAGGAGATGACCTTTAGAAATCGGTCTGCTCCTTTTCAAGCACACTCGTGCTTGTGCTGGCATCCACCTTGCGGGAGCGAGCAGCGACGCGCATGCTAATTGAAAACATATGGCTCTCGCGCCACTGCTGCTCGCTCCCACAAGGCGGAGGCCAGCACAAGTGCTTCAAAACAGCTGTTGCTTGTTCTGTTTATCTAGCAATTAGCTTCTGACTGTAGCTCTTTCAAGAGGCAAACTGCATGAAAACGAAACTTACATATTCACTCTCTGTTTAGTGGGAACAGTTTCCTGTAAATGAAAGTGAGGCCTGAGCAGCAGTTGCGTGCGCTGCGCTTTTTTTCACTATTGCTGTTCCACCTAAAAATGCTCAAATATAAATCAATGTGGTGCCAATTTTACAAGCGCCATGCTTTAAAGTTATTTGCAGCCTGGCCCCGTTGTAACACTAAAGCCCGCCCCCACCACCACCACCGTAATGCCTTTCTGCACAGAACAACCCATCAACCAGAGCGATGCCGTGGCTTGTTGTTTATTCCAGAAGTATACTGCACCTAGAAAGCAGCGAGGCACTTGGTTCAACAGCTTGAAGCATAAGGATGCAAAACAGAAAAAGATTTGTGGCAGTCCATATGCAAATAACCTGGTATAAGAGGGCGTGGGCAAGAATTTCACCAACATGGCCTCTCCCACTTCTTTGGTGGGCACTGACACTCATTCTTTGGATGTACTAACTTCTGCAGAGCCTAGCGGACTCCTTCCTTAGCCGCAAGGTTATACCGTGCCTCAGTAAGGCCTTCTAGGAAAATGCAAATTTTGAAATATTATTCAGCGTCACCTGCAGCATCTTTGATGGAGCCATGTAAGGCACCACCAGACTGGTCCAAGAAAATGCCTCACCAAAGAAGAAAAAGCCCAAGCACGTGCCAAAGGACACCATTGCACTTCATTTGCTGCCAGGCTGATATGAAACAGGTTTTTTTTTAAATCTTTGACAGTGTTCATTGATATTCTTCTGGTAGGCTGACTGGCCTTCATACAAGTGAGGTCAGCCAGGTGGAGGTGGATATTCTCTTGTCCCTTTTGGGGTTGTGGTGCGGGCAGACAACAACCTTTTTTTTTTTTTAATCTCGCCTACAGACCGCTTTAGTTGAAGACCTACTATCACTAATACATTAAAACTTATAAATGTAGAGGACTTCGGAGCAGACCCGTACTCTTGATTGGATGGATTTGTTTTGTTTCATTTTCCTGCTTCTTTTTCATTGGCTTTCCTCCCTATTCTTAGTTTGTCCCACCTCTGGAGCAGTTCTTCTTTACTGTTTTCTGATTGGATGACTTGAGTCGTTCCACTCTTGCATTCAGGGAATTACTTTTTTCTTTGTCTTTGTTACTACTTGTGAGTGCATGTTTTTGCTTTCTCTCGTTTGCTGCTTCCATTTTTATTTGCCCTCCCCAACCTAACTCAGCTGCCATTTTATCACTAACTACCCAACTCTTACACCCTCCCCCTTGTGGTTCTCAGCAGCGTTGACTCCCATCAAATCCTATTTTTTTTGTATTTTTTGCAATATTCTTTTCTAAACATTTACTTTTTTGTGGAGTGCCTCACAACTGCAGTTACTGCCAGGCTGTTGTATTTATATATTTTAACCCTGCTCCAAGATGGGTGTCAGCAGATGCGTTGTGATGTATGCTGGATTGCTGTTGCGTTAAGGCACACGTGTACATACTCTTTTTTTTAAATTTTATTTACAGATGCTGCATATTCATACAAGCACTTTATCTTCTTGCCAGTGCGACACAGCATTAACTTCAACCATGTTGTGCCGCAGAGCTCTCACACCTTTTTCTAGAAGGCATTTGTTTTTTAAATTATTACAAATTTTGAATTTAATGCCACCATTATTGTATGCTACTACATTTCAGTAGCTATGTTGTAAGATCCTGATATTTGTGCACAGCTTCATTGTTTACTGAAAACTTGATACGCCGGATTAGGAAAAAACGCATACTAAGTTGGTAGCTTGGTCTACTAGCTGTGTCTGTATTGTTTTTTAATAATCTAGCGCCTAAAGATTCTACCAAATTTCAAGTGGGCGAAATAGTGTTGCAGGTGGGCATGCATGGTATTTTACACATCAATCAAGAAAGTTCCTTATTAAACAAGCCCACCTAAACATTGCACATCCAAAAATAAACTTCTTACCAAAAGTTCAGTTATTGAAATATCATTTGGTTTTGTTTTTAAAAATATTATTCCCTGTAGATTTGCTAACCTGAAAGAAAAATGGCTTACAAAATCATCTTGCACACAAAACGTTTTGCTTTCTTCGGGATCCCAATTTCACGTGAATAAATTAAACACGAGTTCTTTTTCTTTCAGTTCTAGTCCTGCACTAGATTGCATGGACAATGTGTTATTTGCGCGCCTGTTTCCAGAGCAGTTTGATATTTATTACATTATTTCGGTGGTTAGAAGCTTTATTATTTAATCAAGAGCAACCATGTAAACCTAGAAAAGGTTATAACTTAATTATCAAATGGGGACCTCTGAGCATTTTTACAAGATTTTTTTATTATTATTTATGGTTTTAATGATTCTAGAACAGACTAACGGTCCTTTGGAAGATGTTTCAGGGAGAAACCTTTTTAGTAAGATCTGGTTTTAGAAATAAAAGTAAGTTTAAGGATTTGAAAACGTTTCTTTAAATCAGAAATAATTTAAATGTATTCTGTAAAGTAATTAGGCTGGGAGGTAAAATAATAATGATACTTTTGAAAGGTGACAAGGTAAATGCCAGTGGTGCAGAAATTTGCAAAATTCCAAGAAATATGGGTACTCGGACACTGTTAGTTGTACACAATAGAAAAAGAGCGATATACCTAAACCACTCCGAAAAACCAATATATTGTCTGAGAATAGTACAAAATATGTGGAAACTACAGCACTGCGGTACATAAATGTAAAACTACTACATGATAATTTATTACATTTGTCCTTCCTAAAACGTTTTAAGTTCGACCCTGTTTCTCATGAAGTTGAATGTGTAAAAGAATGTTGAATAATTACCCCTCTTGGGGTTCCCATATACATAAATGCATAAGCTATCCAACAATAAAAAGTTATTTCATGGGGTGCATCATTAGCTTTCTATGAAAATATTCTCCATTTAACCGATCACAAAAAGACAAGCGACCCATATGTCCTTGTGAACTGGGTATTGCTATTTAAGCAGAAAACAACGTTCACAAGGAACTCATTTTAATCAATCGGTAACGATTCTTGCTAGGAATACAATATCTTGTGTGACTTAAAGACAGAAAAAATGACAAATTAAACCACAATTTAATTAGGCCTATCACTTATAAACTGGAAGCATTTTGGAGGTTTATTTGTATTAAAAAATAATGTTTATCCTTTTGGCGAGTTGTGGAAATGTATAAATACTCAGCGAAAGAAAGCTATTTACCATGAAACTGCTGCTGGTAGGTAAGCTCAGAGGCCATTTTAGTGGAAATTCCACAATCTCCATGGAAAGACCCCTATTTTTTTCCCATTTTCTTTTCTTAGAAACGTCATTGCATAGGACTGTGAACAAATAGATGTTAATGTCTGCAGAAGCACTGCAAAACTCTTCAAAACAAAAGTATGTACAAAGCTTTAAATGGTGCCATTCTATATATTTCTTGGTGGCTGGTGTGTTATTCTGGTATACAAAGCTCAGTGACTCCAGTCCTTCTGCATTAAGGATGAAGGAAAGTTGCTTGGAATTCCATTGTCTTACAAAATGGCGCTGCCTCTCGACTTTCAGTATTCTAGCGGTGTGTTAGCAATATTCTAGTAATACATGGTGGGGGTAGGGTTCCTCATCAGATGCTTCCTTTTTCATACAGAAGCTGCAGGGCATACATAGCAACAGTCCAAGCAGAACACCCACCCACCGCAGAGCATGCTTTACACGCATGCACTCATTGGAGCTCAGGATTGGGAGCAGTATGCAAGCTACACTCAGTCACTGGAACGAGTGATTCCTGTTTCAACATAGGTAATGTGTTGGCTTGCACGGGAGGCTTGGACTGGGTTCATGTAGAGCAGCATAGGCGGGGGCGAGAAGGCATGGAGATGAGGTAAAGGGGCAGGGATAAGAGCCAGTGGCCAAGATGGCAGGTTGATGGGGTGACATGATGGAGCACGGAGGTAAGGGTTTACCCATACGCCATGCTTCTGAAGGGACACAATCTAAATGCCATGGTTGGGGGTGAAAACAGGATTTTTTTCCAGCAAAGGCACTCCTCACTGGGGCAAAAAGAGAACCCTGCAAGGTCACAGTTGATCAAGCATAGAGGCTCTGGTGATGGACTCTGTGAAAGACCTGTTCATTTGCATACCAAGCATGGGTCGTGTTTACTGAAGCGCCTCGAATTGTAGGGAAGGGCAAGAGGGTCTCGCATATCAAGACAAGCATTGGCAAAGCCCATAGGTATAGCCTATTCAAGAGCTATTGAATGTGGCACTGTGTTTTTTGCCATGTAGTACACCAGTGTGGCTGCCGTTCAACATGGCTAAAAGTTAGTGGTGTTAAGTAGAGGGGAAGTAGTGTTGTAAACTGTATTTGTTGGGGTACAGTGTAGAGTTCAGTGGCAGAGAGTGTCATAGAGTGCAGGGCTGTGCAGTGTGGTGGGGTGGAATAGGGTAGAGCGGGTTGGAGTGGATTGAGGTTGTGGGGTGTATTGAATTGGCATGGGGTGTATTGAATTGGTGTGGGGTTTATTGGTCTGGGGTGGATCGGGTGGGGATATCCTGATGGCCCGGTCTCTTCCGCTCTGCCACATCGTGGCCGCGTCTGGGTATAGAGGCTCCCAGCCGGCGGCCCCCTGCTTCCAAAAGCAGAGCAATTGTGTTAGTCCGGGCGGTGACTACCCCTGCCCCCTGTGTCCCACAGTTCTTCATCTCACTGGGTGGAAGACGTGTGGGGTCATGTGTGAGCTTAAGAAGACAGGTGAAGCACTTCTATAACCCCGGTGCCCAGCCTCTAGTCAGTGTTTTTGAAACCCGAAGTATGATTCTTTGGCTAGCTGGTATTCTACATCATTTCACAGGCTTTGGACAATTCAGTGGCCATTAGTTTGACAATCGTACATCCAGAGCTTCCAATAAAGGAGAGAGCTGTCGAGTTCGGGCGCTTCTCATCGCAATTTTGCAAGAGTCTGTGGTAAGGTATAGTGGCTTGGCACTGGGTGGTGGTTGAAGCAGCAGGCATAGGTCCACTGTGAAAGGCGAGTCCCCGCGGAAGCGCCCAGCTAGGACTGGGTGCAGCTCACAGAGGCAGTGTACTAGTACACCTGATACCCTGTTACAACTTGCTTACTGGAGGATTGGATTGCAGTGGGATGGATTGAAGTGAGGATTGGATTGGGTGGGGTGGATTGGAGTGGGGGAGATTGATGTGGGGTGGATTGGGCACATTGTTTTAGATTGGAGTTGGGGATTAAATTGGGGTGGATTGGATTGGTATTGTGTGAATTGGGATGATTAGGGTGAAGCAGATTGGAATGGGGTGAACTGGAGTAGGATGGATTGGAGTGGGGCAGATTGTTTTGGATTGGGGTGGATTGGATTTGGGCAGATTAAATAGGATGGATTGGATTGGTATTGAGTGAATTGGGAAGAAGTGGGTAGATTGGGGTGAAGCAGATTGGAGTGGGGCAGACTGTTTTGGGTTGGAGTGGGGCAGACTGTTTTGGGTTGGAGTGGGGCAGACTGTTTTGGGGTGGAGTGGGGCAGACTGTTTTGGGTTGGAGTGGGGCAGACTGTTTTGGGTTGGAGTGGGGCGGACTGTTTTGGGTTGGAGTGGGGCGGACTGTTTTGGGTTGGAGTGGGGCGGACTGTTTTGGGTTGGAGTGGGGCGGACTGTTTTGGGTTGGAGTGGGGCGGACTGTTTTGGGTTGGAGTGGGGCAGACTGTTTTGGGTTGGAGTGGGGCGGACTGTTTCGAATTGGGTTGGGGTCGGTAGGGAGGATTGGAGTGTGGTGTATTGGGGTGGATTGGATTGATCTGGGGTTGATTGAGTGGGAAAGATTGGTGTGGGGGGGAGGATGGGTGGATTGATGTGGATTGGAGTGGGGTGTACTGCACGATTGTGCTAAAGCATCATTTCAGAAATTACCCATAAGAAAGAAACAATGTTGCTTTGCAATAAAATTATCTGTGTCTTTTGAGAACAGCACACATGAGAAAAAACAAAACCATGAGTACAAAGGGAGAAAATAAGACTTGGCAAAATAAAAGAAACTGAACTTTAGAAAATATATCATTGCAGTTATGTTTGTCCTGCTGGGCACGTTTTTGCCAGTAACACGCCTTCTGTTTGCAGGGCACCTAAAGGTAAAAAGAACAAAACAGTTCTTCAGTCACGTCGAGAGCAGCGGATGGGCGCTCTTTAAGTTGAGTCAATCAGTGCTTGGTCCCTGCTCCACAGAGAGGCTGAAAAGAAGCGTGCCACTCAAGCCACCAAATGGTAAGCAACAGGTGGGCTTCAAGCCCTTTTTGTTAACAACAGTGTCTCTCAAGCGAGGCGCATGCTCTTGCAGGCTTGACCCTAAAAAATGTTGTGAGATCGAAGTCCATGCTACGGTTTGCTACAACAGGAGGCAATGAAGATAGTCCAAATTGCTTTTGGAGTCTTAGCCTCGAAAGCAGAATGTGGGCTCCTAGAATGCTGAGCTTTTCGCCACGCCAGAAATATGGGCATAAGGGTGTCTTACTCCTGGGTTTCATGAAAAATGACATGCTTTGGGACACCCTTGAGCTTTAGTTGGATATTCTATGATATCTATGAGGGGGTTTGGCCTGTCCGTCTCAGGGACAGAATCTCCTTGAATTGGGGGCTTTGGACCAGAGAGAGTGTTGGTCACTTGTGCAGGATCTAAACTCATGAATTGACATCTGAGAAAGAAAGATCCAATTTTTTTTTCCACATTTGACTTGGAAGACCTAGGGATATGGCAGGATTCTCAGGTCAGATGGAACTCTGCTTGAACAATTGCTGCATCGTTGTGGTACCCAGCTAGGCTACTTGTGGCGAAGCGGACAAGAGCCATATTTTCACCCAACCACATACTACTGGAGACTTCCGAGCAGAGAAAGAGGTGGAAACCGCATCCTGGCAACAGTCTGCACATGACTCAGCACATGGACAACATCAACCTTCTTGATCCCCACCAATCGGGATTCAGAAAAGGCTATAGCACCGAGACTGCGATCGTCAGCAACACAGACGATATCCACAAATCCCTTGATACCGACCAATGCTGCTTACTCATTCTCCTCGACCTATCGGCAGCATTTGACATGGTTGATCACCAACTTCTCATCCAGGCCCTACAAGAAAGGGTAGGTGCCAATAAGGTGGTCCTATGCTGGTTCTCCTTCTTACATAACCGTTCGCAAAGGATAAAAATCAAAAACGTTACCTCCGACCTTCACCCCGTCAGCGGGGGTGTACCCCAAGGTTCAGTGCTCTCACCACAACTGTTCAACATATACATGGAACCCCTCACCATCATAATTAAAAATGCTAACATCCCCTTCCACCTTTATGCTGATGACACTCAGATCTTTCTAGAGACCTCCTCACTAGACGACATCCGCAGACTAAATGACATTCTAAAAAAAATACAACACTGGCTGTCCCAAAATCACCCAAAACTCAAACAAAACAGAGATCCTCCTCTTTTCCAACAAAGAAGAGAACCCTCAAATTGCAGAATGGCTTCAAGCTATGGATGCTCTCAACAGTAATCTCACTCTGGCTAACTCCGTAAAATCACTAGGAATCACCCTAGACCCAAAACTCGACATGACCAACCACATTAAATACTCCGCAAAGACTGCCTTCCTCAACCTGAGGCTTCTCTACAAAATTAAACCATTCATCCCTACCAAGGACCTCAAACAAGCCACCCAATCACTGGTGCTATCCAGACTCGACTATGGTAATGCATCCTTAACTGGCACCACTAAATCCCACCTAGCTCTCCTCAAAACAACCCTCAGGGTAGCAGCCAGAATGGTCACTGGAATCAGGAAATACGATCACATTTCACCAGCACTAAGAGAACTAAAATGTCTCCCAGTTGAACAGCGTACTAATTTCAGAACTGCTTGCCTCACGCACAAAGCCCTACACACAGGAAAACTGGACTATCTGGCCACCAAACTCAAGAGGGCCGGTCAGACAAGAAACCTCAGGAGCTCCAACACCCTTCTTCTCATCCCTATGAAAACACGCAAACAAAAAAACGCTGCTAGATCCTTCGCTGGAAATGTGCCCAAAATCTGGAACTCCATCCCAGCAGATATCAGAACTGTCCCGTCCTTCACAAAATTAAAAAAAACACCTAAAAGCCCTGTTCCTCAACCGCTCCCTCTCCAAAGGGTTAGCCGCCGCCTTTACGCTAACCCTGACTCCGTTACTCTTTGACTTTGTATCACACAGATCCACCTCCGGTCACTCCAAGACAATTGTGCATAAAATGAGGTTGCCTCAGGACTCCTGCACTACCTCAATAATGCATACAATGAGGCTAGCTCAGGACTCAAGTACTACCTCAAGACTCAAGTACTACCTCAAGATTGCACTGCACTCTTGGACTTCTGAACCTTTATGCATAAGACTGCTCTACTATATAACTCTTGCGAAACATTGTTGTAAAGTGCTCCGATACCCCCGGGTCCGGCCAGCGCTATATAAAACTCCTTAAATAAAATAAGTCTGCCTTGAATTATGTTTCTCTTTCTTTCACCTGAGAATTTAAAATTTGAATATCTCATCTATTTACCATAAGTCTGGAGTATTTAGAGGTCTCCCTTATGTCTTAAATCTGTCCCCTCCTGCAAGAAAACATAATTACTGGGGTTGGGATTCACCCTCACCTGGCCTTCCTCTGCCTTACTAAAACCCTACTGGTGGGAAATTGATCCTGTAGCTGGTGTCACAGAGCAATCTCATCAGGACCACCGTCTCTGCTAATAAGCCTTCACAAAGTGGGTCCCACTTCGGCAAAACATCCTTTTGCATAAACTGTATCACTGCGCCAAGCTCAAATTAAAGGCCCTGGGACAGAAAGGCGAAGCATCTTATTGCATAATAAAAAGTGTCACTGCGCCATGCTTGCATCGGTGAGCACTGAACAGCACAGTCCAATAAAAGCCCCTGGCAGAGAAATTGAAGACTTCTTTTTACATGATAAAAGTATCACTGTGCTGTTTCCTAATTGTTCACAATTAGCTTTACTGGACTATTTATTTAATCATGGACTTTTTTTGTCCACGTCACCTGCAGCCTTCCCCTTTTCTGGGGCAGGGGTATACCTTTTAAAGACGAGCTAGTCCTTATCTGTGCACTACTGCACTCACAAACACTTGGCTCTTTTTTTCTGGGCCGTGTTTGGATTTTGGAAATAGTCACTTTTCTATTTTGGGGACAAAGTGTACCTCGCCATCCGTGAGTCACAGATTCTGTGGGATGGATTTCAGAATCTAGTATTATTTAAACCAACATCCCATAGGGTGTGGCTATAAAATTTTCCTTGCACACTTTGAAATAGTCCGCTAACCCAATTTTAATTTCCCCCTGCTTATGTTGTATTTACAGACAAATTTTGGCAGCCTCTGAATGAAGGGACTCGCGCTCCAGGGACTGGATGAATGGAGGGCTCTGAAACAGGTTTGACTCATGCCCTGTCGCATAAAGTTTCCTTTTTTTATATATATTTCGGAGGACAAGCAAAAGCCGAGTTTGAGTTTTGGAAGTGCATGCCAAAACAACTATACAGGCTGTGGCTGGAGTCTGTTTTAAAATTTCTACGCTGCGCCGCCCTTTCAAAATTAATCTGACCCCCATCCTCCCTTATTCGCTCTCCCCAGGTACCGCACAAAATTAAACAATATGTGTGACGCTTGCCTGGCTCATTCACTGAACATTCTTAGTCTGGTCAATTTCCTTCATCACTTAAGGTTTTTTTTGTTTTTTTTTATCTGAGCGACCATGATGTTCGTCTAGGCTGATGATTGTTACGGACACATTAAGAGTAGGATGTTTAGGTTCACCCGCTGATCTATCTCTGCATAAAACTTTTGTTTGAAAGTGGCTCTACATCAACTACTCCAGTGTTGGTGGGACAACTGTCCCCTACTTCCTGGATGGAACCATGTTGGATGCTGTGATCCCTGGATCACCTCTCAAAAGGAAGGTGCGGCACGCTCAGGGTAGCTTGCATTGCCTAAAAGCCATTCAGTGTAACTCACAAACCTACTCCTCGCAAACAGTGCATATCCCTTGGAGTTTAGGGTAGGAATAAACTCCAGAAAGAAAGGTGGACTGGTGCTTGAATTCTTGAACTTAACCAAGAAAGAACTCAGTGGGTCCTTCTTATGAAAGCGACGCTGTAGCAGTTCTTTCTGAAAACAAAAAGATAAACCTTTCCATGTTGGCTGCCACAAAAGCGCAAGTATGTGTGGTGGCCATCTTTGAATGTCTATTCTTAAAGCAAAAAAGAAAAACCATTTTAAGATGACCGAAGCTTATGCACAGAGGTTGGCCATCTTTGAGTGTTTTTTTTTGTTGAAAAATCATGGTATTTACAGGCAAACTTACTGGAACTCTGGACAAAAAAGCATTGGCAATGCCATTAGGTGTGGCAGGCAAGAGCTGTTGACTTGTTCTTCTTGTCTTTACATGTAAAGTGCCCTGGCACCCCTGGGGCCTTTTCAACTTGGAACTGATCCTGTTGAGTTCAGTGTTTATCTCAAGAAGCAATGCCAGTGTGCGGTATAATTTTCGTCATGTGATGGGGAGGGGTTGGTATCTTCTTGGCACTGTTGTCTGCCAGGTGTGTAATGTTGTTGTGTATGGATGCAGTGACGGTGTCATGGGAGGAGGTTCTATTCTAGGGTGTCTGTCGAAGGAACTGACATTCGAGAAAGGAAGCTGGCAGGGGGCGGTGTCTCCTTTTGGGGGTGTCTCTATTTTTACAATGGAGTCTATTAATTGTCTATTTAAACTCCTCTCACGTTTGCATGGTTTATTTTGCTTGACTTGATGTTGACAAGCGGGCAGGCTGGCCTGCCTTGGCCGCTGCAGTCTGCCCAGTAATTTTCCTTGGCTTCTAAACCATTGATACAAAAATAAACAAGTCACTTTCTATTTAAAGTCCTCAAGCGCGTGGTCAGATAAACTTGCTTCATCGCATGAATCTCAGAATAGCCGCCGCACGTTAAGAGCAAGAAGAGCCATGGCAGAGATCGAGCGCTTTAAAAGCGGCCGCCGGGGTGTTTTTCAGGCTGGAAGCCAACAGCAGACTCGCCAAAGCATAAAAACAGATGGCCTCAAATATTGTCACACAAATAAAGTCTATTATTTATGAGTTTTAATTGAAGCACCTGTCACTGAAATGGCAAATCGCTCCTGGGAGAGGAAACACGACAGATAGTTACCTGATACATTTTTTTTACTGTACAACTTTTTTTTCCACCAGAATCCAACATAAACTCCAACTGACTTAATGTGCCTGAGTATCAGCTGTCCAGAAGTTCTAGCTTTCTTGTGGTGTTGTAACTTTTTGTCCCTTCCGTGTTTGGTCTGTTTTCTCTGCCGTTTCGAGCAGTCTTCTTTTCTGCATGTATTTATCCGCATCGTTTGGAAATCAGAAAATTATGCTGCGAGTCATTAAAAAAAAAAAAAAGAATTGTAAAAAACTTTACGGAAATACTTTTAGAAGCGCCTTAAGGTGGACAGATTTGGATAAAGTGCGTGTTGAAAATGCGTAGCTGCCCTCCGGAAAGGTTAGGAGAGCAGAACCCTTGAACTCGCAGGCTCTCCAGGAATGACGTCATATAGATATATAAATAGACTGCTCCATGTAAGGGCCGGGTGACGCCGCGGACTGCAGGGCAGCTGTGGTCGTGATTACTCGTCCGGCCTTTTAACTAAGCTCTGTGACGGGTAGATAAGCACTTCCCTCCTCCCCGGAAGCACTTTACCCAGCCGGGAAACACAAAGATGAATCGGCGCCTTTCACGCTTCAGTCGAGCTCGGTTCCAGGCCTTTCCGCGGTACCTTGCGCTACGTCTCCGAGCTGAAGGGGGAGGGAGGCACTGGGGGCCCACTCCAGTGCCTAGTGGACGTCCCTCCAGCCACAAACATGCACCACGGAAGACATTGGAGCGGCCCAGGGCCAATAATGGGTGGTAAAGCCCTCGTCAGGAATGTTGAATACTGTATTAAAACTCTTTTTAGGAGCTTCCTATTTTTACTGAAATATTCATTTCCATTCTAAGGCATGCTTTGGATTGGATCCAGGCGAAGGAGCAAGCTTCCTGGGTATGACGTACACATTCATAGTCTGAAGCGTGTCTTTACAGAGCTCTGCTCACAAAAGAAAGCATTTCAGTGGCGAGTTAGTGCAGGGCATAAGTTGCCCCTTTCCATCCGAGTAGGCTAGCACTTTTTCTCCCTTATACCGGCAAGTTTGCTCAATGAGTTGATAATTTAAGTTGGCGTTGGTGGGTCTGCACTCATGAGATCGATTGCGATCATGACCGACTCGGCGTTTCATCCTTCCAAGGTTATTAAATTGGTCAAACTGTTCCCTACAGCGCTGGGAGGTATAGAAAATGCACTTGTAAGATCTATCGAAAGCAATGTAGTGTTACGTTCACAAACGTTTATGTTTGTACGTCATTACAGATGGAGTAAAAAACGGGTGTCGGTCTGTGGATTTTGCAAACACGTGCACCTGCTTCTGTTTCAACGTTTATGGATGCCCCTGAAGTCGGCAACTTTTATGGGGCTAATGCGCCCCTTTTTTCATCGGGACAGCTGCTGCATTTCCCACCTTTACTTATTAACTCGCATCCTATTCACGCGTCATTTAAGGGCGGGCTGCTTGTGTAATCCACGCTGGTGTAATTTAGATATTCGTGGTTAGTTTCAGCGCAAAAAATGCAGATTTTTTGACTTTGTGATTCGTGCTTACTGTATTCTGGAGTAAGCCGGGTTTTTTCACTAGCCAATATTGTGCCTGGAAAAAATCTTTGTGACTCGGCCCTTGTAAGAATTCTGAAAGGCTTGTGAGATGAACAACAGTATATTAAGAAATATGGAGAATTGGTAGAGCACGTGTAAGTGCAGCCAGTGTCCGAGAGAGGGCGCCAGAGTGCTAAGCAAAGAACGGAAGAGAGACGTTTCAGAGCAGAGGTCAGGGTGCACATCTGTTCCAAGAAAACAAGAACGGGTTTAACGTCGAAGCCTCTTTTCCAAGAACTAGCCGACACGCAAACAAAATGAAACTTTTTCCTGAAAGTTGTCACTTTGGGCAAAACTTGTAAAAGTGGGCCAAGGTAACTATATTTCTGATATAGCACTTACAGGTTGTTTTTTTTTAACCGAGTTTCGTGTTTTTTTCTGTTGGACAGTAAAAACCGTACAGACGATTCCAGTTCATCAAATACTTCAGAATTAAGAATTCATTGTTTCAAGTGGTTTATTTTAGACCTAGGGGAGAATATGTTATAGTGGTTAGAGTATGTATGTTCATGGGGAAAAAACATGAGGCAGATTAAAGAGAAAGGAAAAAAACACTGACTTAAACCGAAAGAGCTTGGCGAGCAGTCTTAAGAGGCACCTGCCGCCAGTGAAGTGTCTCTTAGGAGAGTGCGAAGGTGCAAATTTTTTTTTACAACTTTCACATCAGTCTATGTTAAACTTTCACTTTGTCTCATTTGCATGAAAATGGCGAGCTTTTGGAATATGGTTTGTTATATATGTCCTTATTAAAAACAAAAACGTGTTCTGCATAAGATACACTATGCAGAAAACATTTACTGTTCTTATCAACTCCATTTTGCTTAGAAAAACTTTGTAAAGCTGCTGAAAATATTCTGCATGTATTTTTCGACTTGGTTGGGGTTGGTTAGAGTAAAAATTATCTCGTTATGCAAGGAAAATTATTTCGCTCTGTAGAGAAATCTTTTATTCTGGTGAAGGTGATGGTCAATCGAGCTAATTTGCAAACTTTTCAAAGCACTAAATGGTAGTTTGACAATGGGAAAAAAACCCACATGTTACTGCATAGGATCTCAATAGGGGTCCACACCCCATATGTCACCGAATCAAGGCAAGACCATTTGTAAAGGGTCAGTTGGAATATCCACCAGGAATTGTGAACTCCCCACAAAAAAGAAGCTTGCCACAATTCGATTCTGTATGTTGGGATACTTGACAATATTTCTAGTGTCAGGTCAGTTTGGGGTTTTTAAAGGCTCCCCTGGCCCACCCACTTTTTAACTTTGAATATTCAGTGCAAAGGTTGGGGATCCTGCCTTGATCAGAGCATTATCTCTTTAAATGTAACCTTGTAACCTGAAAGGTGAACAACTCTCAAAGTTGTAAAACAATCATAGACCGTTTGGGCGCTATTAGGGCACATTACAAGGAGATATTTTGCAAGGCTTGTGAGGCATGAGGCAGGACACCAAACACCCAAATGGCACACTGCTGTGAGAAGTGAGGAACTACAAAAAGAACTATAGATGGACGGAATGCAGAACAAATCAAAACATTCACCCCCAGTCAAGAGAGCTGGGTTAAATCCATCATTCTTATGGCTGGCTTGGCAGTTCGGGCTGGACTGTTCCCATGAGGCACAGGGTCAAGACTGATTTGCATATGGCCTTGTCTAAACTGGGGTGGCATGGTGAGCACCATGCCACCCCAGTTTAGACCAGGCCATATGCAAATCAGTCTTGACCCTGTGCCTCATGGGAACAGTCCAGCCCGAACTGCCAAGCCAGGTCCTCCCTGGACCGGAAACAAGCATCCTAGGACCGGTTTTGGGGTTTCACCCCTCATCAGCCAGGATAGCTTGATTCCAGTGGCATGGAGAGCACGGGACTCGCGTATGAGCATACCCGTCCCACTAGAAGTGAGGAACTAACCACAAATATTGGTTTGCCACATCTAGAGTCAGACTTGTCCTAAGGAAGACACGGTTAAACCCTACAGAGCAGAAATGAAGCGGTCTGCTTTCAAGGTAAGGTGGGTTGAGTGGCCCTCAGAGATTGGCCCTCAAACCCCTGCACTGAAAGTAGCGCATAACATTCTTGGAGGCACATGCATGATTTACCGCTGGAGAGAAATAATCCTCCTGGCTACAGGAGTGTAATAAGGAGCTGTGTTAAAACATTTACCAGAGCAGTTTTAGCTCTAGGTCCATTTCTTTGACATGGTGTAATATTGGCCACTGCACTTAGTGCTTTGAAGTGAGGTTTAGGAGTATAAAGCACTTGAACAGAAAGAACTGTGGCCTGGACATCCGGTTCACCAAATGCTCCAATGGGGACCATTGAATATCTAATCCAGAAAGGATTATGTTAGATTTCATCCCTGGGGGGGAAAAAACGTATTTTCACAAGAATATGGTTGAAGGCCTAATTCTTGGACTCTAAGCTCTTGGAGCATTTAAATATTCTAATTTATTCTTAACTAGGGTCAGGTGTCTGTAGTGCCGAAGGTCTTGCAGAAAGGTTAAGGTACTCGCTGTAGTTTATTTGAATGTAAGTGGAAACAGTAAAAAAACATATATATTAAAATTCCCCAAAAAGTTTTATTTTTCCAGAACGAGAAAATCCTCCCAAATTTTTTTTGGGATGACTTTAACGTGACAAACCTCTTGTTAATGCCATTTTTAAGGGGAAATTGTCAACCGCAAAGTAGGTTTGTTCCCTTTACAAAACTTGTATTATTGCACACATCTAATTTTCATTAGAGCTTTTCCAAATCCATAGTCCTATCATACGGTACTATATATTTTATTCAGTTGTCTATTTATTTAAAGTTTGATGTAAAGCGCGCTGTGTCCTTGAATTTGTTAGAGTGCTTTACAGTTAGAGACGTCCATATGTATATCTGGAGTAAGCCATGCTTAGTCACAGAAATAAAAAACCTTTGTGAATTGTACCTTGAAAGTGAAAAACAAATACAGATAAGAAAATTCCCATATCAGAACACTTTTTTTGTGAACATTTTTAATGGCTGTTCGTGTTTCTTGATGGAGACAAAGTGAGTTTGCAAAGATTGTCACCTTTACCAGTGCGCAATCAAAAGTATATTTTTCCACCTTTCCTACTCCTTTTTTCTTGGCTCTGGTAACCAATTAAAGTTCCTTGAAAGTGGGTGTCAAGTGGCCCCATCTGTTTAGGTCTAGAACTTATATTGCAGCTGTGTTCAGGATTGTTGTAGCTCAACCGATGGTTTTCTTTGGAGTCCAATGTACTGATCATTTCCATCGTTCAGACAGGATATTACTGGGGCCAGCGATACTTTTGTGAAATCTTTGGGTAGGTAAAAGATATCAGCATATTTTCATCATATAGAATGTATCTGTTGTCATTTCATTGATTCGGGATCCAAGTGAAAGATTTGACTCCAAAGTCAGGCCTTTATTTGACTTCTCTTGACGGAGTCCTCGAGTGTCCCATTTCGACATGTCAGGAGGACATGGACTTATGATTTGTCACTCTCCACAGTTGAGTACTTCTGTTTTTGAGGAGTTAAATTTGAGGTTATTCTTCAGCAACGTTTGATGGTTACGAGATATTTGCCAAATCATCAAGTCTTAATATTGTCAAGTTGACCAAAGCTCTTCAGAGGATCAAGGGAACTTCTTTGGATAACCAAAGTCCAACGCTGCTTGTTTCTGCCTCTCAATATGGAGTCTGTGTCTCTGTTAGGCTTCTCAACTCAGGCAAAATAGCTTGACCCAACTCATTCCAAGATTCACGGTTGTCAGCTGAAGTTGCCTCCAGTCAGGGTCGAAGCCGAAAGTGAGCCTTTCTGAATCCAGACCTAAATATTATGATTCATTTTGGACCCTTTAATTGTCCATCTTACATTCAGTGTGGAAATAAACGTACCAGATTTTTGGCACCACCCCTAAATGAACACCGCTGTTGAAAAATGCAGGTAATTGCTCCCCTTCCCAGCTGTCTTGCCAGGACACCCACAATATGAAGCAATGGTTTGAGCCTGTTGTCTTCCGAAATTAACACTTGGATTGTGTGTTCTTTTATGTGGGACTGCTCACCGAAGTGTCCACCTCCAGAACTTATCTGCTTCTCAGGTACCCTGTGGGCTCCAGGAAAATCAGTGGGATATTCTGTGTCCTTTCTTTTTAGGTCTGTACACCTCCAAGCATTGGTGGTTTGCTCTCTGTTTATTGGCTGTGAGCATTTGTCAGTGTTGCTTTGCAGCCCTGGGATTTCGCCTCCTTCATTTTTAGGTCTCGCCTACGGGGACCTTTTGGAATCGATCAGCATTTTGGCCAAAAACATGCACGTTTTGCATTGCTTTCTATTGCAACGCGTGCACATTTGGCGTTTCCCTTGCGGGAGCGAGCTTTGGCGCCATCTGTTTGTAATTATGTTGAAAACAGATGGTGTCCCTGCTTGCTCCCACAAGGGAAACGCTGTGTGTGTCTGGGATGCAGGCCGTGTCAGTTGCCTTTCAATTCGATGGCACGCCGCATGCCACACCTCTACCCCCTTCTACCATTTTGGTCTTTGCCCCTCCCGTGCTGCGATTGGCTCTGTATATTTTTAATGTTTTATTTTGTTTTGTGCCCCTCCGCACTATATTAACTTATATTTTCAGCTGGCTAAAAGAGATATCGCTAAATGGCAGAGGTTACCCATACCTCCTCTGACAGCTCCCTGGAAGCAGTAATACGATACAAAATCCAAAGCATTATATTTTATAGTGCACGGACATGCTTGACTAGGACAAATGAGTATATGAGCCTGCAAACAGAAATTAATTTCAGTGTTTGAAGGGCCGATTAAGTTTCTTTTCTCAGCAAGAATCAAATGCCTTTAGAAACCAATACTTTGAACAAATATGTTAGAACTGATAACCCGGATAATATTCGGCCTCTTTCTGCTCTCCCATATGCCCCATTCGAGATCCTCCTCTCCCTCCGCATTCTCCCAGCACCCTCCTACCCAATAGCCGTCCACCACCACCATGTCCACCACATCCACCACCATGTCCTCCATCACCACCATGTCCACCACCACCATGTCCACCACCACTACGTCCACCGCCATGTCCACCACCACTTCCACCACGTCTACCACCTTGTCCACCACCACCACCATGTCCACCACCAAGTCCACCACCACCATGTCCACTGTCACGTCCACCACCACCACGTCTACCACCACGTCCACCACCAGCACCACCACCACCATGTCCACCACCACCATGTCTACCACCACCACCACGTCCACCAGCACCACCACCACGTCCACCAGCACCACCACCACGTCCATCACCACCACGTCCACCACCACGACCACCACCAATACGTCCACCACCACCACGTCCACCACCACCATGTCCACCACCACATCCACCACATCCACCACCACGTCGTCCACCACCATGTCCACCACCACCACATCCACTACCACCACGTCCACCACCACCACGTCCACCACCTCATCCACCACCTCGTACACCACCACCTCCACCGCCAACACCACCACTACGTCCACCGCCAACACCACCACCACGTCCACCACCACCACCACCACCACGTCCACCACCACCACCACGTCCACCACCACCACCACGTCCACCACCACCATGTCCACCACCACCACGTCCACCACCACCACGTCCACCACCAAGTCCACCACCACCAAGTCCACCACCATCACGTCCACCACCACCACATCCACCACCACATCCACCACTGCCACCACCACATCCACCATCACCACGTCCACCTCCACGTCCACCACCACCACGTCTACCACCTTCACCACAGCCACCACTACCAACACGTCCACCACCACCATCTCCACCACCACGTCCACCACCACCACGTCTAATACCACTACCACGTCCACCACCACCACGTCTACCACCAACACCATGTCCACCACCACCACCACGTCCACCACCACATCCACCACCACATCCACCACATCCACCACCCCCACCACGTCCACCACCACCACCACCACGTCCACCACCCATGACAGGTAAAGTGTCACTGGAGGGCAGGGGTAATAGGAGTGTAAACCCCGGCTGTACATGGGACATTTAAGGATGCATTGGGTGCAAGAAGACGGGAATAGGGGCTAGAAGTATTACACCAGACCCAAGATACATTTTGAAGAGGCGCAGTGTCACAGGGGCTCCTGTAAAACCACTCGCAGCATCTCTACCTCACAGTTGCATACCTGCACGAGCCACTCACTCAAAACAAGCTTTGGCATAGCCAATAGGTCTCGCCTTTGGGTCCTTATAAGTGTTTAGCCATGCAACACTTGATGTTGTTGCACCAAGGATATTGTGCTGGATAACTAAACACTTATAAGGTCCCAAAGGCGAGACCTATTGGCTATGCCAATGCTTGTTAGTTTTTGGTTGAGGGTTGTGGCATGTTGGAAAGCTCCCAAAATGCCTGTGCAACTGGACAGCTCTGGTTCTATGAAGAACGCTGCACCTTACGCGCAGGCAGTGCTTGGGGAGGCTGAAAAAATAAAAAACTTGAAACAGAAAAAAGTTCTTAAATATAGAAAAAATTAGATAAAAAAGCTAAATAGACAAAGAAAAAGAGATAGAAAATACTGAAAAATAACTGCACAGGAAGCTCAAAAGGTAAACCAGAGATCACAGAGAAGCTTCCGGAAGACAAACTGGAGATCTGGAACCAGGGTTGGAGAGATCTGGAAAAAAAGCAGAGGGTGCTTGGCCCAAGAAAAGTGAGAAATTCAGCTGAGAGCAAAGTCAAATTTTTTTGAGGCTCCTCCCAGGTAAAAGATTGGAGGCCCCGCACACGATGCTTTAGTAACCGTGCATGCGCCTGTCATGATTGGTTGATTGAGGCGCCATGGATACTGAGATTCGTACTCCTGTCTGGAGTGCCATCATAACGCCCACCGCATTCCTTGAAGATTCTCTAAACCAAGAAGCCACCATTGGCTGGAAAAACATTGCAGACTGTCCAACAGCCCTGTTTGAATATGGGCTCACGTGGGGCGGGCGTGGGACCTGCCGCTCCACTCCTGACATCCGGCCGCAAGTGAAGTCCTCTCTGACTTTGCACGGTTTACCCTCACCTGCTTTAGGAAGTGCACAGGGCCCTTTGCAGCTTTCTCTGGTGACTTTATTGCAGCAGTACGTGTTTCTACATTTTAGGAGCAGGACTTCATAACTGGTTGAGTTCCTAAGTTATACCGCCCTTTCCAGTGTTTCCAAAATACTACATTCTACAGACGTCTTGCATTTTTGGTGCAATAGTCAGAATTTTCGCTAATAGGAGGCCTTTGTAAATTTAATGTTACAAGTGGCATTGTTTACCAATGGTATCGCAAGGTGAGGTTTACTTTTCAGGAGAGGAGGCATAGACATATTGGTCAAAGGTCACACGTCTTGTTTGCAGTTATCACTAGACCGCACCTGCTCCCTGTGTACTGGGCATCTTTATCTAGGTTTATCGTCCCTTTATCTCGCAGTCACATGTGTGTTACAAAGAGGACATATCTGATACCAGCCTGCTTGTCCCAGACTCAGGGTGTGTTCAGAGGGGGGTAGAGGGGAAGAGAGTTTTGCCAACTTGAAATGTGCATTACAGAGAACAGTGCTGCCTTCAGTAAGTAGGTACAAGGCCACTCAAACTGTCTTTGGTAAGTTTACAACTGAAAATGACAAAAAAAGCAATGTTGGCTGTTGGCGTGACATTCAGCATTTCATGGTCTCTTGGGGCTGGTGGGTGTCTTGGTATGGGACTCTAGTTTACTTGGTACACCTTAACCCAGTGTTGGGGTCTCTATGGCGAGGGGCAGTGTGTGTGTGTGTGATCTGCTGCGTGCAGGAACAGTTCACAGGCCCAACCTGTTCCAACATCCATGTGTGTACGTGCAGCGTTTCCAGCAGACAAGTGCTCACCCCATCTGAGCTTGTGGGTTGACATGGACCTCAGACTTTCATGTATATCGTTGCTTAATTTGCACACAAAAAAAGTGGCAGGGTTCTCGTCGGGAGGCCACTGCAGCTTGCACCACCCATTGCCCCTCCCAGCACTGCCAATGATGGTAACAACACAACTACTAACCATCACCTTCCTACTAGTGTTACAATTCAGACTATTCCAGGACCCCCAATGCTATAAGAATGCCTTGGGCGGCAGATATCAGTAATTTTTGATGCATGTTGATTGATAATTAACTGTTGTAGTGGTCATCTTCAAATTAGCCAGAAAGCGCCACCTTGTGGCAGAGTGTTGACAATTGAGTGCCGGTGCCAAGCACTGGAAACCACCGGCTCAAATTAAGCACTGATGTATGCATGCATATGGTATTTGTATAGCGTGACCCCAGCCAAAAGGCAGTGGAGCGCTGTATAGGGTCAAAGACAAGCTTAAGGTCAATGAGTGGTAGGAGAGAAAGCTAGGTTGCGGACGGTTAACGCATTGTGATGTAGGAGTCTTTAAAGAGGTGACTCTTCAACTCTTTCCTAAAGTGGAGCAGCCTTGAGGCGGTCTTGATGGATACAGGGATGTTGTTCCAGATCCTGGGCACATAGACGGAGAAGGCATGTTTTCTTGGTTTTTTTCTTTTTTTACACTTCTTAGACAGCAGTCTCAGGAGTCCTGCCTGAGAGTCAGACGAGAACCCCAGGAGATGGTGAGCTCGAGAACCCCAGGAGATGGTGAGCTCGAGAACCCCAGGAGATGGTGAGCTCGAGAACCCCAAGAGACGGTGAGCCTGTCTGCTAGATAAACAGGGGTGCTGATTGTGGTGGCAAATGATGCCGCTGGTTTTGAAGGTTGTGCGGGGGGAGCCAATAGAGTAACATCCGGATGGAAGTGATGTAATCGTATTTCTTCAAAGCCTTTGATGAGTTTAGTCTGAGAGGCCGTGGAGCAGAGATTTACGCGAGTACGTGAGCTTAAACACCAGCTCTGAAGTCGTTTTGTGGAAGAAACGGTTTCACTTTCCTTAGAAGAGAGAGATGGTACCCGGCCATCTTTGTGTTTCTGTGTAATGTTTACATTGAGGGCGAGATTGGTTTCCAGGGTGAATTGATGCGACCTGACATTCGTTGATAGTTGGGGTTCGAAGCCGGCAAGGTTCAAGTCGTCGAGGCAGGCTTGCACTGTTTCTTGTTTGTTGTTCTTGGCAAATAACAGGAATTCTGTCTAGATTCATATGACATCCAGCTCTGGATGATGCGCAGGCACAGTTTGAGGTGTTGGATGTCTGAAGCAGAGGAGACTTTGAGGGTGCAGTCTCCCCACCCCCCCCCCGTGCACTGAAATGATCTCTGGCAATCTGTGATCCTGGGTAGACCAGGCCCCGTCCGCCACAGTTCACAGCCTGACCCTAGGCTGCTGTGGTGATTTTTCTGGGGCACCCTCTCTTCAAACATTCTAGGGGTGACCAGGCTTAATTTGTGCTGGTGCTTATCTTTGGTGGGTAATTATTTTTGGTTGAATGGGAGTTATTCTACGTTATCGGACTTTGAATCAGAGTAAAAAAAGAGCAAGCCAGAAAAGGGAAAAGAAGGAGGAATAGATTGAAAGGAAAACAACGATGAAAGGATGAAATGTAACCTTCAAGAAAGAGATAAAGAGAAATGATATGTAGGGTGGTGGAAGAAAAAGGCATGCAGTGGAATCTACACTACTTGACAAACTTGGGGCCTCTGCACTTGTGTTTCTTTTAAGAAGCATTAGTGATACACTCCCTGAGCAGAGAGCCCAGAACGGAGATCAGATTACAGTGTTGTACATTGGGTGGAAATATGCTCTGTCTGTCCTCTCAGGAAATTAATTTTTCAGGAAGCTTTTGGGACATTGGCGGGGTCTGGTTTCCATGGATACGTGCACTTCTCCGCACCCAACGTCTCAAAGAAAAGGTTACATGTAAAACTTTTTATCTGGATACACCAGTCTCCTTCCCCCAGGTCCTCTTGAATCAAATACTGTGCACATTAATAGAAGATTATTTTATATTGGCTGGACCTTGTTCTTTCTCACACCGAACAGAACAATCTCTTTTTTTCACATCAAAATATATTCATGATTAGCAAAAAATGTGTAATGTTTTCATTACATCTTTTCTTTAGAACTTTCCTAAAGGAGCAAATATATTTTTCAACAAAGAAAATAATGTTGAGGGTGACTTCATGGTCGATTTTTATTTTTTAAATGTCTCCAAGTACCTATTTTTAAATAATGAATTGGATTTCTTTCTTCCAGTTCATTAATTGACACAATATCTATCTATCTATCTATCTATCTATCTATCTATCTATCTATCTATCTATCTATCTATCTATCTATCTATCTATCTATCTATCTATCTATCTATCTATCTATCTATCTATCTGTCTGTCTGTCTGTCTGTCTGTCTGTCTGTCTGTCTGTCTGTCTGTCTGTCTGTCTGTCTTATCGTATTGTAATTGCATTTATATAGCACTTACTACCCCTGACGAAGCGTCAAAGCGCTTTTTCAGCGAGTAGCACGCTACTCCGGAACCCATAAAAGATTAGTGTTGAGTTAGTATAGTGAAATATGAAAGCAATTTGAGTGGTGGATAGGTTAGTCAGTTATTTTGATTCAGAAGGATAGCGGAGGGATATATATATATATATATATATATATATATATATATATATATATATATATATATATATATGCTCAAAATTCCTTTGTTTCACAGGAAAGTAAGCGCTCACGGGTGGCGTTGTCACGGATCTTGTTTATTTCCAGAACAAACACGTTTCGGCGGTCTGCCTTCTTCGGTGTTACCGACAGACCGTAGGCAGCCGTCTTTTAATCATGCATGCATAGGGGTAAACATCGACAATGGACTAACCAAAAAGCGTAAAATTAGACGCCATCTTGTAATGTGTTGTATATACATTTCATTACGATCTTGCTATGCTGATGTCAGCCGACAAACAAATATTGCAGTATAATTCATAATTAATTTGCATTGGTAAATACCACAATTCATTATACAAAAATAATAATAATACTGTGCGTCGGACATTGGTCATATGTACAATATGTACCATTACTCTCAATCTGGCCGTGGATCGGCATATGTCCATTGTAATTCATATACCCTCATTATGCAAATAATCAAAATTTCAAAACATGTTACAGTTAACTACTGGAGACTTCATGATATAAAACTTGCCACTTCTCTAATGCATGTCACAATATTGTGATATAGTATACTACATGGCTCACTAATATATATCTAGCCGTAAATCGGCAAAACTCCAGCTTGAAAGTATACCTGCATAAAGGGAACAAACAATTCGTAGCTGTATCTCCTCAATAGAATTAGACGCCCAGATGTGATGCTAATTCTTCACTACTATTCAACCCTTTGGGAAATTTTGTCTGTATATCAATTGTGTAGCGTGACTCTAACCTACGCAATCTTTTTAGTCTATCACCGCCCCTTATACTATCTGCCACATAGTCCAGGCCATAATATTGTAGCACATTCCTATTGCTAGAGTGTTTTTCAGCATAATGTCTCGCTACTGGGTATGTTATATCATTTTTTGCAATTGCCCTTGGATGTTCAAGTATCCTGATTTTCAATGGATGGATGGTGCTACCAGTGTAGCATAAGCCACACGGACACACCAAACAATAGACAGCATATGAAGTGCTGCAAGTCAAAAATTTAGTTATAGGTCTTTTCAGACTCGTGTCCGGAACTGTGTATGTCAAAACCCTTCTGCTGTTTAAACAGGCTTTGCATTTTCCGCATGGAAAGAAACCTCGCATTGCCTTTAGGGTGCCCATCGTGTGAGATTCCTTTTCCAAGTGGCTACGTACTAGCTTGTCACTTAATGATCTCGACTTTCTGAAGGTCACTAAAGGATATGTTGGAATAGCTTTCCTTATAACATTATCCGTTTTTAAAATATGCCAATTCTTTTTAAGCATATATTTCAGGAAATTTGCTTCTGCTGAATAGGTGGTATTCATCCTGAACTTGCCTTCATGCACGTTGTTAGACCCTCTTTGTTTCTGTTTTTTGCTGTCTTTTAATAGGTGCTTTCTAGGAATCCCTCTCACTTTCTGTAGTGTCCCTTCCAAAAGGGCCAGTTCGTAACCTCTCACCTCAAATCTTGCTACACATTCCTTAGCAGCTGCTTCAAAGTCACATGTTCTCGAGCTATTCCTTTTTAATCTTAAAAGCTCTCCATAAGGGATGCTTTGTTTCAATTTATATGGCTGATTACTTGTTGCGAACAGGGTTGAATTTCCTGCAGTTGACTTGCGATAGAGGGCTGTATGTAATTCACAATCTGACACAAAGACCTTCAAATCTAGGTTATCCACTGCCACTGGACTAACTGTGCCTGAAAAGTGCAAATTTAGGTTATTTTTATTCAGATCCTCAATGTATCCTCTTGCACTCTCAGACGTGCCCTCCCACACAATAAAAAGGTCGTCAATGTATCTGTGCCAAACTATGGCTGTGCCTATACTGGTACTCCTTTCGTAGGTTCTGGACACCTGCTCCTCCCACCAGCCAATGAATAAATTCTCATAGCTGGGTGCGAAGCAGGTGCCCATCGCCGTACCAGATATCTGTTTGAAATACATGTCCTCAAAAACAAAAATGTTATTGGTAAGGCAGAATCTTGTAAATTCAATTAGCATCAGATTGTGTTCCGCAAAACGTAATGATCTTTTGTTTAAGTAAAATTGTACAGCTTTTAAACCGTCCTCATGATTAATGCAAGTATATAAACTAGTAATGTCCAACACTACTAATTGATATGGAGGGTCCCAAGTTATACTTGAAATCCTGTTCAAGAAATCTTTGGTATCCTTCACATACAATTTCAATTTCATCACAGATGGAAATAAGAAATAATCGATGAACATGGACAAGTGTTCAGTAAGACTGCCCTGCGATGACACAATTGGCCTGCCCGGTGGGCATAGATTGTCCTTATGAAGCTTCGGAATATAATAGGAAGTTGCAATGACTGGACTCGTATTGCGTAGGAATAAATGTTCTTCCGTTCCTACCATGGATTTATTGTACCGTTTTCTAATCAGAGTCTCATAGCACTGCACACTGTCTTGGTAGCTTTCCCGTGTGGTTTTTAAGTAGTACTTGCTGTCAGACAGTTGCCGCAGAGCTTCTTCACAGTATTGCATCCTCGTTTGCAGGACTACGTTTCCGCCTTTATCCGAAGGCTTGATAATGACGGAAGTATCCTGTAATAGACCATTGAGTGCCTGCTTCTCTTCATAAGTTAAATTATCATGCTTAGGACTCTTATGGTTCTTACATCTGAATTTTAGTAGATTGCTCACCATGGCATCAGAGAAGACGTCTATGGCATCGAATGGCATTTGTGGTACAAATGTGGACCTAGGTTTAAAAGGGCTCTCTTCCATTTCCTGGTCTATCCCCACTCGCACTGCTCTCTGTGCCATATTTTCCATAGCATTGGATTGATCTTCAGAATCCTTATCCAGATTATGCAAGAGTTCTACTCCTGGCAAGTTGTTACAAGTTAAAAGGTCTGTTGCTGTCATTCTTACCGGTGTTGATTTAATTTCTTTCATAGTTGGCCTTAGTTTGAAATATTTATGTAGCTTCAATTTTCGTATGAAGCTAAAGAGGTCAATCCTTGTCTGTGTGAACTCCAGACGACTTGTCGGACAGAATGTTAATCCCAGAGTTAATACTTTGATCTCGTTAACAGACAGATGTTTAGGCGTAAGATTGACCACTGTCAAATTTGTACTGTCCATTATCATTTGTTTTACTTCTTTTTCCGCGACACCCAGGCCGGTGCTCTTCCTCTGCCTCTTCCTCTTACTGCCCCATCCTGATCGGCGTATTCTTCTGTGGTTTGTTCGGGAGGTTTGTTCTTGCCTCCCCGCAGCCATGATTGTCTGATTATTTGAAATTTGTCCAACTCTCTCATCACCCGACTCATTCTCAGTTATATCTGATTCAGATGTTTCCACTGTAGAAGGTGCCGCTTTTGTTGTTCTTTGTCTTAATTCCTTTTGGGGCCGTCAAATTTGCGTGCAAATGTTAGCACTCTGCCTTGCAGGTAATCATTTTCGTCGTGCTCAAATTTTTCTTGTTTTGTTAATTTTATTTTGTGTTCATATTTCAATAACCGTGCTTTCATCTGGCCAAGTAGTTCCTCTACTTTGTTCTTATCTTCTTTAGACAGCAAATCCTCAAGGTCTTTGATCTCTCCCAATACCTTTTCCCGGTCACTCCAGGCATATTTTACCAAAATCGCTAGGGTACCTTGACAGTATTGTGCCGTATGGTCTGCCCACTCTGATAATAGGTCCGGGTCAGGATTCTCATAAGATGGAACAGTGTACACTCTCAGACCTCTCGGGTCCCTATTTGCTTCAATTTAATTCTGAAGGGAAGTGGCCTCCCACCACTTCAGTGTTTCACGTTCAGAGAATCTCTCCAATTTAATCAGGATTTGATTTAGATTGCTTGTGGGTTTAAGTTGTTGGTCGCGCTAACACGTTCAGTTCCCCTTTGTCTTTTAAACATGTCATTGGCCGCTTCGCGGCGGGCTGATTCACTAAACATGTTGGCTTTGGTTTAGTGAATATTTTCTGAGATAAAATAAGATCCGCGTGATGCCACCCTCGTCCTACCGCTTCTGACAATTATGGCACAAATAAGTAAACATGCGCCTGACCTGCAATGGTTTCCTCGATTCCAGCGTTTCCTCCGATTCGCGGAACCTCGATTCTGCCATGCCGGTATAACAATCCTTTGTATGTAAATGCGGCGGTGCTTTCTGTAATCCAATCGTGGTGCAGTTGGTGCGACGAAATATGAACGCTCCAGGTTTACCCTCCGGTTGAAAACGCACTCCGACAAACCATCATTCCATGTGGGCTCAATTGAGCTGCCCATTGGAGGGTGATTAATTGAAATGGACGGACATGTGGACTGCATTTGCCACGCCTCTGAAGAAGTGCGGAAGCACTTAAATGCATCAGGCGTTAAGAAGATTAGCTGACAATAATGCTGTTGTTACGTTCGGCATGCTGACCCTGCTTTTACCCGGGAAAATGATGGTTGTCAGAGTGCGTTTTCAACCGGAGGGTAAACCTGGAGCGTTCATGTTTTGCGGCAGCCCAGCTGCAGAAAATGCACCACCCCGCGTTCATGGTAGCCATGTGACTCCATATCCAATGGAGTTTCATTGTGGGGACTTCCATAGGGATTAATAAGCGGGACCCGCATGCCGAGGCCCATCGGAGGGCTTGAAATGCTGCAACAACAGACTACATGTCCCACAATTCCATGTGGGCTCATTTGAGCTGCCCATTGGAGGGTGATTAATTGAAATAGACTGACATGTGGACTGCATTTGCCACGCCTCTGAAGAAGTGCGGAAGCACTGAAACGCGTCAGACGTTAAGAAGCTTAGCTGACAAAAATGCTGTTGTTACGTTCGGCATGCTGACCCTGCTTTTACCCGGGAAAATGATGGTTGTAGGAGTGCGTTTTTAACCGGAGGGTAAACCTGGAGCGTTCATGTTTTGCGGCAGTCCAGCTGCAGAAAATGCACCACCCCGCGATCATGGGGGCCATGGGGCTCCATATCCAATGGAGTTTTATTGTGGGGACTTCCATAGGGATTAATAAGCGGGACCCGAATGCTGAGGCCCATCGGAGGGCTTGAAATGCCGCAACAACAGACTACATGTCCCACAATTCCATGTGGGCTCATTTGAGCTGCCCATTGGAGGGTGATTAATTGAAATGGACGGACATGTGGACTGCATTTGCCACGCCTCTGAAGAAGTGCGGAAGCACTGAAACGCGTCAGGCGTTAAGAAGATTAGCTGACAATAATGCTGTTGTTACGTTCGGCATGCTGACCCTGCTTTTACCCAGGAAAATGATGGCTGTCGGAGTGCGTTTTCAACGGGACGGTAAACCTGGAGGGTTCATGTTTTGTGACAGCCCAGCTGCAGAAAATGCACCACCCCGCGATCATGGGGGCCATGGGGCTCCATATCCAATGGAGTTTCATTGTGGGGACTTCCATAGGGATTAATAAGCGGGACCCAAATGCCGAGGCCCATCGGAGGGCTTGAAATGCCGCAACAACAGACTACATGTCCCACAATTCCATGTGGGCTCATTTGAGCTGCCCATTGGAGGGTGATTAATTGAAATGGACGGACATGTGGACTGCATTTGCCACGCCTCTGAAGAAGTGCGGAAGCACTGAAACGCGTCAGGCGTTAAGAAGATTAGCTGACAATAATGCTGTTGTTACGTTCGGCATGCTGACCCTGCTTTTACCCGGTAAAATGATGGTTGTCGGAGTGCGTTTTCAACTGGAGGGTAAACCTGGAGCGTTCATGTTTTGCGGCAGTCCAGCTGCAGAAAATGCACCACCCCGCAATCATGGGGGCCATGGGGCTCCATATCCAATGGAGTTTCATTGTGGGGACTTCCATAGGGATTAATAAGCGGGACCCGAATGCCGAGGCCCATCGGAGGGCTTGAAATGCCGCAACAACAGACTACATGTCCCACAATTCCATGTGGGCTCATTTGAGCTGCCCATTGGAGGGTGATTAATTGAAATGGACGGACATGTGGACTGCATTTGCCACGCCTCTGAAGAAGTGCGGAAGCACTGAAACCCGTCGGGCGTTAAGAAGATTAGCTGACAATAATGCTGTTGTTACGTTCGGCATGCTGACCCTGCTTTTACCCGGGAAAATGATGGTTGTCGGAGTGCGTTTTCAACCGGAGGGTAAACCTGGAGCGTTCATGTTTTGCGGCAGCCCAGCTGCAGAAAATGCACCACCCCGCGATCATGGGGGCCATGGGCCTCCATATCCAATGGAGTTTCATTGTGGGGACTTCCATAGGGATTAATAAGCGGGACCCGCATGCCGAGGCCCTTTGGAGGGCTTGAAATGCCGCAACAACAGACTACATGTCCCACAATTCCATGCGGGCTCATTTGAGCTGCCCATTGGAGGGTGATTAATTGAAATGGACGGACATGTGGACTGCATTTGCCACGCCTCTGAAGAAGTGTGGAAGCACTGAAACGCGTCAGGCGTTAAGAATATTAGCTGACAAAAATGCTGTTTTTACGTTCGGCATGCTGACCCTGCCTTTACCCGGGAAAATGATGGTTGTCGGAGTGCGTTTTCAACTGGAGGGTAAACCTGGAGCGTTCATGTTTTGCGGCAGTCCAGCTGCAGAAAATGCACCACCCCGCGATCATGGGGGCCATGGGGCTCCATATCCAATGGAGTTTCATTGTGGGGACTTCCATAGGGATTAATAAGCGGGACCCGAATGCCGAGGCCCATCGGAGGGCTTGAAATACCGCAACAACAGACTACATGTCCCACAATTCCATGTGGGCTCATTTGAGCTGCCCATTGGAGGGTGATTAATTGAAATGGACGGACATGTGGACTGCATTTGCCACGCCTCTGAAGAAGTGCGGAAGCACTGAAACGCGTCAGGCGTTAAGAAGATTAGCTGACAATAATGCTGTTGTTACGTTCGGCATGCTGACCCTGCTTTTACCCAGGAAAATGATGGTTGTCGGAGTGCGTTTTCAACCGGAGGGTAAACCTGGAAGGTTCATGTTTTGTGACAGCCCAGCTGCAGAAAATGCACCACCCCGCGATCATGGGGCCATGGGGCTCCATATCCAATGGAGTTTCATTGTGGGGACTTCCATAGGGATTAATAAGCGGGACCCGCATGCCGAGGCCCATCGGAGGGCTTGAAATGCCGCAACAACAGACTGCATGTCCCACAATTCCATGTGGGCTCATTTGAGCTGCCCATTGGAGGGTGATTAATTGAAATGGACGGACATGTGGACTGCATTTGCCACGCCTCTGAAGAAGTGCGGAAGCACTGAAACGCGTCAGGCGTTAAGAAGATTAGCTGACAATAATGCTGTTGTTACGTTCACCATGCTGACCCTGCTTTTACCAGGGAAAATGATGGTTGTCGGAGTGCGTTTTCAACCTGGAGCGTGTGTGTGTGTGTGTGTATATATATATATATATCTCCTTACATTTGATTTGGTGGCTAACACTAAAGGGTCCTGTGGCATTTTTGAAAGGTGACACAAGACCTAGATTATTAGTAGAACTCTCCAAGACTTTGCATTTTCTGGGAATTATGCCACACATTACCTATCATCTCTGTTATGCTGCCCAAATGAGTAGGCCTGATAGAACGCTTGTGCATCAGGTTTGGATTCAAGTGCTCTTCAGGACATTTACTTGTTTTGTTTTCAGTAATCTTTATTCTGTTCAAATATAACCATAAAAGATGTGTATTAACAATTAAAAACTATAACACCAAATACAATAAAAATACAGTAAAAACATAGACATGTATATTAAATCCAAGACCGCCCCCTGTGAACGTCGGGCATTAATCTTTTAGATGTAAACGAGGGATCCCATGCATTCCTGTTATCAAACAAGATGCCCAAATAGTTGAAAGTGTGCACCTGTGCAATCTTAGTTTTATTGCAAAAAGGTGCTTTGTGCTTAGTGGCCATGGCTCCGATAACCACTATATACAATTTTGTGTGATTTATGGAAAGATCTAGATGGTCCAGAAAACCTGATTAAAAATTGACTCCGCATAGCCGCACTCGACATGAGGACGGCATCGTCTGCATAAAGCAGAACTGGCATCGGACGAGGGCCTACACAAGGACATTTTTGGTAGGGATGCTGACCTGCTTCAGGAGCCCTCAGATGTGCTTACCCAGGGTTGTTGGTGCTCTCTTTCGGGTTGGTGCTCATCTGAGTGCAAGTTCTAATGAGCCTGCGCCCCGCGGTGTGTTAGGGAGACAATAAGGGTAATTTGGGGGATCACAGAAGAGGAGCCGCTGCCAAAACTGATGGATGTACATCTGCCCTCATGTTTCCCTATCTGAATTAGAGTTGTCGGAACACCTTGTTTTCCAACAAAAAGCCTTCATCACAGAAGTGCTGGCCCGACGGTACTAGAAGACCCGCCCTATATAGCGCAGGGTTTTCGATGTACGTTTTCCTGTTTGCAACAGCCGTAACAGGGAACGTCGTCGCAAACACAAAAGGCATCAATGACCCACATACCCCAAGAGGAAACGCCCAGTGCGGTGATGACATTGATTTTTTGTACTTTTGGACAATTATACCCCCGTTTAGGGGCTTTGTTTCTGTAAACCAAAAAAGTGCCAACTGAGTCACTATAACTTAGGGGAGGATTGGAATTTTGAAGAAAGTTTCAGTGCTGGTGAAATTGTAATAATGTTTACCTGGGTTAGCTGGTGTGCATTAATGGCTATTTAGACTTGTGACTTGAATACATCACAATTTTTCCTCATCGCTCGAAAAGAAACGTGCACCGTAGATGGAAATAAGAGGAGGGACTGCCATGATCTCTCCGCTCCTAACATTCGCAGGTGAATAACACTGCCATATGATGGTTCATTTAAGAAAAGGTCAACTTCTGATTCAATGCCCCATGGGCTCTGTGAGACATCCCCAGAGACTGCCAACAGAGAGTTCAAGGATACCACTGCAGTGTAGTGGGCTGAACTGGTGACAGGTGGGTGGGGTTTCAGGGCAGGGAGGAGACCCCAGTAATCTTAATTATTCATCTGCTTAGGGTTCAGGGGGGTTTCAGTGGTGCTAAATGCACTCCCAGAATTAGAACTATATCATATGTGGAGTAAAGGGGAGAGTGCTGACTTTGGAACTTTATTGGGGACCGCGAATCTATTTTATGTCTTAAGTAAATGCTAATTTTTAGTGTAGTATTGTTCAAAATGGTCTAGTATTGATTTGGGGTCCAGGAGATTATATGTTGTTGTTACCGTGTCCTTCCACACTTGTCCTAACTAAATAAGTTGCTTTTTAAGTAAGTTTCAAGTGCATTTAGAATTCAAAAGTGAACTCAGGCCAATTTGGGGCTCAATGTTTAAAAACAGCTATTTGAAGTACGGTCACTTTCCCCACACGCCCTTCATATGTTGCCCTGACCATCCGCTCCTGCGTATTAATCTCATCCCCGGCAGCTGTTTACTAATCGCCTCATTTTACGTCATGCTTGATCAATTATTTATGCAGTAAGACTTTTAACACACTAAGCTGGCCAAGAAACCTACATTGTTGCCTGCTGCACAGGAAAATAAAGGAATTGTGGAAAAATATGGTTTATATACGTATGAATTCATCCAAAGTTTGGAAACCTCTGATAGAACACTCTTCTGCTTACCAGAACTTGTTACTGATAAACCCATGACAGGCATTATGGTACTTGTAGTATTTATAAGTCTGAGTCCCATGCAGTTGAACAAGGATTCTTGGAAGCTGTTGGGTATGTCTGTTTTGCTTGAAACTATGGTCATGGCAAATAGCCATATTTGATTTTCTTTTAACGAAAGTTGGCTCCATTTTGTTCGATTAAGTTTTATTAACCCTTTCTTTTGTCTCTGCATGTCATCACCTGGAATGTATCCTACATCTGTTGGGTACCATAGTGCACTCACTGTTTCATCAATCTCCCATAGGTAGCTGTACAAAATAATGCAGGGCTGTTCGACACAGGCCCAGCACCATCAGACAGTTTCACAAGATTCACATAAGGTACATTTCTATACATGGAATCTATATGGAACTTATTTTGTTATTTATATAGTCAGTGGTTAAGTTAATAGTCCCGTCTAGACCTAATATTCCTAAACGAATATCAAAAGACAAGTCAGTGAATAGATGTTGGGCGGGGTAACATATTGTGGTGCTTTCAATGGCATTTTCCACTGATATATAAAATGTCTGACAATTGCTAAAACATCTGCAACAAATGTCAGTTTAATCTGCATAAATGTGTTTTTCGTGGGAAAATATCTTCCCCAGAGCACCTAAGAAATGACTAGTGTTTTGAGTACTGTCTGTATTTTTAGGTCATGATTTATCCTTTTTACTTGAATGCGGCATGTGCTTTGAGGTGCATTGAGTGTGCGGGAAGGCATAGGCAACATTTGTAAAAACTCACAAAATCACAACTTGGTGAGTGTCCCCAAAAACTCACTCTTGTGCCTGTAGAAAGTGGATTTTCTGCATTAGTAAATGAAGTGTCCCTCAGTACAAATCGTCAATCGGTGTTCTGTGCACCAGGATCTAACTTTAAGGGAATAGTTGTAACTTGCCACATACCTGAGTATCTCTCAGGTGTTCAAAAGTTTAAAATAATCTACCCCTAATTTAAGAAAAAACTAATGAATGGTTTCTTATCGACTAATGGCTGTGTTCAGGTTGTAGAAATTGGTTCCAAAAGCAATAGTGTCCTTATGTGTTCAAGAAGTCTTTGTGTTAGTGTTGGTGGAGACCAGCTTTTAGCACTTTGCTAGTTCTAACCATAGACATGTTGAGGCAGGAACACAGCTGTAACACATTATTAGAGAAGAGTAGTGATTTGTTTTCTTATTACATGTTAATTGTGCTGCTATTTTCTTATTGCAGAAGTATAGTGGCGGCATTTTATTATTGAGGGCAACTAGTACTTTAATTTTCGTAATAAACAGGAATGGCAACGCCATGTTCTTTATTCCAGGGAGTAGTGGTGTTATTTTTGTTTTAGAAGAGTGCAGTGATGTAATTGTCCCAATCCAGGTGAGTAGTGATGCTACTTTCCTTATTACAAGCTGAAATCATGTCACACATTTCTGCAACTGGGACATTATGTAGCCCTATTTCTATCAGTATTGGTGGTCTTTCAAGTACAATGCTCATATTATATCCAATTTTCTATAGTGTGTGTTTCTGCAGTTATGCAGTTTCATAAGGCTGCAACGCAGAAGTCTTGATGTTACTGAGATCTTCAGATGATAAATGACTGGTTCCTTGTAGTTCAGTGCAAAGTCCACTAACAACTGAATGCCACAATGAGACAAACAGAAAACTGATAATCTAATAAACACTGAAGATACGTGTCTTGATTGCAGACCAATGCTCTCAACCCTCATGAGAGAGTATCAAGTTAACCACTTCACTCAGGGAACGTTGTTCTTTGTATGAATGTAAAAATATGTACGGAAACCAAAGCAGTATGTGAAAGCAGCGATGAATCAATCATGAAAGAGAAAGTGCACACAGAAAAACAGGTGAGAAAGTACCCGAGTAAATATAAGCATTGAGCCTCAGAACGTTACTCTGCTTATATGCTGTTGACATGTTTCGGCTAGATTCTAACTTCTGTAACTTTTTCCGGGCTTTTTCATGAAACTTAGAAAAATGTGTGTCTTCAAGCTAGTTTTTCCTGTCTAAAGGTCTATTCTTGTAGGAAAATTCATTTTTTTTTAAATTTCTTTTCAATACAGCTTGTTTTTGTTTACGTTCTTTTTCTATTATCTGTTCTTATGTTTGTCTTTCCTTGCTATCAGTTTAAATGTTATTTCAATAATGTTTTAATTCCTTTTGCTGACTCACCTCTTGTTTGTTTTTTATTTTTTAAGTTAAATATTGTAGTTTTTGAGTAATTGATGATACATACATACGTCTGTATTTATTTTTAATGTTTCTTGTTATTGTCAGCTAAATTGTGTTGTACACTATCCATTACTGTTAAGTAATTAGATTGTTGCAAATTTCTAAACTAAAGTAAGCAATGACACTGCCTGGAAATCAGCTTAATAAAATGTTGTTTTAACTGTTTCCTGGTAGGTTAAATTTTGATTATTTTTTTTGCAGGTAATACGTGTAATGTTTGCTATGATCACATGTATTGTGTAAATTACTCTTGGAATATTTACGAAGTTCAAAAATACTAATGTTGGACAGGCAGTACTGTATTTTGCTTTTGGTTTCCACTGCTACGTGCATTTTTAGATTAACAGATTTTGAGAAAAGCCTGTTGCATCCGCATCAATGCATTCACCAGCAAAAAGCCTTCTTGCTTATCCAGAAAATTCTGTATTTCAAGGGCTTACTCTACCAAACGTCAAGCCTCGGCTAGTCTAGGAACACCCCTTTAAAAAAAAAAAGAGCAATCTAGCAGACACACCTTGTACATGTATATGCCCAAGTTTTCTTTGGAGATTTCGGAAGAGCCGAAACAACCCTCCTCAAGAAATACCTCCTGTGCGTATGTCAAACTCAGTAAGCTGGTCAACTCATCTTGGCCCTCTTGATGCTGTTGCACTATCCAGATGTTCTGAAATTGCTCTCTCTGGCTTAGCGGGGCAGGAATCTTGAACTATGATTTCTGCTGAGTCAGGTCTAGCACTGAGTGGGTTAGTGACGATGCTGACTCATCAAGCTCACAGCCTCTGTATGGTTCCCTGGTCACCCAGTTGCTTCTTTTTAGGTCTCGGGACCATCCGGTCTGCCGAAGGCAGAACCGGAAGTCGAGAGATTTAATGACTTGGAGAAGGGGGGCTTGATCCCGCCCCTCTTCTCCCCTGTTCTCCATTGGCTGGCCTCGTAAATGCTGGCCAGCCACTGGAGAAGAGGTGCCGTCACTCCGATCAGGCCCCGTCCTTTTCGGATCGGGGGGCGTGTTTTTTGCAGAAAGTCTCATTCTCTCCTCCAGCCAATGGCTGGAGGAGAGAAAAGACAAACACGCCCCGAATCCGAAAAGGACGCAGAGCAAAAGGCAGTGGTGTGCCTTTTGCTCTGCCTTGTTTGTGGAGTGGGAGGGTGTAAGTACACTTTCGATGTGACGTCATGGTTTGGCGCGAGTTAAGTGCTCCTGCTGTAATGCTGTGCCTCTTTTTGCTATGATTTTCTGCTGTGTAGGTGAATTGGAAAATACCCCGTCCCCTCCTTTACCGGCCAACACCCTTCCTCCAGACCCCGTGACCTCTACGGCGGCCGCCGAGTCCTGCAATGGTATTCCGATTCCTAGCACACCGTCTTTGTGTCTCGTGTTCCAGGAAAAGCACGGGTTTCTGTAGCTGTTTTTTACAATCCAGTCCAATGGTTGGAAATTTCACCGTCAGAAAGTTTGGGCAGACTCGATGCTCCGTGATGGTTTAGCTGAATAAAAATAACTTGTGTTTATACCCATAAAGTGAAGGCAGACTGTTTTTGCGCAGTACTTATGAGGTCATTAGTAATCCCGTTTATAAACCAGGTGCTAAAGCACCCTTCCATCAATAGGTTTTGTGTCGGGCCCGGTATGCGTGTAGATTGCCTCCACCGCTCCTTCCCATTTGTTTTATTTGAAAACAACGTTAACCGCACTTCACCATTGCGCACCAGCACTTACCCAAGTATAGGTCCCTGTGCGCTTGCTTCCTATGCTACAGAGACCAGAACCTCTGAGTTTTGTTGTTTAAAGCAACCCTGTGGGGTAAAGTTGTCCCAGACTCGAACAGTCCCATGCATTGTACATATCCCGACCAACTGCGATACCACCTCCAGCTTTGCAGCCCAGCATCCAAGATCACACCGTTTGTCAAATGTGCCAGAGCCCAAGTTAATTAACCCTAAGCCCTCTGCTGTCCGTGTTTGGATTACGGCAACTACGAGCTATAGTGATTTTGGAGAGGGGGGGGGGGGGGTTAAAGCGTCCCTGTGAATTAGAAGCTGCAATTTTGGCATATAGAAAATTGTGTCAATCATTCAGCACTTAATGCTACAGTTCATTGCCCTTTCTAAGCATTGTAAATCCTATATTTTACAATGACGAAGCTCTGTGTTGCAGGGCTCATTATGCAATGAAAAAACACAAAACACCGGGCCTGCTCTAACCTGAGGTGTGCAGGTGAAGAGGGCTTTCCATGATGCCTAAACAGAATAAACTACGCCGTAGGGCGGTTAATCACAATAGCACAGTGCTGCGAGGTGGTCTCTCAAGGCACTGTGGCGGGTTGTTGGTTCACTCGGCTTCACGGCTTCACTCGGCCGTCCTGCCCATGAATGCAGCAGACTCAGCCCGGGGCTGCTTAAATTTTTTGTGTTTAAGGCGGTAACCTCACTCAATGGAGCCTCTGATAGTTTCATGATTTGGAATTTTCACCCAAAGGCCATTGAAATCAGGTTAGATTACCCTAATTAGTAAATGGAAGCAAAGGTTACATCACCTCGGATGCCTTTGGTTGTCAGGTGAAAGTCAAAGCATTTTACATTGCAATGGTCTCGGCATTGGTAAAGTTAGAGCTATTGGCATTGCTCATGACATTAGTTTTGTTTATGTTTTTGTTTTTAAAACATTTAAAGAAACGGCATTGTCATGAGCAATGCCAATAGCTCTAACTTTAACAATGCCGAGACCGTTGCATTGTAAATGCTTGTTTTCAATTGTGGACTGCTGGGCTTGAAAGCTCTAGTGGGTTGCTCGGTTCCTCAGCGTTGTGAATGGTACAGGGTTCTTGGTAAATCGGTCCCTTCTCTGATCTTTTAAGTAATGGGCTGGCAGTACAGCTCCCTTTTATGCGGGGCACCGCAGTACGTTTGTGTCTAGGGCGGGGGTCCCAACTCTTAAAGGAGGGTGGCTGAGGGCAGGGCCCTATCCCTAGTAAAATATAAATCTGGGCTGCTCTTTAGACTCCTCAAAAGCCAAAATGAAGTGCGAGTTAATGGCTAGCCACAATTTATCCATCTGATCTAGGGTGACCAGACGTCTTGGATTTTTGTCGTACAGTCCCGATTTTCCAAGAACTGTCCTAGGGTCTCAACACTTTTTATAATGTAAAATATTTGCAGATTATGCATGTGCGGTCCTGTTTCCTATATGCTGTCATTGTGTTACTTCCTCTGTGGTGGGTACCAAAGTTCAGTCCTATTTCTATGTTTGGTACTGTCACAGTTTTTAGTTCTAAAAATCTGGCCGCCCTAATCTTCGGAACACTGGTGGGGGTCAGGACCAATCAAAAGGTGAGCTTTCTTTGGATTTCAAATATTCTGTCCTTCTTCGGGGACTCACTTTCTCAATACAAAATCAATTATACTCGCAAATGTAAATTTATATGCAATGGAAGAGTTATATTGTTTCGATGGGGGTCCAGACCATCCTCAATGTTTACCTTCTTGAAAGAACATGCATTAGAGCTTTAATAAACTCGATTTTCTCTCGCTCCTTGTTAGGAGGATGACCACCTCAATCCAGGTCACCAGGGAGTGGGGACACTATTTCTACAAATCATAGCTATCCGAGGTGTTGGCTTAACCAACTTCAGTTGAAGCCAATCTACACTACAACACCCATAATGCATTATGTTGTCACATAGAATTTCAGGGCATCAGATAATATTATAAAGAATAGCTTTATCGAGCTGTGCCCAAGAGTCGCCTCGGATCACAATCCAATAGTGATATCATTTAGCCTGCCACGGACCAACCGGAAACTTAGGGCATTTACATTTCCCAGACATCTACTATCTAATACTGATTATATAACCCAACTCAAAGCACACTTACGTGAATTTATTGCTATAAATATTAATTCTGCTTCTCTAAGTATAGTTTGGGATACGGTCAAAGCCAGTATCCGTGGGTTCACACAACAGTTTGTTTTCAATCAAAACTCCTTATATAGACGTGGCTGGGCGATTTTGAGTAACACCATAACTATGCTTGAAAAACAGTTGTCACAGGCTCTGATACAGGATGTGCCAAACTTATCTGACATATGTCAAAAGCTAGCTTCATCTAAGCTCAATATTAAAACTAGACTTATGGAGAAAAATCTAAATAGTTTACAAAAATTCCATATATCTCAATATGAGAATGGGGATAAGGTTGGCAAAATTTTAGCATACAAAATTGCCGATGATAAATCTAAAACCTTTATAAAAGAAATTAAGGGCCCAAACAACTTGGTCTACACTCAACCTGAACAGATTCTCCAGCAATTCGTTGCATTTTATAGTACATTATCTACTCCAGAGGAGCAACCTGAGCTGAATAAGATGCAAGAATACTTAGACACTTACATAACTAAAGGTAAACAGATTGAAAACAGGGATTTGCTCTCTGAAAATATTACTGAGCAAGAGATCAGAAAAGCAATTGCTTCACTACCCTTAGGAAAAGCTGCTGGAGAGGATACAATCCCATTAGATATCTACCAAAAATGCTCGGAGGAAATTCTGCCATTACTTACTGACGTGATTAGTAATGTTGGGATGAATGGGGAGGCTCCCAAATCCTGGAATACAACCAGGATGGTCTTTTTTCTAAAAAAGGGTAAACCAGCGGATCAATGTGGGTCCTACCGACCCATCTCACTCATCAATACAGATGCTAAAATTTTTGCCAAGGTACTTGCTTCCCGACTAGCTCCACTTATTCCTCATCTGGTGTCCCCTCACCAACATGGTTTTGTTATGGGAAGAGATACTACTGCCCATATTAATATGGCCATTACCGCATTCGATGTTGCCAGGTTTGGACCCAAGCCCACTCGGTATGATTCTCTTGGACGCTGAAAAAGCCTTCGACCGAGTGGGGTGGGAATTTCTCTGGTCAACAATGATCACTATGGGATTCCATGGCCGATTTCTTAAATGGCTTCAGGCTTTATATGACCGTCCTTCAGCTACGCTCTGCTATGATGGGCTAACCTCGTCCAGCTTCTTAATCTCTCGCGGTACTCGGCAAGGGTGTCCATTATCACCCTTGCTCTTTGCGCTATCGCTCGAACCTTTTCTCGTGGCACTACAAGCAAATCCTAATATTACTCCTTTCATACACGGTCAGAAACAACTAAAAATAACGGCGTATGCCGATGATATTGCGGTCTATTCAACCAATATACCGTCAGCTATACTGGGAATTACCGAGGAGGCTAACAAATTCGGGTTAGTCTCCGGCTATAAACTCAACTCACATAAAACACAAGTTATTTTAAACTTTAAACCATCGACTCAAATAGTAGGGACTTGCAAAACAGCCACTTACCTTGGTATTAAAATCTCTTCAGATACTAATGAGATAATCAAACTTAATTATGAGACTCTTCTTAAAGAAACCGCTACAACTCTAAAAAAATGGCACAAGGTCCCCTTAAGCATGGTTGGTAGGATCAACTTAATCAAAATGAACATACTACCTAAATTTTTATATTTATTCAGGTCCATACCTCTTCTTGTCAGTAACGCATACTTTAAACGGCTCGATGGGATCTTTAGCAGTTACATCTGGGGATACAAGAAGGCTCGCAGGTCAATTAATCTTCTTAAACTACCGCTTAATCAAGGTGGCTTGACCTTCCCCGACTTTAGAGTATATTATTTCTCTGCTTTCTTGAGCCGTCTCCGTGGCCTGTTTATTCGCAACATACAAATGCTATATTGTTATCAATTCGCCCTCGGCGAGGACTCCAATATGTTTCTAGCCAAAACTACTGACCCAAACTATTTTAAACGGGTAAAATTTAAGACGATTAGAGACACTGTTAAAATTTGGCAACTTATTTTAGCCAAATGCAATACGTCTTTGTTCCATCCTCAATTGCCTCTATGGGCTAACCCCGGTCTTCCGGACATATTTCATGATGGTATATTTCACAAGTGGAAAGTTGCCGGAATAGAAACACTCGGAGATCTCTATGGTAATGATGGACTATTGGCCTTTGAGACACTAAGAGTAATCTTCAAATTACCTTCAGCTGCACAGTTTAAATATATTCAGATACATGATTACTTAATACGCAAAATAAAGCTACTTAAAATCGAAGATTCAGATATATGGAATTGCTTCTATACTGCTAAGGTTAGATCACTCATTAGTTTAGGCTATAAAGTATTTACTTCGTTCAAATCGGACGACTGCGGGAATATTGTGGACAAATGGAGCTCCCGTCTGGGTTTGAATATCTCAGCTAACCAGATATCATCTTCACTAATTAGTTTTAATCGCTCGGTCCAGTCTTCCAGCTTACGTTTACAACAGTATAAAACGATATTTCAGTTATATTACACTCTGGAAAAAATCTCAAAATGGTCTAGTAATAGTTCCAGTAGCGAACGGACAAGGTGCCCCAAATGCGACCTGTTAGCTGCTAATCTCGAACACATGATGTTCACGTGTCCTCGACTCACTGAATTTTGGTCTAAAGTTAGCCAGGGTATCACGCAGATTTTGACACAACCAATTATAATAAGTTTGGCTAATGTTTTGCTTGGCATCCCCCTGCTGAATCATCCATCTCTAGCCTCACAAACTGATCTTATTAATATTTTGATTGGTTGTGCCAGACTTACTATCGCTAGGACTTGGATTTCTTGCAACCCTCCACACGTGATGGAGTGGTGGCTTCTTGTCAAAGAAATCCACACCATGGAAACTTCTCTAGCTAAGATCAGAGGTCACAATTTTTTTCAAAAAACTAATAGAATCTGGGGCGCCTCAACTCTAAGTAAAGATTGATGTACATATAAAAACCCTTCCTTTTTTTTTTTTTTTTTCTCTCTCTCTCTTTTTTTGTGTTCTGTCACTGAGTTGATTTGGATAAAGTTGATACGATTGCTGATTTGTATGTACATGCTCTTCGTTGAATTGCCTGTTTGATTTGATCAATTTGTTTAATTGCCTGTAACTCTAATTATTATATGCTGTCCCGTTCTCCTGTCCTGATCTCAATAAAAAAAATTTAAAAAAAAAAAAAGAATTTCAGGGATGGAAAAAGTGTTCTTGATGACATGGTATGGGGTGTTTATCCAGTCTGTTACTCAAGCTGCAGAAATGATACAACATGGATTTTGTGCAATTTTTGTACCAGTACAAAATTTGCCTGAACATTCTCCTGGTGTGCCCCTGAATTAAAATGAAGCAAACTGCAAAGAATCAACATGCATTAGAAGCAGTATAGAATGGATGTGTAATGTGCGGCCTTACACCATCGTGTTCGTTCTCACCGGAAGCTGAGCTCTGGAGAGGCTAGCCTAGCCCCACGCGCCAGGCATCGCTCCGCCAATAGCCAATGTTCGTCTGTAGTATTCAGAGCACGACGCTGTCTAAATTTAGACCCAATTATAGCTGCGATGTGACGCACTAGAGCGAAAAAAGTAAAAATAACAGTGTCTCCCTGAGAAGCGATGGCGTAGGTGCCCCTGCCTGCATCAGCAGCAGAGGACAGAAGGCTTTTTTTCCCGGTTTCCGTGGCAACGCTGACATCAGTGCGCGCAAGACCAGGTACCATTCATGAAAACTGAGAGAGAGACAGTGTGTGTGTGTGTGTGCGTGCCTGTCTGCAAAGATGCGCCTCGTTCCCTGAACCTGCCTCAAGGAGCTGTAACAGTGTGCACCTGTTGCAGTTGCCAGTACCATAGACTTGTGCATTTCCGGTTCCCATTGCTACAGCAGAGTTACTGTTGAATGTGCGTCTGTCCCTCGTGCCTTTGCTTTTCGGCTTACAATGTGTACACCTATGACATGTGCCGGCTCGTGCCCTGGAGGCAGCACTGTGGGGCCTCCCGTTATTCATTGATGCACTCCCCCCCCCCCCCCACTAAAGTGAATACATTTCAGAAGAAGGGTATCCGCGGACTTTACTTTCTCGCCATCTCTAAGTGTCATTGCCTTAAAGGAGGCGGGGCTCGTGTCGAGAGGTACCTACCAGGCACTTTTGAACCGCACGGCTCCCCGAGGCCGCCTCCTCCCCCACCCAAAAAAAGCTTACGGTGGCACCGTGTGAGTTGGCAGGTATGATGAGACCAGTTTTTTTTTTCTAAGAGAATTCAAGTCCACTCCGGTCTCTGCCGGTAGGACATGATCTATTTCCATAATCAATTACCTGCCTCCCGCTTCTCCACCTATCGGAATCTGTTCCAGCACCATACAGGCTCTGGGTTCGTCCTCCTGTCTGTGAGTTAGTTTCAGTGAGTTTAGTATTTCAGCCTATGTCATAATTTGGTCTCCAGGGATGCCTTAATTCTTTCACAAGTCCAGTACCTCTCCTAGCAATATCATTTGCATACAGACACCCCCACCCCGTCTTTTCCAAACCTGCCTTTTTTTAAATGTTGAAGTGTACAAAAAGTGATTGATGGAATGCTTGAATTAATCTCGCCACTGATTTGCATATGGCTGGGTCCAAACCAGTACTTAATTTGAGCTGATGGTTTCCGGTGCTCGGCACCAGCACTTAATTGTCAACACCGGCACTTATGACGGTCTGATACAAAGTGGCGCTGTTTGTCCCAATCAGAGATGAGCACACCAACAATAGTTTATTCATTCAAGTCACATTAAAAGTAACTAATTCCTGCTGCCCATGCCATTATTATAGCTTTGAGGCCGGTCTGGAAGGGTCTGAACTGTCATACTTGTAGAAGTGTGATGGTTATCTGTTGTGTTGATACTGTCATTGGCAGCGCCAGCAAGGGGCAAGCTGAAGTGGTCTCCTGACAAGAGCCCAGGCACTTAATTTTTTACAAATAAAGCATTGGTCCAAGCTGAGGTGGCATGGTGTGCAAAATAACAATGGACTGGGATGCAGTCCTGGGTAATTACCAGCAGCTTAATTCAAGCATTCCCTCCATCACTTTTTTGTATACTTTAGTGTGTGGTCCTAAGTGGGGCGGGTATGCCCAGATGTGGGTCCTCTGCACACTGTGTCGTTGGAACCAAGCTATACCCGGCTGATCTGCCCTAAGAAGGGTGAAACTGGTCCAGAGATGATTGTATTCCAGTTCAGACTGGACTGTTCTCATTAGAGCAGGGTGAAGAGTGATTTGCATATGGCAGTGTCCAAGCTGAGATGGCATGGTGTGTCAGGATATGCCCAGATGTGGGTCCCAATCTCACTGTCTCACTAGAACCAAGCTGTACCACAAGAAACCGGTCCTTGGCTGCTTGTGTTCTGATTCAGGGAGAACCTGCCCTGGCAGTTTGGGCTGGACTGTTCCCAGTGGGGCAGGATCAAAGCTGATTTGCATATGGCTGGGTCGAAACTGAGGTGGCACGGTGTGCAAAATAACGATGGACAGGGATGCGGCCTGAGTAAATACCTGTGACTGAGTTTCATTCAAGCATTCCACCCATCACTTTTTTGTATGCTTCTTCCTAAGTTTTGAGCCTGTGAGCCCATCCAGCACTTCTCAGACCTGGGGAAACTACTGTCGGAGTTGTGGGCACATCGAGTATTTTCCCTCGTGGGCTCTTAATCCGTGGTCTCCAATAATACAAGGCTATAGTGAATAAGCTTGGTTGCCCACCCATTCTCGCCATAGGTTCTAGCATCATCCTTACTAGCTCTCCTCTTACGAGCCCAGGCAGGACCATCCTCGTATCACAAGCTTCAGATGCTGCACGGCACTTTGAGATCCAATGTAACTGAGCCACCAAGTAACAGAGTTCAAAATCAGGCCCTCCCATGTCACCCCGCTGGGCAGGAGTTAGAGTTCTTGTAGTGCAATCTTATACCTCTCGTTCCTTCAAATAAGGTGAGTGAGCGTCCCCTTAGGCTCCATAAATGGACGGGAGGTCAGTAGTTAGGGCAGATATAAAAAGAGCTTTAATAATCTAGGGAGTACCACCATCTTTGATTGAGTGAGTTGCCCAACAACAGATACTGGAAGTCTTCTCCAAAATGTTATGCTTCGTCTTATCAACGATATTGCCTTTATTAAGTTAGTATCTGCAGCTTTGCACATCGTTCTACAGACTTGTCCGCCCACATATCTAAAGCTTGTGTTACCCATCTGATTTGAACAGGGAGCTCCGGCATGTGCTCTCCGGAGTCTTCTGAATGTATCGGATATTTGCAGGTGTACTTTTAGGATGTTGTGTCCCACCAGCTCCGACCCCAGAGGCCAACTGTCCATGCTGACAACTCTTAGGTACACCAAGATGTCTTCAGCATAAAGTGAGATGCTGTCTTGCACTCACCAATGTATATATTCTTCTCGAGTTCAACGATTGCTGTTTTTACATCTGCTTCACACGGTCTGGCAGTATTTTCAGATCTTCCCTTAGGAGACCGACATCTATTTTGAAACTGTCTATCTGACATGGCTTCTAGAATTCTATCCAGTTTCTCAGTATGAGACTGTACAAAATTCATTTGTTCAGTTTGTCGTTTGAGATCTGGGCATGGATGCCTTTTAATCAGGGTTGGTCTCTGGCAGTTTTTGTTCTCAATGTGTCAAGAATCATTTGGGCGTGGATTCGTGTGTTGATGGATCCGTGATGTGAGGGATATCCCTCCAGGATGGATCTATCTGTTTAGCTAGATTCTCAGAACAATAAACACCGCTTTGTGTAGGGGCATCTCACACTCGGTTATGTTGTCACCTTCAGCAGATGTTGGGGCTATGACCAGGGCCCTCGTATTTCTGCCCCAGTCTGAGTTCAATACCAAGCCAATATTTTAGTGCTCCGCAGTCCTCTTAAGAGCGTTAGTTAGCGCTCTTTAAAGCAGTCAATCCAGCTCTTTACAGTAACATTTAGCTTTATTTGGTCTTTTCTAGATTGTGATTGGATCTTTCTCATCTGCAGCATCGTTTGCGAATCTTTGAGTACCTGGACCTCAGTTGACAGCAAGATACATCAGCAGGATGGACGCAGAACGGGCTGGCCAGCAGGAGCTCCCGCGTTTTGATTCCTACCCCATTGCTAGCTGGCCACGCCCCTTCCTGTCTGTTGTTTATCGACTACACTTGATTTGGCTTATCACTTGTAGAGCATAGTTTTCACCCTGAGAGGCATCTTGGCACTGAAGTATAAAGTCGTAACTTAACGAGTCGCAACTGAGAATAAATGATAAGAACAACCAGAATAAAGACTTCAAATACACTTACCAAAATAACAAGTTTTAAAGAGTTTTTCTAAAACTCAAGTGATCCTGAAGTGAACTCATTCGAATTGGGAGACCCTTCGATCACTGACATGCTGTTAATCCAGGAGAACAACCCTTTCCTTTGGTGTTATAAGAATTGTACCAAAAACTGACGCACAGCCCTATAGCGCACAAGAATGCCGTTGGATGAAATCTCCCGTGGTGTAGTCTCTCCGCATCCTGTCTCATTTCACACTGCAATTTCCATTGTCATTTCCATTTCCATTGCCTTCCCCCTCTATGCAGAGCCTTTATGCAGAGAGATGGGTCTCCAAATGGAACTTTGATTAAATGTTAGAATTTGGTTTTTGCTTTGTTTGCCATAAGTTGGCAGGGTATGCTCAGACGTGAGTCCCTTGCTCACTTTGCCACTGGATTCAAGCAAGCCTGGCTGAAGACGGCTGAAATGCCAGAAACCGGTCCTAGGAAGCTTGTTTCCGGTCCAGGGAAGACATGGCTTGGCAGTTCGGGCTGGACTGTTCCCATGAGGCACAGGGTCAGACTGATTTGCATATGGCCATGTCTGAACTGGGGTGGCAGAGTGGGCTAAAGAACAGTGATGGATTAAACCCAGATCAGTTGACTGGGGGTGAGTGCTTGCAATGTTCAACACTCCGTCCATCATTTCCTTTGGTTTTTGCTTTGTTCGCCATAAGTTGGCAGGGTATGCTCAGACGTGAGTCCCTTGCTCACTTTGCCACTGGATTCAAGCAAGCCTGGCTGAAGACGGCTGAAATGCCAGAAACCGGTCCTAGGAAGCTTGTTTCCGGTCCAGGGAAGACATGGCTTGGCAGTTCTGGCTGGACTGTTCCCATGAGGCACAGGGTCAGACTGATTTGCATATGGCCATGTCTGAACTGGGGTGGCAGAGTGGGCTAAAGAACGGTGATGGATTAAACCCAGGTCAGTTGACTGGGGGTGAGTGCTTGCAATGTTCAACACTCCGTCCATCATTTCCTTTGGTTTTTGCGTTATAAGAATTGTACCAAAAACTGACGCACAGCCCTATAGCGCACAAGAATGCCGTTGGATGAAATCTCCCGTGGTGGCGTCTCTCCGCATCCTGTCTCATTTCACACTGCAATTACCATTCTCATTTCCATTTCCATTGCCTTCCCCCTCTATGCAGAGCCTTTATGCAGAGAGGTGAGTCTCCAAATGGAACTTTGTTAAATGTTAGAATTGTGTTATATTTACTATACTTATTTTGTTTGCCCCCAACTGCAATAGCCGACTCATACCTGCAAGTTAATGTTGTTGGTGCACGGCAGCCTTAACCATGCAAAGTTTCAGGATGTGTACATGATATACATTTACATACAATTAGCCTAAGTGAGGATCTTGTATGACCGTATCCAAAAAAAAGGGGAGGGGGGGACCAGGAGCTGGTTAATGGTCCAGTGCCTGTGCTCCGAGAAGTCAATAGGGTAATTACTAGAAGGCACTGTTCCAGGGTCGGTATGGTTGAAAGTCAACCAAGACCGTACCTCAATAAGAGGAAAGTAAAGAGGAAGGGATGGATCTATCTGTTCGTGGTCTAGGATGGGGTACTCAGGATGGGGGGGAGACAACAAAAGTGTCTCTTGTTGCCCTCACACACCCCGAAGGATGTCATGCTTCATCATCGGGCAGTGCTCCTCGTCGGGCCGGCGGTGCAATGCCCTACGGGTCCCCCGAAGGGTCTCTTTAGCGGAGATCTTTTAAGAGAGCTGCCGATTGGTGCATGCGGGTATGTGGAGGGGGAGTGCCAGGGTCAGTGGTGACGGTAGTGTGTGCAGGAATAAAAATACCTAAGGGTTACCTGGGAAGCTAATTTAATAAGAAGGTACCCTTGGTACACTAAAAAACGTGGAAAGATGTTACTAATCAAAACGTAATGTGTCAGTAGTAACTGAAGATACAGGTCAAATGGTCGACATGTTTCGCGCCTTTAAGTGGTCAGAATGATCCATGGCGCTTCATCAGGACCAGTAGAGGTGAAGAGTGTGGGGAGAGGTGCCCAGACTATGTGTAGTGGGGGGGGTAAAATATCACCCTCTCACTCGGCAATAAAGGGGGGGGGGGGAGTACAGTGTCTCCTAAACAGGTAGTGTGTGAAAAAAGGAGTCTGTTGTGCCCCCTTTGCGTTGTACCTAGACCAAAAGAAAGATAAAACAAAGAGAAATGCAGAAGTTAAAATACATATGCGGACGTGCCTAGTCGATCCGCATAAGTACACAGTGATTCGAGAAATCACATATTTACAATGAGACAGTCATAGTATCATGCACCTGGAGGCCCAGGCTACTCTCACAGTTCTGGAGAAGCGGGCAGGCGTGGGTGTGGTCCCATGCCAGTCAAAAGATGGTTGGTCCCGGGTCCCGGAGGCGGTCACAGAACCCAGCTGGAGACTCGCTAGGTAAACTGCTGTACCCCGCGGGGCCCGGACACCTCCACTTGGCTGTGCAGCGGGCTCACCTGGCGTGTCGTCTACCAGGCCAGTCAAAAAGACACGTGTGTTGTGTGTGTAACTAGATTCGTAGGTTCAACACGAATGAAGTGCGCTAAGAGTAGTCTTACCTATAATAAGAGTTGAAATTACTCCTTGAGTTAAAAAGCGGCGTAGGAGGCCCACACCATCTAGGGCTGTAAGTCGGAAATGATGCGTATCAGCAGGGAATACCCAGAGGGTAAAGGAAACAAAGTGGAGCGTTAGATTTACTTACATAGTTGCCAAATGTAGAGCAGGATAAATGCTTACGTTGTAATCTGGGTAGCTGGATCGCCTCGAGTCATACTCACGGGTTGCTCAGGTGACGGCACTGGAAACCTGCCCGGTCCAGACGCCTGCTCGGAGGTGATTGATTTTGCCTAGCCCATGATATTTAAAGACTGAGCCCCGTGATTGAAGGAGGTACCTATTTCCGGTTTCGACGGCACGATGAGTCATGGGAGGCCGGAGCTGCGCATGCGCGGTGAAACAGAGTGTTCCAGTGTTCTCTTGTGCATGCGTGAATAGGTGTTTTGGCGCATGCGTATTGTCTGTGAGGTGCGTTACTACGCGCATGCGGGCCGTGAAGTGCTTACAATGTGTTAATACCGGAGTAGCAAACTAGACCACACAAGTAGGTGTGTCACTGTCAGCCTATGGCCGGTCTACCCTGCATGTTGCCAAGTTTGAGGGTGTGGCGGAGTATGGGCGGGGCCAAGTGATAACTCGCTAACGTGTGCGGAAGGTGTAAATGTCCCATCCTTTACCGGATAGTGTTTAGGATATAGCAGTATCTCCTCATAGTTGGTACGGCCCAAAAAGGCCCGGGAGATACACCTAAGAGCTATTGAGACGAGCGTTGGTCTAATCATTCAGTTGTTTGGCTCCTAGCCGGAGGGACGATGTACGATGGATTACACATTATACATGCATACAAAAATGACAGTATTAGAGCTCGGTCCATGGGATATCGTCGTTGAGCCCCTGGGTGTCTGTGTGCAGGCGGTGCACCCAGCGTTGTTCGCGCCTAAAGAGCGACTCGCTAGTCCAGTTATTATTGGATTCCAGGATGGTCCATTGGATCGCTTCACAGGGGTGCCCTTTTTCCAGAAAATGGTTCGTCAATTTAGTGGCTGCGCGGGCTCGCCTGATGGTACTTTTGTGTTCACTGATCCTTGTTTTGATGGATCTGGTGGTCATGCCTACGTAGTAGAGTTCGCATGGGCACGAGATCAAGTATACACAATTAGTGGTGTTGCAGTTCGTGTGCTTCCTTTGTTCCCATTTTAGCTCACCAATTTCCAAGACTTTCGTGTGTCGTGTTGTGGTGCAGGCACTACATGAGCCACACGGGTAATGCCCCTTCACTGCTGGCAGGTCCCACAGAGTGTTCTCTCTTCTCGCTTGTTTCTGGCGTGGCCGTGTATTAATCAGTTGGTCTCTTAAATTACTGGTTCTTTTAAAGGCAAAACGAGGTGCTGGGATGTTTAGTGCATCACTGTTTATGATTCTCCAGTTACGGTTGATGATTCTTTTGATTTTGTTGGAGAGGGGGGTGAAGGTTGTGACACAGGTGATCACGTTATTGGTATCGGGCTCTCTCGTTTCCAGGAGGCCCTCACGAGTGTTGTTCCTAGCCCGTTTTTTAGCTTGGTTGATTACTTTTGCTGGATAGTGCCTCTTCGCCAGGTTCTCAGATAGGGTGTTGGCTTGTCTGTCAAAATCCTGTAGTTTGCTGCAATTGCGCCTAATCCTGAGAAACTGGCCGTAGGGTAAGTTTTCCCGTAGAGATTTTGGGTGGTGGCTCTTAAAACTCAGGAGGCTGTTGCAGTCTGTCTCTTTTTTGTACGTGCTGGTGTGAAGTATCCCATTTTCTAGTTGGATAGATAAATCCAGGAAAGGGATTTTCTCGTCACTGGAGGTCATAGTGAAGCGTAAATGGGGGTCCTGATTGTTGATCCACTCAAAGAATTCCAGTGTCTTAGATGCCTGTCCTCTCCATAGGATCAGCACATCGTCTATGTACCGTTTCCAAGTGACCAGGTGTCGGTGAAACGGGTTGGCGTCTGTGAAGATGTGGTTGGTCTCAAAATGTGACATGTACAATCCAGCCAAGCTCGGCGCAAAGGTGCTCCCCATGCTGGTGCCTTGTACCTGGTGGTAGATGGTGGTTTTGTACATAAAATAGTTGTTGGTGAGAGCAAGGGCAATGAGGGCCGAGATGAAGTTTGCCGGTGTAGACGTTGGAAGTTCCGAGTTTTGTAACAAGTTGCTTACCACTTCGATGGTTGCCTCCTGCGGAATATTCGTATAGAGTGCTTCCACGTCCAGTGTGAGCAGTAAGTTGATTTCCTCGGTGTTTTCATCATTAATGGTTCGGATGAGGTTGAGCACATCTCTGGTGTCTTTGAGGTAAGCTGGAGTAGCCTGGACCAAAGGACGCAAAAAGAAGTCACTGAACTGGCTCAAAGGTTCCAGAAGGGAGCCTATCCCAGATACGATCGGACGGCCAGGGCACGGGGTTACCCCCTTATGGATCTTAGGTAGAAGATAGAAGTAGGGCATCCTAGGAGATGGATTCACCAAAAAGGCTGCTTCTTTAGATGTAATCCATCCCTCTGTTGCTGCTTCATTGACCAAGGTTCTGATCTGGTTCAGTAGCCTTGAAGTTGGATCGGTCTCTAGAATCTCATAGTACTCAGTGTTGTTAAGTTGGCGCAGGCACTCCTTCTCATAGTCCTGTATGTCGAGGATCACAGTGGCGCCCCCTTTGTCCGCCGGTTTTATTACGATGGAGTCATCATTCTGAAGGGTGGTTACCGCTCTCCGCAGTTTTTTGGGAAAGTTGTTGTAAGCGTTCGGAGGTTCTAATCGATTAACCTCCTTGAGAACAGCTTTTTCGAAAGTGAGGACCTCGTGTGGGACCATCCCAGCGGTGGGGGTGAATTTCGACGGGGGTCTCAAGCCAGTGTCGTCCTCAGTCTGTGTTTGGTTGTCTTTGAAGAAGGCCCTAAGTCTCACTTTGCGAAACAGTTGATGTAGTTCCTCATTGGTTCTGAAATTGTCCTCCTGTGGAGTGGGCACAAACCCAAGTCCTAGTTCCAAGGCTGTGGTCTCGTCGGCGTTCAAAGGTCTCGAAGACAGGTTGACGATCCGTTTTTTTGTTGGTGTTGTGCCATGCTTCTCGTTGTTCTCGGTTGGTTGTCCGGATCTTGCCAATGTACCTGCTTGTTCCCTCTTCTTCTTCCTCTGCCTCTGCCCCTGCCTCTGTTCTGAAAAGGAGGAGGAGGGTTGTGGAGGAATGGTTGCTGAAAACCCTGTTGTAGTGGGTTGTATGGAGGGTACCACATGGGTCCGTGTTGTGGGAATGGTTGGGGTGGAAAACCGTAGAAAGGTGGTGGCCCTAGTGGTGGTGGTAATAGACCCTGTGGGTTGGAGCGACGGCCCCAGCTATGATTACTCGAGTTGCTACCCGAGGAACGACCTGATTGGTTAGACGTTGATGATCCATCGTCAGAGATCGTGTCGGTCTCTGTTGGTTGGAAGTCCTCTTTTGTATAGGGATAGATCTTTTCCCTATCAAATCTCTTCAGGTCCTTCTGTAGTTTGGTTATCTTCTGGTTTAGAAGGTAGTCTCGGTGGTCAGAGATTTCAGAGTTTATCTCTGCTAGGCGAGTTTTATATGCAGAAAGGCTAATGCTGGTTTTGAGACCGTTCTCTGCTATATTGATCTTAACAATCAAAGCATCCGAAAGGCGTTTTGCGGTACTGATGATCAAAATGATCCAATCCCGAGTGCATTTCCATGCAATTTGGCTCCATTCGCGTCTGAATATAAGGTCTTCCAAAAAGATCCTCGGTGCCGTGCGGACCAGCAATCCGTTAGGTGCCGAGTTTGCTCTGAGGTATTCGGTCATAATAGAGCCGTGAAGAGCGGTCTTTACCTGAAGTTTTTTGAGAGAAGTAAGGGTATTCCAGTCGCCTTGTGCGCTGGTCCCTGCTGTGTTGCCATCAACATCTAGGAGTGACGGGGTTCTCAGGATTTCAGCCACAATGTCCTCACCGTAGCTGAGGCCTAGGTTGTCCCCCAAGGTAGAAAATGACATGTCTCAGGGAAGGTGGGGGAGAAGGGTCAAGAAGTGGAAATGGGGAAGGAAACAAGAGAGGAAAAAGATGAGGAAAGCAAGTGAAAGAGAGGGTCCCTCGGCTGAGCCGCCGTGCTTAATACTGTATCCAAAAAAAAGGGGAGAGGGGGACCAGGAGCTGGTTAATGGTCCAGTGCCTGTGCTCCGAGAAGTCAATAGGGTAATTACTAGAAGGCACTGTTCCAGGGTCGGTATGGTTGAAAGTCAACCAAGACCGTACCTCAATAAGAGGAAAGTAAAGAGGAAGGGATGGATCTATCTGTTCGTGGTCTAGGATGGGGTACTCAGGATGGGGGGGAGACAACAAAAGTGTCTCTTGTTGCCCTCACACACCCCGAAGGATGTCATGCTTCATCATCGGGCAGTGCTCCTCGTCGGGCCGGCGGTGCAATGCCCTACGGGTCCCCCGAAGGGTCTCTTTAGCGGAGATCTTTTAAGAGAGCTGCCGATTGGTGCATGCGGGTATGTGGAGGGGGAGTGCCAGGGTCAGTGGTGACGGTAGTGTGTGCAGGAATAAAAATACCTAAGGGTTACCTGGGAAGCTAATTTAATAAGAAGGTACCCTTGGTACACTAAAAAACGTGGAAAGATGTTACTAATCAAAACGTAATGTGTCAGTAGTAACTGAAGATACAGGTCAAATGGTCGACATGTTTCGCGCCTTTAAGTGGTCAGAATGATCCATGGCGCTTCATCAGGACCAGTAGAGGTGAAGCATTTATCCTGCTCTACATTTGGCAACGATGTAAGTAAATCTAAAGCTCCACTTTGTTTCCTTTACCCTCTGGGTATTCCCTGCTGATACGCATCATTTCCGACTTACAGCCCTAGATGGTGTGGGCCTCCTACGCCGCTTTTTAACTCAAGGAGTAATTCCAACTCTTATTATAGGTAAGACTACTCTTAGCGCACTTCATTCGTGTTGAACCTACGAATCTAGTTACACACACAACACATTGTAAATATGTGATTTCTCGAATCACTGTGTACTTATGCGGATCGACTAGGCACGTCCGCATATGTATTTTAACTTCTGCATTTCTCTTTGTTTTATCTTTCTTTTGGTCTAGGTACAACGCAAAGGGGGCACAACAGACTCCTTTTTTCACACACTACCTGTTTAGGAGACACTGTACTCCCCCCCCCCCCCTTTATTGCCGAGTGAGAGGGTGATATTTTACCCCCCCCACTACACATAGTCTGGGCACCTCTCCCCACACTCTTCACCTCTACTGGTCCTGATGAAGCGCCATGGATCATTCTGACCACTTAAAGGCGCGAAACATGTCGACCATTTGACCTGTATCTTCAGTTACTACTGACACATTACGTTTTGATTAGTAACATCTTTCCATGTTTTTTAGTGTACCAAGGGTACCTTCTTATTAAATTAGCTTCCCAGGTAACCCTTAGGTATTTTTATTCCTGCACACACTACCGTCACCACTGACCCTGGCACTCCCCCTCCACATACCCGCATGCACCAATCGGCAGCTCTCTTAAAAGATCTCCGCTAAAGAGACCCTTCGGGGGACCCGTAGGGCATTGCACCGCCGGCCCGACGAGGAGCACTGCCCGATGATGAAGCATGACATCCTTCGGGGTGTGTGAGGGCAACAAGAGACACTTTTGTTGTCTCCCCCCCATCCTGAGTACCCCATCCTAGACCACGAACAGATAGATCCATCCCTTCCTCTTTACTTTCCTCTTATTGAGGTACGGTCTTGGTTGACTTTCAACCATACCGACCCTGGAACAGTGCCTTCTAGTAATTACCCGATCTTGTATGACCGCCTGAGCTGTGCCAGATTTTGAAAATAGCCCCATGAGATATATTTGCAAACAGTTAGCCCTAATGTGAATCACTTGCATGGCCAGTGGTTGTCCTGAATATCTGGCCTGGATCCGAACAGAACAATATTAGACAACTCTGACAAGACAAGCTAGCACACTAAAACACCAGCACACGTTCAGGAGAGGACATTGCTATAATACCTAAAGTAGTCAACCACACAAGACAGCCATCTCTTTAAGTGAAGAACAAAAGGAACATGTATTAACACTCACAAGTGATCTACAAAGTTTACAAATATTGGATAATTAAACCTTTTATTTGAAACATCTACAAAAGATGTAAAATATAAAATTTGCACTTTATAAACTGGAAGTTAACACGGATCAGGAACCACCAGACCCAATTTTAGTTTAATATTTCAGTAGGGCTTGGGCTGAACCTCGCCACCCTCCCCCACACTCTAGCAGAGTCACACAGAGGGCTTTCTAATACATAAAGGTGCAGGGATGTTAATGTTGAGAGCAGTTTTGCAAGCAGCTTCTTCCCTCTGCCTGTCGCTGCTAACAGTGTCAGTCTTTCAGGGTTGTGCCGTGATGTTGCTAGACAGTGTTGCTAGGCAGCTCTCTGCCTTTTGGCAGCCAGCCACAGCTCTTTAACAGAGCTGTCTGTGCAAGAAAAGAAAACAATAAAAACGCAGCTAACTGGGAAACGCCCCGTGTTAAACCCAGCTTTCAGACTGCTTCGCTCTCCATCTTTACAAAGATCTAATTAAAAAAAAAACATATTTATTCTGTCACATTGTGAAGCCAAGCAAGCTAGCTCACTTTTTCAAATGTATTGAAATGTGGTTACATTATCGCAGGTGTGTGGGACTTGGGAGGGAGAACAGCTTGTCTGCAGGCCACCCCTGGAATGTAGAATTCAGATGGTTTGTTCCCAGTGTGAGTCTCGATTGGTCAGCTTCGACCAGCTCACCTTCATGTGAGGTTTCTACTGAGGCGGCCATCTTTCTTTGGGGTGACCCAATGAACAAGTTTTAACACATGAACACCTGAAGAATGAAGGCAGGGTCTCCCTTTTCACTTTATGAGCCCCCTGTTTAAGGGGAAGGGTTGTTGGTCTGCCAGGCTGGAAGGATGGAGAAATTAGACAAGAGCCAAGGGGACGGCAGCGTTAATTCTAGAAGGGTCTTTGTTAGAAATGGGGGTCTCTAGTTGGCACACAGGGACCCTTCTTTCTAGTCAGGGTAAGGGAGTTACACTCCTAAAATAACCCCTGCTCACCCCTTGGTAGCTTAGCACGAGCAGTCAGGCTTATCTAGAGGTAGCGTGTAAAGCATTTGCACATAACCAACAGTAATACAGTGTAAGCACTACAAAAGGACACCACACCAGTTTAGAAAAATATCCAATATTTTTATATACTCAAGACAAGACCAAAAACGATAAAAATCCACAATACAGTACTTGGAAATCTTCAGTTATCAAAATAACCTTGAAAAACAGTTCCTTGAAGTCGATATCTCCATCTGGGGCTATCACGGCGTCGTGAACAAACAAATCCAAACAGTTCTGGCTGACCGCAGCATCGCAGGCAGCTACGGTGTCGGGAAGACTCGCAAAACAGTACCTTTTAGAAATGCAGGACGTCGACGACCTCTCGTTGAGCTTCCGAAAGCACGGCGTCGGTTCCGGAGGTCAATGAAGGAGTCGTCGGGCCCTCTAAGTCACACGCATTGCAGATCGAACTCCTCGCAATTGAAGTCAGGAGCGCTTGCGTCGGCAGGCGTCGGGTGCTACTGTGCGATGTGCAGCGGTGCGGCATGTGATGCCCTCAGGTCGCGGGTGCGAGCAGCGGCTCGGTAGCGGCCTCAGATGGCGTTGTCTGTGAGACCAGGGTCATGGTGCGAAGTGATGCGGTGCTCGTCGCGGTGCCGGCATGTCACGGTGCAGACAGCGTCGTCGTCGTTGCTGAAGCGGTGTCGTCGACTGACGAACTGAAGTCAATGGCGCTGGCGTCAGTAGGTCAAGGCTGGGGTGCGGGATGAGGGCAGTGCGTCATGTAACTTTACGAGTGGTGCCCTCAAACCAAGGTGCAAGCAGCGGTGTAGATTTCGGAGTGAAGCGGCGGCGACGGGGATACCAAGGTGTCTTCGTGAAACAAGGCGATGCGGAGTGCGGTGCCCACAGGTCACGGTGCGGGCAGCGGCTTGGTGGCGGCATCAGCAGGCGTCGTCGGTGAGACCAGGGTCACAGTGCGGTGTTGCAGCGGTGCCCTCTGCGGTGCCCTCTGCGGTGCCTTCAGGACATGGAGTCGGCGTCGGGTTGCTTTTTTGTCTTTTGCAGAACAAAACAAACTGTCCCCCGTGCTGAGGGCAGAAGTACTTGAAGTCTTTGCTGTTCCTGAGACTTCTTGAACAGGGGGCAAGCTCTACCACAAGCCCTTGGAGAAACTCTCAAAAGTAGATTGCAGAAAGTTCAGTCCAGTCCTTTCACTGCCCAAGACAGAAGCAGCCACTGCAGGCCAACTCAGCAAAGTGGTAGTTCCTCCTCACTGCTTCTCCAGCTCTTCTTCTTGGCAATCTTCTTGGTCTAAAAGAGTTCAGGGGTGTGGGCCCCACTTTTTATAGCCCAACATCCTTCGTCCTCTCAGGCAGAGAGTTCCTGTGCCCAGCCAGAACCAGTTCTGCCCTCTCTGGTGTGGCTTCCTGGCAGGAGGTGGGGACGGCATTGTCAGAGGAAGACCAGGGCCATTCAGGTGAAAGGAAATCTCCACCCCATACTCTAAATGCATCCCAGGTCTAGTCAGCCCTTTCCTGACCTGCCTAGACTATCTGGAGCCCCGGCTCTTCCCCAGCCCCTATCATTCAAAACCCAGACTTAAAGCCTCTACATTGGACTATTTCGCTGTTAACTTAGGATCAACATCTTTAGACTATGTTTGGGATGCTTTTAAAGCTCACACGCGAGGCCAGTTACATAGCCTGATTTGTTCCAAAAATAGGGAGGAGGCCCAAGAATTCCATAAATTGGAAGGAGAGATAACTAAGCTTGAGGACGAAAGGGCAAGATGCTTACAGGTCCATCCTGAAAAACTGACACAAGTTCTCAGTGATCTCGACCACCTTTGCCAGGAATATAGAGGAAAATTAGACCAAAAGGTAAAAGGCCAGTGGACATCCCATAATATGCAAAATTATGAATATGGTGAAAAAGCGGGCGCTCTTCTACCCTGGAAGGCAAGAGTGGATCGAGCTAAAAATAATATTAGCGAATTAATAATAGATGAGAACGGGGCTACCTCTTGTAAACTAGAGGAGATGCAAACGCGCCTCCTCTCCTTGTTTTCAGATCTGTATAGAGAGGAGATTACTCCCTGCTCAGAAAATATCCAAAAATGGTTGCGGCATAAACAACTACCTGAATTAACAGAGGGCAGTCGAAATACTCTCGATGCCCCTACAACAGAGAGTGAGATAAGATTGCACATAAATAACTTCGAGAAGAATAAAGCTGCAGGGACAGATGCCCTTCCTGGCAAGGTTTATAAACTTCTCCAGGAGGAGCTAGTCCCAAGACTGTGTGAATTATTTAGTTATATATACAGTCCAGAAGGTAAAATCCCTAAGTCGTGGAAGGAGGCCACGATTATTCTTATTCTGAAGCCAGGGAAAGATTCCCTTAAAGCTGACTCATATAGACCAATCTCCCTGCTAAATGCTGACTATAAGATCTTTATGAGTGTTTTGACTGGGAGATTGGTCAAGGTAGTACCGCAGCCGATCAATACGGATCAAAAGGGCTTCATCCCAGGGAGGTACATTCAGGAGCAGACACTCTAATTAATTGGTAGCATAGACCTGGCGGTGGCCCGGTCGGAACCCTTGGCTGTGGCGGCATTCCATGCAGCCAAGGCTTTCGCCAGGGTCTGCTGGGTCTTCCTCTGGGAAGTTTTAAAGATAATGGGATTCGGACCAATCTTTATACAGACCCTGATCAGCTGCTACCAGGGTGCCTCTGCAGTAATCCTGTTAACTTGCATGTTAACAGCAAGTTTTAGCATATTTAGGGGAACATGGCAGGGCTGTCCCATCTTGCCCTTGCTGTTCGATCTATATATAGAGCCTCTTGTCCAAGCATTAAGATTGGACAAATTAATTACCCCCTTTAGCTTTCATCGATATAGCAGCAAGTTAGCCTTATATGCGGACGATTTGCTACTATATACTAATAATCCAGTGGAGGTATTACCAAGAGTGGAAGCCCGTTTAGAGGACTTTGGTTCATACTCTGGATACTTAGCTAACTCCTCCAAGACAGAGGTGATGTGCTGGAACATTAATAACTGGGTCGGCAGATTGAGTAAGGAATTTAGATACCTGGGGGTCATTATAGTTATAGATCTAGAGGATATACCTCTGATCAATTTAAATAAGGTGTCTAAGGAGGTAGACCACCTTTTTACAAAATGGAAAAACCTACCCCTGACTATCTATGGCAGTGTTAACTTAGTAAAGATGGTCATCTTACCCAAGCTGACACATTTGTCTAGTGCCATTCCCCTTGAGTTCCCCAGTAGGGATATCAGCAAAATTCAAGGTAAAATCGGTAGTTTTATTTGGTCCAATAAGAGCGCTAGACTCTCCTGGAAGAAGTTAAGACGTAAGCTTCTGAAGGGGGGTCTTGCTCTCCCGGATTTAGCTTGGTATTCTTTTGCTTTTCAATTTAAAAACATACGGATGCTGTTGACTATAACCGAGGAATCTAACTGGGGGAAGATATTGAGAGTAATGGCCATACTAGAGGGTGGGGGAGAAGGTTTCCTATATAAGTTTGGGGCACCAAGGTTTTTAAAAGAGGTTCGCCTGAAAGTTTTAAAAGCAGCACTCAACGTGTGGTATAAGGTTAGATGCAGATGGGGGATTGGTTACTATTCTTAATTTGCTCCCATCTGGGATTCCCCCGGGCTGCCTGCCTAGAGGAATAGTCTTGCGTTGCCTATTAAAAGGGCTGGCATTGCGATTTGGTCGGACCTTGTATCCTCAGATGGAGTCCATCTGTGGGAAGTCTTACGATCTAAAATAGGAAGCTCTTTCTCTAAATTTAAATATCTACAGTTGGCCTCCTGGTACACAGCAGAAAAAGAGTCTGTGGTGATTGGGAAATCGAGTTTATTCTTCAGAATTCTAACCCTAAAAAAAGGAGGTTGCATATTGGTACAAGAAACTCCTTGATGCTGACGACGCAGATCTCCCTCCACAGTATGTAGCCTGGAACCAGTCACCCTTGGACTCTAAAGCTGTAGATCTATATGATTTATCATTTCAAATCCTACATAAGTTTTTTAAACCGGCATCTTTAAAAAAGAATCATTTTTATGTTATTAATAGATTATACTATACCCCTGTGAAAATAGCTAGATTTGCCCCTTTAGTTTCCTCCAAATGTCCAAGATGTGACTTTTCTGCTGCTGACGATGTACATATTTTTTTCGAGTGCTCTAAGCTAAGCGGGTTTTGGCAGAATGTGGAGCGTGCTCTTGGCACCATCTTTAAAGTTAAGATCAATCTGAATCTTTCTATAGTAATTTTTGTTATGGATTTTGAATCGATGGACCTGCTGCAGCCAACTAAAAGAGGTTTGTTACTATACCTGATTCTTATCGCCCGAAGGGAGATATGCAAACTTTGGAAAGACCCTCGGCCCCCACTTTTTGATAACTGGTTGAAAGCTTCATTGGGTTTGGACGCTTGGACCAGGGGCATTTAAATGATAACAATTTCAATATTTGGTCACAGTTTTTATCTTGGGGCAGAGAGATGAGACGGGTTGAATGCCCCTTGGTTCTATGATTACCCCAAGCTTTACACGAAGAAGCTGGCCTGGATAGGCCTAAAGCCAATGCAGCCGCAGAAGCCTAGGGTGCCCAGGTCGGATGGATGGCTTCTTGTCAGAATTGCAGACGCTGAATGGTGAGATGAGGACTAAAAAAAAAAAAACCAGACTGTCAATCCACAAACCTAGCAGAGGCCTACTGGATGGCTGAGCAAGAAAATACCTACTTTCTAAAAGTGGTATTTTCAAACACAGAATGTAAAAATCATCTTCACTAAAAGATGCATCTTTTGATTCTGAGTTCTGGCATACTAAACTTTATTTTCCTACCTAATTCCCTGGGGCCAGTTATGTTTATAAGGTGTTATAAACAAACTCCCCATTCTGTCCTATGGGAACGGGTAGCCCTGCAATAGTGAAAAACGAAATTGGCAGTATTTCACAATCAGGACATGCCATACACACCAGGGCATGTCCTACCTTTCACATATACTGCACCCTGCCCACAGGGGTACCTTGGGCCTACCTTAGGGATGGCTAACATGTAGAAAAGGGAAGGTTTAGGGCCTTGCAAGTGGGTGTACTTGCCAGGTCGACATGGCAGTTACAAACTGCGCGCAGACCTTGCAGTGGCAGGTCTGAGTTACCTTTTATCCGGCTACTTCTGTGGGTGGCACAACCCGTGCTGCAAGCCCACCAGTAGCATTGGATTTACAGGCCCTGGCACAAACAGTGCACTTACCTAGGGACTTACTAGTAAATCCATGTGCCAATCATGGAAACACCAATCCATAACACAATTTTCAACAGGAGCACTTGCACTTTAACACTGAACAGCAGTGAGAAAGTGCGCAGAGACACTAAACCAGCAAAAACAGAGTCAAAACCAGGAGGTCAGAAAGCAAAAGACAGGGGAAACACGCCAAAAGATGTCAAGTCTAACAGTCTTCCATCTTCATAGGCAGACTCTGAACCTGTAATCAACAAAGTGCTCGTGTTGTTGAGCACATACTGTTAAAGGTGTTATTTAGAACCACTTTTGACTGCATTGATTATTTTGGTAAAGAGGGTAATGGCTGCTGGATGCAAGCAGCCTGATTTAAGTTGGTGGTTTAGAATCAGGGATTATCCAAGGTGGTTTTATCCTCATTTGGCACAGAATCCTGGAAACAAGACAGCACCAAAAAACAAAAATATATACGTAGCGAATAGATGCCAGGTTTGCAAATCAGTGTATTAAAGTTTGCATAGCTAGGCGCCAAATATTTATAGACCTGTGATTTTTGACAAGGTTCCAATCTGAAAAGTGTTACCAAGCTTGTGTTCTGCGTTGCAAAACAAGCAGTGCATGCAAGAGGCAAGGGTTGCACATGCACTACTATGTATGAACTCTCCGCATGGTCATATGCAACAAAAATACAAGTGATTGATTGAATCAATCGGATTTGTAGAGCGCGAGTGCATCACCTGTGTGTGTCTCGAGGCACTGGGAGAGCGATCTGCCGGTTCTCCTATTAGTTGAACATCCAGGTCTTGAAGTTCTTCCTGAACTACTGGCGCGATGCAGATGCTCTGAGGTGCAGGGGGATGGTGTTCCAGGTCTTAGCCGCCAGGTGGGAGAAGGAACGGCCTCCGCTGTTGGTCCGGCAAATGCGGCGTGTGGCTGCTAGGAAGAGGGATTCTGAGCGGATTGAACACCCAATACCACTGCTGGAGACTTGCTACAAATTTGCAGAACAACCAATTAGCACATGCTTTATGTGTGCACCTATTTTTTTTATCATATTACCATATTACAATGTAAGGAAGAAGATGAAAGATAAGAGGGTCGAGAGCAGGAGGGTGAAGAGAAGACTAGAAGAAATGATATGTAGGCAGGCCCCTTGACTTGGGAGGGGCACCGTGCACATACATTCCCGCCTACACACAGGAAGATATTGTTAGCTTCTAAAAGCTAAGACTCCACTGTGGATAGAGCAGCAGGAGCATCACAAAGTGCTGTGATAGCACTTTCACAGAGCTCTGTTCTCAAATGTAACCGAACAATTATTATTGTAACACAAGCCGGCAGAATTACAGGAACGAAAGAGAATATCTACTCTTGCCAGCTTTATACACGTCATAGGTGGTACATATGGAGCTATTTTTTCACCACAACA